>NC_043765.1:3274936-3874936 GCF_902148845.1 Salarias fasciatus
TATTTAGCTGCTGCAGATGACATATTCTTATTCCTAGTATTATTATTATCTCTCTGAAGAACAGATTTATATTTTATAATTTTCATTGTGTTGCATTCTGTTGTCTGAAAAGTGTTTCATAAATAAATTCGGACTGATTGAATTCGCCGTTTCAACATTTTCAATATTACTTATGTGAATATTGAGATACATACTGTGATATTTGCAGGAGTAAGTAGACGGTGAATACAAGCTCAAATTCTGGCTTCATGATCATAGAAACAGTGAAGTGAAAATTTATTGAATCTTTGAGGGTTGCTGTTGGCTGCTGATCACACAGTGTAACTAAAAGCAATTTCACAGCCAAAGCTGTGAAAGTCTGGATGAAGTAATGAGGCAAAGGTAAAATAAAGGTGACACAGAATAAATGAAAGTAAACATATGGTGCGGTGTTCTATTTGCGATGTACTAATTGTTAAAAAAATGCCAAAAGGTGCGTATTTTCTTTTTTACAATAATTTTTGGCTCTTTTTAAAAATAACTTCACGCTATTTTAAACAATCACTAAATGTGACAATCACAAACTGCTGCTTTTTCTTTCTTTAGTTGTAAGGAACAAGTTCAGGTTCAGACATGCAGCTGAAAATGCCAGCCTCAACATTGACCGACTGACCTTAAAAATGTCAAAACCTCACGCTCGCACGTCGCCGTCTGACTTCCTGCTCACCGATGTGATTCCGCCTGAACGCTGTGACTAATTCATTCAGTCACTGGACTGACCCGCACGGCGCTGACAGCTCAGCCGGCAATAACACACCTGAATGGGAGAGGCGGGTAAAATAATGCACCCTGCTTTTCTGAACCGAGCTGCAGTCAGGTGAGTTGCACGACACTGCTAAGCTGCAATAAGCCAGAAAAGCTGCGGCAGCTTGTATTCGGCAGATGGGCGTGTTTCCTAAAACCTTTTTTTATTCTTAACTCAACAATGGTGCTGGAGCCACCGGGTGAAAATGGCCCATACATCACCCTGGGGTGAGGCGCAAATATATTTTATGTGGTGGGATATATGCCTTTGTGCAAGCAGCTTTCAAACCGCGACAAAAGGTCACACGCAAAAGTTAATTGCTTTTAATAATAAATCACCACAGATGCTGCAGACTTCTAACTTCTCTCACAGTGCTTCGCCCACCCCACCCTTTTGTCTCGACTTTTAAGTGGAAACGGCAGCAACAACGAGGAAAATCTTTTTTCTTCTTTTTCAAATGGACTCCCTATTTAAAGAAAACTTCTGAGATTTCCAGAGATTTTGCAAGTGTGTGTGACCTTTGCAGCGTTTGTAACGCTCAGCGAGAATTCATAAACTGATGCACTGTTGTAACACACAAGAAAAATCAAACCACAGTGACAAGAACTGCAGCTTCTGATGTTGTTTAAATTCCTCTCAGATGTTCCTACACTCTGAATCAAGCAGCTCAAGGTCATGTGTAGCATGCCGATCATGCTACAACCACTGCATTCTTTAACAGTGCCAATAAAAGAATAAGAAGATCGCTGTAAAACGTGACCTGAAACTAAATTTACAGAGACTTGAAATCTTTGATCTCCAAAGCAAATGCCAAACATCATGAAGTGAAACAGTCGAAAAGCGTGCAGCCATAAAAGAGACAAAAATAACCAGCGGGATGCAGAAGCAACTGCTGACACTGCTTGTAGGGAATCAGTGAAATCGAAAAGACCAATGAAAGGGAATGTAAAGTTTAAAGAGGAAAGCAAATAGAGCATCACCGCCGAGTGTCGTCGATGAAAAAATCACACTTTTTCCTTTCAGACACTGTTTACACGACTGCGTTTCAAGTGAGAACGCATCAGTTTTCCGCTTCCGCTCATTTCCGCTTGAAAACGTTGTCGTGTAAACGGGACTTGAGTCCTGGTGAAGCTCCGGTGATTCACACCTGGCATCTCCCCGCCCCTCCCCCGACTCACCGCTCATATTCCAGGTTGTCGTGGTCGCAGCGGGCGTCCTTGTGCTTCTCCCAGTCCTTCCCGTGGCGGCACGTGGTGAGCGACACGATGTCCTTCCCGTTGTGGATGTGGTGCAGGGCGTTCCGGGTGTCGGAGCCGATGCCCGTCAGGTAGCGCTTCCCCTTGAACATGAGCAGGTACTTCCTTCGCGGCGGGACGGTGTTCCTCACCAGCCAGCCCCGCTCGCCGCCCTTCTGAGGGTGGTCCTTGGAGAAGAGCGGGATGGACACGTCGAAGCCCGGCCTGAAGTGCTCGGTGTTCAGGCTGGCCTTGGCCAGGATGGCCTGGCCGATGTTGAAGCCCAGGTCCTCGGTGTAGTTGGGCCACGTGCCCGAGTACAGGTTGAAGATCAGGTGGTTGCGCCCATCGTTCCACAACGGGTAACCGCGGATGCGCTCGTCCACGTTGGGCACAAACTGTCCTGACAGCTGGTCCCGATCTAAGGTGTCTATCCCCAGCACGAAGAGGCACGCTTCCCGAGGGTCCGTCGTGTAGTACCGCGACTCGGCGATCGACGTCAGGATCTTCCTGTAGCTTTCCGACACCCTGTCGTTTTTCTCCGACGGATATATATAAACCCTGAAGCCTTCCCGTCCTCTGCGGCGGCACCGGGTGAAGTCGAAGCAGGTCTCCATGCGGCAGTGGCTGTCTTTGTAAATGGCCGACCACGCCTGGCGCCGCTGGCGTGGCGACTCGGCCGTGCCGGGGTCCGTCTGGAGCTCGTCCAGGTGGGCATAGCGGGGTAAGAAGGCCCGGTCGGTCCAGTTGGGCCAGGGACGCACCACCTCGCCCCGCTGGCGCGTCAGCAGCCGGAGCAGACGGAGCTGGACTCCCCCGCCCCAGTAGAAGAGGACCAGCCAGCAGCACGCACACAAGCCCAGCAGAACATACTTCTTACGCGCCTGCATGGGGGCCTGTCACCGAATCGTCTTCCCGCTTGGTCTGTCTGCTCCTCTTCTTTCCAGCCTCACGGGGCGTCGGGGACGTACTTGTGACTTCTAACAAGGAGCTTCTAATGGAGGACAATGTGTTAACAAGGACATGGCTGCCTCTGAGTGTGGCCCGGTCCACTCTGCCATTCAGATTGATGCGATCTGGGTTACTGGAGTCTCTTCCCGCATTTCCCCATCTGCTCTCCACTGTACTCTCAGATGTGTGTGTTGGCCGGCCTCTGCTTCGCCGTGCGCTGCTGCTGCTGTGTACATTTCTTCCGCCGTCCGGCCTGGCTGAGAGTGATGAAGGGTGATTTCTCCGCTCTCACGGGCCAAGCCTGCTGCCTCATAGTGCCTGGCGCGGCCGCCGTCTGCAGGGCCCCTCCTGGGGAGAAGTAAACAAACAAGAACACACATCAGTACACAGACGGAGCTGCAGCTCCGCAACCATCGCTGAGACTTCCACTCGGATTAGCTACCAAACTGCTGCCTCAATAGACGCTATAACTAACACTCTGCAGAGCCTTAAGGGATAATTGCTTTCGTGTGGATAGTATTTCATTTTAAGACATACGTAATCTGCAATTGCGATCACTTTTAATACACACAAACACAGATACAATCAAATGGCAGCCGAGTAGCACAGCTGGGTAATGTTTCACAGGCAGCGGAGGATAAGTTGTCAAATCCCTCTCCAGCTGGAGCTCATGAGGAGAAAATTGAGGAAAAGAAAGCTCAGCACACTCTCGAAAAACACATCTAACCATAATTAGCCCCACATCACAACTATCTCCCCATAAAGGTGGCCTCCATCATCCTCCGACAGCCACGTATCTGTGAAGCAGGCGGCTATTTGGAGGCTCACGTGTGCCGCGATGTGCACCGTCTTTTTGGCGATAGCGCGCTAAACTGGGGGAGCAGCAGGCTGGATGAGATGGTATCGTGCTTCTCGAGCTCCGGCTGAACGGAGTCAGACGCAGTGGAGGAGAAAATAAGAGAGCGTTTAGCATCTGAAACCGAGAATTGGAAACGCGGGAGGAAAACAGAGCGACTCCACAGCTCCGAGACGTCCGTTCACCTTGAGGAGGCCGGGTGAATGCTTTTCTTGTTACGTCTGCAAACTCGCAACGGTTTTTTAGCCTCGTGTTTTTCCAAACGGACCCCCTTCAACCGCCTGACTCGTACAGTATATATGTGCGTGTGTGTGTGTGTGTGTGTGTGCAGAACACACCCCACAGTGAAGGACAGTGTTCCCGCTGCCAGCTGCCTCACAAAGGCAGCTTTCAGGACTCACCTGGCCGCTCTCTCCTCTCTCACTCATTCACATTCCTCCATTCTGCCTGCTCTGCAGCCTGCCAGGAGTTATGCCTGCCTTTACCTCCAGCGCAAAACAAACGGCATACTAAATAAGGGGGTAAACAACACCACTCCTCACTCCTCCAAATTCAAACGCGGAGTGAAAATAAGGATTTACGAGCCAACGGCCTGAACTGTGTTTGCTCCCAAACATCATACATACTTAAAATTCTAATTTATTTGTATATGTTATTGAGGGAAATTATTCGGGTATGAAGAAAAGCACTTTTCTTTTTAACCGAGTGTTTTGCTTTCTAACTTCTCGCAAATTAGTTTTAGGGTTCAAATAACTGATTTTCTCAATCCAAAGGAGAAATAGAAAAGGGAAGAGTAGATGTGTGCGCTCCACTTGTGTGACATTTTCATCGTAGTGTGAGAAGTGCCGCCGGATATTAAGTGAAAATGCAATATGCAATAATGAATTGCTCTTTCTGCTTTGAGTGAAATTTCTCTTGCTGCTAATTTGAGCCAGCTGAGGCAGGGCAGTGTTTATTGTTTCTATTACGTACAGGTCTGCAGTTCCCACCGTCAGCTCAATCCATGAGAAAGAATCGCCAATCGACCCCTTTTTTCATTCATATCTAAATAACTGTCACTTTGAATCTTCAGATCATGAATACAGGGTGACTGGAAACATAATCTATCACAGTTCCATCAGTCTTCTGTGGTATATATATTTACATATAAATTTAGATATATATATGGATGCATATTTCACATGTTGAAAGGTGAAAATGACAAGTTGTTCCAAAAGTAAAAAGAAAATGAAAACCATTTAAAAACTATTCAAAAACAAAATCATACACTTCAACCAAACCTGCTGAAGTCATTCAAACTCGATCTTTTTTTGGGGAAAAAAAAAACAACATAAACTAACACGTAACAGCAGGACTGGAGCAACATTCATCCCGATAAGGGACACTCTGATGTCTGCGTCGCCTCGGCCTCCAGTTTCAGCTTATTCAGGTCAGATAATCTGCCTGCGGAGACGTTCTGGCAAACCTCCATGTTCCTACATTTCTGGTTACTACTGTAGCAGTTTGAGCTGTGAGCAGCGCAGGTTGGGGGGAAAGAGACACTTGGGATCCCATTACATGTTCCTCATCAATAATTCACTTGCTTCTTTAGTTAAGGCATTGATTTTCCTTTCTTGATTTTTCTTCCCCCCCCCCCCCCCCCCCCCCCCCGTGCTTTATGTCCCCTGCCACCAACGCATGCAATTAGACCTCAATCTTCTTCAGGATACACTCCCGTGGGAGACGCGTATGAGTTCTGCCTGGTGATTTGTGGTTGAAGGGATAATTGATAGCGATGGCGTGAAGGTGTAATAGAAAAGTGATGGAGGGTATCATTATAATGATGGTAATGATGATGGGCATGAGGAATTGATTCCGTTGCCTTATCTAATCTAACGCCGGCCCATTTCGCGTCAGGACGCCATTACTTTTCTGCAACTTCTTGCAGTTGCAAAAATAACAGTCCCACAAGGACATTTACATTGATTTAAGTGCGCCGAGGTCCCGCTATTACCGCTAGATACACAATAGGGGATCTACATTCACAGTGCAACACTATTAAGCGAAAACCTTCTCTTGACGCCCTTTATTAAATACAACTTTCCCAAATAACAGCAGCTCCGGAATCGACTGTGAATAGGTTTTAAAATTACACCAGGACGGAGAAGCATCCGAAGCAATGAGATATCACATTTTGAGGTTGACGGATGAGAATACGTGAGGCGAACAGAATCACAAAGGGTGACGTTGCGAAATGTTACGGCGTTTTCCAAATGACTCCAGTCCCTCATGGCGCTCCCTCTCAGTGTGTGGACGTCTCAGCTGATGGCTGTTATGTGTACTCCTGTGTCCACGGACAAACGGCACAATGACTGAGTTCGGCCATTAACAATAGGCAATCATGATGAATGTGAGCGGGAGGGACTCTGGGGCAGGCTCGGACCCGACGAGAGCCTTGAAGCCGCAGGTCGGCTCACAAACGACTCTCCTCGCCACATGTCCGTGTGGATTTAAGAGGTGAAAGTCCCTCTGACACAGATCAGTGATGGATCATTATGGCATGAAAGGAAAAAAAAACCCCACCAGCGGCTCGTTCGATAAATGGGCCTGAAGGTAGACGGCCGGGGTTCAAGGAGAGGCGACTCGGAGCTCTGCAAACTCCCATCTCGCCATTTTCTCCTCCTCGTCCATCAGTCGCCGCTTCTATTTTCTCAGCAGACCTCAGCTGACTGGAGGGTTTCATTTCCAAACAATAACAACTTGCACTGTTTTCCATTTTCAATTATTCCTCCCTCATCCTTGAAAAGAGGGGAGTAAAAAAAAAGAGGGGCAAAACAACACTTAATCACAGACGCGAGGAATCGTCTCGGCGAGGCGAGGCCGGCGACGCTTTGATCATCGTCTCGCCTCGAGTGCAAATAAACTTCCAGGAAGGTTCGTTCGCAGTGTCGCGCAGAACCAATGGAATCGTGTTGCAATGGCAATAAACGCATGTATCTCATACATACATGCAAACTTCGTTAAAATGAGGTGCTTTATATGGCGGCTCATAAAGTGAAGGCAAACCGGCATTTCCACACACATTTCCATGCTTGTGCTGCGGCTGCAAAATTCATACATTAGAAATACAGTTATTATCAGAAGGCAATTCTTAATAACGTTTATGGCCGATGAGTAATTTTCACGAGGAGGTTTATGAGAAATATTTCTGTTTTATGGTGTTTTTATCGTCGGCAGGAGTCCAGCGCTTTACAGAGCATCAAAGATTTCAGGTCTCGGAGTAAAACAGAACGACTGCTCTCAGTTTTATCACATCAACATCGGCCTTTGCGTTTCGCCCCCCCGCCTTTATGTTGCATTACATCCCGGCCCTGAAAGCCGAGCAATCCCACCGCGGCTCCCATCGTGAGGCGCAGTAATCCTGCCTTGGTGTTAGCCACCAAGGTTAGAGCAGACGACTGCTGCTGGAAAAATGCTCTCAATTGACAACAAAATGGTACTTTTCTGGCAGTTTTTACAAATACTGGAACAGAAACAGCAGCGGTGATGGAGGGAGCTTTTTCTACAGAACCCATATAAAGCGAGGAAAGCGGCGTTTAGTGGATGATTTCTTTGTTGTGAACAATGTTTCTGGGTCACATAATACATACTGTGAGAGAGGCTGTTTGGATTAACATCGCTTTCTGGTGATACTCTTATGAATTGTTAAATTTATTTCTTCAGACCTAAATCTTAGAGTCCCCCCCCCCCCTCAAAAAAAACAAAACAAAACAAAACAACTATAAACTATAAATAACTTATCAGAGCCCAGAAATAAGAGGACCTGGTGAAAACTCCAGAGAGAATAACATGCAAACTCTTGACAGGAAGTCTTTCAGTCTGGAATCAAGCCGTTTCATTTTCTCCGTGAACACTGTCCTGAAACTCCTGGTTGAATTTATTACAATCATTCAGGCTTGAACAGTCAAGAGGTGAATTTGACGAATATAAAGAGGCATGAAATGAGAGAGCACGAGGCTCTGGAGGGACACAGCTATCAATCCTGAATGCCTGACAGCGGGACCCTGTTGCGTCCTCCTTCTAATGGCCTTATGGGTAACCCTCCACTGTCTGTACCTGCTCAAGTCTTCAGAGAGAGAGAGAGAGAGAGAGAGAGAGAGAGAAACAATTAAGTTATTGTGGGAAAAGGAACTGAAATGTGCCTTCCCATGTTGCAGCAGCTCAGTCGACTGCGATCACGCAGGCTTTGATAGCGAATGAGAACTGACTGGCTCTGAAATGGACGTCGAACTTCTGCTGGAAATTCACTGTTTGTCGTTTTCTTTTTCCGCCCAGCGAGATGTTTTTATGAAGTGATTCCTGTCGTTGGGTGACAGATTGGCTTTTCCCTCGATTCGCTGTTGTGTGGCCACAGCGACGGAGCGGCGCGGCGCGGCGCGGCGCACAACCCGACAACTGCAAATGTTCAAAATGAAATCCGCTCCCATTATAGTCATTCTCCTGGAGGCAGAGTCATTGCCACTGTAAGAGAAGCAGCAGAAGTATTATTATGTCTGAAATGATTTGGGTAGACATAGTGCAGGGCGTAAATTGACACTGGATGGGCCAAACGCTGAGGAAAATGAGATTTCCATTCCTTTCCACAAATGATAGTTAGCTTGTGAAGACGGTCCACCTGGATGACGGCGTCTCCCCAACACTGACACGGATCCTGGGCGACTGCCAGCGTTCGGCCCTGCACTGACTCTTTGAGCCGTACGACCAAACTTATACTTAAGAACACATCTGGCGTGTGTGTTTGTGCTGGCCCGAAGCTGGCGATACCTCCAGCGAAATAAAACGATCTGGAGAAAAAACGGACCTTGTGGTGAGGTGAAAGGCCCAGCGGAGCTAAAATTAAACCCCGGGCTCTGTCATTACAGGCGGGAGGACCGGCCGATAGCTGCGCCCGCCGTCTTGTTTATGTTATTGCAGCAGTTCCAAACTCTTTTCGCTGAAAATAAACCCGCGTCTGCTTCTGACCCGTCAGCACCGACTCGCAGAGCAGCGGAGCCACCGACGTGTCACAGATCCACAATTAGATTGTTTCATTTTCTCAGTTTGAACCGCTTCATTGACCAGTGGCTGGCAACCTCTGCATTTCTTAGTGTTTCTTCCAAGCGGATTAATGTGGTAAAGACAGGCAGAGAATACATGAATTACTTAAGGTGGGTTCTGCTAGTAAAACGCTACCGCAAGGATCTCAAATATGTGGCCCAGGGGCCAAAATTGGTCTGCCTGAGAGTCAAATCCAGGATACATTGAAAAGAAAGGAAATATCGAGTGTATATTTTTCAATAAAAATAACTCAGCTGATAATTTGTGTAGCAGAGATGTCAGTTTTTATTTACTAAGAGTATCGATAAAGACTCAGAGTGAACCTATAGTGAAGTGTCGTCAGCATAGAGAACACACTGAGACGGAGCAAAAGCCTCAGCTTGAACACATGAATTCATGACATTTCACTGTATTTGACCCCAGAATGCATCATTCAAAACGGCATCTTGGAAAAGATCAGAATTTCATGCAAACATCATAGTTTACTTGTATCTCTTTGCACCCAATAACTAAAAGATGAGGAAAGATTTGTACTGAAGGGTTGCAGAGGCTTTCCCCTCTGGTTAGAACGGAGCTGAATAGATCCTCTGGACTAAAATACATTTGATAGCCCTGCATTATAGTGCTGGACTGCAGTGTCCAATTGTGGCTGCAGTGGGAGAGTCACTGAATCTTTTATAGAAATCCAGAGGGACACTCATCTCTGAGAGATTGTTTGGATTAAAAACAATCTTTGGATTTTATCTGAATCAGGAAGGAATTTATTAGTTGAATAAAGGCTGTGAATAAATGAACATTCATTGGATGAAGGGGTTAATTGGGCTTTCGCACGATAAGGTCAACTGAGATGTTGGCATCGAGGGACTTGAAGCTCTCGTTCAGTGTGCTTCAATCGTCTCGTCTGTTTCTTGTCAAATGTAAAATGAATGTTTGATAAATTGACTTTGTCTGAGTTCATAAAGGCAAAAAAAAAAAATCACACAAGTAAAGTAAAAGAGTCTTGAAAGATCCTGCAACTTTGAAATTGTGTCTTATAAATGCTTGAAGAGATGGTTTAATTTACTTTGTGTTCTATGATTCTTGAAAACCACAATGCGAGTGTGTGTTTTTAGTTTGCACGACTGGAAAGCGGGGACAGGAATTTGTGTATGTGCTCATTAACCGAGGGTGTTTTATTGCTGTGAATGGGAATGCCTGCATAATGGCAGGGTTGCTTTTTTATCGCTGACTGACAGTGCAGAACCCGAGGAGGAGTCACAGAGTGTGTGAGGTTTGCCAGCCTGTCTGTGGTTATATCAGCCAGCGTGTAGCAAACCAAAGCAACCCTCCGGTGGGGAGGGGAGAAAAGCAAGGCTGTCAGCCCCTGACAGACTTGCATTAAAGGCTTGGGATTTGATCCATGTTCTATTTTCTGCCCTCACCTACCAGCTGCCCTTTGAAATTGAGGTGCTCTTCACTCCCACACACCTTATGCATATATAGAAGCAGATGCACACATACGTGTGTGTTTTGGTCTGTGAAGAACCAGCAGCTTTTACATTGTGCAAAGAATAATCCCTCTTGCTGTCTCTACAAAGCTATTAAAGTATTTTTCCATTAGTTCAACCACCTTGGAACCATAATGGTCATAAACTTAATCAAGCGCCGGTTCTTTTATGAGGCTATTTTCATAATATGGCTAAGACACATTCTTCTCCAGCTTAATAAAACCACGCCGGCATGGTGCAGGCTACGGGACTCTGACATGGTTAATAAGATGTTTACCTCAAGCTGAACGCCCGGCATCACATCCAGCCTCACGTTCCAAAGCCGACGTAATTACAAGCCCGCTTGATTAATTATGTCTCAACAATATGCTGCACTCCAACGCCACGAGGGCTAATTACCAGATTGAACAGGATGGGCAGCAACAATTATTAGGGGGCTGGCTCTGAATTCTGTTTACAGTCCGAGGATCCGGGGCAGGGGAGGCGCAGATAGGGCCGGATGGCGGTGAAATCCGGCACGTGGCTCCGGGCACCAACGGGTGGAGGAAGCCCAGAGAGGACGCTGATACACGGCAGCTCGCCGCTCGGCGTCCGGGGCGCCCGGCCGAGCACCTGACAGCAGAGATGGGATACTTGGACTCGAGACTCGGACTCGACTCGGACTCGAGTCACGATTTTATGACTTTTTGACTCGACTTGATAAAATCAAAAAAAGACTTGGACTTGCTTGGACTCTAAGCTCAGTGACTCTAGACTTGGACTTGACTCGAACCCTTTGACTCGACGAGTCACGTCAAGTCATAATAGTCATTTTAAAAGTGCGATGTATGAATCATTTTTATTTTTTATCGCTTCATTTCATGGGATCGCAGTGGCGAGGTGCGCCTACAGCGGGAGAGCTTGTTTCGTGTCGCCTAGACCACGTGCAACGGGCGGAGTTCGTTCACTTCCGCATTGACGGGAGCGCTCGTTTTCTACACCCGCGCATTCCAGGCGCATTCCAAACAACACAACAGCTCGGCCACGATTGTTTTTAATAAACTGGTTTCAACACTGCCCGCCTGGAATGCACGCATAGGCGTCAGTTTAGGGGGAGACTTTTGCCAGGGGTGTTTTTTTCTCCACTGCACACAAATCCTTCACGTGTAGCCATTTTAACCCCGGTTATTTTCAGTACTATATAACATTCCGATGCTCCTGAACGCACCATCCGCAAGCATCAGAGACGCAAACAGACGTTCACGAGGATTAAAAAAACAAAACAAAAAGTGCGGCTGTTCTAAATGTGCGTCTGTTCCAGTGGAAGCTCCGCACAGAGCAGCTCTGTCTTCTGCAACACCTGTGGTGAGTTTGAAAACTTGGTTGCTAGTTTAACCCTGTGATTATCCCATGTTATAGACTTTATGCAAGAGGCGGTAGTCTGTTTTGAAATGTGGATATGCCCTGAAGAACTTACTGTCAACATGCTAACAGCAACATTTTGAGGCTGTTTGGCCTCATTCTAGTCTCAGCTAATGTTCATCATCAACATACTTTTCGTCCCCGGGGGACCTGCTGCTTTTGATTAAAAAGAAATGCGAGTTTTATTGAAAGATGTGAATAGGGATGAATTTCATATTTTCATTTTTGAACTGTAATGAAGAAGAATGCATCAAAGATGCTTTATTTCATTAAGGAAACACAATTTATTTTAAGATAGGTTTAAATGTGCACACTTCAGTGAAGACTGTTTTTTTAAATCTGCCCCTTGGTTCACAGCTCACTGGACATTTAACACTGAACATCGAAAACAGAGCTAAACATACTCAGACACTGTCTTTTGTCCCCAACAGAACTGCAGCTGTGAGGACTGGAAGTCCTACAGGTCACCACCAGTCATCTTTTTTATAAAGACACCAGCAGAAAGGAAAACACTCGGGCAACAATAGCTGAAGTTATTGGCGTGAGTGGTGAGTAAATTGTAACGATATAAAGTGCCTGATCAAACATTTTTACATGGAGATAGTCATGGAAACATAACCCCACACATGCGCTGAGCGCATGTCTGGTCAAAAGGCGGAGTGCTGTGGCGCAGCCGCACAGCATCAGGTGGGCGCGCCCGCTCCGTTTCGTTCTATTTTTCACGCGAGCCGCGAGCGCCGGGAGCGCCATATGTCAAGCTGGATCAAGCAGATCGGACCAGACAGGAAGTCGGAAACAGAAAAGGCAAGAGAATCCGGTCAATTTTCAAAATATAACAAATTAAATAACGATTAGTTACGGACGGTGTTGCTCGTCCGTCTATAATTTGTCACTTGGGTCTAATCACAAGACAGATGGACACACAAACAGACATACGCATGTACGCACCCAAACACACACACACACATACACACACACACACACACACACACACACACAGCGACAGACATTCACGTGATGCAGAAAAAAAGAGGACAGGAGGAGAAAAAGTCTCTCCACAGGTCACCAAAACACACACATCCATACTGGCAGAGCGAGACAGAGGGAACAGGGAACAAACGTGAAAACCGAGAGCTGACGGAGCGAGCCGAGTGCAGCCGATGTGTGACCAGCGCGGAGAGCGCAGGCAGCAGATACGCCTCCAGTGCGAACAGCCAAGCGCCGGCGCCTCCGCTACGCTTCCGCGTCCAGTGCGTTCCCGGCGTGAGACTGCTCTCCACTTCACAAGAGAACACTGAACCACCAGCAGGAGCCGGACCAGGGTCTGACCAGGGTCTCCACTGGGACCTCCAGCAAGAACCAGGGTCTCCTGATCAAATAAGTACACTTTGCACTTCCATTGTAACTAGTAATCTGTAACCTGGGAGATAACCGGACTATTATTTTATTGTTTCGTTCTTTCTTTCTTTGTGCAGACGTCACCTCTTCAGTCACCAGTTCTGTCAGCTTTGTTCATTTCTGTTGAACTCTGCTCCTGGACAAATAAAATAATGGAAAACACTCCTGAGACTGATGGTTCTCTGTGTCTAACACACCTTGGATGTTCAGTAATGTTTGTTGCTGTGTCGATGGTGCAGTTAGTATTTTAATATATTTCTTTAATGGTGGCAGAGCATCTTTACCAGGTCAGAGACATGTCAGTATGTGTAGATCTGGTTCATTAGCTTGATCAGTCTAAAGCTATCTGACGACGTCTGATGGTGATTCTTTGGATTAACAGACTGTCTTCTCTGATGTCGGTTGCTTTTCTTTTTGAAATGTTGAAATGTTGATTTGTGATTAGGTCTTTCCTCAGATTTTATAAATGAAAGAAGGAAACAGAATGACTGAATGACGTAATGACGTACACAGGTTGTACAGGAGGCAGTGAACAGCACAGCAGAATTAAAACTTCCATGAAACACCAGAGAGCAGGAGAGGAAGAGGTCATACCATAACCTGGAATATCCACTCATGGCAGAGTTTTGCTCCAATAATTAAAGCTAATAATAATAATAATAATGATGATAATAAATTTTTCCAGCCTCCCAGCAACAAAGGTAAGACAATAAGGCTTCATGTTCTTCTTCTGCTGATTCACCAGGTTTTTGTGACAAAGTTGAGAAAGAGTCATCAGACAGACTGATCATTGGTGTTTCTGTTGTGGGCTGCCTGACTGTGTTTTTGTAATTTTTCCATTTACTCCTGGAGTTGCTTTGTGTAAAATGTTCGATTTGAGTGGAAATGGATAGTTAGGCTTGAAGCCAAGATTCGTCCAGTCACAGATATAATGTTCTGGTAACAGCATGTGTTCTAATGTAACTCCAACTGTCCTCCCGATGTTTATTCTTTTATTCTGGAAATGCTTTGACCTTATTCCTATTTGTGATGAATAGAGTTAAGTGGTTTGTTTCTGTGCTGTCCCTGAGCTGTAAATCCTGTTAACAAGTAGCTGATGTATCTGACATGTAGCTGATTTCAACATGAAGTTCAGCATTGTTGGGTTTGTAACTCATATAAAAGTTTGAGGCCAGAGGATTTTATTAAAAACATGACAATCACCTACAATGTCAAATAATTCTCTAAGCATCTCAATCAATCAATCACTTTATTTTTGTATAGCCCAGTATCACAACAACAGTTGCCTCAGAGGGCTTCAAGGCAGCCACACCAAAAGTAAAATCAGTTATAGTCATCATCTCAAGCACTTCTCAAAAGCAGTGGTGACAGGTCATTGGGGGCAGGTGGAGCACAGCACCTTTATGTTGTGTTTGACAGATATGGTGAAAATACCCAATCTACAAGCTCGCTTCTCAAAAAGTATCGATATCTCAGTTCAAAATTTCCTTAACAGTGCCTCCCCAGTTTTTTTTTTTTTTTAATGACTTGTTTAGGACTCGAGGAAAAAAGTTTAGGACTTGGACTCGACTCGGGACTCGACTGTCTTGACTTGGGACTCGACTCAGGACTTGACTGTCAGGACTCGGGACTTGACTCGGGACTCGAGTGCAAAGACTTGAGACTCGACTTTGACTTGCAAAACAAGGACTTGGTCCCACCTCTGCCTGACAGCACACACAGCAGAAACGCCGCGCAGCCAAATCCATCTGCCTTATTAGGCGGCCCCTGCTCGCAGCGCATCCCACCTGCAGCTGGCCTTATCTCTGCAGCCGGGGCCTGGAGGCAGCCCCGTGGCACAACTCCCATCAGATCGGCCTGACCTTGACAAGGCGGGGGGAGATCTACGATATGACCCGTGGATAAGGAGGAGGGGGCCACAATCAGCCATGCGCCCTTGACATCTGACATAAAGAAGAGTTCTTCCAAAGATCCAAATCATTATAACCATACATAATGTATTACTGAATTAGACAAACTCAATTTGTCCATTTGTAATTATACGTTGCTTCCAAAGAGGAGTTAAAGGTCAGACTGCATGGTGACTGGACACATGGGGGTCAAGCCAAAGCTTTTAAGGCCACTGATAACTCAATTTGCTGAAAACAGCTCCCAGGATGGAAGTCTTTGAAAACGCTCAGATTAGAAGGCAGAAATGGAGGTACTGCTGCACATGCTCAGTAGATGGACAAAAAGAACAATGTTTTTCTCCAGAGAGTCATGACTCCCAGTCCATATCGTCCCGGTCCTGGTTCTGGTCCCAGTCCAGATTCTCCTGGACTTGGTAGTCTTATACCCCTTTCCCACTGCAACTAGCGGGTCGACCCGTGTCTGCGACCCGCTAACTATCGCCTTTTTAGACGCCTTTCCCACCGCCTGCTGACCCGCATCTCACCTCCTGCTGGCGAGCCGCGTCGCTGCGTTTTCCCGCACTGATAGTGTCCCACGTTGATGACATCATCAGCGCGACGGAGCAAAACAAAAGTAAACAATGCAGCGGAAAACAGTCCCTGTTACCTGTAGACGAATCTCCTCTTCCCCACGGATCAGGGGAAGCTCTCTGGTCTCGCCATCTTGCCATTGCTGGATGATGTTGACGAAGGAAATCTCACGATGTGTCCAGAAACAACAACTAGGGTGCTAACGTAGCCACGCTGCGTCGATGTCATCATGTAAGTTCCCGGATGTGTCCCTCCCACTAAAAGCCGGTAGAACGCTGACCCGGGAATTTACCGGGTCGATCGCAGGGTGAACGACCCGGGTCAAACCTTTTCCCACTGCCACGACTTAGCGGGTTTAAACGGGGTTTTTGGCCAGTGGGAAAGGGGTATTAGAGGTGACAGTCACCAAATGTTCTGCCCATATGATTGTCCAGTTCTCCCATCATTAATGTTTATGTTACTGTTGTCTCAGGAAAAAATGTGTATGTGTGGTTAGTGCTGTCATGTGATCAAAAAAGTAATCTAATTAATTACAGGATTTGTAATTAATTAATCTAATTAATCACATTTTAATCTCATATCTGCTTTAGGTCCCCAAGTGAAGAATTCGAATTCTAGGACATTACAGAATTGTAGTGAATGACTCATCAAATGAAAACACCCAGAAGAGAAGATTTGAAATCCACATTTTTGTTAATGGGGACTGAAGCTCAGTCAGGACTTCTTGTTCAAAAATAAATTCTAAGCCCAATCAGGCAACTTAAATAACACTTTCAGTGTGTTTCATTCAAGAAATTCAAAAGAAGAAGAAGTTTAAGTACATCCCAGCAAACCAATTCGGCCTGGTGCACTATTCAGAAATGCAGTACAAATATTGATAAAAAAAAATTCTGAAATAAAATAAGGCTGAGTCTCAAATATCCACTGAAGCAAACGAAATTCAAAATAAATACTAAAGCTAACTCAATACAGCTATTCAAAATGAATACTACAAGTATAACATGTCTCTAAATAAGACAACAGTTCCATTCACATTGAACTGCCACTCAAGTGTGCTATAATTCAGCTTAGATTAATTTCTTTAGTGCACTAATTTGCGGTGTAATTAATTAATCTAATTAATGCACTAAAGTGACAGCCCTATGTGTGGTTTCAATACCAAAAACAAAAAACAGCACCCACTAATGGCTCGACATGAAAACTACATTGTTTTTTACGTTTTGTGTCGTCGTCTTGTGGATGGACATTGTTTTCAGAATGATGCTGCACAATTATAAAACTTTTCAGAAATTAAAATGCAAAAATGATGCGTTATCACTTGAAATGTGCACACAGGTCACAAATTGATGCTTCGATTGTTGGTGTGTTTGCCAAATGAAAGTCTGAGTCCTTTGTTCCCGCTAAAGAGAGCAAAAACTGTTGTTTTTCTTCTGTGGCAACTGAGGTTTCGTAATTAGAGCGCTCGTTTCTCAATCAGAAGGTTGCCGGATTGATTCCCCATTGCCACATGCATAGTAGACCAAACGTCGATTCTGCTCCTATCCTGAGATATCTTTTCTCTGTGCATTATTCCGTCACATTCAAACATGGCCACCGTCTCTATCTCCACCAGCGCTCTGACAAGAGAAGATTTGCATCGCTCCTAATCACCACGCTGGGTATTACAGCACCATCACAAATGCAAAATCCCATAAAGATGAAGAGGTTGCCATTACAAAAAAAGTCATTCAATAAATCAGATGAAATCCGGCGAGGCTTGTTGTCAAGATCCGACCTCCCCTGAGAGCCTTTTCTTAAAGCATCCGTGATAATGACAGCACTTTGCCCGGATCAGGGAAGTCATTCTCTCTCTATTTATTTTCTATAAGAAAACAACAACCTATTATTAATCACTGCAGTGAACTCCAACAGCCTTGTTTATTTCTTCAGAATCCATTATTATTTGAAGCACTGAGAAGGATCCTTCCAAATTGAATAGCTTGCGTATCTGTAGGGCTTCTGAAGGACTCGCAACCTGCTGGCTGGGATCTGTTCCAGCAGACCCAGACCCTGAACTGAATAAAGACGGAGAAAAGATGAATATCTAGGACGTCTAAAACCAACAGGTTTGATTTGGAGAGTAATCAGAAGCTGCAATCAGGGCTTTGAAAAGAGTTTCCACTTTAGTTCTACTGTACTGTACAAAGGTGTGATATAATGCTACTTATCCATCCTGTGATACCTGCAGGAAAGTGGCTCCAAATTTATTCTGCAGCCACAAACATACAGCCAGTCTTTTGTTAGGAGCTGCGTTCAGCATGGAGAAGAACAAGAGGGTCCTGAAAGTGACGGTGCAGCTTCCACCGAGCCATAATTAGGCCTGTCTGGATCCACATGAAAATACAGGACTTGAGCCAGACTACAGCGACTGAAGATC
This sequence comes from Salarias fasciatus, assembly GCF_902148845.1. Taxonomy (NCBI): domain Eukaryota; kingdom Metazoa; phylum Chordata; class Actinopteri; order Blenniiformes; family Blenniidae; genus Salarias; species Salarias fasciatus. The sequence goes on from NC_043765.1 coordinate 3,293,021, forward strand.
AGCGCTGGGATCTGCAGCTACATCATTACCCTGTTAGAATTCAGAGACAAAAACGATGCGTTTTAACAAGTGAGGCACAAATTCTTCCCAAAATGGATGTTTTTCATACTGGGAATGATGATAAGAAGTAACTTTCAACACAGTATTGATGAAACAACTTTTCTCCTCAACACTGGCCTCAAACAGTTGCATAGAGCTGTATGTTTTCAAAACGGAATTCAATTTATGGACACTTCAGAGTGATTAAGAGTAAATCAGGGCTGTCAGTCACATTTAGCTCAGCCTCCACATGCATCTTAATTTCACCATGAGTGGGCCGGACCCGTGAAATACTGCCATGATAGTCTTTAATTATTCATTGTCATAGTGCAGAGCACAGAAGATGAAAATGTCTATATTTCCACAGAGCCAAAAAAATAACTACCAAAAATTATTAATATCACCGAATTTCAATGAAACATTCTGTTGCAAAATACAGTGAAATGTTAAAAAAACAAAACTCCTGCAGCTGTTGCATTATGGGTGTTTTTACAAACTCATATGTTGTATCTGCTACACTTAGGAAATTTGTTTTGTTTTTAAATGCAAGTTTTCTTTGAGATTTTTTTTTTTTATATATATATAATTTTATTTTGGCGGCCGCATTGGAGCCTTTTGCAGGCCAGTTTTGGCCCACAGATCTTATGTTTGACATCTCTGGTGTGAAGGCAGGATACACCCTGAGGAACTGTGGGAGAAAACAGAAGGGACTGGTGCATGCAGAGGGAGAACATGACAGTCTCTCTATAGAGTCACTCAGTCCAGGACTAATACTAAACTAACTCCCCTTCCACCATTAAGCCACATTCTAAAGCTACTCTTTTAAATTTCCTTGAAATGATACAAACTCTTAACCAACACGTGATTAAAAGAGACTCATACCAAGGACAGTCTCGCTGTGAGGCTGCAGTGCCAACCACTGCCCCCCCAGGCAGCTGAATCACGCTGTTAGGGCGCCTGTAGTGTTTCTGCTGTCCTCATCAGAAGACTGATTTCGGAGTTTTTCTCTGGAAACAGTTCCCAGTCAGATCACGTCCTGACAAAACTGATTTTTTTTTATTATTATTATTTTATTATAATGCAGCCAACTATTCTTCCAGTGGAAACAGTGAACAGCTGAACTCGAGGCGACATTATTTAATATTCTTGGATCGTAGCAGAGTGCAGCCCATCTGTGCAGAGCGAGAAACACACTGATCTCAACCTGTGCGGAAGACTTGGACCCTTCGTAAAGCACACTGCGGGTCGTGCGTGGCGCGTCCCGCCGGTCTGCAGCCTACCTGCCTCGGGAGCGCGTGCAGGTGTCGGTGGCCGGTTCATCCAGTTCGGTCGCGCACTGAACTGTTGAGCGTCCTTCTCCTCCGCGGTGACACCGAGTCGCACGAGGAACAACACCAACTTCTCCTGGCCCCACCACCACCTGCACTACCTCCTCCACCTCCAGCTCCTCCACCCTGCGTCCTCTCCACTCACGAGCCCGCGCGCTGTGATTAAGTTACAACACGCCGCTTACGCACACCAGAGAATAACGCCAGCCAGGGCAGAGAGTGTCCCGCCGCCCCCTCGTGTCTGTCCTCCAAATACCCCCCTTCACACACACACACACACTCTCTCGTTCACCTTTTTTATGTCTCCCGCGTGCAGGACGCGCCTCTTCCAGACGCGCGGCGCGGCGCGGCGGCTCCGCTCCACCTGGAGCTCCTGAGCCGGGCTGCGGCTGTCAAACAAAAGGCTGGTGGTCTCCCCCTGTTGCTCCCCGCGGCGAGTTCAGGTTACACCGACCTCAGAGCGGCGGAGGAGCGCTTCTAATTTTACATACGGCGATGGTGCTGCTGAGGGTGATTCCCGTTTCAAACAGGCGGCGAGAGTGAGGAAGGTGCGCCATGCGAACAAAGCATCCGGGCCAAATCACGGCTGCGTTCAGGTGGAAAAACACACATTTATTCCCACAGATTTACAAGTATGCGGACAATGAACGTACAGGCGAAGCCCCTTTCTGAAGATGGTCATATTGCGATGCTGATGCATGTCTCCAGACTGCAGGGCGAGATGGGGGCAGCGTGAGAAACACATTATTACGCAGGACTGCGCGGCTATTCCGGATTATCCTATTGCTCAGATAAATGCATTTACGGGATCAGGAATCGTCGGGTCCGATCCCACTTCTCCCTCCCTCCCGACACGGAGCTCGTCTTACCGGCTGGCCAGCCGCGCTCTTCCCCTCCTCCTCCTCCTCTTCCTCGCTGCTGATTTTCCTTTTCACGCCACGGCCGGGCATTTGCGGATCAATTCGGCGTGCAGGAGCAGCTTCCCCCGTCGGGATGTGAATGAATGATGAATGTGCGTGATAAATTGTCCATTTTCCATATCCACAACAGTTCACACACGACCCGCCCCCGGGCGGCGGTGATTGGTTCAAAGGCTCCTCGGTGTCTCCGCTGCGCCGTAAAGAAAAACACACATCTGGATGCGCAACTGGAGCGCTTTGGAAACACCGAATTACGCACAGGAACTGGGCCGCCGTGGTTTCCGAGGGCTCCTTTAAATGCTGCTTATTGTTTCCAGAGATAGAAATCTGGTAGCCTTCGCGGAAAGGATGAGGGACTGTAAATAATGGTCCACATTTAGATAAAGACTTGGGACAGAGGTCACCCGTCTGTTCTCCTGCTGCTGTTCCAGCAGGAGCATCGAGCCCAACAGCCTGTGACACAGCATCAGTGAAAAAAGGCTTAAAATTCACAAAGGGGTCTTTTTCATGTTGGACACAAAGAAAAATGTTTCTTTGATAATTCACACACAATGGGTGAGACCCTTCCGTGTGCCACATTGTGTTGGATCGTATATTTTAATTGTTACATAACCAGATTTTAATGCCTTTGTCTGTTTAACGAAGTAGAAGACAATCACATCAAGGAAAACAGAGAAAGAGCGTCTAATTCCTGCGGAGGAACTCTGATTTCTGGCACCTCAGCGCCACCTTGTGTCTGATTGTAGTTACTATCCCTGCGCTCCTCTGGCTTCTCATCTACTTCATGCAAGAGAAATGTCCTCAAACAGTTTGGATTCAGACAAACCGAGTGTGGAGAGAGGCAGGGTGGGGAAGAAGAGACTCGTCCCTCATCAGCTCCCTGAGGATCAGTGTCAGCTGTCACAGCGGGGATGAGGCCTGATGTCTGGTCACATTTCATCAAAATCTGGGGAAAATGTCCCAGATGGCTGCAGTATTGCAGTTTTTTACACAGATAATTATTTCATTTACATTCACAAATTTACTCGTACCAATCCTTCCTACATTAAATTGTTAGGTTTCTGGGGATCAGGGGTTTCAAACACATCTTAGTTCAGGGGCCACACACACCCCAGTTAAATTTTCAGTGGGTTGGACTGGGAACTCACTGAGCCCCCACCTTTAAAAATAAATGTAAATTTGTTGTGGTGCAGAGTCTGTGGGATTAAAATGTCTCTATTTTATACATTAAAAAATGACTATGATCTCAACATAAAGCTAATTTTAATGATGTAAAAATACAGTAAATGCCCCATTTTCACTAACTACTTGATAGTTTGGTGGGATTGGAGATTGCCTCATATGGGCTGGTTTGGGCCCACGGGCCTTTTGTTGGACACCCTTGCTGTTGAGGTTTCCAACTACAGTGGAGTGTTAAGGGGCATTCATGAGATTTATATGGTGGAAAAGCCCATCGAGATTAATTCAACATTAATTTCATGAAATTACAATCATTGTCTATAGCTTCAGCGTATGGGTGCATTGAATGTATATTTCAAATCAGATTAACTTTTGGGTTTTTAACAAGTTTACCAAATAAAAATGTCCTTTGTTAGTCACAATCAGCTTAAGCAAACTTGCTGCTCAAAAGCATTCTTAAATTTATAGACAAAAAAAAAAACAGATACTGAGTTGTTTCAATGTCTTTTTCCCTGAAAAAAATATTGTAATCAAAATTAAATCTTAAATCCTAAAATGCAGCAAGATATATTATCATCGAGGTTTTTTTTTTTAAATGAGCTTCCTTCACTTTTGGCACCACAGGAAACTTGGGTGGGAAAAAAAATTACAATCCTACCACTGTTTTTCTTGTAAAGAACTGCAAAAATTGTATTATATAAAAAAATGGATACAGTTTCTTCAGCAGTTTTTAATTAGAAATGATGGAATAAAGAGACATATGTTATAAGACAACATATCAATGGTCTGAGGTTCTTATTTCCTAAATCTATTTTTAATTATATTTTTTTTTCTTTTAGAAATAATTGGAACTGAATAATGGTCACGCACGGTGTTCATATCTCCGATATCCTTATGGAGCGTGAACGTGTCATTAGGCTCCTCCCCTACAAGAAGAAGTGTCTTCTGGGTTTATTTTTTCCGGACTTTAAACTGTCAGGCAGCGGTTTTCTTGTAGGACTCGCTTTTTTTAGCCGAATCTGTGAAGGCTAACGAGTGCCTGACAGCCCAAATCCGGGACTTAAATATCCCACAATTCCAGCGTGTTTGATTATTAGACAGTTGTTTGACCAGCGCGACTCGTGGAGATTTGTCCTCACTCAGATTGAAGGTAGGCTTCAGAGATCATTATCGATTAGAGTCGATTTGAGTTGAAAAAGATGTGGGCTTCAGATCTGCTCCTGAAAGTCTCCTTCTTGGTAGTGTGTCAAGCTGCTGCTGGGTAAGCCGAGATCTGACAGAACACCGTTATGACTCTGTTATGTGTTGTAGGTGAATAACTTGACCGCTACTGGTTTTAAAATCACATTAATATTGGCACTTGCAGCAATAATGAAGGGAAATCTACTCCTTTATTTCATAAATTGCTTCCTGTGTTGCGCAACTGTTACGTCACACGTCACTGATCACGTGACTCAGAATAATGTGTATAATAAAATGAGATTAACTAGTATAACTGATTAATATCATGGGAGATCATTTTTTTATTGCAGCTTGTTTACACAGATTACGTGTGTGTACATAGCAAACCCTGATCTGAACCTCTTCAGTAATCATTTACTAAAAGATGGTTTCAAAAAAACACAGTGAGGATCAGACGCAAACATGAACTTTCTGGAGATTTTTTTAAAATACTTTTCTACATTTAATACGTTTCATATATTTAGTCTGCATCTGTGATAACCGGTTTGGAACTAAAACATACACTTGCTTTGCAATCACTTCTGAAATAGGGTGGTAGGGTTTATTTTATTGAATAAATAACTTTCCTGCCACTTCTTTTCTTTTTATTATTAAAAGTGAAAGTCAGACTTGGAAAAAGCAGATTTTACTTGTTACTTCAACTCCCCTGGTGTTCTCTGGCACTCCTTCTGGTGCACTGATCCAAGATATGTAACATTTTAAAGATTATTTAGATATTTATTGATGTACCAGATTGATTTAAAAGGGACAAATTTCTTTGTTTCAAATGGAGATAAAGAAAATCAACTCACTAATGAGCTAAAAAAAAATATTAAAATGGCAAGAAACGGCTAAGAAATAACTTTAAAAAGCAGCGTAAAGAGTTGAAATGTTTAAGATGGTAAAACTACTCAACTGATAAGCAATGACAAGAAGCTCAAAATGTGAGAAACATTTATTGTAATTATGTTATGAAACATCAGAAATGCAAACTAAGATACGCGTGTATGCGTAGCAAAACGTTTTTAAGCTGTGTGATCCTCATTTAAAAGTTAAAGCTGCCTTGCCACTTCGGTGAAAGGTTTGCCTCAGGCTGTAAACAGACCTCCAAATCACAACAAAAGTTTAGCGTTTTCACTTCAAAACAGTGTCATGTAAATGTAACTTTCATCAAATGGCTATTTGCTTCACGTTGGGGAAGATCAACCCCCGACCCTCTGAATTCTCCAGGCTTTGAGCCCCACAGCGCTGGTTTAGCCTGTTAACTGCTCTCTTATGGCTTGCTTTATGCAGCAGTTTGCTGTCCCTCATGCATTCACCGTGCAGCTGTTCCACATGTGGACGTATGAGTGTGTGCATGCAGACTTCTCAATCCAGCCACAATTCTGTGTCTCCCTCCTCTCTGCTCTCTGCCGTCCAATGGCAGCCGGGCTCAGACCAACCTAAGCAGCATGCTGGCACCGCAGGCGGACCGGGTCATGAACCTCAGCGAGTGGGAGCAGCGCTGGCAGGACAACCGGATCGGCTTCCATCAGCCTCAAGTGCACAAGTAAAGACCTCACTTTCACCCTCGAGGAATAAGGAGGGAAATAAATGAACGTCTGACTTTACAAGATTCCATGTAAATGCACACAGATCCCACAGGAAGGCTGAAATGATGCACAAGCGAATGGCTTATTTACAATGCAAATGAGGACATCAACAAGGACACAGCAGTTTTAAAGTGGGACGTTGATTTATGTAAGCCAGGAACTAAACAGAAATGTGTTTTTTTGTGTTCTTTGTTTGACAGGATGCTGGAGAGCCACATCGATAAAGTTCTCAACGGGCGATCGGGAGTTCGCTTCTTCTTCCCTCTGTGCGGCAAAGCTGTAGACATGAAATGGTGTGAAAATCCTTCAGTTAGAAAAAGATTTGGAGCCACGCTGGCGCCCAGCCTGCTCATGAATCCTCTTTCTGGGATTGTCCAGGTTAGCAGACATGGGTCACTCTGTGGTCGGGGTGGAGATTTCTGAAAAAGCCATCCGACAGTTCTTCGAAGAGAACAACATGACGTACAGCGAGGAGCCCGTGCCTGCGATATCGGGGGCAAAGGTTTTCAAGGTGAGGAGGCTTCATCTGGGCACAGCATTCATGCAAATCAACATGGAAAGCATGAAAAGATTAAAACATGGAGAGTCTGAGCCGAGCCTTACTGCAGTTTTCAAGCACTTTGTTGTGAAACTTAAAAAAATACAAACTAAAAGCAGCTCCTGCATGTTTGGATTTGACTCTCAGAACAAAGTAGGAGAGCTCTTTGTGTGTAAAAATTAAAGACTCTTCCACTCAACTACACTGTTGACAGACCTTCTTCAAGTGGGGCAGCTGCAATGTACTTCTCAATTCACACTACATCCTTTTCAATGTTTCCATCATTTCTGTGTAGATGGAAATCATTTTCAAAACGTCTAAACATGAAACTCTTCTAAAACAAAAATACAAAAATAATGCATATTCACGTTAATCAATGTCGCGTAAACCGGATATAAGACGTTATTTCACTCTGTTTTTGTTCCACAGAACTCAGAGAAAAACATCTCGTTGTATCAGTGTGACATGTACAGCTTCTCCAGGTGAGCAAAGAAAAAACTGCTCATGTGTTTGTAATAAATAAAGATGAAAAGATGCTGAGTTATTAACGTTCCTCCTATTTCCACAGTGCCATTGACGGTCAGTTCGGAGCCATCTGGGACAGGGGCTCTTTAGTGGCCATCAACCCTCAAGACAGAGAAAAGTAAGGCTGAACCGAGTGGTGGTGTAGTGGGTAGAACTCCTGTTGCACTATCACAAATCTGTTTAAGACGAGGTTGTCAAATGTATGATTCACGGGCCACGATTGGCCCACCACAGAGTCCAACCCGGCCACTAGATAAAATCTGTCATCTGGAAGACATTATAACATTAACTGCAATGTATTCATTTGACCACCAGGGACGCACGTCAGTCTATATTGTGTGGTGAGTCACTGGGGTGATCAGGGTCAACACAAAAATCCACTGTGATCTATAAGTTGTAAACTGAGACATGATATTGCTGAAACTTCAGTTCTTTTATTCAAATTTCAGGTTTCTGGTGTATTGAAAAGGGATAGTTCATTAAATTTCAACTTCTTAATTATAAATTAATACTTAATTATAAATTAAGACTGAGATTAAAGTTCTAGTTATTTAGATATATGATAACGCTATTATTAATTTCCCTGGCTCACTTGAGATCAAATTGTGCTGCATGTAAATGACTTTGTCACCGTTGCTTTAAGACAGAGGTTCCCAGAGATGAAATCTCTGAGGTGACTTTAATTAGACCCTGTGACCAACATGATAAAGCTGGCATTGTTAACCAGTCTTACCATTAAAAAGACTGAACTTTTTAGCAGTGACTGTTAAAACTTACCTGTAGCACACCTGTGGGCTCCTCCTCCTCCCCTGGCCGGTAACGGCTCCTCCCTCATTATGGGGGGGTCGTTGTACAGGCGGAGTCTCCTGCTGCTCTTTACTGTCGGTCATATCCGATCCATCTGCTGCCTGGTTCCAATACGCCGCAGCCCAGCTTCTGCAATTACCATCGGGATCCCGTCCGAACCTCCACATCAGCGACTCCACTGCCGTAATCCCCCGCAGCGTGTTAGCCACCTTAGCTAGGCAGGCTAATGTTAGCATCACAACAGACCGCAGCGTGTTAGCCACCTTAGCTAGGCAGGCTAACGTCAGCTTCACCACGGACCAGAGCGATGTCAGCGTTATACTGGTTCATGTCCGCTCTCTGACGGGCAATGTCCAACTCCTCTGAGACCTGAAGTCTGATTTTTTTTCTGTTTAACAACCGTGGCTACATCCCGGTGACTTTTCCCGCCTGAACGATGCCAGCCAATCAAGAGGGTTTGTTTACACTGGTCAGCTACGTCACACTGGAAGAGGGGGAAGTCTCGCGAGAACTGGCAGATCTCGCTCGTAGCTGTGTGAGTTGTGGATTTGAGTCGATAAAGAAAATCCTCCTCTATCCAGGGCCTCTATCCGCACTGACACCGTTTGGCTCTACGTACCTTTAACAAGACTTTCTCAGCACCTGAAGTTTCTCGAAATTAAACACAGCTGGCGTTTAAATGTGGAAGATCTGGGGTTTTCCAGCAAATCAAGTTTGAGATGATGAATTATGGGTGTATTTTATTTTCCAAGTTTTGCTTAATAAGCATGAAATAGGACATCAGATTTTCTTTTTCAATTTCCAAATGAAAAACGTGTTTTGTCTACTGACATCAAATCAGATAATGGCAGTCGGCTCACATGCCGTTTTTGGATTTCCCAAATCAAAACGAAAATCGAATGACTGGAAGGTGCAAGGACCAGATGACTGTGACTGTCTCCAAAATTAAAAACAGAGTAGACTTGCTGTGCTCCACACTTTGTGCCCACCCATCTCATTAGTTCAGACTGAAAGAGTAATTCCCAAAATGTAAACTTAAAACACAAAATGTTAAGATGTTATGGCCGTTACTTTGATTGAGATATTCTTCTGTTTACATGAAAATTACAGTGTAAAACTAAGTAAGCGTGCACATGACAGCAACAATGTCCACCTAAAAGTTACATGGAGATTACTTTGGCTGATATATTTTGATTTCAGTGTATTGTAAATTCTTTATATTTAATGTCATATGGTTGTCAGGCTGTTCTGTTCCCTCTTGTTGTTTTTCCTTTGTTCGGATATGCTTATTAGTGCGTCCATTCATTTTATGTTTCAGCCATTTCGGGGGAAAGCTTGGGTCACCAGTTTCAGGAACCGTTATTTTGGGGGTTGTGGGCTGAACGTTTTGGGAAGCTTTTCTTTAAGGAGATTTCTGTGTGGAGATTGCATGTTTTCCCTGAACAGGATGTCTGAAGTTAATATGGTTCCCTTTAAACAAAAGCATGCGTTTGAGGTTTACAGGCGAATAGAAAAATGCCTGTGTGTGATTGTTTATGTGTTTTTCCCTTTATGGATGGTGACCTTTGGCCTCTCAGCTGCCAGTAGTTAGATCTGTAAATTTAAATCTGAATTTAAAGTGAGAATCACATCCCGACATGCCTGATGATCTTTTTTACATTTCGCAGGTATGCTGCTCTCATTATTTCTCTGATGGCCGAAGACTGCAGATACCTTCTGGACACTTTGTTGTATAATCCTGAGTTATATCCAGGTACACCTCCATGCTGTGCAGAAAAAATGAGCAGCAATTAAAATCCATATTCATCCTTCAAGCAAAATCTTTATATCTCGCTTGTTAATATGTTTGAAAGTGGCTCATGTGTTTTCATGACTTTGTGTCTCAGGTCCTCCGTTTTTTGTGCCTGACGAGCAAGTACACAGTCTGTTTGGTAAGTTACAGTTAGTCATGAAACAGTAAGGTGGAAGTTAACCAGCATATCATGAGACACGATGCACAGGTTTAAGTTAATCATTTGGACTTTTTTGAATTTTTTTTTTCCTTTTGCATCCAGGAAGCCGCTGTGACATTGAGACTCTGCAGTCGGTGGATGCTATGACAGACAGACAGCGAGAATGGGGACTCGACTACCTGAAGGAAGCCGTGCACCTGATCACCATGAAGAGCAGCTGAATACAATGAAGTGTGGAAGTCTTTTGGGAATCCTTCAAGAGTTATTAAAATTAAAGAAAATTAAAGTGGAATTGAATGTCAATTGTTTCTTTTGTTTACTGAAATGAATTGAATAGAATTTATGCTTTCATAATTATATATACCGGTACTTTTAAGGTTTCTGTCAAGGTAAAATAACATGGTTTGAAAAGACACATCCAACTGAGAAAACCTTTAAAAGCTCAAAAAAATCTGATAGTTAATTTTCTATTTGACTCAAACATTTCATATTATTTAAAAAAGTTTAAAATATTGCCCTTTTTGATATCAAAATTAGAATTATTTTCATTATTCCAACATATTCCACTATGTTTAACAATGAAAAAAAATCTAATTATTATTTATATATTAAGGTAAAGTTTTTTTTTTTATTTTGGATTTTTTTTTTACACCAAATGGTAATTCAGTAGTGTCATTTGCTGATTGGATTGTTTCCCACAATCCCCACCACCCACCATCATAAAGGCAACAGCAACAGCTGTGAAAATGTTTCTATTTTATGAACTTATGATTAAATATGTCAGAACATACAGCAGTGAAATCTACTTTTCGTCCAACCAATAAAGCTTTTGTGGGTATTGAACAAAGGCTGTGTTGATAGTGTGAGGTCAAGCCGGACCCCAGAGACCTGCAAATCTCTCTGACATCTGTTGAACGAACTGAACATTGAGATCCGGTAACCTAAATCCTCACGGAGTCCTGCTGCGTTAAACGACTGTGAGCTTCCATCACACGTGCAGCTGGAGTCTCTCAGATGACGGACTGAAATCAAGCATCTATCAGCAGACAGCTGCTTCCGGGTATTTCCGGGTATGACGTCATTTAAGCGTCATATTTGACCCGCCCTCCGGCGATTGCTATTGGCCGTTGCCTGGATACGGAGCCAAACATTAGCAGCTAGCTAAAACTTTACAAAGTTTCCCTGAGAGAAACGCCGAAATATCTCCAGAACATAAGGAGTGTAAGTAAGCACACACACTTGAAGGAGTTTCGAACCTTTCTTAAAGACAGTGTGTCCACATAAATGAACAGTTTATTGACTGGAGTGTTGGTCCTGCTAAACTCACTGAAAATGCTAATTACACACGTTACGACCCTGCATGAGTGCAAATCTCTCCTCAGGCTTGGAAACATTAAATGGGCAGATCAGTATATTAGTGAGGAGGGAGTTTTGTTCTCATATGAAGACATAATATCCCTGTATCTCCTGGAAATGTTTGGATCTGTTATTAAATGCCAATAGAGCCAAACTAACCTGTAGAGTCAAATAGAAACACTCGCAGGGGAAAACTGTCAATCCAACCATTCTCAAAGCAAAAACAAATATATCAGTTCCATATTCCATAAAGATATTAAAATGTCCTGTGTTTTTCCAAATACTGGATGATTTACAATGGAAAACAGTTTGTAAAGGAAACATCTTTTTAAATAATCCGATATGTCCTGATAAAACCTATGTAAAAGGAAGATTTAAGAAAGACAATGATGTAAAATTGTCTTGGTAGAAGGTAAATGATCTCATTCACACAATGTTGAAAATCTTTTGACTTTTTTGGGGAAAATGTGTTTGATTGTTGTTGTTTGGATTATTTGATAACTGTAAGCCAGAAGGCAATACCTCATCAATCTGTTATTCCTAATGTCAACATATTACAATCACTGTTGCATGCTAAAATAAAAGCCGCTTCATAACACGATCAAACATTTTCAAGCTCTGAAATGAAATCGTAAATCTGTGCTTTGCTCAAACCTCTACAAGTGAGATGGACCTTTTTCTCATCCCTTCAGATGAGTGTTTCCCAGAGTCCTGGCCGCTGGCTGTGGCGCGATGAATCCCAAACTCTGGAGTTTGTCAGGTGACGGGATGTCAAAGTAGTGAACACTGATGACTGCTGGGATGAAAAAACAAACAAGCAAACAAAAGCAATGGGCATCTCTCTTTCTTCATTTCCAGCTGTCATCCAGCAGATGAAGCTAAACGGAGTCGAGAGAATGTTGATTTCACTGAGCTTCAGCAGAGAGCAGAGTGGTAGGTCTCAATACAACATAAACAGGCTGAGAGAACCTCCTCTGAAGACTCTCAGCTGACCGTGTCCACCTGTGATGTTTCCTCAGGTTGGCTGAAATCTGCTGTAGGGGGCGCCAAAGCATCAGAAAGAGTGTGAACTCTGCACATCTGAACGCATACAGGTCCTCCCTGATGAACAAACAAGGAGACTTCATCACTATTGATGATGTTAAACGCAAGTATTACTGTGATGTGATACTGATGGCACTGGGTGATCAAACTCAAGGAATTTCATTGATTCATATTATTACATTTTTACATGTTTCCAGAGGAAACGGAGCCTTTGAATTTAAGAAAATAATCCCTATACAGGATTGTAAACTGGCTTGGATCTGTTAACGAGCCACCACACGATAATGTCCATTTATCTTCTCGAAACAATTCATTCGTCAGAGCAGGAGTGTCAAAGACAATTCACACATGTATTACCCAGTTTCACCCTGAGTCGGTCACACAGGTAACACAGAGCCATAATACAGTCAGTGATAATTGGACTGCACTTATAGAGCACTTTTTACTCTGCTTGAGCAGAGACCAAAGCGCTTTACACTATAAATCACATTCACCCAGTCACACACACATTCACACACCGGTGGAGGCCTTTAAGTGAGAAATTACTTTAAACAAATCAGTCTTTTCTTTAGAATTTTTGCCATCTTCTTGGTAGTTTGGCTGAATTGGAACCTCTTGTGGGCTGGTTTTGGCCCACGGGCCTTATGTTTGACACTCTGTGTTTTTCCTGTAGTTCTCGATGTGTCACGGCAGCAGCTGCTTTGTGCCTCAGCAGTGGAGTTGATGTGTATTGTGAATACACATAATTTATGACGGTATTGCATGTAAACAGCTTTTATAATGAGTAAACTGATTGTGACTTATTGTCTACTTTGTAAACATGTTCAGTGCATCAGCCTGAGGAAGAGTGTGGTACTTATTCACTATGTTATATAGTTGATAAGTAAATTAACAACAGTTCATGCATTCGTGGGACACTTTAAGGGGGGTCGTTCTGGGTACGGCGTTGCTTTCCGGGTCTATTATCCAGAACTATTGTGATAATATTGACCAGACAGCGACGGTGCTGGGAGATGTTTGGCTTTATTAACAACGCCTTCTGTGTTCCAGAGGTGGCTGTCAGCTTGCTGCAGGACAATTATTTGCTTTCCATTCCGTTCTGCTTTCTGGATGTGTTGAAGTAAGGGCTTGAATTCAGATTCAGCCGGACGTACACGTCCTCCTCTTCGCGTGAGAAGACCTGTCACACATTACTATTCCTTTCTTGTACGTTTGCAGGAGTAAAGAGCTTGATAAAGTCCTGGCTGCCCTCCTTCTATACCTGTCCTGCTTTTTTGAACACAAATCTCTGGAGAATAAAGTTGCATCTTTAGTTGTGTGAGTATGCTTAAAGCTGGATTAAGGCGTTGGAAGCTTGTACCTTATAGGAACAGTCAGGAGTTTCACTGTAGCCTTCTTGCTCCACTTTCTTTATCCTCTGATGACTTTAATACCCCTCTTTCTTTTTTTCTTTTTGTTCCCTCCAATCAGTGTGGACATCATCACCGAGCGGCAGATGCTGATGGAGACTGCGGCCAAGAAGGAGATAGCCCTGAAAGAGCTGGCCGTCAGCTACTTCAGCCTAATGATGGACCTGGAGAGCGAGCAGCACCTTCCACATAACAAGTGAGGCTTTTTAACTTCATCAAGCAACTGGAAGGCAAAGAAAGTCACTTCTGCAGTGTTTGCCAAGTTCAGTACTGGATTTTCTTTATCTTTGAAATGCTTTTTTAGTCCTTAGGCGTAAGAAAATCTTCAAAAGAAGTTCATCTAACATCTAAACGGCATTCATATGAGTTGATTTGAACAGTGTACCAACTAGAAGCAGATCATTTTAGATTAAAAAGAGATTTTTTTTTATATTACTCAATTGTCCAATCTATCATTTGTATATTTTTTTAAATGAAATTCTGATTTTCTGAACCGACTTTAACTTTTGTGTGTATTTCCAGGCGCCAGATGATGTCTAATAAAACGGAATGGCTGTTGCAGGCGGTAGGTGCCGTCACATTCCTCTGCTACGGATACGCCACACTTATTATCAGTTTTTTAAGTTAAATGTGTTTCATGCCTCAGATCGAGATCCAGGCTTGTGAATCTTTTTTATGTGGAGAGTTTCAATGTATTTAAATTTCCTTCCCACCATCCATAATCAGGCATTTTTGGCTATTTGTTGACTGTAAATTTGTCTATATGTGTTTCTTAGAAGAATCCTCTCCAGAGACAGCTAGAAAAACCTGCAGCTCTGCAGTTTGTTCCTACGTTAAGCACCTTTTACTTTAGCGATACATCATTTATTGAAAAATGTATATATTTTAAAAACTATTAAAAAGCGAGCCCAGAGTGTGTTATAGGATTCCCGATGGTAAAAACTTGGGTAGTTGAAGAGAAACGGTTGGGTATCTGAATTTCTCTTATTTTTCCGCCGCTCGGTCACTGTGACTGGTCATGTGACCTGGCATTTTCACCCCTTTGCATAAAGCAGCACATTGAAACGTTCCAAACCGCTTCGGCCCATCTGCGGCGAGAGAAGCGAGGCTTCTGCCGGCCGGTCGGCCATCTGCGAGCGCGGACAGCGGGGAGCAGAGCGGCGGCTTGTTATGCCTGGTGGGCCTAATGAATTAGTTAGTGGTCGGGGATGTTGATTCAACACAGGTGCCGCGCTTTGACAGCCTCTCTCCGGTATTTAGCCAGGTGGGCGGACAGGGAGAGCAATATCCCGCCAACAGCAGCGGGGCTCATTGCTCGCTCCGGATGACCTTTACGGACAGAAATAGCTGTCGTGACCTTTTGGAAACACGGACGAATAAAGTGGCCGCCTGGGTCTGTGCTCAGAAAGTAGCGGCGGTGAATGTCCATCGAGCTGACGCCAGGACAAAGTGTCCAAACAAATGACTTAAAGGAAAGAAAAAAGAGCTGACAGAAGGGTAAAGAGCCACATTCTCCCTCTGGTGCCCCCCCCCCCCCCCCCCCCCCCCCCCGGCCCCCTCGCACGCCGTCTCCAGTGTTTGTACAGCTTCCTCTGCTGCTTCGCCTGGGTGACGTTTGACAGGAAGCGGCTCGGGGACATCCAGGAGGAGGTGGGCCGTCTTCTGTACTCCGACGCCTTCTCCCAGGCCGTGAGGAGCAGAGCCGGCGGGGACTCGCGAACGACCTCTGGCACCGCGAGGGCGGGAGCTGCCGACCCCGAGGAGGCGAGGCGTGATGGTGCATTCAGGCACAGGTACACGGTCAGGGTTTCACCAAGGTGGAATAAATATAAATAGTGGAATATTCCACCTTCAGTTTGAGTCCATGTATTCGTAGCAGCCTTTCAGGAGCTGCCAGAGGTCGCGTGCCGTGCGGCTGACGCGGACTTAATGCAGTGTCAGAACGGCGGCCTGTGGCTGCTCGTCCACCTCTTCAGACGCTTACTGCAGCTGAAATGATTACAGCAAATTCACAAACCCGAGTCTGAGCTCCTGCACAGATCAGAAGCCATGTTTGGTAACCAGAAGACTTTTTCTCTTCACACTCACTGTAAAAAACTTTCCGTTCTAATTGCATTGAAATATAAATCAGACGGTTGTTTACTGCATTAGCCATGCAGAAAAGGTCGATTATTCCCCTCCCAGAGTGGCGGTCCTCTCACTGTGAGGCCTGAGCTCTAACCTCTCCATCGCCGAGCCGCTCGGCATCACTTGTATATGTAAGCTGCTCTCTGACACATCATTCAGTAAAATCGGCGAATGTCTGAGGCGGCGGGGTTGTTGACGTTGACGGACGTGCCGTCAGACCTGGGAAGGGAAACGCTGATTGATGCCGACAGCCTGATGGCGTCGGGCCGACAGGACGACCCGCCTGACAGCCTGTTTTATGTTTGCTCACTTCTGTCTGACACCAGATTGGCAGTTGTGTAAGCTGTCGGCGGCGCCGTGCGGCGAGGCGCTCCATCCCGCTGTCAGGCCGAGACCAAACAATCAAACGCCGGGCTGCGAGCCCGCCGCCCTCCTGAGGGCCAGCGCACACAGCGCGATTCGCTCCAGATTCCTGTGCAAAGAAGACAGATTGAGAGAGGAAAAAGTGGAGTGTGTAGATTTCATATTTGTTGTGGGACAGCACCTGGATGTGACGCGTTCGGCTTCCACAGAGGCTTTCCTGATGAATTAGTTCTAGATATTTGCTGGTGTTTCCACTGGTATGTATGACCAAAGGGAGCTTGGACGACTCCATTACTAGGAGTTCTCTGCAGCTGCTCTCTGTGAGAGGATGAAGTGTCACACACAAAGAAAATGCATCTTCTTCTTAATATCTGGCTCGAGTGACGGTGATGTAAACCAGGGGCGCACCGAGACCGACGCCAGGATGGAGTCCGACGCTGCGCAGAGAGCTCGAACTCATGATACAACTCAGAGAGAATCAATGTGACGTCAAGCGTCAGCAACGCGAGAGCGGAAGAGCGACGTGGAGAACGAATCAGACTTAGCAGCCTTTAACGAGTACTCGGGGTTGGTACTCATATAACGGCTCCATCCAGCTGAAAATGAGCCCGTTCTGCCTCTGAGTGTGTTTACGTCGTTTCCTCGACTCTCCAGCAGGCGCTCGGCGGCTCTCCGCACTGCGGCGAACCAGAGATCCCCTCTGATGGCGTCCCTGCTGCCCTCGCCCGGAGAGCGCTCCCTCCGGGGTCCGATCCCGCCGCGGGCCGGCCACCGGGACCCCGAGGCCCTGACGGAGCGGCTCCGCCGGCAGCTGGCCGCCGTCAGGTGGGCTGAAAAACACAACATGCAGTATGCAGCGCTCGGAGGACGAGGATACGGTGGATCTGTTTCACCGCCAAACAACAGCCGCAGTGTGTCCGGCGGCCCGAGCCTCTTCACTCAGTCACCCGGCGGTCAATCGTATGCACGCTGTGTTGTTGTTGTTTGGCTCGGATCTGAGTTTCTGTGTCACTAGTTGCTCCTTTTTCCTCTTAACCGTCCAGCTGCTGTAAACAGCCGTCTGCCGGCTCTCCTGCTCCACACCGATCCACATACAGCCGTTTCATGACGGCAATAATATTATGGTCATTATAAAAGTAGCAGGCATTTCACACATTTCCAATAGTTACCTCCGCCGAGGAGGTTATGTAATCATGTCGGTTTGTTGGTTGGTTTGTTAACAACATTACAGAAAACGTTATGGACGGATTGCAATGAAACTTTGTGGAAAGGTGGGCCTTGAGTTAACTTAGAATCCATTAAGTTTTGGTGATGATCCGGATCACTGTCTGGATCCAGGAATTTTTTAAAGGATTCTTTATCATTGAGAGATAGGGAGTCTTTCACATAGTTGGGCAGGCCCGCCGACAGGGGGCCTGTGTGACATGCATGTGCCGCGCCGCACGCCGCACGCCGCACGCCGCACGCCGCACGCCGCACACCGCTCCGCTCCGCTCCGATCACACCCCCGATCACAATGTTGTTTTATTATATATGGTGTTCTTATTGCTGTTGGTGACTGATTGGACCTGTGGCGGAGGTCTGCGCTCTCTGAGTGCAAAATTCTAGTTGACATTTGGATTTATTTAACCTCTCAGCTTCGGAAAAGTGGCTATTTATTCACTTATTTATTTTTTAATCTTAATTTATTTCACTTGTTCACACAATTTATCAAATACATGATAAGAACTGAGTTTTCTGTGCATTTATTACAGAAACTGATTAGAAAGATATTCTGAATGAGAAAATGTGTTTGTGTTGTCGGTCCCCCGAAACGCAAAGGAGGCTTTGCACTGTCTCTTGAAAAGAAGGCCTCAGCGTTGCGACCGTTGTTTGTACATATTCGTGTCGTCGATCAGGTTCGGGATTGTCGGGAAGCGGCTGAGCGAGTTCTGCCGCTGCAGCCTGACGCCGAAGCCGGGCGGGCGGGAGGACGACGAATCAGGCCACGATGTGAACAACAACAACCGCGTGGATCCAGGTGGAGCGCTGTCCTTCACAGGACCTGACTGAAGAGGCCTCACACACACACACACACACACACACACACACTCAAAGCCGTGCAGCAGCCACTGACCTCACACACCGCATGGACTGAAAATGCACATGTGGACGGGTCATTCTCAGCGGCATTGAGAGACGTTTTGTCTTCAAGACTCAACACACACTGTGTTTGTTTGGGGGGGGATTTACTTCAGAATATAAATATGTGTAGCACATGCCAGCTGGTGGTGCTGTTGAATAAAATATAATGAAATCCATAATTCAACCTTGAAGGTCTCCGGTTTCCATAAAGCCTGAATGATGTTCAATACACATGTGAGGAGGAGGCAAAAAGCCCGGGCCGCCGCCGCCGCCGCTGCCGCCGCTGCCGCCGCTGCGTGCATAATTCACTCCCAGCGACGCGTGTTTGGGAGAAATAAATATGTGCATCCTTCACCCCGGCTCCGCTCTCCTGATCTGTGTGTTCGCTTCACCGAGATCGTGGACGGCTTTCCCACTGCACAACCGTGTCACCCTGTGTCCTTGTGGTGCCTCGTCTGAGGCAGCGGTGAGCGGTGACACACACACACACACACACACACACACACACACACACACACACACACACACACACACACACACACACACACACACACTGCTCTCCAGCCAGGCTCGGTGGCAGAAGGGGCTTTGCCTTCACCCTAATTGGCTGTGTAATCTGGGACACCAGGAGCAGAGTTAAGCCGTCTGAGGAGGGAGAGGAGGATGAGGAGGAGGAGGAGGAGGAGGAGGAGGAGGAGGAGGAAGGGGGAGGATGGGGGATGGGTCACACCATATATTTTAAATTAGTTTTTGAAATTCTGAAGTGCACTTTGTTTAAATATATGCCGTTCCACACCCAAAACGATTAAGTCAAGCTCTCCCAGCACAATTAAATCTCTCCACTTGTTTTTTTTTTTATTCATGCTGAAGAGTCTGGTCAGGACAGGGAGACGCATGCAGGTCAGGAGGAGACCTGTGACTTTCTCCTGTCCCCTGCGCCGTCTTCTCTTTGTCCCCCGGAGACCGCTTCCTCTCTTCTCCTCTTCTTCTTCTTCTCCCTCGCCTGCCTCCTCCGCTGCTCTGTGGCTGAAGCCAGCAGAGCCGTCAGATACCTGGCGGACTGAGACCTGCCTTATCAGCTCCTCTCTCTGCGGCCTGGATGAATAATCAAAGAGCCGCTGCCAGCTGGAATTAACAAAAGGCAACAAAGACAGCCGGCCGGCCATCGAAACGTTTGCACAAAGCTGTTTTTTTTTATCCTTCATTGTTTCATTGACTGGAGTTGAGGAGATCAATATGAATATTGAGTTTATAAGGTGAAGTGGAGGAGCATGCTCCACCTCAGAGTTCTACCCACAGAGCAATGCTTCGTCTC
This sequence comes from Salarias fasciatus, assembly GCF_902148845.1. NCBI lineage: Eukaryota > Metazoa > Chordata > Actinopteri > Blenniiformes > Blenniidae > Salarias > Salarias fasciatus. The sequence goes on from NC_043765.1 coordinate 3,312,860, forward strand.
TTTAACTCCTCATCTGCTGTCTGCAACTGTCTTCCTTTCTTATTTGTCATCTGATTCCTTTTATCCCAAGAAATCAAAGGGAGAAACAAACATGGGATTATCTATTAACATAATTATATAAATATAACATAGAATTCTGTAATAATTATAGGAAAAGTCATGTCCCTGACCCCGACATGTCTCCTGCTGCTCCATGGAGGCTTCAGTCAGTTCTCCAGTTTAAGGCTCATTTGTTAAACATTGTTAAATTGTAAAAAAATAATAATAATAAATAAAGCAACTTATTGATAACGGCTCCCAAAGTAGAACTTTTTTAAAAACGCTCTTTCCATGGGAACTGGGGAAAATGCAACTTTTTCAAAACTCTCCGACTTTGTCTCCATGTAAACGTGGACAAATGTAACTTTTTGAAAATTTTCAAGTCTGTCTCCATGGAAAGAGAAAAAAACGCAGATTTTCTGAAACGTTGCTATTGCTCAGGTGCCATTTCCATGTAAACGCCACAGTTTTGTGAACTGAAAATGCAAACCGATGTTTTTCACTTGTGTGAACTGGACTCAATTCTCAAGTAACCAAAAGTGTGTCAAATTATTTCTTCATCAACATTCACTTTAATCTCTTTGATACTTTCCTTAAATTGATTAAAAAAGTTCGATTTTACATCAAGAATCAACATCTCAATTTAGAAAAAAGAATCACATCCACTTCTTCAGTGAGAAAAGATTCATTTTATTTGCGGTAACTCTCACTGTACCAGTTCGTGATGCTGCTAAAGTCTAAAATCAAGCTTTGAAAATGAGCCCATTATCTTCTGATCGCTCCTCCGGTTCCCTAAAAGCATCTTTCAAGTCGTGTTATTTTGCTTTTTGAATGAAATTTCCACTCTGAATATTTTCAAAATCTCCACATAAAACACCTCAAAATGTTCACAAAGCAATCTTCTGTTTCCATCGGAATCTGTCATCTGGATGAGGAAATCTTACGCTTCTGGTTTTTCTTCCATGTGTCTGATGGGCGTCAAACATGAGGTCGGTGTGCTAAAACCGGCCAGCAGGAGGCTCCAGTTGGGCCGATCCCAGATTGTTCCCCGTGGACGTCAAACCCGTCGCAGAGCTGCTGATTTCTGACGGTTCAGCGATAACAGCGAAGCGCTGACACGACCTCACCGTGTCTCTCCTGGACAAACCGATCTCTCACTGAGTTCTCGGACAAAACGAAAAGACGAAGAAGAAAGAATCCGTCACGCACCAGCGAGCATCGAACCACTTATGTCAGACTGACGGTGCAGCCAAATCCGTCTCTCCAGCTGCTGAGGATTCGCACCGTCGCCGGCTTGAATCTGGTTTATTGAAAATACTGAAGGAGAAATGAATCTTTCAGCCGAGGCCTCTGCCCTCAGTGCCCTCAGTGACCTGGACCCTGGAGGACCTGAGCTCGAATCCCAGCCGTGTCTGGAGGACCGTTAAGGTTCTGTTTACAGGTTTTCGAGTGAAAACGGGAAACTTTGGAAACGGTGAGAATCCGTCTCCATGGAAACGGGGCGGAAACACAACTTTTCTGAAATGCTGTAACCGGCAGAAAGAGTTCTTCGGTACATGTGGAAGTGAACTGACTGCTGCGCTTCCATTCTGCTTGTCAGAGTACAGTAGCGTTTTGCAGGCGTTTCCACGGAATCATGCTTCACTCATAAGCTGTAAGTCTCGTAAATCCATGAGACTCCGCTTAGAAGAAGACGGAAATACAAAGATTTAGCATTTTTCTGGTAAAACTCCGCATTTCGCTTTCGTTTGCAACCAGGGGATTTGTGGTTATTTTTCCTCTTTAATGATGTTTAAAAAGACTTTCTTCTCTGAACGCACCGCACCATCTTTACTTAAAGGACAGGCCAAGTTCAGGGTTGCCAGATCTGACTCAGTTTCCAGTCCAAACGCAAAACTCACCCGACTCAACGCTCAACTCTTATTTACATGATAAAAAACACGGCGGAAGAACACAACTGCACCAATTTAAAGAAGGACAAAAGGCAGCAGAAACAAACAGAGCAATCAGTGTGAACTGGGTCGGCAGCGATCCAGTTGCACAGTAAACGTTGCTGCGACCTGCAGCCGTGACCCCTGCTGGGGGGAGCGGCTGAACGCTCGCTGCTCTGTGACTCATGCAGTGAAATATTAGCTCAGTTTCTTCAGATTTTTCAACCATGAAATGAGGGAAATGACCTGATGCTTTGGCTCTGCGCACAAGCATTTCCTCTCTCTTAATTGTGTCTCGTAAAGAAACGAAGAACCTCAGGAAAGCGCGCGCAACTGTGTGTGTGTGTGTGTGTGTGTGTGTGTGTGTGTGTGTGTGTGTGTGTGTGTGTGTGTGTGTTACACATGGAGAAGCCGCTGATAGGAAAGGCAACATTTGACTTTTGATCTCGGCAGCGGAGAGTAACGGGGAGAGACTCTCCACTCTGGAGATAAACAGCTTAACTCGACTGACCCGATCATTGGCTTTAAACGCATTTCAGCATTTTTTAACAAATAAATCTGCTGACAGCCTGAAACAAAGTTTAGACGCTGGACTGAAGCTCACAGCTTCAGGTAAACCAAATGCACAACTTGCAAAACTGAGATTAGATTTTAGAAAATACATCAGCTAGTAAAAAACAAAACACAGTTCGTCTTCTCAGGCCCGTTTAGACGGTGAAGAGGAAACAGGTTTTTCTTTGTATGTGCTGCAAAAAGGTGCATTTGAGTAAATGAATGCTGTAACATCCAGCTACGCCGGCAGACTTGGTTTTCTGAGGTGAAGCAAACGTTCCACCGCGTGACGACAGAGAATGTTGAACTGAATGGCTTGACTGAAGAAGCAGAACAAAGTAACCAAGGAGACTCGTCCACCGTGTTACTGCTGACGATGGAAAGAGAAAAAAACAATCAACTTGTGAAACAACTGCACAATTAAAATGCTGTTTCCGTGAAGTAAGTCTTTTGGACAAGAGACATTCTACCAACTTATTCATACTCTTCAAACTTTCCCTTTAATCTGCACCCCAACAGAGAAAAACTTTAGTTTGACTTTAAAGGTTCTGTTTTACTCGTCCAGATGAAAACTGGTTTTTGACACCCCTGATCCCAGAGGAAGATTCAGCCTCTGATTCAGAACTAAGACACAAACTGAATGTTGACTTTAGTTTTATTCCATTTTGTTGAGATCAAGTATCCAGCAGAAGTTACATGTACTTCTCAAAACCAATAAATATTCATTCATTCTCATGATTTCAACCATTTAAATATCAGTTATACCAAAAAAAAAAAAAAGAAAAAGAAAAAAAGTTTCCTGAAAACAAAGGGTGAGAGGATGGAGGAGCTTTGGAGTCTTGAACGAATCGGAGATGAAAAACAGAAGAACTGGCTGCATCCAGATATGTGGAGTCACTTATTCCCTTTGTGGTGACTTTCATTAAAGTCACGCTTTTTCAATAACACTGCATGTCAGAGTGAAATCACGCGTAAAGTATGTGAGCATTACAGCATCAAGAAGAGTGCTGACATTTATACTGTCCACTGTAATAAAACATATTAAAATACCTAAAACAAAGGCAACAAAGTCAAAGAGATTTAAAAAAAAAAATGTCCAAAGATAGTTGAAAAAAAAAAAACCCCAGCTCCTCTCCAAAAGAGATCTGGATCTGCCGCTGCTCCGCATTAAAAACCAGTTTTTGGAGCTTTGGTTGTGGGTGAAACAGTCCGTTTTTGCACCAGCAGGGGGAGACTTTGCCCTTAGATCGAGGGACTGGAGGCGTCCTGAGCATGAAACACAAAAAACTGATGCTTTATCTCTGAGCGTTTGTTTGTTTATTTGTGTTGCGTGACTCCAGCACTGCGCATTGATCCCTTTACGCACGCACGCACACATTTGCACAGACTCATCAGACGGATGTAAAACTGGTGAATAAAACTGGTGGATTCAAAATTAAAGGGGAGCAAATAAATGATCGGCACACATGAAGATAAATGGCCGCGTGGAGTTCTGGAGTTAGAATACGATAATCAATAACGGAGGATCTGGAGGCGACACAAGTTTGCGTTTTTTTCCCCCCTTTCTCGTGCGCGCGCTCTCACGGTGGCTGGGGTCTTGAAGAGCGGCACGCACTCCACGGAGCGCCGGTCGTGCGCGCGCATCCTACTTTGTCCTTGTTATTTCAAGTGAGCGCAGCGGGAGCGCGCTCCAAGGTGCAGAAAATCCGGCGACGCACACGGCGCGCGCGGAGCTCCTCGCGATCACACCGTTTGGAAACATTTTTTCCCTCTCTCCGCGCGGACTGAAAAGAAAGGGGAAAAAAAAAACAGAAGTCCGAGGAAACAGAGAGAGAGAGGGGGGCGCGAGAGAGAGCGCGAGAGAGACAGAGAGAGGGAGAGAGAGAGAGAGAGGTGGAGGAGGAGGAATAATCAAAACGCAACACGTATCCGGTGGGATCCCACTCCTGAGAGAGAGAAGAGAGCGAGAGAGAGAGAGAGCGAGAGAGAGAGAGAGAGAGGAGTTTGCTGCGAGGACAGAAGAGGAATAAGAAGAAGACGAGGGGGAGAGCGCTCTGACATTTCGCTCGCAGCGACGCGTTTCTAACTGCTAAAGAGGAATTATGAGGAACGTTTGGATAATTTTGACGCTCGGGCTGACCGTCTTCCTCTCCGGGGAAAGGGTAAGTTTCTCCGGAATGGCTGGAGGAGGGCTGGCGGAGGGTGCGCGAACTTAAAGTGTGGATTTATAACTGTGTGGGAGCGAGAAGGCAACGCGGCGGAGACCACCGGGACGCACCGGAGCGATTTCTGCGCATTTCTGGCTTCTTGCGCGTAAAGATCGCCGCTCGTCGAAAGGATGTGTTATACTTATCGCTGAATCTGGGCCATTTTCCTTGAAATCGTGTCAAAAAACTTGCAGATACGCAGCCTGCGGAGGGGGGGGGGGGGGGGGGGGGGGGGGGGGGGGGAAGCGCTGTTTTCTCCCTCTTCGATGCGACTGCAGCTTCAAACTGAGTCATATGAGTGAAGTTGACTCATTTCGCGTTGCCTGATCACCTCTTTCAGATCTGCAGTCAGCGGGGGCCGCCGTGCACAAGTGGAAAGCTCTCGAGCCTCACAGCCGGAGAGTCTGGGCTCGAGGAGCCTCTCTGTTCAGAATTTGCATGTCCTCCCTGTGCCTGTTTGGGTGTTTGTTGTCTTTCCTCTGGTTGAAATCACACATTTAAAGTGACTCTTTGGTGTGAATCGTTTTGTGTGAGACGACTCTTGACCCCTGTGGTTGTTGAGGGTCAGCTGTAGCGGACCGTGACCCCACGTCGGATGGGTCACCACCAGAGACTATCCTGATCTGCTGAGTGGGTGACAGCCTCATGAAGATGCTGATCCCTATGACAACCGTGCCAAGTCGATGCTCCCACAATCTGCCACTTTTCAGCAGCACCATACCCACAATCCTTTGTTTACGCTCCTCATCCACAGCCTACTCTTCCCTCCACGTGTCTCCTTCCATCCCTGCTGCCTCCTTCCCTCCGTGCAGTGGGATGCCGGTCGGAGTCGAGCGTGCATCATCGCCCTGCAAATTGGCCGGCTTGTTGGAGTGACAGATTTTGGCACTTTGGTGTGCAGCCCCCGTCATTACTGTCCCCTCCTGTTGTTTCTCTGTGGGTTGTGACTTGGCGCTTGGCACAGCGCCCCCCCCCCCTCCTCCTCCTCCTCCTCCTCCTCCTCCTCTCTTCTCTCCTCTGTTAGAACCACTTGTCCAATTAGCTGATTCAGTCACTGTTGTTTTAATGACTCACTGTTTTGCATGAAGTCACGAGCTCGATACTTTTTCCCCCACCTTTTTGTCTGTGGAACAAAACACTGGAGTTCTGCTGAATTCACTCCGAGTGACCTCAGTTCTTTATTTATTTATTTTCATATACGATTACAGCATTTTACCTCTAACTGCATGCAGAGAACTGCTTATATAGCGGTGAAACGCTGCACTTTAGCCACATAAACACAGCAGTTATTGCACTGGTGTAACATCTGCATGTTTTTTTTCCTTGAAGCACTTTATTCAATCGCCTCAGTCAGGGATGGACGCCTTCGATCAAGAAAACCTCATCCTCACTGTGAGAGGGCCAGATTGTGATTGAGCACCTCTACTAGTAAGATATCTGATAACTGTGGTGACAAATTCAATAAAGATAACAAACTCTAAATAAGGAGTGTCAAACATAAGGCCTGCTGGCCAAAAGTGGCCCACAGGAGGTTCCAATCTGGCCAAACCATCAAGAGAATTATAACAATTTCTAAGAAAACATAGATTTTTGTGAACAGATTTGTTAAACGTAGCAAACTCAACACAACACTGAGACCCGAGCTGAGATATTAGCACGGAAGCTAGCTTCCCCGTCGCTGTCAAACTAGCCTTTACTGCAGTTTGCACCAACAGGTTTCATTACATTTGGCTTCATGTTGAGGTTGGAGCCCTTTCCTGCTGTAATTGATTGATTTTGTGAAGACACCTCATGTACTCTGCACCACAACCAAGAAAAAAACTGTAATTACTGTTTATTTACGAAGAGATGAGGTAAAATGGGGTTAAAATCTAAATTTGGAAAGATTTTTAGGAGTTTTTCAAACAAAAAGCCGAGAAAAGAGGGCTGCGTAGATCCCACAGGCCACCAGTTGCTCATGTCTGAACTCGGATATCAAAATATGTCGACCTGACTCAGTCTGTGTGTAGTTTGCACATTCTACATGTGTTTGCTTTGGTTTTCTCCACTTTGGTGAAAAGAAGAGCGTCAGGTGGCAAAACGAGCAAAGTCTCTGGTGCGAGATGCAAAGAAGTTCTGATATAAAAACCACTTCATGGTGGTTTTGCGGGTTAATAAAGTGACTAAGTGGTTAGTTTGGTTGGTAACGTCAGCTTAATGCAGTGAGAGTGCAGAGGATGACTGGAAGTTGAGCGGAGCCTCATAAAACAGCCGTGCGCTCGCTAATCTTCCGGTTGGACCGTCATCGGGAGCCGTTCTTCAGTCAGAGCGCCGCCGTCAGTGTCCCCGTGAGCCCTCGCCGCCACGCCACACGTGAAATTGATTGTTCAGTGTTGGCGCTGCTGTTGACAAGTGGTGGATAACCCGCCCCGGGCACGTCTGTCCTGGGTTTTAATTACCCGCTCCCGTCACAGGGGTGCAGTTTGACACTTGCTGGCGTTTTTTTTTTTTTTTTTTTTTTTTTCAGCGAGGACATAAAACTAACTGAAGTAGTTTTTTTCATCAGTGGGTTCGAGGCATCCAGACAAATCCACGTTGGTATTAATCTGTCTAGACAGCCTTTGTACTCGTCTGTTTGCTTGCATATTTATAAAGTGATGCATTGGCAGTGGTGCAAAATCTGAGGTCTGTGCACGTGCGCCGGAGGAAAATATTTTGTTTGCAAGGCAAAGTGGCGACTGGCGCGCGTTTCTTATGAGGCCAGCCGATGGAAGCTGCTCCTCTTTCCGGGCAGTGCCAAGTTATTTCTCACTCCGCTCCCTTCGAGACGTTCTGGGAGTGAAGAGTAAGTCCTGAAATAAATATGTGACAGTGCAGCTTCCAAACCGAGGGTGTCAAGCATAAGGTCCGCTGGACAAAAGGCGGCCCGCAAGAGGCTCCAGTCTGGTCCAGCCAAGAAGCAAATTGTAAAAACTTCAAAGAAAACATTGTTTTGGTTTGTTTTTTAGCAAATTTCATAAGAGTAGCAGAAACGACACAGAGCTGAGATGTCAGTGATGCTGCCATGAGAGCTAGCTAACTAGCATTAGCCTCAGAGCCAGGCTGTCGGAGCAGGTTTGTAAAAACATGCAGCAGTTTTGTTTGGACACTTCACTGTTTTGTGCACAAGAAGGTTTCATTAAAATTGGCTTTTTGTCGAGATTGTTGTCATTTTCTTCAGCAATTATTTGTTTTCTTCTGAAAAATGTACATATTTTCATCTCATATACTCTGAAAGTAAAACTTTAAAGCTTCAGTTTAAAGGTTATTATGGTTCTGTTTTACTGGTTCATCCTCCTCCAGATGAAACTGGAAGACGTACACAGATTGTGAAATTATTCATCAACAAGTCACTTTATCACAAAGTCAGTGGGGTCGATGACCTTTGACCTCTCTGTATTGACACGCATCACATGTCATGTCGTCGGTTGTGGAGGTTGAAGGAGTCATTTTGCAGAAGACAAGAGGAAAAAGGTGGCGGCACCTGTGCAGTGACGGCGCTCCGCCGGCTCCCACCTGGTGCGGTGTGTGTTCTCGCTGGACCTGCTTTCAGAGGGAGCCGCTCAGCAGATGTTGCGGTCTGTAATTTGTGCCGTGTTTTTTGGTGGGAAGCGCGGGTTGTTGTTCCCCTCCGTCAGGTCTGTGATTTACAGAGCGCTGTCTCGCTCTGACGGGCAGGAGCCCGGGGAAACGGAGAGGAGTCCAGACTGCGTCACGTGTGTGGAGGTTAAAGGGATTTTAAAGTGTTTCACGGAGCCGTCTCCGTCTGGCTCCGTGAGGCTGATGTGGGGTGAAAGCTGTTTCCGAAGGGCTCGGGCGGCCGGATCGCCGCCATCGGCTCTCCTTAAGCGCACAGAGAGACGGCGGCGGGGAAATCTCACGTTATTTCAAGGGTGGAAAGGACAAAGCAGCAAATTGGGGAGTTTAGACCGAAGCCTCTGAAGGGGACGAGCGCTCGTCTGGAGTGATCTGTGAGGGACGTCTTAGCTGCGTCTCAAGAGGCAAACGGACTGACATTCTTCACTGGAGCACTTTTTTAGGACAAAACTTTGACTAAAGTACAGATTGTGAAAGTGTAAAGCCTCCGGAGGCGTCTCGATCAGTTTCCTCCATCGTGGAGGGTCGAATGTAACAATGGACGTTGTTAATAGAAACTTCAGTGTTAATGTTTTGCAGGTTTAAGTCCACAGGAAGTAGTTTGAACTGGGTTATACTTTATATGTTACACAACAAATTACAGCTGAAGCTACATCTTCTTTCAAAACAGGAAGTTCAACCATGATTGAAGGAACTTCATCAATCTCAGAATCGTTTACATGACAATTGAAGGGAAAAAACACATTGTTTCTGCATTTTTTTTAGAATTGTTCTTTCATTTAAATTGATGTCTATCTGCACGCAAAGAACAGAAAACTGTGTAGTTTTTATGTTTTCACATTGAGCTTCACTTCCGATGACGCTGGAGGTTAGAAAAGAGGGTCGAGGGAGTTTAAAGAAAAGGAAAAAAAAATACTCAATAAATCTGAAAAATAAATACGCGTGCATATAACTGTATTTGCCACTTGTGTGTTTGAGTTTCATTGAGTGGAATTCCTGTCATGCTCCTGCTGATTTGAACACACAAACACAAACACACATGCGCTGCACCTTCGCTTCACACACACGGATATGAATCTGATTTAAATCCGAGATGCGTGTCGAATGCGCCATTCTTAACACTCGCTCCAAGGCCGGTGAACCCGCGGCGCCCGGTTGTTGTGCTGCTGAATGAGCCGCGTGCAGTGGAATTTTTTTCACATTCAGCGGCGATAACGGCGTGACGCTCGTGTTTAAACACTTCATTTCCAGCCGGCTTGGTGATGAATAGACGAGCTGCTTGTCTGGAGTGCCCGGACAAAATATTTACCTTGTCTGGGACGATCAAGAGAGGCGAGGCTAATAAAGGCGGGAGGGAATAATGTCGCAAGGCCGAAAAACAGAGGTGGATGAAAGGGTGAGAGTGGAGGACGTGGAGGATGAGCGAAGCAGGAGGCCAGATGCTGCCGCTGCCGCTTCTCCTGCTGTATTTTTAATGATGCTCTTTTATTTTGCATCAAGCGAGAAACTCCTCAAACTGAGCCGGCGTCCGGCTCGCATGCGATCGCCGGGGTTCGTGTCTGGCTTTGGAAAAGCTTCGGCGCTGGTGGCGCTTCCCCAAATCAATGACGTATTTATATTTTATTCCTTTTTTTCTGCCGTTTTGATGGTGACAGGAGCCAGAGCGTCATTAGAAAGTTGTATTTTCCCCCGTTTCCTTGTAGACAGAGTCGCAGTGTTTTCAAAAAGTTGAGTTTTCAGTGACTCCGAGCAGCGTTGTCGTGTAAATGGATAATTAAAAATGCAGTAAAAGTTTTGGCTTTTCGCTTTAAAACCTGAGCCTGAGATCCTCAGCATCGCGCCTCCTCGACAGCGCTGGACCCTTCGGGTGGAGGGGGGTGGAGGGGGCTGCATTAAACCACTCCCCGTCTGCCAAGCGTTATGCAATCGTTAATGGACTCGACAGGAGGAAGCTGGACCACTGAAGCCCCCCCCCCCTCCTCCTTTTCCCTGAATCCATCCGTGTCCACGCATGAACTGCTGTTTTGTCGCCGCACAGGCACACCGGCGGTCCGTGCACCGGCCTCCTGCCCCCCCCCCCCCCCCCCCCCCCCCCCCCCTCTTCTCGCCACATGTCTGCCAGCGTGGTCGGGAAGCGCTCCGGCCTTCGCTCCGGCTCTCGATGAGGCTGAGAAAAGAGGCTTCCTCTCTCTGGGCTCGGATCAATGAAGGACAGGAACGTTTTTCTTTTCTTTTCTTTCTTTTTTTCCCTCCTCTTTTCCCTCCCCGTTAGGTGTGAGCGCTTGCATTGAATTTGCCAACATCTGCAGGACGTATGTGTTTTTGAAAGCCTTCCTCCCCCACTCTCCCTCCTCCTCCTCCTCCTGTCTCTTGTTGACGAGCTGGAGAGGGTTTTTTTTTTTTTCTTCTTTGGCAGGAACTTGTGCATACTAGTAAAGACTCACAAATAGCCCCACTGTGTTGACTGTGCCTGTGTGTTTTTTTTTCCCTTTTGCATCCCTGCGGGTGTATATGTGGACGTGTTTGTCTGAATCCGTGGCCACGTGTTTAAAATATGCAGCCGGAGCGTCGGGGAAAACACGTCGTGGAGACGTGGCTGAAACCGAAGCGGGGGGTCGTGGTCTGTGCTGCGTCCGGGCTGACGGGCCGCAGCACGTGCATCTCCACGTCTCCACGTAAAGCAAAGCACCGACACTTCCTCTCCTTTAGCACAATTAGCTTAGCGAATGGAAACTTCCTCGGCGGGACGGCGATGGAGGGGGGAAAACCCTGTCAAGACGTCTGCTTTCTCTCTCTTTTTTCTTCTTTTTACTGCCGGCTGCTTTCCAGTTTAAGGTGGGAAAGAGGAGGAGAAGCGGAGGGAGATCAAGGGGGAAAGATTTGCGGACTTCTTTCTCCCTTTTGGCGTCCAAGCTCCTCCGGACTCGTCTGGAGCTTCTGCAGCGCCGAGAGAAACGAAAAGCGTGGAACTTGGCAGGAGGGGAAATAAGACCGATGGAGCCATCTGGTCGTCCGCCGGCCTCTGATTGGTCTGGAGGCCGCAGGACGCGTTTGATTGGTTCACACTTTGGGAATCTTTGGATGTTTGAGGAGGACGCTCGCTCCGCATGAGGGTTTCTTTTAAAAGAATGTGGTTTATTGGGTAGCGATGCGTTTAAATATAGTAGGATTTCACTTCTGTACCACGTTTCCTCCACTTCATCCTCAATATGCTTTACAGCAGGGGTGTCAAACAGAAGGCACGTGGACCAAAACAGGCCTGCAACAGGCTCCAGTCCGGATGAGCAAACTTCTACAGTCTGGAATTGATCCCTGAGATTCAAACCTTTCAAATGATCCAGTAAACAGTTTAATTACATGTCTCCACGGTGTCTCACTTCACAGAGGGAATTTCCCTGCTTCCAGTTTGGTTTTGGAGCTTTTCTATATGTAGTTTGCATATTCTTCCTGAGCGTGTGTGAAATAGACTTCTGGTTAATATCAACCTTCAGCTGACGTTTATTTGATGTCTCCTGATCATTTTCTGACTGATTCGATACACTGAACTGGCTCCAAGCTTAAAAACTCACAGATTTGAATCACTCCATCAAGTCACAGGAGAAAGTCATTTATTTACACACCAGGACTCTTGTTTGTTTCACTTGAGACGCTAATAACCTGTCATTAAACAGAGATTACATGTTGCACCTTTAAAATTGTTATTTTGCTCAATAATGGCCGTACTTTGTACTTATTACAAAAAAATCATCCTTTTTCAAGTGATATAATGTACCCCGTTTATTTGCTTTTATTGACAGACACGAAATATCAAGTTTCCTGTGCTTAAAATAAAACCTCCTCAATAAAAACCGTCACACAGGCCGTACTCTGTGTTTAATGTAAATAAAGGATTCTGACATGAAGCAGCTCGCCCAATAACTCCAACTAAAATAAAGATTGTTCCTTTAAAGCTGTATTAAGTGTCATTAGCGCGGACTGCGGTCGGTCCGGGGTTTTGGCGGTCGGCTTGTTAAAGGATGAAGTGAAATCAAACGCCGCCTGCGAAACCGTCGCACTTTGTTCTGCCGAATAGACAATGATGTGGGGGCCAAATGCCTTCCATGTGTCCACGGCCCTCAGACCGGTGGATATACGGAGCCATGACGTCAACCCGCCGCCCCCCTCCACCCCGCCTCCCGTCCGACTCCCAGCACCGCCGTGGAAAACAGGACGGCACATTTAACACATCTGTGCTCGCTCACATTTACGAGCCCGGCTTTATCGTCTCTAAAAGGCACCAAATTGATATCTACGACTGGCGTTTCTCCAAGCACAAATATGTCGCTCTAAAGTCTGCTGTTTCCATTATTCGCCCCCCCCCTCCCTCCACATCTTAAGTCGAAACAGCTACGGCATGTAAATCATGCTCTGCATGTTGGGCGTATCATCCACCGCAAATTATCCTCCCTGCAATCACTTCATTTGAGCTGTTTTCATGAGATTCCAGAGGGTCTGCTGTGGAGCTTGATGAGTTTCAGGAAGGGAATTCATTTGTGGCGTGTTTTTTTTTTTTTTCTCTTCTTTTTCCCGCTCTGGATGCGTTTTTGGTGCATTAACCCGTCTCCATTTAGTGAAACACAACAACTTTAAATACTCCACCTAAGTGCTGCTGAATATTCATTTACGAGACGTGCTTGTTATTGTAACAAGCACTCCCACTTGCATTAATGGTAATTTCAGATTTTCCCTTGGGTGCAGTGTTAAGCCCTGTAGTCTCACATTGGGAGGGTTCCCTGTTTGAGTCCTAAACCTTGCATTCGAGCGCCGTTGGTGACCTCAGGCTGCGTGTAGCTGTCTCTGCAGCGGACCGGCGGCTCGTCCATCGTGTTCTTCAGCCCTCAGTCAGCTGGGATCCGCTCCAGAACCCGGAAACCCCACGTTGGACAAAGCAGTGCAGCAGATGGATGGATTCAAAGATGTTCATCTGTCTCCAGCATTCCTCACTTAGGGAAAAAAAAAAACCCCTAACACTTCAGTTTTCTCCTCGTTCTCCTCCTCCTCCCCTTTAATTACACCGTCAGTGTTTTTTTTTTTTTCCTGCTGACTCTGCGGAGGTGAGCTCGGTTCCCTCACTGGGGTTCGCGGGGCCGGCGATGTCCGCGCCGCAGATCTGGATCGCAGGATGTTCTTTTGTGGCGCTGTGGCAGACGTCCAGCGCCCCGGAGTATAAACTGTGACCGCATCTCCGAGTCGGTCCAGACAGTGAGTCACGGCGCAGGACTGAATGAGCTAACAGCGGTCTGAACGGGGGAAAATATGGCGAGCAGAATGAAATATGAATCTGTTTCAGCTCTCCAGGATTTCTACCAGATTTGAACTGTTGGTACTGTAAAACTTCACACAGCCCTCACTGTTACGCTTTGTTTGTCCTGATTCTCGAAAGGTCACGCCATCAGTCACCGTGTTTCTTCATGCGACGCAGCTCCAGTTTCCCCACCTTTTTTTAGTAAAACGGTGTTAAAGTGATCCTGCAATTAAGCTGAACCGGAGCCTCCGTGACCTTTTTCTGACAGTAGTTTTGATTTTAAATTGTCTGAACGAATGCGTCGTTTTCCTCTGTGGCTTCGCTAGATTGCTTTTAATAAAAGACTGCGGACCCAAACTTTGACCTTTAATTTGCCAATAAATGGCAGCAAAGCCAAACCCTGATACACACACACACACACACACACACACACACACACACACACACACACACACACACACACACACACACACACACACACACACACACACCGTTACTAAAGAACATGACAACAAATCAGATGATAAAGCTTCAGAAAGGTTTAGAGAAAAGTTTCAGAAACGTTTAGCATTTTTACACAATATTCTGCTGATGTAATTTCATGTTTGGCCACTAGTGGGTGCTGATTGTTGTTTTATAGTGAAACCAAACACACTGCGACCAATACTTTATGAACGTTAACAATGGGAGAGACGGTCAAGCTGGATTGACGTCTCAGATCCTAGACTGGTGTAGAAGTCAGCTGCTGGTTTTGTGGAGTCTGCATGTTCTCCCTGTGGATCTCTTTGGGTATGTTTGCTTGATTACAACAGAATCAAGTTTCTTATGAGCTTAAAGCTAAAACTTTATAACAGAGATTCACACTGGTCACAGCAAACCTTAAAGTCATGCAATGGAACCTGTTGAACATTTAAGATCAGTGATGGTGATCAACTCTTAACACGAACTCTTTCAAAGCGTGAAAATAATTATCTCATTATGGACGCGAGCTAATACAAGTATCAAGAGAATCATTGTTTGAAAGTTTTAAAGAATTTTTCTGCAAAATGCAGAAAACCACACTATCTCATCCACATCTATGCTGCTTTTATTAGAGCAACACATGCAAGACATTATGTCCAAACAATAGTTTGAATCTGTTCCCAGTTTCTTGTTTCCCGCAGACGTCGAAACAAAAATTGGACAAAACGTGTGAAGCTCCATGTTTCGTCCTTTAATAAATGTTATCAGAAATCTTTATTTCGCTTTAAAATCCAACATCCAGTGTTGAGTTAAGTCTTATTAGAAACTGACTGGTCACTCCCGCTTCATCTTTGGAAATTAAAAGCTTCACGGTTCGAATCCTGTTGGTGTTTCTTCAGGCTGCAGCATAAAAGTTGCTCCAACTCAAACATGCTTGTTACTAAACATCATCTTCTTTTAGTTTCTGGTTAATTTTCCCAAGAAAATGGAATTGCTGCTTCCAGATAACCGGCCGGAAGGCCAGAGGAACTGAAGGTATTTGGATCTGCTCCGGACTCGTTTTCCAAACGGCTGTGCGTCTGGCCGTCCATCCAGCACCGATTAGAGACGGACAACGCCCAAAGCCCAGAGTCCACAAGTATAGCCATGGAATTCCTTCACGACTCTGCGTTTCAGTAACACAAAAGTGGAAAAAAAGAGTTATTTTGTCCAGCAGAAATGGAAAATCAGCAATGGTTCACGTCTTCTCAGCATCTTCCCCTCATTCTTCTGATAATGTAGACGTTCTCTGTAGATCCATTTCTGCAAGTCAGTGTGAAGCTAAAGGCCCGATGGTGCGTCGCGCCGCCGCTCCGCCGTGGCTGCTGACATGATCCGAGGCCCCGATGTGACGGTTCCACCGGGCGAGTTAATCTTCGCTAATGCAGTCTGTTAACAGCCATCTGGGCTCTCAGCGCCAACTGTATAAACCCTTCCAGCCCGGCGGCGAGCGGCGGTGAAGCCCGGGGGTCGGGGGGTTTGTTCGGAGGAGAGCGCCTCAAACTGGGGAAACCGGGTCACATGGAGTCTGTTTTTGATTTTCAAATGCAAATAGTACGGACTTGCTCGGTGGCAGTGGCGGCGGCGGCGGCGGCGGCGGCGGTGGTGCTCTTCACGCCGCACCGCCCTCCTGACAGGTGGACCATTTCAGGGAAAAAGTCTCTGAGCAAACACAGACTGCCAGTCTGGATGTGTCATGTCGGCGGTCGGGTACACGGCTGACCCTTTGACCCCGTTACTGGAAATCTGTTTTTCTGCACGGCGAGCTGCGTTCAGGCTGCACACTCTCCTCTGGAGGCTGAAAATTCCAGCATAAAGAGATTTAATCCCCAAGCAGTCACTCTGTCTACATCAGGGGTGTCAAACATAAGGCCTGTGGCCCAAAACCGACCCGCAAGTGGCTGCAATGCGGCCCACACACCCTTAAGGCCACCACACACTACAGGACGAACGGGCCTAATTTTGCCCCGATCGTCTCCTCCCGATCGAAGCCGACAGGGTCCGATTGTCGGGAGTATGCAAATGAGTTTTGGCCCGATCCTCCTCTGGTGTGCGGTGTGTTCCGAGAGATTTTTTCCGGTCGGAGCCTCTCGGGAGGCGTCGGAAGGGGAGATCGTAGATAATGAACATGTTTAATATTTCTGATCGCAAATCCTGTGGTGTGTGGAGCTCCGAGAGGCGCCGATCAGCTCAGAGCTGACCTGTCCACACCCTCGAAATAAAGCTCCCTGATTGGCTGAACAGCTTCGTCTCACCAAGGTGCTGCTGCTTAAAAAAAATCCCCTCTCAGCTGTCGGAGCTGGGGACATGAATATATGTCTGTGAAATATATTCACTATATGACAGTGAAACAGAAAAGCCAGAGCTCCTAAACTCAGCTGTGCAGAAAGTGATGTTTAATCCTATCGCTCCTGGATGAACTGGATTTCCTCCATTCAGACCCAAACTCAGATTTAATGCATTCATCTGCATCTCCGCCAGTCCTGCAATAATCTTCCCGATGTTTTAATTCATCTCCATCATTAACCATCACCAAAGAATGGGGAAGAAAAAAAAAAAAAAACTTTCCGCTGACTCCGTGCCTTCAGAGACAGAGCGGACGTATAATGAAACTTTTCCTAATCAAAGCTCAACGTGTTTTTATTCTGGTGTAAACTATCAAATCTGTGGACAAAAAGAATGATTTAAGATATTTGGTGATTTAAAAAGTAGCCTTTATTTGTCACGGACTGCTAATAACTTTATTCTACTGCTCCACTCGGGACTCAAAAGTAAAAAAAAAACAAAAAAAAACACACAGATTAATAAGCTCAATTATTATCAAATGTGGAGGGTAAATTATAAGAAAATGATCTGAAACTGTTTCCGTCTTCTGTTTCTGTCTTCTGTGCATTTAAATGTTGTTAAACACAGGAATGAAGGGAAACCGCGCAAAGTCACGTTGGACGGCGCGAGATCTGGAGGAGCGAGGAGCCGATTCTCGGCTGAAGAATCTGCTAGTGTGTGTTCTGCTCCGGAGCGACACCTCACACTAGAAGATCAGGAGAGGAAGATCGGGTGCGATCTGTCCTCTGTTGTCTTCTAGTGTGTGGTTTCTGAATCGGGGAAGATTGAAAAAAATCCTGTAGTGTGTGGCGTCCTTTATAGCCAGCTGTAAACATCGCAAAGAAAGCATTGAATTTTCACCGACACCCGAGTTGAGATGTCAGCTGTCGGTCAATAAGTAACCTGGAGCTTTAAAGCAACAGTTACTGATGTTCTTTTGGACATTTCACTGTATTTTTCATCATTAAAATTGGCTTTTTGCCACTAAATTGATCATATTTGGAAAAAAAATACACATAGTCCGTAGTACAATAAAGACGGACTCCATGTAAAGGCTGTTCTGGTAGTTTTTCAGCAGCGTGGCTCCCTCAGGGCTGCACGTGGCCCCCGAACTAAATGAGTTTGACACCCCTGCTCCACATATCACTTCAAAAGGAGCGAAAGCCCCCTGTGACGGTGGCTTCAGCCAAGGTCAGAGCGCCACTTATAATCCCAATCAATTCCATGCTACGGTTAAACCGGTTTGCACGGTGTAATGGAGGCAGGCGGGCCGGCAGGGTGCAAAGTTTGATTACTGTGATGCTGATAATTTGCTTTAATCAAGTGATTGGGCGGCTGAGGGAGGAGGCGGGGCGGCCCTGCAGATGGAGGCAGCCGCTGACACAGCGGAGCTTCGCATCCACGAAAAAAACAGCAAAGAGTGGACATAAAGAGGATTTACAGTTATAATTCATATGAAGCTTCACCTGTTCGGCGCAAGTCGTCCACTGTGCTCAAGAAAACGTCAGTGAAATTTGGACTTGCCGCCTGTTTTTCTGTCCAATACGTGAGCGAATCTCACTGTGACGGGGATTTTCCTGGCGCTGAGGCTGCTCTGGGTTTCAGCTGTCTTAAGAGGGTAAAGTACACGCACATTTCTTCACGTCCTAACGAGTCAGTGATTTCATAAAATATTAAAAACACTCCGCTCAGACTGTTTGTGTTGCGGCTGTCTGCTCCAAAAAAGAGCCGAAAAGGGCTGGAACGCTCGCTCTCAGGTGGATTTATGCTTGATGTTTTAGTATTAGAGACAGGATGTCAACAGATGGCACATCTGACTCATTTATATGATATACGAGTACATTTCAGACTTTACGGATTTAAAAACTGGATGACATTAGATCTCACAGAACCTGTAAAAGAGTCCTATCTGTCATTTCTCCTCTGCAGTCTCACCTGAGTTTGTTGTTTCTGAACCAGAGGAGCGTGAAGCGAGCCCAACGCGACGGGGAATTCCACAGATTTAACCTCACCAGAATTAGTTTTTAGCTAATGGGGAAAACGGCCCAGCCTGTAAAAACAAGCTCAGAATAACGTCTGCTTTGGCTCCGAGGAGCTTTTCGTCAGGTTTTGAGGGGAAAAGTGGGACCGGCTCGCAACGGCGGTTAGAAAAAAACCGAATAGGAACCAGACTTTAACCGAAACGCACCACGTCTGCCACCATTTTCACATGAAGCTAAACAGAAGAAGCTCCGTTTTCCCCGTGTCAGAGTTATTCAACCATAATTTACTCACTATTCGGGATTGTTTGTGTTTTGCTGGACAGCAGAGATGCATCATGGGAAGGAAGCACTGATGATCTGAGCTCGTTATAATTTGTGAATCCTTCCCTCGTTCATCCTCCCAGTGTTTTTTACTGAAGACAAACAAATTGCTATGTAGAAGTAGGGTTGCCAACTCCCAGAGATTAAAATAAGGAACACCTCTCATGGGCAGCTGAAAAAAAACTGGGTTTTTGGGGGGTCAAAAACGCATATATAACAGCATTTTGCCACAGTTATACCTATTACAGACTATAAAAACACATTAGGCTACTGCATTACACCTACAGTAGCAAGATTGCAGTAACTCATGATCAGTTTGTATTTGAGGCCTACAGTGAGACAGTTATCATTCCAGTATCATCATGATGGACAGCAGCTCTCAGCCACTGCACCGGACGGTAGAGCAGCTCAGCAGCTCCTTCAGAGGAGACTGAGACCCTCAGAGCAGGAAGGAGCTACCACAGGCCTCTCATCCCCACCGCTGTCAGACTGTACAGTTCTACTGTGTAGAATATGAGCAATAATCCTGGACATTATAATATCCTGCACCCGCCCCTTTCAGAAATTCAGCGACACTTTATCATCCATTCACTCCGCTAAAACATATTGTACATATTATATCATACTGTATAGTTATATATTGCATATTGTATTGTATATATTGTATATATTATATATTTCCTGTTATATTTTTAAGATTCAGGTTGTACATACAGTTAGATCTTCATTGTCTTTAGCTTCTATTGTCAATCCTAGTATGATTTGCACTATAACTTGTTAATTATTGCACCATTCATTACTTTTGCACCCCGCTGTGGGTTCTATGAGCCGATACACCTGGAAATTTCTCCACTGTGAGATTAATGAAGTCTTCTATTCCTATTCTATTCTATTTTTATTGCTAAATGTGCAAAATAACATCAAACAGCTGCTGTCGCTTCTGGATTTTAACATGTTCTTTTTTTTTATTTTATTTTCAACTAAAAAAGTGCAAAATCAAAGCTGAAAAACCTTCTGAACAAAAAACCAACAAGGTTCCGTTTCTAAACTGAAAACACTCCACAGTCTGCAGCAGCAGACACACATCAATGAACTAAACATGATATATCTGATATGGAAACGGCACAAACTTACGTGTCTCTGGAAGCCATGCTGCGCTGCTGTAATGTTTTGATTTACTTCTTCCCATGCGCTCTGTGACGAAACTGACTATTGGCCAATGAACTGCTGAAGCCTACTCGGAACGGTCTTTTTTTGACCAATGAGATGTGTTGCCAAGCCATGTTTGTCAGCTCATTGGTCACAGAACGTCAGAGAGCCGGTGAACAATTTACCGTAAGTTTTCAAAAACAAGCGCAAGTTCCATTGCTCACGTTTTGACTCTCACAAAAATACAGAACAAAGTGCGTTCCTTTTCAGCTCAATACGGAACGCACACTTTTACATCCAAATACGGAACGATTCCGTTTTTCAAGGAACGGTTGGCAACTCTATGTAGAAGCCTGATCATTAGAAAGATCTCTTTCGCTCAGCATTAGTCTTTCTGGCGGACGTGGCCTCGACTCGCGCAGCTGATGAACCGGCGGCGCCAGCCCACCGCCAGCCCACCGCCAGCCCACCGCCAGCCCACCGCCAGCCCACCGCCAGCTCCTGTTGTCTCAGGACCTTTCAGGAAAAGGAGGACTGCAGTTTTCTCAAACCACACATTCTTGGTGAATTGCGGCATGAGGGGAGAGAAGCTGGGAAGAGCGGAGCGGCGGACGCCTGGCACACACATGAAAAGCCATTTTTAGCTGCAGGAGTTTTGGTACCCATTTCAGAAAAAAATGAATGTTCTCCTTTGTGACTGTGCCCTCGCTAATTGTGTGTTTTTTAAGCTGAAAGTGTGTTTTCCGTCTTGATACGCTGGCACTCTTTCCAGCTTTCAGCTCATTCTCTCACACAGTCATTAAAGATTGAAAGTGCAGCAGCACCGGACCTTTTCTGGCTGCCAGAATTCAATTATTTACATCGGACAGAATGAGGATTTTACCCCGTCGTTTCCAAATGTGAAATCACGAGAATAAAAGCCAAGGGAAGGGAAGCATTGCGCCTACATGCTCAGATCTTCAGAAGCGACTTATTCCAGCTTGAAAAGTGAGCAGGAGGCGATCAGGATCAGCTCGGCGGAGCGCACCCCGGAGGACGTCGTGCAGAATGACTTCAGCTGTTGACTCATACTTGTGAG
Organism: Salarias fasciatus; assembly: GCF_902148845.1. NCBI lineage: Eukaryota > Metazoa > Chordata > Actinopteri > Blenniiformes > Blenniidae > Salarias > Salarias fasciatus. The sequence goes on from NC_043765.1 coordinate 3,333,844, forward strand.
CTGACTTGGCGTCTGTGTTGTTGTGTTGATAAGAGAAGAACGAGTCCAGCGTCCAGCAGCTGGCCTGCATGTGGACGGCGTGGAAGCGTTTCGTCTGTTCTTTGTGGAACAGTTTGTTTCAACAAGTGGCGGCTACGGAGCAGACGGCACCGCGGTGTGCTCACGGGTTGCACAGACCCACAGACGTGCACGTTTTGGCGTGACCGGTGTTTGATACCCAGGCGGTCTGTTTTCCGTAAACAGAACCGGGCGGCTTCAGGAGCAGCGCGAGTTCAGGGTTCAGCGATGAAAAAGATTTACTGGAAACTTTGATGCTGTTTTTGGAGTCGGTTGATTGTTGGTGTCACGGTTAGAAGGTTCCTGGTTTGAGTCTTTGGCTTTTTGCCCCATTTCAAGGTAACTTTTCGTGCTGTGTGTGTATAGCGTTGATTATATTATCTTGTTGTTTTCCCTTGTCTTTCCTCTCAGTGGGAATATTTCCTGCTCAACCCCAATGTTCAGGGACCTCTCTGTTTGGAGTTTGCATGTTATCCCTGTGCACCTGTGGGTTTTCCCTGGGTGAGATTCTATATGGCGCCACCCTTCATCCCTCCATGACCTGTCAGATAACATGCCACAGAATTTACACACATTAAATTAAAAATAAAGTCAAAGAAATCAAACCAAAATAAATTAGTGAATAATAATTATAATAATAGAAATAAATTGTGAATTCAACGATCAACATCAAACTATTTAAATAACCACAATACATCAACGCTTTGCAAAATGTAAAGAATGAAATAAGCACATACAAAAGGACTCATTTGATATTGTCACGTGTATTAATATTAATCAGACATTGCTTTACATTTGAACCAATGTGAGCATTTCCGTTTTAAAAGTTACTTATAATAACTAGTTTTACTATAATCACATTAGAATTGAATTTGGGGTTTTTTTTCTGATTTTGTGGAGGTCACGGCGTCTTTTGCTTCAATGGATAAATCTTGCATGCATGCATGCATAAATCTGAAGCTCAGCGTCTCCTCCTGTATGACGGAAACGCTAAATTTCTTGGACGCCTCATCTCTGCTTTAACCTGCATGCATTAAACCTTCCAACCAGTAACACAAACACAGAGCATTACATGGCTTTATGGCTTTTGTAACAAATTTGCACATTGTATGGTTATTTTTCGGTTGTTAATCCAGACTGACGTTGGTTGTCAGACTCTGTGTTGTTGGTTGCAGATCCATAATGACCCTTTGCATTTGTGTTGAGTTTCATCTGCTGTGTGTCTTCTCTGTTCCTGGTGTATTTCTGTGGGAGCGCTCACTCCACCACACGCCTGGTATAAGCGCCTGCTTATGGCTGGTTTTGTGTGGACAGACACGTTTCTCGGTAAACGTTTTGCAAATGGAAATGTTTTTCATCTAAAATTACCCATGGGTCTGCGTGTGAATGTGTCTCTGTGTTTTCGCTCTGATGGACTGGAAACCTGTCATGACTGTGCTATAATCAGCTGGGATGGGCTCCAGCCCCCCTCCCTCTCCCAGTGATTTAGAAAATATATGACATTTCACTTCGTAAATAAGCCAAAAACCATTCTTTTTTTTTTTGCTGTGTTTGCTCGGTAAAATTAATGATTAAAATTCTAATTCCACAGAAAGATGAATTCCCTAATCAGCCGCTTGTTTCGGTCCTGCTTGAAAGTGGCCTTGACTCTTACGGTGCATTAAGTTAAACCAGTGTTGACACCGTTTAAATGAACAGACCTTGAGGAATAGCGAGGCTGCCGGCGTTCGCATGCCAGGGTCGATTTATTGTGGACGGCGCTGCTAAGAGGTCTGAAGCACCCTCGAGCCTCGGCAGGCTAATCTTTGACATGCGCCGAGTGAAGCTCAGGTGACTCCGCTCCGTGAAGGCACACAGGTAAAGGAGCTGCTGCACTTTCTGTGGCTGCAGTCCTCGGAGACGGACTTCCCGATGTATACTGATAGACTGAAGAAAGGAACGGAGTCATTCAGTCACGATGTGGTTGACCTCGCCCCGTTGGGGTTGTGAGGTTGAGCAGATTCATGAACGTAATGGTGGAGAAAAGTTCCACTAAAGAGAAATGATCCTAAAACTAGCGATGGGTACCGTTCACATTTGAACTGATACGCCAACGGTATCCAACGGTACCAATTTCCAGTACTTTTATGTGTGTTGAGCTGTTAAAGAATGCTAATTTGTTGCTGCTGGCTGCAGACGAGTCGCTAATGGATGCTAGCGTGCTAAATGATGCCAACGTGCCAAAATGCAGGAGTTGCAGCTTTAGATCTGAGGCTGGTCACTCCTCAGCATTGAGAAAAATCTTGTTTTTAACCTGCAGCTTCCTAAGATTAGAAGTTTTCCAGCCGCAGCGGAGCGTAGTTTGCATCGCATTTTGAAAAGTGGAGCCATACTTCTGAGCATGCTAGCTAATGACGGCATTACGCTCTGGTGCGTGCAGTGCTGTGTTCAGCCCGACATGGAAAATCGCCAACTCTTCACTCCCTCACAGTCACAAGGATGTGTTCAGGTCCTGAAACATGGTACCGTTTGAGTTTATGTCAATCGATACTCGGTTGTACTGACAGAATTTGATCGGTACCTATAAAAGTACCGAATTCAGCACCATCCCTGCCTAAAACATTGACTGATTTTGAGACTGAATGGAGGTATTATGGCCATACTGCTGGTCTGGAAAGGCTGTTTGGAATTTCCATGCTCTCCATTGGTGATTAAATCTATTCTAGTCTATTGAAAGGTGCTCATTTCACTTCATTCTGACATGTTCTGTAACAGCTGACCAGCCTCGTCCAGCGTTGGCTGTTTGGACTGTATTAGTCATTACTTTCACAGTTTGAGGTTTTGGAGCCTGACGCTCTCTCCCGTCACTTCAACCACTAACATCTATCAGGGGTCGTTTCAGCACCAACGTGTTCCACCGATCAGCCGTGTGAGGATTTGTGTCCGGGTGTCTGCTCATATTTTAATTTCTGGTTGTATTGACGACGGATGAGAACCTGTGTGGCTGCGGACCCGACACTGAGTCTGGCACGCGGCTCGGCTCAGAATTAGACGGTGTCATTAATGTGCAATTACATGAGTCACGCTGAGCCCACGTTGGGATGTAGTCACAGTTTGTACTGGAGCCCGCCGTGTGCCATCGTTTTTCTTTCAAACTGCATTTCCCTCAAGAAGACACACTCCTTTTTTTTCCTTCTCTTCAAAGGACGACATGCTGTGTCTGCAGGCAACACGCTGCATCAGGGAGGAACATTAAGAATGTTTGAGACGATCTTTAGACATTTGGTGTCTTATTTCATTCCGACAGGACACTTAGGCCCTGTTTACACAACAACGTTTTCAAGTGAAAATGGAAAACTTTCATTGGAGTTATGACGGGGGTCTGTTTATATACCAAACCACTGAAAATGCTACTTTTTTGAAAACGCTCTGTCTTCATGTAAACAGGGGAAAATGCAACTTTTCTGAAATGCCGCTACTGTGCACATGCTCGGTAGGTTCTGAAAACTTTTTTGAAAAGCTCTTTTGAATGACAAGTTAGTTTAGTAAACCTGAAAGTGCAATTCAAGGTCCTCCATTTGAAATTTGCTGACTAGATTCCACGTCCCTATTTTTAAGAGTCGGAGCGAGTGGAAAAACAGTGTGTGATCCAGACACGTCGGCTTGGAGACTATAAATACGAGCTCCTGCGTATTGAACTATAAGTGACGGCAGTGTGTTCTGGAACAAAGGGCAGCCGGCTCTCACACTCACCCAATCACTCCGTACCTGCTCTTTCTCAACTCCTCAAAAGTTTGCACCTGAGTTTTATTGTTTTCTGGATGCTAGCTGAGACGAGCGGCGTTTTATCTGACAGCCAGCGAGCCGTCAGAAGTCTGCTGCTTTTCTTTTCTTTCTTTGAGCGAGGGTGAGACGGCGCGCAGGCAGACACACGAAAAGAAAAAAAAAGTAGCGAGAGCGAACGACACGAAAGAGGGAGCTTGTTAAACGACTAGAAAAATGATTGTGGACGAAAAGCAACAAACAGAGTTGAGGCGAGATTGATGGGATTGTTTTTCTTGCTGGCTCTGGGAGAAGATTGAGCATTCAGATGCACATTCCGACCGTTTGGAATAAGCGTTCATTTCGTGTGCGTGTGACGGCGTTAACGTGACATGGAACTTTCGGATGAGTCAGTTCGGGTGTTCACAGCTCTTCTAGAGATATGAGGAGCAGAAAATAAAGCTCTGCTAGCATCGAGGCTAACTCCGTCGCCGTCCTGACTGCACTTTGAGCAATCTGACTGTCATTTGAAAACCCAGCGTCAGGCGATGTGAGCTCCCACAGGTCAGGAAGTGTTTAAGTTTGGTGATGATTGGTTTAAAAATCAAATGTTTTGATGAATAAAACTGACCAAACTTATGATTTACAGCTAAAATGAGAATGCTTTTCCACCACTGACATTTTATGCCATGTATTGTTTTATAGGCTAAAATGCCCCATAAATATGACTTAATATTGGGCTTATATATTTAAAAAAACCCTCCTAATTGCACTAGTTTTGCATGCAAATTGGTGATTAATCTTAAAATGATTTTGATTTTCAACAGGCTGCCTTCATTTATTGACTGTAATAATTTTCATACCACAACATCCATCAACGAAACTCAATTTAAACACTTAATCCAGCTCCAACTCGTTACTTCCTTTAATTTTGTTTTAGACGCAGTGAGGCTGCAGGTTGCCTGACAGAGCACTGCTGCTGTCACGCCAGCAGCAACAACACACACGCTGGCTATTAAACATGGAAGCGTGCTCACTGCAGCTCGGGATTAGCCCAGTATAATGGGATCAGAGATCACCACCTGCCACTACTCTGCTATCATCTCTTGCCTCCCCTGCCGCCCTGCTGCTCATCAGCTCCTCAGACCGCCGCTGCCCCCTTTCTCTTCAGGGCGGCTGCGACTTCCTTTAACCCTCCTGCGCCACCCCTGCAGCCTCGGGCTCTTTAAATAGCTTTGGCATCACTTCTGGGGGGAATTTATTTACGTTTCCTGCAGTTTTCCGATCTGCTCTTCTCCTCCGTCTCTTCCCCCCTATCAGGGGGTAGCTCCTCCCCTCCACCCCAAACACACACACACACACACACACACACACACACACACACACACACACACACACACACACACACATACTCTCGTCTCTCGGCCTGTCGACTGCCTTGAGTCCAAATCCTCTTAAGGAAAAGGCTTGGATGGGAATTCAGTGGCTGCACCACAAGGATTGAACCCGATCAGCCAACAAAGCGGCGAAATGGTTCTCCTCCCTCTTCCCCCACCTCGCCTGCCTCTGTCCCATCTGCCGCCGCCTCCCGCTCCCCCCTCCGGCTTTCATCTCAGGTGATAAAGGCCTATTTGTCAGAGCTGGCAGCAGTGAGAGATTGGCATCCCCAGGAATGTGGTGCATCATCAATTCTTACCCCGCTGAAAGGTGCATAAACAGACAGGGATTAAAGGCGGCGGCGAATATGGCGGTTTCCGTCATAAACTTTGGTGCACTCACTTTGGGTAAACCGCTTGGAACACATTCGTCACCGGGCGTCTTCAGAAGCTGGTCAGGCGGGGGAAGAAGTGCAGTTTTAAAGTACATAAAGGAACGGGGACCTTTGACCTCCAACCTGTCCGCAACATCCTGCTTCTCCCGCAGTCCGCCCAACATCCCCGCCGTAGTTTATGTGGTGGGGAAGACACGGGGCAAAGTTTGACCCCCGCAGTCCTCCGGAGAGCTTTCATGTGGTGGCGTTAATGGTCTGGCAGTGAAAAGCTCAGGATTCTTTTTCTGGCAGCAGATTGGTTAAAGACACCCGCAGGTAGACTCCGAGACGCTGGAGTCGGGTTGGAAAGCTGGAAAGCATTACACTGAAATCTGGCTGCATACTCCATTTGTCAAGCAAACACACACACACACACACACGCGGTGCGTGAACACAAAAGGTGCCGACACGTGCACGCCAGCCTGTAAAAAGAGGAGAGCTAATGGAAAGCATGCCGGCGCGTTGATAAGGCGACGGGTGAAAAACAGGCAGTGAGGCGTCGGGGACAGAATGCTGGGCAGAACGAGAAGCAGGATCCATTTATTTCCAGAAATGAGATTTTTTTAAGTTTTCTGTCACACTCGAGATTTTGAGTTTAGCTTTGTTACAAAATCAGACAACGTCACCTGCTCGTGGCCCAACATTCTAACCCAGTCATTTAGAAAACACTTCGCAAAAAGTTAGCAGCGGGACATTTCTTTTGAATGTTTTACCGATCAGGCTGAAAGCGAATTTCTCTCCTGCACCTTGATTGAGCCCAGTTGATTAGCTTAGCGGTAAGACGGCAGCACATGATCAGTGATTAATGAGACCCCCCCCTTAGCCCGGAGCGTGCCATTGTTTCAGAGATTAAGGGCACCGAGTTTAAAGTCCTCAGCACCCGTGCTCAACAGTTGGGTGCGTGCCAGGAGTAGCGCGCTCGACAGGAGAGCGAGGACGGAGCGTTTAAAGTGTCGCCGCGTGTTTTCTCCTATCAGATGCGAGTCGGCGGCGCGGAGGCTCCGTATTCAGCGTGTAATTTACATGCATTTGGCAAAACTCAAACAACTGGAGAGTTCAAGAACAAAGGCTGCTGCCAGTACAAAGCACGCAGAGGCATCATGGAACAAGAACACACACACACACACACACACACACACCAGGACTAATTATAGTGATAGGGTTCAAACAAAACACATTCCAGTAATGTGTGTGTGTGTGTGTTTGTGTGCTTTGTTGACAACGTACAGTCAGTGGTGCAGAATACACTGACCTCGTGCACCTCTCAAGTGATTACGATCCAAATGTACTGTACATGCATGATGCATAACACACACACGTGCACACACACACACACAGCTGTTATATGTACACATGCACACAGTGGCCGTCCAGCAGAAGCAGCACCTGTGTTAGTGCAGGAATGATGATATTGCAGGCCTGCTGTGGCTTGAAAGGCTGCATTCATCCCTATCCAGAGCTCTGACTGACACACTGGCTGCCTGATGGGGGAACTCTGTGTGTGTGTGTGTGTGTGTGTGTGTGTGTGTGTGTGTGTGTGTGTGTGTGTGTGTGTGTGTGTGTGTAAAAAAGCGAGATATGTTTGGATACAGGTCAGTGCCCAGGTCAGATCACAGCAGCGTTGTAGTTATAACATGTGGCCTTACGTGTGTGTGTGTGTGTGTGTGTGTGTGTGTGTGTGTGTGTGTGTGTGTGTGTGTGTGTGTGTGTGTGTGTGTGTGTGTGTGTGTGTGTGTGTGTGTGTGTGTGTGTGTTTGTTTGCCTGTGGCACAGGTGTGTGTATGCACAGCCGAGGTTTATATAACAAACAGCGTGATCTATCTCAGCTGGGAGCCCCTTCAGGCTTTTGAAGTCTTTGGCTTTAGTGGAATCACCGTAGTTGTGTTTATTTAGGAGTGTGTGTGTGTGTGTGTGTGTGTGTGTGTGTGCGTGATGCAGATCGACCGCCGTCCCGCTCATCTGTCGATCCGCGTGAAATTACGATTATCAGCGCGTCCGTGCATCGGCCACAGCGAGCTCATAGCGTTCTACGGTTGTCCAGGTGTTGCAGACCAAACGGCCGCTTTGGGCCGTCGAGACATGAATCTTTAAAAACGCGTAAAAGTCCGAAACAGTTCAGATACCTGGAAGATCTGCTCCTGTACAGCGAAGGAAACGCCTCCTTGGCCTCAGACTCACAGGAAGTGGTCCCATTTGGGAGTCGGGGCCGGGAGAAGCAGCGAGGCGTGGGGGCCGGTGGCGCAGAGGGGGGGGCCGGAGGATATATTGAGTGTGTTGCTTCTATAATTGGATACTTCCTCATCAGCAGACAGAAGCATGACTGAAGCTGCTGCTTTGCATCCACCTGCTGTAAACCTCATGGACTGAACCTGTTCGGTCAACAACGCCACAGAAATTCTGCATTTTCATGCAAACGTGCATTTGGTTTAATTTTGTTGTGGCTGCATGGTGGTGCAGTGGTTAGCACTTTCTGTTCACAGCAGGACGATCCCCAGTTGGAGAGTTTTCTCGTGCTCTCAGTGCATGCACAAGGCTTTTCGTCCACAATCCAAAATCATTTTAAGTTTATTGGTGACTCTAAATTGCCTGTAGAGAAGTAAATATTCATAAAGTTAGATAGATTTCAGAAGCAGCGACTGCAGTCGTAAACGACATGTTTCTTCTGAAAATATGTTTCTGGAATTGGGAAACTCTAAGTTAATCCACTGTCCTGACAGTTTAAGCTGCAAATATAATCATGAAAAATGGCTCCTTCTTTTTTGGGGCCTCGTTCTCCTCTTAGTGGAGGAGATAAAGAGAGACCTGCTTTCTGTCCTGCGTTCCTTCACAGATGGTCTGGGCACCCTCTTTACGTCTGAGCTTTGAAAGCAGCCGAGTGTGCGTGCATGTGTGTGTGTGTGCGTGCGTGTGTGTGTGTGTGTGTGTGTGTGTGTGTGTGACGGCAGCTGAACCCAGCAGAGCTGCAGCTCGGAGCCACATGCTGCCTGCGGAGCGTCGGGGCAGCAGCAGGCCGCTGATAACGTGCATTTAAATAGAGGTGGATGTACACGAACGCATTCCTGCCCACTGAGGTGAGGATCGCGTAGCGGAGCTGAAAGACGAGAGCTCCTGCGCCGGCAGCGAGGGGGGAGACGCTAGAGGACCGGAGGGACCGGGGGGTGGGGGTTCAGCACATGCTCCTTTCTCTAATGCAGCTCCTGGGAGAATACATGCTAAGTTAGCAGCATAACCATTAATTTCCTGCAGTCGCGTAGACGAAAGTCACGGGTCTCATGTAGCCTGCACCTGTGGGCTAAACGCTCAGCTCAATGGGAATTAATGCAGTGCAGGTGAACGACTGGGAGGCTGCTGTTTTGGAGAAGAGAGGGAGAGAGAGAGAGAGAGCGCTGCACCGCCGCCGCCGCCTGATTAGACTCCTCATTCTGAGAGCCAATGAAGAAAGAAGGGTCACAGAGACCATTTGGAGAAAATTAGCTTTTGTCATCATGCTAATGCTCCCTCGCTGCTGAAGTGGCGACTGCAGGCTCCGTCATTTTCACCCGTGATTTGGTGGGATATGAGTGGAAAAGGAAACAGAGCACCTCTTTTGTTCTCACCAAGGTTGCCATTAGTCAGAGACTGTGATCATTAAAACGGAGTAGCAGCTTTTTTGTGAAGGACTACAGAGCATGTCGGTTTCTAACGGCTGTTAAAGCCTCTGCTGGTGTCAGCTGATGGTTTAAAAACCTTGTAGAAAAACAGAAATAACCACAGACATCCATCCAGGAAGGCAGGTTTTTATGTAGATTTTACTCCGATAGAAAGCGGGGAAATCACCTGGTTGGCGTGCAGAGATCAGACCAATCAGAGATCTGCCCGCGTCTCAGAAAAGTTGTGTTTTCCCCCGTTCACATGGAGACGGAGCATTTTCAAGAAGTGTTTCAGATCCGTTTAAATCCAGTCAACCAGAACAGCAGGTGGATTTTCCCTCTTAACATTCGCACCATTCGACAGCTTAAAAACTAAATAAATCATCGTACCTGTGAAGAAATCAGATTGTTTCACAAACATGACTGTTTTCATCTCTTATTAAAGACTCAAATCTCATACGAGGCTTAGTTATAATGAGAATAATAATAAGAAAACTAATGAAGAAAAGATGATTTAGCTTCGGAAGACGGAGACGGCGAGCGGTCGGACTTTGGGCCAAACAGCAGATCTTTCTGCGAACCGTCTTTCCGTTCCCTGGCTCCAGTAAAACCGGCCTCTGATTCATACAGCTGTTCACATCAGCTCCAGCGTGGCTCGGCTCCATTTTGTGTCCCTGAGAGGCCGGAGCCTCCGATACCAGCGTGTCGGTGATCCGGGCTGCGCCAGATTGTTGGAAAGCTGCGTCTTTGTGGGTTATTGTAGTCTTAAAGATGCATAATGTGAAACCTGCTTCATATAAAGCACTTAGAAACTCTCTCTCTCTCTCTCCCTCTGTACGCATTTTGTCTCTTCGCCGCTCAGCTCCAGATTTCCTCTTAAGCTTCATATTTCTCTCCTGTCTGGAGGGAAGAAAGCTGCCATACTGCAGCAAATCTGCTGTTCCTCCTCCTCCTCCTCCTCCTCCTCCTCCTCCTCCTCGGCATTACAGATGACTGGAAGGTGAAGTCCATTTCCCAGTGTCTCCAGTTTCACAGTTGACAAAGAATCTCCACTTTCCCGAGCATATCAGGAGCCGTTTAACGAAGGAATTTCCCCCGAATCCCCACCCGGTGGGCCTGCAGGAGGGGAGGGCGGGACTCGGTTACGGTCCACCGGGCCGGATGCCGCGGCGCTGAGGTAGTCCTCGAATCGGGCCGCGGCCAGGCCGCACGAGCGCCACATCGTTACGCGTTTCCTGAGTGCTGGAAGCAGCCGGGGAGAGATCGCACTGCGAGGTTTCCATTAAACGCGGTCCTCCAGGGAGCCGGTCCGCAGAACCCGACGGCTCTAATTTGAGCGCTGAAGTATTTCGTGGTCAGATGAAGAAAGTCGGTGGTGGAATTCACGTTGGGCGCGCTGGATCCTCGGTCTTCACGCTCATCACGGTGGGGGGGCGGCGCGGCGGACAGCGTGGCGGGAGTGTCATTGTTCCCGTCTGTTTTTCCTTGGAAGCCGTGGAATTGGAATTCTTTCCTGTTGGGAAGCAATTCTGCGAGGGAGGAAACGCTCGACGAGCCAGGCGGTGTATTACTGCGGGGAGGAAAAACAAGAGGAGCGAGAGGCGCTGCTTCGAAAGCGGCGTGTTATCGTAGGTAGCGAGACGCGCCGGTGCTGTTTACAAGCTGGCAGCGAAATTCCTCAAAGCTTCAGCAGCCAGACGGCGTTAACGGCACCGGCGACCTTTCACCGTGTTGTAGTTTTTGAGGGAAGAGAAGACGATGAACCTCAGTAAGATTCACAAACTGAGCTTTTCCCACCATCATTCCTGCTAATCAACATGTATGAGATCCTTCAGTCCAAGATTAAGATTTTATCATGCAAATGTGATTAACAAGAACTCCAAGAACTGTTGATGACATTTAGAAAATTCAAACACGACTGAAAAGTAGGGCAGTGAAGCTTTGTGCAAAATATACCAATCCATCTAACTGGTACAGGCAAAAACAGAAAGATCAATCTCAGCTCATTGGTTTATTAGCTCAAATTGTATTGAACTGACATCTAAAGGTGTGTTTTTGGCGAGTCGGGTGACACTAAAGTAGGTTAGCTATTGCCGATAATGTCTCTCAGCTCTCCTGGAGCAAAGCGCTAACTCTGCTAGCCCTCTCCATCTCCAGCAGAGCGCTAGCATGGCTCTGTTCCCAGCAGTCTGAGCCGCCGCGGAGCGAAGAGGCTCACCTGCAGAGACGGTGCGGTGCGGCGGATTGTCCCGCAGCCACAGCCCATTGCCTTAATCTTTATGGGGATATAAACTCGCTCTCATGCACTTGTAAAAGCTCGGCTTCGTCCTTTAAACTGCGCCGTGCACGGAGATGTCGAAGGAACGAGGCTCTTGGCGAACCCCGCGCCACCTCGCCGCCTTATTTCAGATCGGAAACGCGGTGCGCCTATAAATACACATCATGCACGCTCGGAATTAACGGCGGGAATCGGGACAAATGAGCTGTAGCAATTTAGGTAATTTGCAATCACAGTAACTGTCAGTGATGTGCGGCGCGGAACAGAACAAGCGGCGTGCCGGAGACCGCCGAGAACCTGGCTGGAAACAAAGACTGTAAAATCAAAGCAGCTTCCCAAAGACGAATCAGGAATTACTCCCATTATATCTGACAAAACACGTCTTTTCATACATGCTGGCTTCAAGATCTTGATCTGACTTGATGCTTTGAACAGCCCACAGAAAAAATATGTCCATTCATTCACCAGAGTGGTTTTTATATGAATAGAAAGGATAAAAGATTCATTCACTACGATTTCTTCTGAAGGAAGAAATCTTGTTTAAAAAAAAAAGAAAAAAAAAAAAAAAAAGACCAACCCTGTTTTAATTCATTTCTCAATACTTGAGTTGTTCTCACCAAGCCAGACTTCTTACCCAAGATTCCCAAACGGACTCGCCCGTCTCTGCTTAGATTACTGCAAAGAGGAGTAAATCCTGCCTCTTGCGTGTAAAGACTCATCTGATATTGTAAAATAGGTTGGGTGGGACTCCATAAAATGAGGATTTCAGAACATCCAGTGAAACTGGACAGAAAGTACTTTAAATTTCAAGCATGAGCGCTGATAAATGCTTGATTTCTACTAGAGAAGCAAAGCTTCTCCTGAGTCGTATTGAACTGAATCACCAGTTCGCAAAGCGTTGTCGTTGATTGAAATTAAAGGTACAGAAAGCACATTTCAAGAGATGTAAAAAAGGTTTCATAAAGAGAATGAAAATTTTAAATGGATTTTGTATAAATGTGAAATAATAGCTACAAAACATTTCCTAAAAGTACAAAAAGTTCAGACGCTTCAGGTAATGTATTGGAACCGATTGATTAGGAGCAAAACCAGACTGTTTGTTCTGTTTCTCAGTTTATTGAGTTGATAAATAAACTCAGCTGTCATCACAGCGAGGAACACCGAGACGTCCCACCTTCAGGATCAGGCCGGCTGTGAGAATCGACACACACACACGCGCACACACACCCCTGGAAGTGTGAGCTGGAAACCCCTCCGGCTCCTGCCAGCCCCCTCATGGAGGGGCTTGAGCCCTGTGGAATGTGCTGTGTGCCTTTCTCTGTCAGACGGCCGTTTGTTTTGGAACAGGAGCCGATATGAATCTGAGCCCACATGCTCAGCTTGTGCTCAGGTTGTCGAGGGGGGGCCTTTCACCTACCGAGGGGCCGCCGTCTAATCCGCCCAGAGCTGTGGGGGGAAGAAAGGAAAAAGGTTGGGAGGGAGGGGTAATTTCTTCCATATTCAGGACAGTTTATTTATATAAAACCTATTACAGCATCGTCTTCTCATGCCACTCTTACGTCTCAAAAATAACATTAAAAAAAACCCCCGTATGAGCAGCTTTGGTGAGGGTGGAAAGGAAAATCTCCTTTAAGGGTCGGGGGTGTGAAACATATGGCCCGAGGGCCAAATGCAGCCCACGGGAGGAGGGGTGTGAAACGCATTTCAGTTCAGGGGCCACATACGTCTCAAAACATCCTGAGTGGGTCGGGCCGGGAAAACGGCGCCAAAATGAGCTTTAGATTTAAACTTTGAAGTTCAAAAATCACCGCTTTCTTTGAAATGTTAGCAGTTTGTTTGATGGCCTGGTGGCCCATATCGGAGCCTGTTGTGTGCCGGGTTTGGCCCACGGGCCTCATGTTTGACAACCTATCAAAATGTTATGATTATGCAACGGTTAAGCTTGATGGTTTAACAGAAGACACTTCTGCTTCTGGCTGAATTACTTGTTTTAGTGAAAATAGGAATCAAGAAAAAAGCGCCTGCTGTCGGGGTGGATTTCTAACAAAACAAACAAAAAGATGCTGAAGGCTGCAAAAATCAACTTTTTCCAACGTTAACCTGAAGAGAAGCGCCGCTGCAGAAAAGATTTCACAACTTTCTGTAAGTTTTTTTTTTTTAACCACCAAATACAGACAAATTGAAGTCATTTGCATTTAAATAGGTGACATGGTTTTCTGATGTTTTATTGTATTTTGCACAAGGAGGCATAATTTAAACTCACATTATTTAAAAACCGTGTTTACTTTTCGTGGATTTTGTAAATAGATATTGTACTTTTCAGACGCTCATACTCCTCTGCACTGAGTTGTGGTTGTTTTTGAGGTTATTGTGCTGGAATGCCGTCGATCCACTGCTGCTTGTGCCTCTGAAATTAGCTGAATTTTAACAGACTCGGAGGTGGTGGCTTTCTGCCTGCACGGCTTGTGTTTGGAGCATAATAAGAGAGAAAAGCATCAAGACGGATCGGCTGGCATCAGGCAGAAAGCAGGCCGAACAGATCCAGAGACACAGTGTCCAGAAGCTGCAGCATAAACCTGCAGCAGCTTCACTCAGTTGTATGTTTTGGTTTCATAGCATCTTAGCCACTACTCTTTACAGAAGGGGTGTCAAACATAAGGCTCGTGGTCCAAGACTGGCCCACACGAGGCTCAGCCACCAAGCCGATTGTGAAAATTTCAGAGAAAACGATTATATTTTTGAAACATTTCTTCAAAGTAGCATCACAACACAACTCTGAGACGTGAGCTGAAGAATCGCTGATGCTGCCTTTAATGCTGCCATCAGACTAGCCTCAAAGCTACGCTGTCAGGGGCAGTTTCTGAAAACATGTTTTTTTTTGTTTTTTTTTTTTACTTTGTAGTCATTTTTTGGAGTAATTATTTTGATTTTTGTGAGAATACAGACGTTTTCATCTCATATACTCTGCGTCACAACAAGGAAAGATTGTTAAAGTATAAATTTAAAGGTTATTATAGCGTTGTTTAAGCAGTCCGACCCAATCAAGATGGAGCTGGGCTGCATGTGGTCCCTGAGCTCTAATCAATTAACAGATATACACTTATAGTTCAAACTGGCAGAAAGTTTTCCAGTGTTTCCTCTAAAATAATCTTCACAGAGAGAGAACTGAAAGCTTTTTAACGTCCTGCATTATAACACAGGACGTTCTCTGACAGGCCGCATATCGATGTGAATCTATTCAGCTATCAGGTCAAAAAGTGTGTGTTCAAGTATTAAAGTGGCAAAGATGTGCAAACTCTGTAAATGTCAACTTCAGACTATTGCGCTCTCTCTCTCTCTCTCTCTCTCTCGCTGTCTGTCTCTCTTCCACCCACTCTACCTCTCTCACACACACACACACACACTCACACACACAGCTGCCCTCCACATCTCAGCAGGAGGAGCTCCAGACCTTCGGGGTTGTGAGAGAGTTTGATTTGTGTGGACTTCCTGCAGGAACTCCCCCTCTCGTTCGCCCGAGGCTCACAGACTATCAATTAGTTCCTTATTATGATCCCTGGGAGGGCAATAAAAGTTAGAGTGGGTTCAAAGAGCGCAAAGGCAGACCGAAACACACAAACACACACACACACACACACACAGACGAGCGTTTCTGGCCTGTCAGGAGTTACAGTTTGGACATCCTCTCTGGCAGTCCTGTAGGTGGCTGAACGGCCTCCTCTCCCGATTTACATTTCCCAAACAAAGCTCGCCGCCCACCGCCGTGACTCACCCAGACCTTCCATTCTGTCCGTCTCGCAGGCGGTCCGCTCGGCCGTCAGCAGCCGCTGCCGCGACAGGATTGAATGTTCCAACGTCGCCGGCTGCTCCCGTCCTGATTTTTCTCCCTACGATAACAGCGCCGTCGCTCAGCCGGCGGTTATTTATTGGCGTGGCGAGCGGCGGCAGCTGTCCGCTCCGCCGGTGCCTCAACCTGCAGGAAGTCAAGCCAGGCCCAATTTGTTATCCTGGACGAGGCGCCGTCTTCCCCGGAGCGGCCGCCAGACAGTTGCCGCAACAGAAGGCTCTCGCTTTATTACTGCAAACATGGACACACAAGTGGTTAGCGATCTCACCTCACAAGGAGAAGTTCCCCGGTTTGAGTCCTGGCTCGAGGCGTTTCGGTGAGGAGATGTTTCAAAAACACGGACTTGAGGTTATTTCTTAAAACTCCTACAACTACCTGGTCCACTGAGCAGCAGACTCCGAAGCCTGGACTGAAACCCGGGATGACCCCGCTGTGAGGGCGAGACGGCGAACCACTCCTCCACCGTGTCGCCCACGCCACTAACTCGCAAATAACTTTGTGCAACGTTTTCCTGAATTGTTATTCCCGCAGTGGAGCTTCCAGCTGATGCAACAGGTTGAAGGAGTTTTATTTATAAACCGGGACAGTTTCTCAGACAGACTCTCCTCTCGTCTTCAAAGTGTAGGAGGAGCGCTCTCCGCTTAAAGTCCAGGCTGGGGGCGAGCGGGTGGGAGGACGGGGAGACGGCGGACCCGGGCGCCGCGCTGACCTCCCGCTATAGATCCGCTGCAGGCCGGCCGCGGCAGACAAAGTGGAGGCCGGCGGGCCGAACCGCCGCCTTCACTCACATAATTAGGCGTTAACAAACCGTCTCCCTCTTTCTCCCACACATCCTCAGCTCTGCATATCGTCGACGGGCTGCTCGCCGCGGCTGCTCGCCGCGCTGATGGATTATTATCTCACATCCTCCGTTTGTTTCAGTGAGTCATTAGAGAGTCGATGAGACGCCAGAAATGCTTTTGGGGGAATTCTTTTTGAAAGATGCTTGCGCAGAGCTAAGATAACTGTTCCCCATGCTTACATGCTAAGCTAAGCTAACAAGATGCAATCATGCAGAATAAAAATAACTGCAAATAAGCAAAGCGATGTGTTAAACACACTGTTGAAGACAGAGGAAATGCTCCTTTTAGGGACTGTTTTTTTCTGGAAAAAACAGTTGGACTGATTCATGATTTATTTTTTCCACTAATGAAGAATAACTCACATGAGCTTGGGAAGCCAACAAGTTCAGGATCTGTTTGTTGTCAGTTCAGTGTCAGGTCGGTTTTGGATCAGTGTGGGATTGTTATTGGATCGGGATTGGATCAGTATCACTGATACCAACATTAGTTTTACTTGAAATCCAATCAAAAAGAAATTCTGTGGTATCTTCCAACACTAATTTATGTATTTTTCCGAGGGTAGAATAGGTAATTAGCTAATAGTGACGTCTCTCATTTGATTATATGTTCGATCAGCCTCAGATGAGATCCACAAATGGACCGAAGCATTGACTCTCAAGGAAACGAAAGAAATTAAACTTTTTGCAACCAGAAACAGATGTGCGCTCGCTACCTGAAGGCGACCGTCCGCTGACGTTACACCCGGTGGAAAATCCTCCTCTCAGAGCAGCAGTCAGACTCAGTCCCATCAAGACTGAAAGACCGAATCAGGTTCAGCATGAGAAAACTCCGGCCCCGGAACATTTTTGCTCCTTAATTTAGTTTGGATGATAAATCATTGAGTTGTTTCAGCAGCATGATTCAGCTCGCAGAAAGACCGTCTAAAAAAAGAGGGCGCTCAATTAAATATAAAAGGGGGCATGTATGAAAGCGCTGCAGCTAATGTAGCTTCATATATTCTCATTAAATATTGAGCGGCGGACATTTGCGCTGCACATGCGCGACGTTCGGAAGGCGGGGGTGTTTTCTGGGGCTCGACTCGAGGAACCGGCGGTTCGGGAGCAGAGATCTGAGGCGCTGGCCGTCTGCCGGCCCCCCGCACTTGTTTTCCACCTTCTCTTCTCTCTGAAGTCGGCGTTATGATGTGTGTGTGTGTGTGTGTGTGTGTGTGTGTGTGTGTGTGTGTGTGTATTCATCTCACGCATCTGAGATGTGAGAGCTGGATAAGGACTTGTGTGTGTGCCGCTGTCTGTGTTGGCACAAGTGTGTGTCCCATGGGTGCATTCACGGACACACTAATGTCTCAGTGTGTGTGTGTGTGTGTGTGTGTGTGTGTGTGTGTGTGTGTGTGTGTGTGTGTGTGCGCGTGTGTGTGTGCATTCCTCTGAGGAACACCATTCCCCCTGGTCCGGCTGCGAGTTGAGCTAATATTTGTCGTGTTAGAAGTGAGAGCGGCGTCGACAGGAGCCTCAGCATGCTGGAGATGACTCCATTTTCCCCATGTATGTGTGTGTGTGTGTGAGTGTGTGAGTGTGTGTCCCCTCATCTCTTCCCTCCATCTCATAGGAAGAGAGCAGGGCAAACACTACCCTGACACACACACACACACATACTGTAAAGCGCATATAGGCCGCTGCCTTTCAGCCCCACTGGGCACGAACAGGCTGATTCTGACAGGCTTTTAGCCGAACGGCCTCCAGGCTGCAGCAGGATTGTCTTCAGCAGCGGGTTATTTCCCCTTCAACTCCCTCCGTCTCTCCACACACACACACCGCCTCTCTTTTACCCATCTCTCGGTCCCCTCCCTTCCTCGCCGTCATCTGGCGTTTTGTCCATTCTTACCGTTCTCTCGGGATTCTGGGTGAAGCAGGAGGAGCGGCTACCTGCTTCCTCGTTTCTCTCCTTTCCTTCAGACCGTCGCAGCATCTGCTGGTTAAGGTGTCCAAGTGAGGCTGTTTGCGTGTGTGTGTGTGTGTGTAGGTGATTGTGTGTGAGGACAATTCACGCCACTGGTGAACGAGGTCTGGCTGATCCGGAGACCCGACCGGAGTTGACTGTGACTGTTGACTTAAAGTCTTTTTCTGCAGCTTCAGACACACGATCCTCATTAATTATGAAGAGGAAGCTGCAGAGTGAAGCATTTCCATTTGGATCCATTTAGAAATCCGTTTACACGTCGAGAGTCGAGCGTTTCTAAGCGATCCCTCCTGCACGCGCCGTTTGCTGACCGCTGTTCGATGTCTGCTCCGCTTTACCAGGCGGCAGATTGATGTCTGCTTCAGCGCAGAGGCTGTGATAAAGGCTAAAAGCAGAAAACTACCTGTAAATGTCACCGGGCTGATAAAGAGAGCAGAGTTTATCGTGTCTGCGCACACGCGTTCAGCGATAGAGGAAAGCGCCTCCGTCGAGCTGGCGTTGCGTTCGGCTGGCAGAGACGCACGCCTGACGGCCCCCAAAGATAAAGGTGCATCGAGGTCAAGCGGAGCGTTTCCTCCTCTCAGATCCGCTCTGATTTCAGGTTGTTCAGCTCAGACTCTCTATTCCAGAAGCTTTGTCGAAACGTGAAGATTACAGGCGACGTGTGGATTTACAGATCTGAGGTTGACGAAAGAGTTTTCCTGCGAAACTGAGGAGGTTTACCTGCCAGAGTTTTTCGATGTCGACTCACCTGGAAACTTTTCTTTCTTCAAACAAATTTAGTGGAAACTGGACTGTCTGTGGCCCCTGAACTCAAACGTGTTCGACATTCCCGCGCTGCATGGATTTTGCCATTTGTTCGTTCATTTTGTTGTGTTTCAAACGTGCAAAGACGACTTCTGTATTCCCACATGCGAAGTTGGCCTGGGTAGTTTCCTGCATAACATCATTAAATTTTCATTAAAACAGTGTTTTGTGGCGTTTAAAAGGATTGATGCATTACTTTTCAGAAGCATGTGATGAATCCTGCAGAAATCTCATTCAACTCATCATTTGACATTGAATTTTCTAGTTTTCTGTCCCATTTCGCTTAATCTGAAATAAAATGATCAAGGATTCAACATTCACTGAAGTTCTTGAAGTTCAGTTTTGATATTGTGACTGAGAACCAGGATGAAAAGCACAGAATACAGCACAGCTGCTACATTTTAATCACATCAGTCAGCAGAGGCACCAGAAGTGCAGCATATCAAACAAAAACACCAAGTTTTCTCACATTATAACGCAGCGTCAGTGACGGAAACATTCTCCAAAACATGGAAACGTTCAGTTTTGAACTCTGTATTTTTAAATCCTTGTCCCTCTGTGAGCTACAGATTGGATTTTTTTTTTCCTTATTCATAAAATCCTCAATGAGGAATGATTAATTTAAGAATCAGGAACATTATATTATTACTCAGTGTGTGTTAGAAGAGATTTACAAAAGGCACTTCACTCTGCCTTGTAATGTATTATATACTGTTAATGATGCACTTTTCAGTAAAACTGAGTCAAAGACCTGAATGAACTGTATTTTAGTGTCGTTTCAACGGAAATTAATCTAATTTGAACCTGTTAAATTCACTAACATACTAAAAATATTCAGATTTGTTCAATTAGGAAAGCCAAAAAAGTCGAATCAGAGTTACTTGCAGCAAATTAATTTGAGGTTTATTGATATTTTTGGACAAAATTACTTGTTACAGCCTTGATAATATGAATATTTTCTGCCTTCTTTGACTGTCAATTAGAAATTTTGGGTCTTGTAGAACATGTCGGGAAGGAAAAAAAATCAGGTTACTGTTGACTGTGAACTTGGAACGGGAATTTTAAACAGAACACTAAGTAATGTCATATTTATCACCGATCCACTTCACCTTGTCATTGCACGGTAATGTGAAGTACGCACATGGTTGCTGATTTGATTTTTAAGAAGGAATTAAAACAACATTCAGGAGATGTGATGCAGTTTTTATGGGGAAAATTCAAATGTCTGAGGGGTTACATTCAGTTTTAATTGAATGAAATTCCATTTTAAATCAGAAAATCCAATTACAACAGAAATAAATCCATTTTTAATCATGCTTTTCAAGTTCAGTCTCATTCCAGTCAAGGGTTGAACAATGCTGATTGATTGGTAGCTACTCACACTGATTTTCTATGAAGAGAAAAACAAGATTATTGGATGAAATCTCTTGTTCCAGCCTCTGAAATGTGAAAATATTCCATGTTTTTCATGAATAATTCAGCATCTTTGGCTCTTGCACCGTAGGTCAAGAATGAGAAGCATTCATACTGTATTATCCAGCTTGTAGTGGGACTCTCTCTACTGTTTTCTGAGAAAGCACACACATACCAGACGATTAATAATCAAAAACATGATAAATGGAAACGCTCATCGAATCCGAAGTTCCTTTCTGTTTCTTAACGAAGAAAAAGCGTCCTTCATTAGCACAGCCGCACGTTATTCATGCGGCTCAGACCAAAGTGTTGCATCATAATGATGTTTCTGTGCAGGAGGAGTGTGTGTTAATGTGTGTGTGTGTGTGTTTTGATCTATTTGGGCCCCCCCCTTCACACACCGCTGTAATGTGACATGCTCAATTGCCCCCTCTAATATGTGTCTTATGTGTAATCAATGGATGCTTGCATACATTTGTAAAACACGTCCACTCAAGCGTGTGTGTGTGTGTGTGTGTGTGTGTGTGTGTGTGTGTGTGTGTGTGTGTGTGTGTGTGTTCTTGTATTTCTATCCTTGTCGGGGCCAAATGTCCCCACAAGGATAGCAAAACGTGGAACGACGTGCCTTGTGGGGACCTTTTTCCGGTCCTAAGTAGGAGAAACAGTGTTTTCTTGACCATGTTGTTGTTACTGAAAAAAGTAAAAGTGCAAAAACATTTCTTTAGGGTTAGGCTTTGTTGTGGTGTGGGTTAGGGTTAGGGTAAGGGTCAGGGTTAGGGGCTAGACATGAATGGGAGTCAATGGACGGTCCCCACAAGGATAGAAATACAAGACTGGGCGTGTGTGTGTGTGTGTGTGTGTGTGTGTGTGGCCTCTATCTCATTAGTGGCCTTTGTCACCGGTTGATCTTGTGACCTGCCTTTGCCTTTTTTCCTTCTTTTCTGGCCCCATTGTGCCGGTATTGCCCCGCCGACCACATGGGTCCGCCCCGAGAGCGGCGGGGGAGGGGCTGTTTAGAGGAGGACGGGGCCAGAAAGGTTAAGATAAAGTTGCTTTGAACAAATTCCCTCTTTGATCAGAGGTGAAAGGCCTTTATTCCACAAGTCAGAGAGCAGAGATGGAGGAACGTATTGTTCTGCGTCTTCTGTCTTTCTTCCATTTCCCTTTCACGGCGCGGTTCGCCGTGCGCGCTCCCGGCCTCTTTGTTATGGAGAGCGCCTGGCCTTTTCTCTCAGGACTGCACAAACACACACACATACACACACACACACACACACACGCACACACACACACACACAATGGGTTAAAAGCATTGCTTAACACGCTGGCATTAGAATAAGCAGGGTAATTGGAAATGCTGAGATACTGCAGGAATGCGAGCGACAGAGAGCAGCGTCTGTGAACTCTGCTCCCTTTAATTTCACGTTTAAAGTGCTGGAATGAGAGAAACACCTGCAGTGAGTGTCGGTTCAGCACGGCGTGTGCTGGATGCATGGAGGGCTGCAGGACGCGGCGTATGTTTTGCTGCGATTTGAATTGATGCTCTGTGGAAATGTGGAGCTTTCGCTGAACTATTTGCTGGAAGATGCATTTTCTGCCTTTTACGCTGTATAAATGAAGCATTTTCAAAAAGTTGCTTTTCCACGGGAGGTGTAGCCACAGTATTTTCAAAAAGTTACTCTTTGCGAGCCGTTTTCAAAAACTTTTGTTTTCAGCGACTCCAGACGTCGTCGTCGTATAAACAGACGCACAAAACACAACAAAAGTTTTTTACTTTTTTAATGTAATGAAGAATCAATATATTTTCCCAAAGATTCTGCGTTTATTCTCACAATCGTGAAAAACTTTCCGTCACAACAGGTAAAGAGAAACTAAACACCTTAAAACCTGAACTCAGAGCAAGTGTCTGAAGAAGTCAGGGTACAAATAGTTAAATCATTTACATACCAATCATTAAAATAGCCCCGCAGCCCGGGCTGCTTTCCCTGTGTTTAAATACAAAACGTCTAAAGCTGGCAGTAATGAGGGATTATTTCTCCCTCACAGCACGTCTATTCTTCGCAGTTAACAAAGAACACTTATTTCCTGCCAAGCCAATTGATTATTTCCTCCCGTCCGACTTTATTCAGCCGCAGGTTTATCAGCAAAACATCCCCAGAGCAGAACTGCAACTGTAGCAACCAGGCAAATGGGAGCAATACACACACACACACACACACACACACACACGGGGATGATGTATAGTGGCCTCTTTCTTTTGTATTCCCTTTATACTGAAGCAGGACTATCAGAGAGGGGCAGTGCAGCCAATCACACGTTGGTGAACAGAGGTTGAATAGATGTCGCCATGGAGACGTTTATAGCCAGTCCAGTCTCACACACACACACACACACACACACACACATGCACACACACAGACAGACACTCAAAACATGGTGTGAATAGTTCCATGTCACACACACCAGCTCGTGTGTGATTCCTGAGGTGTGTCCAGCAGCTCCATCGGTTCGCTCCTCCGCGCTCGGCGAGGTGAGGAGCGGCGCTCTGAGCAAACAGGCCCTGCTGAACTGGAACACACACACACACACACACACACACACACATTCCCCCCGCTCGAGGGGGTCGCCCTGGAGACGGGGGCCGGACGCTGTGATTGGACGACCACCTGTGCCGCGGCGGCGCTGCTGGACAAACGGCTAAAAACACAACAAAAATCTGGCCATTAATCAACTTCTCTTCGTAGAAAACTTAAAACTTTGCTGCAGAAGCAGAAGATTCCGGATCTGATAACCGGCTGTGGTCACAAACACCCACGTTTCTACAAACCTGTTGTTTTTATTCAATTATATCAGTTTAAAAAGAAGACGCACACTGTGGCTGTTTATCATTTCTGTGGTCCAGACAGGAGAAAGTGTGTGTCTGCTCCACTGTCTGGACGGTCGAGGCTTTACTGTACGGTCCGGTGAATTCCTCTGGTTGTATCCTGAAAGCACGCAGGTTAATGTCCAGGTACAGTCGTAGTTTGCTTGTAGTTCTTCTGCTGTAAATCACAGCAGAAAACAGAGCTGCGCTCAGTCGTTTCATCGTCGACGTGTTTCAGCGGTGATATGAACCGATCTTCCCTCCGCTTCAATGAGAGTCAATGGATCTGCAGCCCGCAGCCTTTCCTAATGACCCCCTGTTGTTATTTCTTTTAAAGATCAGATGAAAGCCTCTCCGTCCTCAGCGGTTATCGCACTCCTCTTTCAGCAGGACGCTCTGAAATCATGAACGAAGCATTTTGATATTCCAGGGATACCAGAAGAGTTGAAGACATTCCCGCAGAAGCTGTTCTGTGAAAACTCTGTTGTCGCTCAGTTTCCCTATGAATAACAGGAGTAATCTAATGGTTTCCTCCGTCCTCTGGACAGCGCCGTCCTCTCTGCAGACCTCCTGCGGCTCCCAGGGGGAATAAAAATGTTTTGATTTGATTTATTTTCGTCGCACAGCAGGAAATTTGTTAAATGGCCTCTTATCTATAAACTGAAGTGAGAAATATGCTCTCCAGCTTCATCTCTTCAAGGATAAGATGTCTTTTCTTACTGTCACTTGAAGCTTCGGTTGCAGGTGATAAATGTTCAGTGTGTGATTCTGACCTTTGAGCGTTTCAAGTTTAATTAAAGGTGGACAGGTTGAATATGCTTTATGGCGTTAAAATGGGAGTGAAAATGTCGTTTGTGATTGTAACGATAGCGGACACCTTCAGAGGTACTGGGTGGGATGTTTCTACCAGCCTGGATTGGCCAGGCCATCAAAATGTTCTGCACTCACACCGCAGCGCAGCTTTACAATGACAATAATTCTGTCTGTGCTCGACGCTGGAGCTGCTTTTGCTTCGGTGCTCTTCTCGTCCACTTTCTGCTCCACTGGGCTTCGCTGCAGAAACACAACAGGGACCGAAGTGTCGGTCGAGAGGAAACTCTGACGACGCCTGACAGAGCTCCAGTCTGCAGAGCTCAGTGTTTCTGGGATTCCTCGTGGATGAGATAGATATCCATCCTTCCGTCTTCCGTCTTCTGTCTTCTGATCTTCCAACTGAAAGTGGTTTGAAGCTCCATAGCCTCCCAGGCTGAACGGTGCTTCAGCCTGATTGGAAGCATTTTGAGGTTTGGTGTTGTTTACAAGCACACTTCAAGACGTGGACAGGCAGTGATGGAGAAAAAAAACACAAAAAACAGGAGTGGAAATGATCTCTTCCATCTGCCGAGTCCCACAGTAAACCTGTTTCCATCTCACTATCCAACTTTTATCCAGATATTCACCCGCGGTGCTGATTTTTTAAATGCTGGACGGATTGGTGTTGCTTTGTTTCACATCATTTCAGCCATTTTTATTTAACAAGACAAAATGCTAGGATGTGGAAGCTGCTCCGCCGGGGCCGGGACTATAAATAGAAGAGTCTAATAAGAGCGAGTGGAGTCCTGAACGCACCGTTATCTTGTTTTGCAGATAGCAGAAGCAGCCAAGACGTCCTCTCAGGCGGATGACCTGTACCTGGACGACACAGGCTCGGGAGGCTTCTACCCTGAGGACGACGACGACTTTAACTCAGGGTCCGGCTCGGGTACGACGCCCTCACACACACACTTAACGCTCAGGAGAGGCATGGAAACAGTAATACAGCAGGTTTTTTTTTTCCTCCCTCTTCCTCTGATTTCACTTCATCTCGCTCCTTCCTCCCGTTCTCTGTCTGAGTTTCTGAGCTGAGATTACCTTGTCACCCGCGCCGCTCCTGGGCAGCTGTTCAGATTCTCCGTGTCTCTTTTATTAGCCGCCCAGCGCCGCTCGCCTTAAGCACCTTTTACAATGCTGATTTCTCTGCTGGAAAGTGGGTCTTCTCTGCGAGAGAGTTGTCTCACCGCAGTGAGAAAAAGGCCAGGCCAGGTGAGAGGATGCAGGGCGGCGATCAATAGCCCATCGGACGCCGTACACAAAGTCCATTACTCTGCTCTGCCAGTCTGAACGCCACAGGCCATTTCAGTACAGTGAAATTAAAAACTTCAACGTTAAGATAAGGAAGACGAAAACCTTTGAATGTGGAATATTTTGCTCTCCAGGGCCATATTTTATGTTCTGTTTTACTTTTTCTCTTGAATGTTTGCATTCCGGTTAACATGAGATGGATGCTTGTTGTTTTTGAGACAGCCCGCTCACCCGTCTTCTGTGCGTCTCACAGGTGGAGGCGAAGACGGGATGGAGGAAACGGCGACGGTCAGTGTGGTTTACATCGAGCCCAACGCGGCGCAGCCCACCCAGGACTCCACCAAAGATTTCACCCCTAAGATGGACACGGCCACGGTCCGAGAGAGGAGCCGGGAGGTCACGCCCAGGAAACCCCTCAGAACAGAGGTAGGACCACAGAACGAAGCTCGTTTATGCTCCATTGTTGTTACGCTGTGCCTCCACTGGGGGGCAGCTCTGAGTCAAGAGTTTCTGGGAATCGTTGCTATAGCAACACTTCCACAAAGTGTAGATGACCGTTAAAGAGAGACAGCAGTTAAAAACGTGCGCCATGTTTCTCCTTTGCTTCTCAGTCAGCTGCTCTCAGTGGCCACACCGCCCCCTCAGGGTCACTGCTGGTACTGCTCCAGCGCTGCTCCAGAAGCTGAAAATACAGATGAAATGAACATTTTCTAACTGGAACTAAAGTTATCATTAAATTAGCTTTCAGTCTACGTGATGCATGCAATACAAAGTGATAAAATATTACAATTTGGATCCAATTTAGTCGAGAAAAACACATGAACATTTTAAAAATGGATAGAAAATGTGAAGAAAATGTGAGAATACAGTGAAGAAGCCATTTGTACATGCACCGAGCACAACTCTAACACCAGCTAAAAATCACTAAAATACCTAAAATCCATGTAGCATCATTTCACCAACCCACTGACTGTATTTCACATGTTAGCATCTTTGTTTTCACCTCTGGAAAAAAGACTGAATATTTCCTCCACTTTGATTTTTCTGCTACGTTAAGCTAAATCTGATTTTTTTTTATCTTCCAGCTGCGATTTCTTTTTGTAGACCGGTGTCAATGTTCCATATCACTCCAGCCTGAGCGTCGGTAATAAATCCCACAATCCCATCTTAAACCCACATTTAACTACTAAAGGAAGATTTGCGCAGTCGTATCCAAATGCCTGTGATTTGCGGGGAAGCCATTATGCGACTTAGCGCGGCGGATCATGTGCAGCCGCCCTGACTCACGGAGTGACGCAGCACCTCGCTGCGCCTCCAGATGACCCAGCATGCCATTAAATCCAGCGTAATACCAGGAGCGGCGAGGTTGCTTTCAGGATACGGATCAAGTGCTCACGGCAACTGGGAGTGTTGCTTTTTTTTTTTTCCCCTCCATTGCAAATTATGGAGGATTACATCTCTCCGCGGACATAATCACATATTCTGGAACCGTCCTGGATCTCACTTGTGTGTTGCACTCCTACTGTAACATACTGGATGCTGCACTACATCTGTTTGGGATTAGTTGTCAAGGACTCAGCTCCATAAGCACACCCCACCTGGCTGTGTTCCCCCTCTTTTTTTATTTTTTTTATTTTTTTTTTTTTAGCCTCTGTCACCGGCTCGACTGTATTTCGTTTTCTTGCATCTTTTCTATGCTGTTTTTGTGGAAATGTAGGTTACATGGCAGCATCCACCTTCCAGCTGCTTTGCATACTTTCCTGGACCGGGAAACACACTTTATAGTCGGAGTTGGCTCCGTTTGCATCACCTTCTTCTCTGGAGTCCTGCACTAATCTTTGTGCAAGATCTGGACCGCTTCCAGTTCCCTCCTTGGCGAGCCGCTAGAGGTGTCACTGGACGCTTCAGTCCTCCACTCGTGACCCTTTTTTTTTTCTTCTTTTAATGAATAGTCATTGATTGGGAGGAAATGCACATAATTGCGTTCTCAAGAGGTACACAGTGACTATTATACTGTCCAGCATTGAAGCAAAGAGGTGGATCTGGACTGTAAAGCCTGCTCTAAGCACAACATATGTAACTTGTTTCTATTCTGCACCGCTGTCATTTAAACAGACACTCAAAATGCAATGAAGGTTTTTAGTTTTCACTGAAAACGTCACGAAAACAGGGCCTCAATATCCCATTTATATTGAAAAAAAGACAAAACACTCTCATGAACTATGTGTATGAAGTTGATCTCGGCAGGGAAGAAATAAGCGGTTTGGTGATTTCACACCTTCATGGAGTGGTGGACAGAATCCGATCCAGATCTGCTGTTTGCTGAAACTCTAATCAGAATCAAAGGAAATAAAGTTTTTTTTTATGTCCCTGTCTATTAATGACAGAAACAATCAGTAGGAGAACAGACACATTTATTTTCCATCTCTCGAGCGTCGCTGTCCTACTGAAGGCTCTGTGTGTGCAGGATTCAAACACGGAGTGTGAAGTCCTAATCAAACTAAACCAAACTGGGTTTTTCTCTCCTTGGCCCCGCCCCCCCAGGCGCCAGCGCCAGTCACAGAGGACATGCAGAGGAACCAGATGACCAGCACGACCAGTGCCCCCGGCTCGCCCCAGGAGCCCATCGAGGTCCGCACTGAAAACCTCTTCCAGAGGACGGAGGTGTTGGCAGGTACGTCACACGGCAAACCCCGGTCACCACACACACACACACACACACACACTGATACCTGCGTATCAAAAAAAAAACAAAAAAGAAGGAGCTTTTAGAAAGAGAGCGTTGACCCTCAGATAAAAGGATGTTTTTAAGTTTTATGACCGTTTATACTTGGTTCAGCATATTTTCAGACCCCCGCTCAGACCTCAGAATCTGGGTAATATTTTCCGTCAAGCCTCCCACCTGAACCTTTTTCTCAAAATAATTGCTTTTAATAAACTCTGCCTGCATCCCTCGGTGGGACTCTGCGTGGTTCGCAGCGTCGTGGACGTTTCAAGTGTGCGCTGCTCGCTTTGAATCCATGAAAGGAAATGATCTGGGCGAGAATCACAGCGCTCTCTGAAGCCGCCTCCCTCTCCCTCCGTGTTTCATGCGAACATTGATTGGCACCTCGCTTTCCACTTTGTTGTGATATCCATCTGGTGTTGGCAATATGCAGGAACGGCATCAACAAGGACAAACCGGGACAGCCTCGCAGCGCCGGCTCACATCTCCCTCCGATTGGCTCATTTCATCTTTTTGCATATTGTTCAGGGACTGTGATGGAAAAAGGGAAGGACTGTCGGAATAAAGCCTTCAGACGAGGAAATTGAAATACGTTCACATACCTGGGTCACCTCCTCTCGTCTCTCTCTCCTCCACCTCGCTTCCTTCACCCTTCTCCAAGATTATAACCATTACTCTTCATCTCCCGGGTGACTTCTATGAAAATAATTGCCTTAATCTAATTTTCATTCATTGGCTCCGTATTGCATTAGGGCTTCTCGGAGCTCGGCGGCTGGGTGTGTGCCAGGGTCTCCATCCGTGGGAATGGAGGGCGAGTCAACACGTGGAGCGGAGGGCAGGCCGCAGCGCCGGGAGGGACCCCAAACAGATTAGGAAGCTATAAAGAACCTCACACTGGCGTAATTGAAAGAGGAGGGCTTCGCCGCGGGTGGATTATGTTCAGATTTCCCCGCCGTTCTCCCCTCTTGGCCGGATTCCTGTACATAATGTTCTCCACACAAGATTTCACTTTACTGTCCCTGATTCAGGACGCTGTCCTCCTCATCGGCCCGGAGCCGAGTCTAGTTACAGATCCCGAAAATGGCCCGAGGGTATCGGTGGAATATCAGAATCCGCTGGATGGTAGAAACAGTGATTTATTGATCTCTAAAATATGGATGTCGAGATCGAAAACTGCAAAATGTTGCAGTGTGTCAGTCCTGGATCAGGCTCGAAGACGGTCGGTCCGTTCGGGATTCGGTCCAAACCCGTGTTTCTGTTAATGTGCTGTTTTGTTTGGGTCAAACTAAGACGACCACAAGCGTCTTCCTCTGAAACCCGATCGGCCGACTGCAGAACAAACCACCAGCCAACCGCACTCCGGCCAACAGATCTCTGAGCACCAATCAGGAAGTGGACCCTTAATGACCTCCTAATGGACCGCCGACCGTCAAACCCAGCGGCACATCAGGGGAAATTAAGCGCTGAGGAGTGACTGACCTCTTGTCTCCTGGGACGCATTGTGGGCTTTTTGCATCGACAGGAAGTAACCTCATTGGTTCCTGCGTCCATCTGGGACGGTTTCAACACTTGTCGCCCATTAGCGTGGAACGTTTGCAGATACGTCGAGGGATATTTTGTTGCGGTGCGCGCAGGACCAGCTGTTCGAGGAGGGTCAAACGCAATCGGGGTCAACGGGTTTTAACGTGTCTCTGTCCTGGTGGACGCTCAGTCCTGGCCGTCAGCCCAGACGACGTCGTTTGGATCCATCTCATGAATTTTTTGAAGATTATTGAACATGACTGCTTTAAAATTTCGACCTGTATTAGATTTTTTTGTGTGCACTTAAAAAACAAAAAAACAAAACACAGTTTCTGTTGAAGTTTTTTGTTGCAAAGTCTTTCTGCTCATTTTCAGCACATGATTGGAAACGAATTAAAATTCAAAGCAGAAATGCACAAAACCGTAATGGTTAAGAAAACTACATGAAAACTCATTGTTTTCAAAATGCTGCCAAATCCAACACGACATTCATAGCTTATTATGAAGTCAGTCAGAGGCATTGATGTTTTTGAAACCGTCTGATTGACCGGTCACCGTCTCTCCCTCCCCCAGCTGTTATCGCCGGCGGCGTGATCGGCTTCCTGTTCGCCATCTTCCTCATCCTCCTGCTGGTGTACCGCATGAGGAAGAAGGACGAGGGCAGCTACGACCTGGGGGAGAGGAAACCCTCCGGCGCCGCCTACCAGAAGGCCCCCACCAAGGAGTTTTATGCATAAGCCCCGCCCCTCCCTTTCCTCCACGGCCGGATCGACAAGCCCCCCCCCCCCGAGCGGCTGCGGCGAAACGCAGTCCGACAACAACAAACAGTTTCAAACACAAGAAGGTTGATCGAGGTAAAACAGCTCCGAGGAAAGCTTTTGCATAGATTATTGTAATTAAGACCTTTACTTTCTTCTTTTTTTTTTAAAAAAAAATAAATAAAAATTAAATAAGAACCAAGCATTTCTCATTTCAATCTGAGTATATTTAAACTTTTTGTGTATTATTTGAAAGCCAGGATGTGTAAAGGCGAGGAAAGCTTCTGTCGGAGGAGCTGTTTTTAGTCGCTGACTACTTTTAACTGTAGCAGTACCTGTAAAGAAAAAAAAAAAAAAAGTGGAAATAATTGAATATAATTATTCTGTATCAAACCTCCTTTCATTTTTATTTTTTCTCTTCATTTTGTCCTAGCATGTCCGATGTTGATCTCTAAAAGGTGTATTACATTAATTTATCTTTTTCTCTGATGTTTAAAAAGAAAAGAAATTGCCTTTGTAGTTTTTGATGAAGCTCTCGGGTCTTCGTATTAACGCTGTTAACGGTCAATGTAAATGTCTCCCTTCAGGTTACAATGTTTATTATTTGCTCTCATCACTTTTTAGTCAAACATCTCATTTCTGTCTAACTTTTTTGTTCGTTCTCTTCTCGATGTAGCCTTTTTTTTTTTTTTTTTTTCTTTTCTCGACAGTGTGTTATTTTTGGGATTTGGTCTTTAAAAGTTTTCAAAAAAAGAAGTACGGTATATGTCAGGGCTCGAGAAAAAAAAATTCACCAATCTCACTTTTTATTGTCTGGCTGAACTTCTTCTTTTTAGTTTTTCTATTTAAATGCGATCTCTTTCCACATTGCACATTCGATGCTTCGGCTGTCCACTGCTGTTGTGCAGCTTTGTGTGTGTGTGTGTGTGTGTGTGTGTGTGTGTGTGTGTGTGTGTGGCTGTAGCCGCCTCTTCCTCCTCTTCCTCCTCTTCCTCTTCCTACTCGATTGTGTCACGTTCCCTCTGTTTAGCCCCGCCCCCCTTCCTGAATCCGATTGGCTCTCAGGCCGTCGAGCCGTCAGCCCCTCGTCTCAGCGGCTGCCTGGTCGTCCTCGTCCTCGTCGTCCTCGTTCGTGTCCCGGTTTTGACGCTCCAGGCCCAAAGATCCGCTCAGTGAAGGCCTGTTAATGCTGGCATGCTGAAGCACGAGGTTCGGGGTTGAATTCCCCCCCCCCCCCCCCGCCTCCTGCTAGCAGTACACGAACCTTCGCAACAAACAAGCCCCTCCCCTCGAAGAAAACCCGCTTCTCTCAGAGACCAAGTGTTGGCTCAGAGGAGTCTTTCGGGGCAGAAACATTGAGGGCTATGTAAAGTTTTCTAAAGAGGAGGAGATCCTGCCCGAGGCCCCGTTTGCTCAGCGTCTTTAAGCGAAAAGTCAAACTTCTTTTAGTAAATGCATCTCCGTCTCCATGGAAACGGGGGAAAACAACTTTTAGAAAATGTTCCATCGCCGTGTAAATAGAGGAAACGCAGCTTTTCAGAAATTCTCAGTAGATGGACAGTCAACACTTTTTCCCCCAGAGTGTCAGGACTCCCAGTATGGATTCTCCTGGTCCTGGTCCTGGTCCTGGTCCTGGTCTAGATTCTCCTGGTCCTGGCCCCCATAATAACAATCCAACTTGGTGTTCTGTCCACAGCAGCCCCCTCTAGTGGCCCAACATGAGAACGACATCGTTCTCAGCGTTTCTCGCCGTGTCAGCACACAACTTTCCTGAAAAGAAAATGCGAAAACGCCGCGTTTCCACTTGAGGCGTCGTGCAAACGGGGCCTGAAGGTCAACGCCACGTAGCCGCATCAAAGCGAAGGTTACGCTTCACGCGATCCTCTGAGCGTCACATTTCCCAGGGGCTTGCTGCGGAGACACACGGTTTGTGAAGTGGCCTCTTTTTTTGTTTGTTTGTTTGTTTTCCTCAGCTGTACAGTAATGTGAAGTAGATCGAGTTGACGCGGTCACATGAACTGCCCTCCTCCTCCTCCTCCTCCTCCTCCTCCTCCTCCTCCTCCTCCTCCGTCTGCTCCCATCCCTTCTCGCCATCAAACCGAAGGTACTGAACTATACTGAAAAACCCAAAGACTCACAGTATTTCTACTCTTCCCCTCCATCATGGCCACATCATGTTGTTTCCTCTTTCTTTCATCATTTCGTCTTCTTCACTCTCTTAGTTTTTTTCTTTCTTCTCTCTTATTAAGAGACCCGACCTTTGAGTCCAATTG
Organism: Salarias fasciatus; assembly: GCF_902148845.1. Lineage (NCBI taxonomy): Eukaryota > Metazoa > Chordata > Actinopteri > Blenniiformes > Blenniidae > Salarias > Salarias fasciatus. The sequence goes on from NC_043765.1 coordinate 3,366,464, forward strand.
CTTATTAGTCTATGAAAAGATATATAAATATATATAAATGTATATTCACAAATGTTTTAAACCTTCAAAGTGCCTACCATGTGGAGACGTACGTGCTCGAGGCGAGCATGTGGCGGGTGTGAACACAAAGGAGGGGTGTAAACGACTTGACTGGCATTCTGTGAGCATGGATGACTGTAACGGTAACTTTTTTTTAGTCTTACAAAAGCTGACAGTATTGTACCTATAAGTTGAAACAACACTACTGAATAAACATTGTGGCCTAATATCTAACTTTGTCTGGCTTTGTGTCTCAGAATCACTGGTCTTCTGCTCCCGTTGGGGTCTTTCTTTTGATCGTTGGTGTCAAACATAAGGCTTGTGGACCGAAAATGATCAGCTGGATGGCCAATCCGGCCCATCTCAACATGAAAGTTTTCTGAAACAAAAACAAACCATTTCCACTCGAAATATTGTGAATCCCATTGAGCTCTGCGTAGCTTTATCCTGTTTATGGGAAACTATTTTTTTACAATTTTATGTCTGAAATCCATCCTGTACTCATGGAGCTGTTACCTTTTACTTTTTTGGGAGCCGGCTGCATAATTGAAGAATACTTATGACTGCATTTATTTTAGTGTCTGACCTTTTCAAATCTGTTCTGAAGGAGTTCAGAAAGAAAGACGACATATTCACCTAAAACAAAAGAGACTATCACAAAACTGTAAAGAGCGTATTGTTGTAATGAAAGATAAGTTTAATTCAAAACAATATGTGTGCAAAAATGCTTTAAAAATGACTCCTGCTGTAAGTGCTCAGGCTCATTAGACAAACAGATGCTTCTTTATTTTTCGCTTGTTCGCTGTTTCCACCGGGCTACAATTGAGGCTGGATCTGCTCCAAGACGCATAAAGATGTGAGGTGGTCTCAGTAAGAACACACTCCCTTCACCTTTTACTGACACTGCTGTTTTACAGTCAATATGAAAAACAGAAATCACATTTAAAAGTAAGAAACCGTAGAGAGCTGATCAAAATGGCAGCAGATTTCCTCATTAGCAGTTGATTACTTTCCTAAAGTTTCATCTGCGTGTATCTACAGTCTGGCTGTTTAATCATATCAGAAAAGGCTTTAAAGTTTACATATTTAGAATGGAGTTTTCCTCCTTAAATACCTCGAAGCCACCGGTTCTCCTGGGATCTGTTACCGAATGCTTCTCCTCAAGAAGTTAAGAGCAGACGCATTTCTCCACGCCTCATTAACCGCTTCAAACAATGTCCCAGACAAAGCGCTCGGCTGGGTAATTATCCCAGAGCAGGACTTCACCACGGCTACCCCAAAGATGAAGAGACAGAAAGAAAGAAAGAGAGAGAGAGAGAAGCAATCTGCCCTCAGAATCTATAAATAGCAGGGAGGACATGTGAATTGTAAGGCGCTCTTTAAGTAACGTTAAGAGAGCGAATGTGTGTATTAAAGTCAGAGGGGATTATCAATGTGCAGATGAGTAATCTTTATGTGGTTACGTGCCGCGCCGTATCGTTTCGGTGGCCTAATCTCACCCCGTTACAGAGAGAGATTAGAGTAACAGAGGGGATTAATCTCCACGGGACGGCACGTCTTCAGCGCTTTCGGCGAGGGAGGAGAAAGAACGGCGAGCAGACGGAGCTCTGGCAGAGGGGAAGGGTTATTCGCTCCCACTGCTTCATTCACACGGAGGAAAAACATCTTGTACTTTTCACATTAAGCTCTCAGGTTTAAATTATGAGGTGGACAACAGCAGCGTTTAAACCTGTGTGTCGCGGTTTGTGATTACATCCATTCAGATTACAGTCATTTTGTCGTATTTTCTGGAATTTCGGTCACACTTTGGTACGATCGCCAGAATTCCATACACTGTTCTGCTCTGAAAATTACATTTAACAAGAGTTTTAGCTGAAACAGTTTGAAAAGAGAAAACGTCCGAAGAGCTGAATGACTGAATGCTTCTGATTTGTTTCATGCGGATCGTGACAATATGTGGATGTAGTTCACAGATTACACCTTGTCGGACATATTTTTCACGTGAAAACATCTTTTTTGCATTTTTGTTGCAGAAAAATTTTGGATTTTGTTTTATGAGAACGTCTGTTTCCATGGAAACAGCAGAAACACTGAAAACTAAAAGGAGTTTTCATGCTGGGTGGCGTTGGTTGTGTAATGAAACACACACACACACACACACACACACACACGTTGGGAGATAACAGTCTGCTGTAAGCATTAGCGATGGGAGAACACGGACAGAGCACCGTGTGACTGCTACGATGGAGCGACGCTCCAACATCCAACATTTCAACCTGCAGACGGCGCCTTAAAGAGTGGAAACACCGAGGAAACATTTCATTTGTTGACAAAAGCAAAATAGAAGAAACGACAGTCATTTGTTGCAGAGGGGTTTCCTGGAAGTTTAATTGTGTTTCCCAGTAAACAGAGCGGCAAAAAGAACCACCCAGCGTTTTCAAACGTGCCCCAAAGCCAACCGAGGTATCGACATTAATGATCTGCAGATGCAGTTACGGCAGGATTTCCTCTTCGGTCGAGGCGGCGTGCGAAGCTGAAAGCCTTCGGACGTCTCGGTCCGCCTGTGCTTCACATTATGGAATTATTCATACTCAAACGAGCGTCAGCAGACCTGCATGTGTGCAGGAACCGTGTGGGATGATGGGAAAAGGGAAGAGGGCGCACGCCGGCGTCCGGCGCCTGACCCGAGGGGAGCCGCTACCTCGGCCGCTCCGCATGTTGTTTTAAGTGAATGCCCGTCTTTCTCCGCTCCTCTGAGGAATCGGGTCAGCCCGCTCGGATACGGCGTGCGCTATTTGCCCGGAGGCGGTTTGAGAGGAGGCATCTCGCCGGGGTCGGGCCCGTTCGGAGGGGCGGTGGAGCGGCGGGCCAATGGGAGGACGCCTTCCCCCATCCGTCTGTCCCGCTCCGAGAAGCGGTGGCGCAAGTGTTTGTCGTGTCGCTCTCCAGCCTGAGTCAAAGTACAGCAGAGGATTCAGATTCCGGCCGGGTTTTCCTCCTCCGGTTAACGCGAAAGGTCAGAGCGTGTTTACTTCAGGGGAGGTGGGAAATGCAAAGCACGCCTGTTTACATGACGACGGTTTCAGGAGAAAATGCAGCACTTTGGTCACGTTTTGAGGATTGGGGTTATCCTTTCTTGTGACAAACTGGAAATAACCTTTTGAAAGGTGGAACAACTAACAGCACCTGCTCCTGTCCTGACAGGAAACTGCGCGGCTTTCAGTGTAAACTGAACCGTAGACAAAGACATTCAGCTTCCAGATTCCTCTGGAAACCCCTTTTCCTCCTTTTCTCAGCTTATTTCCTCACTCTTCTCTCTTCTTTCCCCATGTTTGTCCCCGTCCCCCCTTCTGTAGCTGTGGAGCTAATTCAGTAAATCTGCCGGACTTCGGCTGGTAGTCTGCGCCAAACCATGCAGAAACGTCAAGGAAATGGCGTCCAAGGTAAACAGGCTGTCAGGCCTCATAAGAGCCCGTGGCTGGAGACTGAGCCCGGCCGGGGTGGACACGTAGCGCCTCGCCGACCCAAACGGACACAACAGCGCTGCACGTGATTCAGCTCCAGCCCGAGGTCTGCAAATAAAACTGTGATAATTATAGTGCTGTGAAGCCGAGCGCTCCCGCCCCGGGCGGACTGTTCCTGAACGGCGTCGGTCGGAGCTGCGGTCAGGCTGAGCCGGACCGGCTGCAGCCGCCGCTACAAGACGCTTCACGGCTTCCAACAACGGAAAGCAACATTAAATCTGACTACAAAGAGGAGAAACAAAGAAGGGGCGACTTCTCCGACTGTCCAGAAGTCAGACTAAAGCGCCAGCATGAGTTATGATTTACCGCTGACAGGAAGACGGCGGCCTTTGTTCTCACTTCTGAGCAAAGTAAAAACAAAACAAAAGAAGAATAAAGAAGTGGTAAAAAGTCAGAGCTGCTCTTTAGTCGAGTTAGATTTACGTGAAGCTTCGCTGACTCCTATAACACCAACAGGTGATCAGCGGTCCTAAAAGTTACCAGATCAGGGGTGTCAAACATGAGGCCCACGGCCCCAATCTGGCCCCCCGAACCGCCAGTCAAATTGAAAGCTTTAGAAATCCTCTAACATATAGCAAATTAAGCAACTTGAGTTCAAATAGTGTGCAGAAACATTGGTATATTCAGAGGTTCCTCTGTGTTTTACCTGATGGATCCTCTCATTTAGCAGTCAGGGTACTTATCCTCATACTGCAGAGAATTATCAGTACGCCTCACGTTGAGAAACAACCCACTGACTGAGAGAGGCGAACTTCTCTCCGGGTTGCAGGACTCACGCTTTGTGTCAACACTGAGCGCAAAGTTCACTGGAGGCCACATCGCGATCGGCGCGCGGTCACGAATCACAATATTTAAACGATGGGACCTCAGTTCCTGCTCGCACGGACCTCGGACAGACATTTCCATACGGACAGAAAACAATGGATCGACTCGGCCGTGCCGGTATTCCCAGAATCGAGCCGTTTGCGTGGCAAACCAGACCGCTTTGTTTGCCAGGAGCAGCAAAAGCGAGATATGCAAAGAGGTGCGAGTTTATCTCAAAGAAAAGAAAAGGAGAGTGTGCTCCTGCAGTTTTTCCACTTCGATTTAGATTGTAATCTAATAAAAAGCAAAGAAACCAGTCAGGACAGGAAGTTAGGAAGAAATAAATCACAATCAGATTAAAATGGGAGGAAATGCTAACGCTAGCCAGCCGCAAAGCGTCTGAGTTCGGCCGTTTCTGCACCGAGGATGTCTTCGTCTCGTCTCCTCTTCACTAAATCACCAGAGAGGCCAGGGCAGATATCCACATTAGCCGTGTTTCTTTGGCTTTCCTAAAAGCAGAGCGGTCTCGGGGCGGCGTGATTCACCCCCGCCGGGGAGGCGGGCCGCGCTGAGCACTTGTGAGGATCAAAGGTTTTAGTGCTGAAAGATGCTTAAGAGGTAAATCATGTCTCAATGTGGAGGAACTGCTACAATGGTCCCAATGTGCATCCGAGCCGTGTGGGGGTTTAATCTCCGGCTCTATTATCACTCCACCTTTTTAAAAGATAAAAAAAAGAGGGCCATTTGGATCTTTTGGTTTTTAAGCTTTATGGTGTTTGGGAGCTTGAACTAATTATGCAACTTCTTCTTCTTTTTTTTTTTTTTTGTTACTGGGTTTGGATGATCCGCTGGAGAATTTCAACAATTTTAAGCTCTCCTCCATGTTTGCAGGGCAACGTTTGGCTGTCTTTGTAAAAGCTGGTCGTTGGGTTTGTGTCAAACGTTTAGTAATTAGACAATTGCCGCTGCATGAAAAGAAAAGCAGATACGGGATGGAAGAGTGTCAACAGCTGCTGAACTGGTGAGAGGGGAGTCAGACTTTAATGTCCTGTTAGGAAAATACCGCTGGAAACTCATTTCTCTGCGGTAACCAAGCCTGTAATAGCCAAGACCTCTATGCTATTAATACAAAGCGTCACACAAAAGAACAAATGAGTAATGCATTTTTCCTTTCATTGTCATAGCAACAAACAAACAAACAAACAACAAACAAAAAAACACCATATTTCAAAGATACGATAAGGCCCCGTGGCCTTCTGAGTCATTCCAGATGACACAAAGCGTTCTGCATTAGTTCCTTCATCTCTGCTCTTTCTGTCTCTCCTCTGACTGACGGCAGAAAAGCGTATTGATGAAGGCAGATGAATCCAGAAAGTTCTCCCGAGATCCCAGCGCATGTTCCCCATTACGGCCTGCATCAGCTGGAGGGACGACCACTCCCCGGCAAAACTCTCCTCCCTGGCGGCTCAAACAAAGAGGCCGCAGCATTTCAGCATTTCCAGCGGTGTCTTCAAGACTTCCAGCCAATAAAATCTACACATCACGCTCCAAAAACTCCAGCTGTCCCACTTTGGTCCTGACACAGTTTTGGGTTTGCGGTCTGAGCCGGAGGACCGATGTAGGTCATGTTGATGAAACCTGGGCCGCTCCACCCAACGAACAACATTCAGAACGTTGGAGGGCCGGTTCGGTTGCTGCACCGATTACCGTCCATCCATCGGCTAGCTGCTGTTTGGTATTTTCTGACACCGTTCTGACGCACGTCGGTTGTTCGCACGAGCGTGTAATCCGCCGCCGCGAGCCCGTCTCACGTACCACACCAGATCACGGATTCTAAACCGAGATGACAGACAGAAAACGGGCAGCGGCGACGATATCTGAGAGAATCTTGGTGTCGACACGCCGTCCTTCAGGCGGACGTTTCCTCTCCATCCGTCCTCCGAGCGGCGGGATCCTGGAGCGAATCCCAGCCGACCGCCGGCGCCGGGTCAGCGCTCCCTCCCAGAGCAACGCAAAGATAAACTCTCGGGCGCTCACACCCACGGGCAGATTGAGAGTCGCCAATTAACCTCAGAGACGTGCTCAGACCTCGCTCCAGCATGATCTTTATACAGTCTTCACCGAAGTGACAACTCCAGAGGAAAAAACTACCCTCAGCGACCAGCGGCGCTCTGAAACCACGGAACGCTCGCGTCTGAAACAAACTCAATTTAGAGAGACGGCGAGCCGTCCGCTCTGCCACTTAATCACAGAGCGTCTTGATTAAACTCCGGCTGATAATGAATGCCGATTTGCCACCTTCTCTCCTCTTGATGGGATTTGAAAATCATTCCGTTCCCTTGGCGGCCGTCGCCTCCTCTCATCCGCCCCCCTTTCACCGTGGGCTGTAACATAATATTACCATCATTTCATTTAAACACGGCTCGCCCGCTCCGGCTCTGCGGAGGGAAAATGGAAGTTTTGTTTTTGATTAGGGCTCCTGCGATGGGAACGTCGAGAGCCATAATGCACTAATTAGATCTGAAGCTGTGGGGAGGAAAAGTCATATGGATTTTTGCTCGGAGCTCATGGGAGCCGTTTTTCTGGTGGAGCTGAAATACTTACTCCAGTTTTCTGCGCTGTTAAATCCTCATAACAGACGGCATCTGTGCAGCTTTGTGTGCAGGAGCGTCGGGGAAAGCGCGCCGAAGACGGGGGAACTTGGAAAGATCAAGGCTGCCGGTGGAAAGTTGGGTTTTTGATCTTCAACGATGGTTAATTAATTCTGAAATGAAATACATCGACTTTCCAGCGAGAAAGGTCAGGATGGCCACAACACGCTGATCCCGTCTTCCTTTTGTCTCTCACGTTGTTTGATTATAAATTCATCACAGACGGAGGATACTTCTCCGCCGCTGAACTCTGGGAGACCTGGTTTGGCACCACCGCCTTTGTTCTCATAATCATTGCAGTGCTGTATGATGAAAGCCTCATATCTCCAAATAAATCATCCTGAAAACAGGGCGCTGTGAGGGCCGGGTCTCTTTGAAGTCTGATCCGGATAAAAAAAAATAACGGGAGGATACTGCCGCAAAGTTGCATTCAATGCAATTATGTTTTGTCAATTACTTGTAAACGCAGATAAACCGTCACTGGTTGACAGTCAGGGAAATTCCAGCACTGAGCCCACATTAACCTATAATACAGACAGTAACGTCACTCATGGTGTTTTTAAAGGATATTTCAAGAGTTTTCTCTTTAATTCTGTAATAGTAAATATAAGCAGAGTTTCAACTTTTGCTTTAACCTCGATAATAAAGAAGAAAGGAGATTTTGTCAGCCTGGTTCTTCTGTACGGGTTTCAGTCAAAACACGACGAGGAAAGTGAATTTCAGTGTATTACATAAACAACTTTGATTCCAGTGTTACTGTACTTCTAATAAGTCGGGCTGACAATCAGCTGCTGAGCGGCTTCATCAAACCCGCTTTCATGTGAGAGGAAGTGCACAACGGAAACGCGCTGCTGGCAATCCGGCGGCATCACTGTCATTAGATGTAGCTTCTCTTTCCGTCTCCCTGTCGCTGCTCCCATCAGGACGACGGACGCGTTTTAATCATTTTTGACAGACAGTGTTTCTGGCTGCAAAAAAACTTTTTTTATTTATTTTTTTTCCCCGATCTAATTCTATTTTGTTATTCCATCTGACAGATGTCCACGACCACACGTCCAATCAGGGGCTGTACGACTCAAAACTGACACTTTTTTTTTCTTCTTTGGTTTGCTATCTGGTGTGTTTTCTCTCCAGGGTGTGTGTGTGTGTGTGTGTGTGTGTGTGTGTGTGCTCCATCCTGCTAATGATGAGCCCCGCTGCCGTTTCCTGGGGACTGTGTGCGTTTCGTCATGACACTGATTGGACCTGATGCGTCTGAAAGTGGTGATCAAACACGGCGGCGCCACCAACAAACACGGTCCGTCATCGTATCTCTTCCAAGCTGTTGTTTGCCAACAAATCCAATCCGGAGCGGCTGATTATCTTGTTTACGTGGGGCGGCCATGGCAGAGCGGGTCGTCTCCCAATCTCAAGGTTGGTGGTTTGATGCCCTATCTTTGTCCTGTTAATGGATTGAAAGGTCCGCGGAGATGGTTCCTGCTTGGGCAGGTCTCATTCTGTTGGATTTCGATTGGTTTGTAAGAGGCTGGAAGGTGGAAACTGTGCCGTGCAGCGACCCCGGTTTTAAGGTACGATGGCGGATGAACATCTCCTGCCTGGGGTGACTGAAAGCCGCAGTCAGAACGCTGGAAAACACTTTGAATCTCTAGAAAATGCCTTTAGAGGACTGTGTCTTAACGTGTACCGTACAGCGCTCCGGAGGAAGCTGTGTGCGAGAGGTTGGACGTTTCCTCGGCTCTGACGCTGACTGCTGGAGAACACGGTGTGATCGCGTGTCAGCTGACGAGCGGTGAGACACACCGGCCCGTCGTCCAGACGCTCCGGAGCGTTCGTTCGTCTCCGTCTTCCATTCTGCGTCTTCACTCAAGCCTGTGCACACCTTTTCTTCCGTCCTCTGCCTCAACCATTCAGGCCCGAAAGAAGAGGAGCGGGGCTGCGCCGCCGATTGAGCTGGAGCGGCGACAAAAGGAAGATAGATTCAGAGAAACGCCGCGGCCCGTTGGGCTCGGCGGCCGCGGCTTCTGTTGCCACGTCTGGATGATCCCTGTGTCCTTTTTGTCTCGCCCTCGCTCTTCTTCTCTTTCACTCACTTCTCTACCTGCTGATTCTAAATGGCTGAATGGAGGCAGGGGCAGAGAAAGAGGCTTGAGTGAGACAGACAGTGCAGGGAAGAATGAGGAGGGTGGAGGGGGAGGGAGGGGGAGGGAGGGGGAGGGAGGGGCTCTCGTCTCCAGGCAAAGCTTTAATGAAGAGCCTTTGAAGTTCGCTGTGATTGAGCAGCAGCCGTGTCCTCTTCAAACGCCACCAACAACTCTCCAAAGACCTGCCATGGTTTCCTCTCTCTTCCTCCTGGTGCCCTTCCCTTTCGTCTCCGTCAGTTCCACGGGAGATCCTCACCTCCTCCCTCACCCCCACCCCCCTCTGTGATCAGGACGCGGATCAGGTCTCTACTTAACTAACCGTGCCGGTCCGATCCCGTTAGGCTCCACAACTTTAAAGTCCATGGGATGAGACCGTGTGTGTGTCGGGAGTGGAAATGAGTGTGTGTGCATGGGTATGTTCTGTTGTCCTGGGCACCTGAATCTCTTTATGTGTGAGAAATCAAATCCTTCTCACATTAAACAGTATATTTATATAATTAGAATATGATTTACGACTTAAATTTGGGGCTGAATTACCCATTTTGACTTTTTTTTTTTTAAATGTATGCCTGTAATCATGTTATCTGAGTCCTTTGCAGACCTGATTTGCATTAATTTTCCTCTCATTTGTGGTCTCTTTTCCAGAAAATCTTATTTGAATGAGCAGACACGACAGCAGCCAGTGGGCACTTAAAGTAGAAGACACATGTTGTGTCCCCTACGCTTAGGAAATTTGTTAAAAAAAAAAAAGAGAGAAAATAATTTTTTTTAAAGATTTTTACAATAATCTTTGTGTTTTAGTGAACCGGGCTGGAGTCTTTTGCGAGGATTGTTTCGTTTAGATGATTTTCTAGACGTTCTTCATTACGCACACGTGTATTTATCCAAAACCAAACATGATGACTGTCTGAAACTTTGAACTGAAACTTTAGCAGAACATGAAGTCAGTGAGAGAGGAACTCTTTTCTAATATATTTCATGTTCTAAGGTGTCTGCTGACATATATTTAATATAATGAATGTTCACAACATTCTACAATGTATTTCCTACACTGTGGACGGTAAATACTGATTGTGTTCTATTTTACTGTCAAGTCAGTCAGTCCAGAAATAGATGTAGGTCAGTTCCACGTTGTGGAAGTCATTGCAACAGTGTGTGAGTCGATGCATTTACTGTATGTCCGTGTGTGTGTGTGTGTGTGTGTTTCACTGGTGTTCGACTCACACTAACAACACACATGCACGCCCCCAGCATTTAGGAACCGATAACGACCCCCTCCCCCCCCAGCACCACTCTGTTATCTCAACAAAGTGCGTCCGTGGGCGACTTGGCCGCCATCCGTCCATCAATCCAGCCCGCCCACGCTCTTCCTCCTCCTCCTCCTCCTCCTCCTCCTCCTCTTCCTGCAGGTCATCCTCCTCTCTCGTGTTCTCTGGGAGGGTTTCTCCATTTATCCGTCCCCCAGCTAATTGATGTGTGTTGTGCTCTCCCTGTCACTCGCGGTCTCCAGTGTTGCCCGGAGCGATCTATTACGGCCGCGTGTTATCAAAAGGAATACATGCAGCGCCGCGTATGGTTTGCATTTCAGTCGGGAGGAAGCGGAATTCACATTGCAACACTTTGTGACCGTGATGTAAACTTTTCCGGAGCCGGGGTCGTTCAGAGGTCTGAACGCGGCATCTCCAGGATTTTTACACTCGTCTCTAAGACGGCAGCATAGCGTGACCGTGACGCAGACTAGGAGTACATAGAAAACGCCGTCCATGCACCGGCGCAGAGCTCTGACACATTGTTTGGACTTGAGTCCCGAGTAGCAATTATGGAAATCCTTAAATCCTCTGCTAACAATGACGTGAAATCATTACGAAAGAGCTCCAGGTGGGTGGAGGCAGATTAGCGGATGCATTTTCCTGCTTTGAGGGGAAAATTCGCCAGTGTTCAAACTCCGGAGTTCTGTTTGGTCCTTCAGTCAGTTTTGGACCAAAATGAGTTTTGTGGGTCCGAATGCACTCGGCAGATGCAAAATGAGAGAGGGAAACATGCAATCTTTAAACTACATTCCTAAACAGCAACAGTGACGCTGATGGATGATGAACGCTTTGCAAATGTGTACTCTATGTTTGTCTGTCTATACATCCATCAACAGGTAAAGCTGGTCAAAAAAACATCTGCAGCCTGGGGTGTCAAACAAATTTCAAATACAAATACAGTTTTTTTCTATATTTCAGTGCAACAAAATATTAATATATGATTAACAAGTTCATATTTACCGAATCATCCTTTTACAGCACATGAGAAACCTAAAATAAAAAAATAAGTTGTCAAATCATAATACTTAACTTTACTTTTGACAAATTTCTACATCTTGTATTAATCCTGATTGTCTGAACTGATTCGACTCATACTGCAGACTGAAGTGCGCCCCTGGTGGTCAAATATATGCATTGCAGGTAATGTTACGTCTCACAGCTGAAAGATTTGAACTTGTGGGCCGGATTGGACTCTCTGGCAGGCCGGTTCTGTGCCGCGGGCCAAACGTTTGACACCCTGATCTGCAGCATTTTTCCCTCCTGGCTCGCTTCTCGTTTCCAGATTAAATCTGTTTTGTGTCTTTTCCACATACGTGAATCAAACAGGACTCCACAAAGGCACTTCATCCACCAGGACTACAACACCCTTATCTCCTGTTTGTAACATCCTGTGCAGCATTTTCCCGAGCGGGCGGTTGAAACCTGGAACCCTGGCTGGTAACTTCAGGGAAGTGCATGAAAAGATGAGTGAGTTTAACTAAACATAGAATCCACATAAAGACTCAACATGAAACACTAAACATGAACATAAATAAACGAACCCAACCGACGAGACATCAGACTTAAATCACTGAAAATTCAGATTTAGATCTCAGATCCGAACACGCGGTGCTTTAACTTTGGAGCTCTCAGGTTGTACGTTGGGGGTGAACAACTCAAACCATCTAACCTTTTAAGTCTGGCTCATTTCCAACCAGTAAAGCTTGAAAATGAAATCCACCGTTCAGCCGTCAGCTCCAAATGTGCCATCTTTAACGGCGACCCAGATTTCCCGGCAGGATCCAGAGGAGGACGTTGGATGTTTTCGCCGTGTCCGTGGGTCATGTGCCGCCGTGTTTTGCCGCGGCCGACGCTGGCATGCGTGAACTCCACCGCTGGATTTGCGGGAGCGGACGGGAGGCCGCTGGCGAGCTTAGTCTGTGTGATTACAGCCCCACTCTCGTCCAGCGAGAGATTAATGAGCCGAGAGACAACATTAGCACGGCCTCTCCTCACCTCTCTGCGCCTGCCCGCTTGAGCGTGCCGCTCTCGCACTCTCCGCCTTCATCCGCCCGCTACGCCCAGTTCACCAACCTCCTGTGAGAGTGTGAGCGAGAGCCACGAGGGACGAATCACGCGACGGCAAACCCTCTTCTTACAGGAGTCGCCACTACAAGTACAGTCTGCTGGATTTATACTGCAAAAGTCTGGGATTCGAACCAGGGTCCCCTCAAGGAAAAGTCTCAACCTGATGCCCCACCGGTGGGAAACTGAAGGAATCACGAATCCCTGTTCTGTAGCCGGACAGATTGAGGAAAACCACATCATCGCAGCGCTTCAACCACCCTAAAAAGTCAGTCTCAGTTTTACCCTCAACTTCCTTCTCGGGATCTTTTGTTGAGTTGCGAAGCTGCTGGACGTCCAACGTCTTGCTCGGGGACCTGGTGGGATTTCAACCAGCCTCACCTCCCCTTCCCTTCCTTGACGTTTTAAAGTCCTCCAGAACAAACAGAAAATAAACTCCAGCAGACTGACAGCAGTCTGCTGGAGTTGTTTCAAGGAGAGTAATTTTCTGAAAGCTGCACTGCGAGTGTTTCAGATCATGAGACGCCACGTCGGTAATAACCTAAATTATATTAAAAAAAAAAAAAAAAAAAAACCCGTCCAGGAGGAGGAGAAGTTGCTCCTTTGAAAAGCCTTTGTGTTCTTGCTCCCTCCTCGTCTTCCTCGGCGGCTGTCTGAGGTTTCCAGCCCCGCCGCGCTGCCTCACGTCTGCAGAACAACTTTGATTGTTAACCCATAAATGATTCAGCCGGGCGTATTTTTAGGCCGGGGCCATTTTGAATGATGTATTTGTCAAGCGAGCTCTTCAGCATGTGTCCATATTTGAGTTGGCACCAATGTGTCAGCAAAAATATTTTAACTTTGGGATGTTTTGAAGTATTTATTTTACTGCCTTGGTTTTTATGGACTTCTAATCCTGTTGAAGGGATGAAAGTTCCCAATGAAGGATTTGAACGGGCGGGAAGCATCATGCTGATGATTAACTGTTGGCCTCCAGCTGGTTTTTATGGAAAATGGCCCAACAGCTTTATTTATATTTGCTAAATATAAAAGCATGTGCATTCACGGGGCAGGTTGTTTACTGAAATCTAAACTATGAGTTTGGTGCGTTTTCCTGTATATTTATGCAAAACAGTGGGGTAACTTCAGTTCTGCCTCTCTGTTGCCCCCCAGTGGCTGAGTTCAGAATGACGGAAACAAAGTAGAAAGCCGTGTTGGAACAGAGTTGTGACGAAGCAACTCTGCTGCTGTATTTGAACCTCTGGAGTGTTTACATGTTCTTTCTACTCTTTTTTCCCCGTGTGCCCCATATGTCTCCGCTTTCTTTCTCAATCTCAACTCATTCTCTGGTTTTTGTTCCCTTTATCTCTGCGTTCCTCACAATGCGGCCATCTTGAGCCCAGATGACGTCTCTCTCTCTCTCTCTGCCCGTCGACCTCGAACTGATCTCATTTCTATGGGAAGTTTGCCTTGTCTAATGAGTCAAACGTCCAAACGTAAGAAAACTTGGAAAACACCGTTTCCACAAAGCCCCCGAACACAAAGGAGCGGAGTGATTGAGCTGTTTTGTGTTTATTTTCCCACCCGGCAGCCGGCATGTGGGCACTAATGTACCTGTCAGCGGAACGGCGGACCACACTGAAAGCACCGCGTCAAAGAGAAGGACTCGCCGTTCAAACAACACAATTACCCGCCCGCCGCATACGTGCGCACACACTCCCGACATGTGTGGACCTGTCAGGCTCAGCCAAGTCTGGTCCCGTGAAGAAAGGGCTTTTTCTTCCACGAGGCTCGGCGTTGGGAAGGCAGGTGCTGCGTTTCTTTTGTCGCTCGCCGTTCGCCGCAGTGACAGATTGATGACAGTGAACCTCTCACCAAACACAGGCCCGGCCTTCTTCCTCTTCTGTCCTTCAATTCTTTCAATCCATATTTTACAGACCATTACCTCATTTCCTGACGAACACTGTTCCAACATTGTTTTTTTTTTTTTTCTTCAGCTTTAAACATGTTTTCTCACAGGCGAGCTGTGAGGAGCTGCTGAAAGTCAAGGAAACTAATTGATCGCAGACAAAATGATCAGAGTTATGGAGACTTTGTGTTAAATTCCAGTCGTAACTGTTGCGAGCAATGAACGAGTCAAATGTAGATCATTAAACCCATTACTGAGGATCAGGACCCGTTTACAACCCAGCGTTTTCTAATCAAAACTGGAGCACTGCAGGTGTCCGTTTACACGACTGTGGCGCTCAGATCGACTGAAAACACAGGTTTGTCTTACTTTTAGTAAAACTACACTGCTGCAGCAAGAAAGAAAAAGAAAAAAAGAAAATCCAAACATATAAATCTCAATGTAGTTAAGAATGGAAATAGCAAAACATAAAAGCGACATTTAGTTTCTAGAACAATGTACCAATCCGTTAATAAATACCTAAATAAATAGAAAACACTGACAGTAAATGGAACATTTCATAAAGGAAACAAAGAAGAGATATTAAGATGAGATTACGGTTTGTGTTTGGTGACTTTTCACAATCCTTACTGTGAAACATGCATCAAGTAAATCATATTCAAGCTCTTCAGCCGCACAAAAACACATTAATATTTAAAGGTGCATTAAGGAGTTTTACAACCTTCAAAATATTTCCACCACAAATATGTTACACATTTTTAATGATGTGTACAATGTGCCCTGGCATATTCATTGCAAGTACCTCTAACAGCGCTGAATTGTCACTTGAAAGTCGCAGTGCCGGTCCGGCACCAGAATCCAGAATTTTTTGGGGAGAATTTGAAAGGAATGACGTAATGCGCGCTCCGGCTGGTTAGGTTTCGTTTTGTCCGCCATTACTCCGCCAGATGCTTAGTGAGCAACAACTGAGCAGGATCTTCCAGAAAGTAAGAACAGACTGGCTTCTAGCACTGCCACAGCTCCACACAGACTCCACCAGGTAGAAGAAACTGAAATCTTACTTGAGCGCTACTAAACGAGCGAGGAAGGAGTTCCCCTCTTCCGTGCATATGAGCCACAGGCACGAGTGTTTCACTAAGCTGCATTACGCCCAAGGCCTGCAGGGGGCACTGTTTCACATAAAACGTGCAAACTCCTTCATGCACCTTTAAAATTGAAAAGCTTTATTCTGGAATGATACAATTTGGCAGTTATTAAACTGTCAATATCAAATTATAGGGTACAGGAAGAAGAATGTGTGTGTGTCTTCTTCAGTCTTCACTCATTTCACATAAACCGTCACTTAGCAGGAAACGCTCGGCGTCCATCAGGCTGTTTGATTCCATCTTGAAAAGCCGATGTGGAGCATCATATCTGCGCTCGCCGGCCTTTTGGAGGCGTCTCCTCAGTGTTCGGCCTCATTTTGCTCTTGAAACAGTCAGAAGCACTTAGTGCAGCTGATTCCATGAGGCGGCTGACGTGCACATGTGAGGTACTTTGCAGATCAGGGTGAAATTACTGATATGCAAATAGTGAATAGCAATTACACGACAGTATTGTTATTTTCACTGCAGGGTTTTTGTCACACTGAATGAAAAGAGTGGGTGAAAAACAGACTTTATGATGATTGTTTTTATGATTGAAACACGGAAAAGCAACAATTTCTTTATGGTGTTTTCTTTGAAATATGTTGGAATTTCAAATCTGCGACTGTTTTTCAACGGTTCACTATGTGTGGCACCGGTTCTTCCTTTATCTGATTAAACTGGGAATTGTGGCTCATCAGCTGCAGTCATGCTGCAGATTAACTGTACATCGAATCTTTACGATGTGCCTGAAGACTGAGAAAGTAGTTCATGTACGAAACATCGCCTGCATTCAAAGAGATAATATCTCTCTTCTTAAATGCATGTTCTCAAAAGTAAAGAGTTTTCGTTCTGAAAACTGTTTAAATACTACTGGTTCCCATAGTAACTGCTGCTACGAGGGAAATATGTGATTGTACTTCCAGATTTCATCTTATCTATAGTCGATATTTGTTACGCACCCAGAAATGTGTCCCTTCAGTTTTCTGTTGGAGACACTTTGACATGTGGACAATGTACAGAGGAAAAATATAACAATAATCTTGTGAATCCAATTTTTCTGCGTGCTGGATGGCGCATGTGACGTGTACGATTAGTTGGGTAAACATCTGAACTTCTACAACCTTCACTCATGAGTGCCAGAAATATTGTTTTATTCATATAACACCCGCTCGCCACTAGTCGGAGCTGCAGAGCCGTCGGACCGCCCGGTGAACAACGACGCTGCGTTTCAGGCTGGAATTCTCAGAAACGTCGTCGTGTGGACTGATGACCAAGACGCCGTGAAAGCTTTTCGTTTTCACTTCATCCTCCATCTTTTTGTTTTAGTGGACTTTTAAAAAAATTATTGAAATCAATTCAAGATAATGAAACGGATCAAAACTAATCCGGAAAAACTCAATTAAAAAAAGAAGAATTTGACTTTTCAGAGCACTAAAGGTAATGATAACAGGCTACCGTCCTGTGAACACACACACACACACACACACACACACACACACACACACACACACACTGTTGTGACTTATTACTCCAAGCTGCACTTTTCACCTTCAAAACATCATGAAATATAAATCGGTGCAGCTCTTGCCGAGGCCTCGACAGCCCATAATGGAGAGCTGAAGACGCCTCCCCCCCCCTCCTCGCCACGGCACGTTACTCCTATCGTACGGGAATTACGTTGACGAGCAGCGGTTGTTGTCCGCGATGACACATTTCATAAAGAAGAGGAATGAGGGAGGAATGAGCTCCTGGCTCCTTGATTGCCGGTTATTCAGATGTGTCACGCAGTTCACACGCTTTTTAATGGCGCTTTCCGTGTTTTCAGGTACCGAGCGCTTCTTTATTTATGCTAATGTGCTTGGAAACTCCACAGTTCTCTTATTACCTGCAGCCAGTGGTAGCATCTCAGTATAAATCACATTTGCAGCGGGGGGAAGAGTGGGTGTGAGGATGTGAGTAATCTCGTATTTCAGTGCTTTAGAATATGAAAATATTTTTTCCTTCATTTCACAGGAACATAAGATAATCTTCTAATGCCCCGACTTGCTCTTTGTGTCTCCCGCTGCTTCTGTTTTTTTGCACTCGGTTGTGAAAACAAGACAGAATGGCTCTCGTGAATCAGCCGCGATGCGGCGCCGAGCTGTTGAACCGCTGGAAAAGATCAGCGCGACTCCACGTCTCCGCGCGCCGCGAGCCTCTCATTGGTGGCAGAACAGTTCAGCGTCTGAACTATAAATCCAGAAATCTCATATCGATCCGGCAGCACACACCGTAAACTTTATTTCCACCTATGCAAACATTATGAGTTGAAGAAAGAACAAGCAGCGAAGAGAATGGTGGAAGGTTTGCAGGTGGATACAGAGACGTGATGGATTATCAATACTGCAGCTGGAGACGAACATACATGAGTGTTTGTGAAAATAATTCAATGAGAAAAGCCAAAGGACGAAAGATAAACACAGAACGTGTTTAATCTGTTCAGACGGATGAGAAGAAACACTGAAAACAATCTATCATATGATCAGTGGGACTGTCATTATGTCGGCTGTCACCTCTAAAACTAAAACTTCTGAGGTTCTGGAAACAGAAACACGGGACGACCAGGATCCTTGGAACAGGAGAAAATGAGCCACATGGACACAAAGCTAACGGGTTTCCACCTGATAGGCTTCATCCAGCTTCAGTAAAACGTAGCACAGGACCATGATGTGTAGAGTTTTCCAGCGCTGAGGAATTCCACGCTACGTTCTACGTTCCACCAGACCGCCTGAGCTCCGCCTCCCTGTTTATGCTCCCAGGCTGTTATGCTGGAGCTTAGAGCTTAGACACAGAGTCCAAACACAACCTTTTTAGCAACCCGTTCCCAAAAACAAACCGTGATCCGACTCCACCCTGGAGCAGCAGCAAATCAGCCCTCGCCCCCCCTCGCTGCCCTCACACCCATCTAACTGCAGCCTTCTCAGAGAAAATTGCCTCTCTGGCGGAGGGAGAAAACCGCTCCCTTGTAAAGTTGGAGTGGCTGCATGCAAAGGCTTATAAAAACAGACAGCGGCCTATTAGCACCAAATTAGGCTTTTACCCAGCGTTATGGAGAGCAGGTCAGTTCCAGGGTCTCATTACCGCCTGACTGAACATTACAGAGCAGCGCACGGCGATTTCAGGCTGCCTTCATTTTGATTCCACCTTATAATCAACAAGGTACCTGAAGAGATATAATTACATGGATAAACACATGAAACATTGTTATATTCAGGAATGAACAAGAATTAGAGTAGATTTAGCAGCTATTGGGCCTGATTCAGTATTTAAATCCAGTCCTCATCACTGAACTCTGCGTCTTCTGTTCAGAGTTAAGGAAAATAACGGACTTGATGGTTTCCTCCGTTCTGCAGTGTTGCTTGACAGATGAGCAGAATCATAATGTATCTGCATACTCCCCCCCCCCTCGGCGCCTCCTTATATCGCCCTCCTCCGGTTCTCTGATCGCTCAGACAAACACAACCTTCACCCTGTTTGCTTTGCAAGGTGTTGGAAAACTAAGAGGAATGCACTTTGACCTCCGATCCCTGATTAATTCAGCCGAAAATCAGCAGGGCTGCAGTAGAAAGTAGAGCAGGAAAACTTCTGAAGACACGATCTGACCCCAGCTGCTCTGCTGTGTTTTCATCACATGACCCGACTCTGGGTTTTCCATCATGGAGTCCGCCGTTTGTATTCTAAGTACAGCTGGAAGGCAGAACTCCTGTACGCACGGCCGGCAGAGGAACGTGGTTCTATTGTTCCCGGAGGGGGTAAAAACGCCCAGGGAGCAGAAAGCCTCCTTTGTTTCCCCTCCAGACAGGAGAGCAGGGCGAGCCATCAGCGGTCCGCTCACCCAGCAGACTCTCATAAAGCTCCCCGGGTTTGTGTTACACCCAATCAACATACCAGGAGTGTGTGTGCTTCACACACACTTGGCCCGAAGATGAGCCCGGCTGCTCCGAGCTTCGAAAAGGGAGATTCCACTCAAATTAATCCCTTTTCATGTGTGTTTTGCATCAGTACTTCACAGGGCGGGGGTGAATGCGCGAATGTTGATGGACAGACTACAAAGCTGGATTACTGACCAGGAGTCCCGGGAGAAGATGCTGGATGTTCGGGCTGAACGATTTATCATTTTCTCATGTGATTTCAGAAAATGTGATCATGATCCGTCCTCAGCAGACCCAGAAGCAGAGTTCAGGGATTTCATCTCAAAGAAAAGCAGCAGGCCGGCCATGTTTCAGGATACGTTACCAAAGCTAATGCTAAGCTAGCGGACGACTTCAAACAGTGTTGAACAGGCTTTGGTGATTTATTTGGTGTTTTATCCTGTTGTATGTGTCCCAGAAGGGTTGTTTGGCCATTTTTTAGCATTTTAAATTACTTAAATAACCAAGAAAACAATAGAAGTGTCTCCATCTGGGGCCTCTAAAGAGGTATTACTTAAGTAAAGGACATTTAATTTTTCGTCATGTTTAGAATCTGTTAGCATTGCACTGAAGAAAGAAAATTCAATCAAAATCGGAATATCTGCCAGAAAAATCACAATTCTTGAACTCCTTCGGCCTGAATCCCGGCGAGAAATCCCAGGCTGTGATTAAAGATCCCTCGGTTTGAGGGACAGACATCGGTACATCCCGCTCAGCCACCTGCTGCTCTCTGCACATAGATTATAATCCGAGAGCTTTACGTCCACGCCTCGTATGGAGCGTGTCCCGCTGCGCTCGCCGGAAGAGGACGGCGGTAATGGTTCGTGGAAGAGGAGACGTCAGGCTGAGCTCCTGCGCCTTCGCATAAAACCCAGCTGTGTTTTCATATCGGGGGAAAAATTTCAAGTGTGTAATTGAGAATCGCTGCTCTTCATGACTCTTTGCAAGGATGGCGTGCGCATTAATCAGATCAGGGTAAACATGGAATGCACACACACACACACACACACACACACACACACACACACACACACACACACACACACGGCCAGATCTCTGTGGACTCTTTTTAATCACTGCTGTGTGACAGGATGAGCTCCGGCTGGAGATTTGTGACATGTGTTATGTCACACTGAGACGCTTTCTAATAAGGATGGATGTTTTCGCCCTCAAAAGAAAAAAATACAAGAGTGATGGAGTCAGGCGTGTGTGTGTGTGTGTGTGTGTGTGTGTGTTTTAGTACATTACAGGCCAGCCATTTTCTATTCAGGGTTAATCATAGTATTTCTGTGTGTTTCCAAAAAAAAAAAGCATGCATCTTGGCCCAAGTTCCCACAAACTGAAAAGGAAAAAAGCCACTTCCCCTCCAGATTTATAGTTAATGCATTTATGGGTCCATCTGGGTGATTTTATAGCTGACAAGTTGAGGAATCTTCATTGTAGCTGTGTTGCATTGTCAGCACAAAATGGCCCGCGGTGATTGTACGACTATCAAAAGTGCGGTAGAAATGTGAAAATGTCAAGTTATGGCTTCGGTCCCTCGGTGCATCACGGCCGCGGCGGAGACCGGGATCGGTGCTGACGGCGGCTGGAACGGCCGAGGCAGCCATTAAACACACGTGAAGGAATGCAAACCCGAAGCTACGCTTATAAATATGTTTACTCCGACGCGGCGAGCTCACACCCCGTCTTCAGGGACTCCCGCCAGTCGTTTGCAGGAATGCGGCTAAATGTAAATGTGAGCTGAAGCGTACGACGGGGGAAAGGAGCGCGCTGGGACGGCTAAATACCCAGAATGACTCCCAGAATGCATGTGAAATCCTACATGCGTTGCAGAAAAGTACAAGTGGACCAAAGAGTGGTGTTTTCTTTTGGTGGAGCGGCCAGACGCCTGTGGCCGTTTTACTTTATATCGGACCTGATCTACTGAAGCAGGGGTGTCAAACATAAGGCCCGTGGGCCAACGCCAGCTCACAGGAAACTCCAATCTGGGTCGTCAAACTGAAAATACTAAACTGAACTAATCTAAACAGCTATAGAAGACATTATTTTGGACATTTCACGTCACAATCATGTGATTAGAAAGTGAAAATGTCTCCCGAACGTGGAGATTCGGCAGCCGCGCTGCAGACTCTGCTGTGCTGTGACCTCCCCCACTCATCTCTGCCGCCGCCAGCGTCACGGCCGACGGCAGTCAGTGACCAGCGCCGCGCCGTGTAAACCATTAGCGAGACGCATCCCGACCCCTGCCGGCGACGGGGCTTAAGTAGTTTCGTAGAAGCAAAGCATCACGGTCGCTCGGCAGGTTAAGGAGCAAAATCATGTATCTGCAATGTTAAATTCATTAAAAAGTCATGTGAAAAAGGCAGCTTGGTCCAAGAATAAATCAGATCCCAGCAGGGCGGCGTCGACCCAGGCAGACGAGGACAGCGGACAGCCAGTCAGGAACAAACCGGTTTTATCAACAGACGGATGAAGAAAAGATCCTCAACGGAGAAAATAACATCCTATTTAGGGATGTTTACAGTCGTTCATCTCATTCAGATTTGTTCAATGAATCAGAAAATTCAATGAATGGAGAGTATCAGAGAAATGTGGGAACCTGCATCAAATACCTGCTAATTTTGTTTGGCGTCTGGGCTGCTTTTTTTTTTTTTTTTTTTTATCGTTTTTTAACTTTTAACGCCAATTATTCCGATTTGTGGTTCAAAAACATCCAAAATGAAAGTTTTAAATTAAGTTAATTTTTGTTTTATATTAAGTCAATCCTGTTTTTAGTGAAAAAATATTTAATTTTGACTCAAAAACTTACAAACGAACAAATAACATTCTGCATTCATGCTCATAAACTCAATTTTACAGTAAGAATAGATAAAATATTGAAAAAAACATGAGCAAAATTATCTCTAGGAGAAAATAATCATTGTGTTTCCTCAATATCAGGTGAATATGAAGCTGTTGTTGGTTAGCACTGTGATAATGATGTGATTAATGATAAATACCAGCCCTGATGGAGAGCATATTATCGTCTTTGTCTCTTTGAAATAACAGAGCTGTTTCTTTGACAGTCCATTCAGTATCTTCTTAATGGTTAATTGCAACAGTTTTGTGAATTAATATGGTATAAAGGGACTTTTCTTCCTTTGTTTAACGTCTGAATTCATGCTTTGCTTCAGACTAACGGTGTTCAGAAACAATCACACTTTAGTCACTCTTCTGCGGTGTGTATCAGGAGTGTATAAATACTGCAATAATACAAATACATTTTACTGTGCGGCACAAACATGATCCATCGAGTGTGTCTAGGATCAGTTCATTTAAAGTTTTTTTACGTTTGGATCTTTTTCACTTTAATGTCAGTAAATAAGGCCCGCTAATTTTAAAAGCATCTGTACTGAGAAGCGTTTCCACCAATGCAACCTGCAGATAAACACTGAAAACCGAACGCCGCCTCTCACAACCTCCTTCACCCCGCTCACTTCCATACAAACACACACACACACACACACACAGTAGTGGAGCAGCGGGCCTGATGGCAGCAGGAAGTGTGCGTCTGAGCCCAGCTGTGGACGGCTGCATGAGGAGAATCAGCCTCTCATCCTGCTAAATGAAAACTAAATGAAAGGCTCTCAGATGGTGTGAGCGAGCGTTGCGTAAGCGAAGGCGGCGAGCCGAGCCGAGCCGAGCGAGGTCCCGGGATAAGCTGATTACGTGGCAGACTCAGATTCATTTCCACATCGGGGCCGAGCCGAGCCCCCCCCCCCCCCCCCCCCCCCCCCCACCGAAATACCCCTATTGCTCTCTGCTCTGCACCCAATCTGCCCCGGCCTTTGTTCCAATATCTTCCACAGACACTCTGAATATGTGTGTGTGTGTGTGTGTGTGTGTGTGTGTGTGTGTGTTACAAATGATCTACAAGCCGACCACGGGAGCCAAAGCCAACTGCTAAATCTGCCTCAGATAGCTGTGGTGACAAGGCCACCAGTGAAACACACACAAATGTGGCGGTGCATATATGTTCGCACCCTCACACACTCTCACACACACACACATACACACACACACACACACACACACACACACACACACGAAGGCACAATACTTGACATGACTTGGCCTAATGTAATGTACACAGTGAGGCTTAGCAGCGGCGGGACAGCTGGCGGCGTTCTCCACTTGTCGGCGTTCGCCCTGCGTCCCGGCGCAGGTGGAAGGCAGTGGGTGAACCTCCACGTCCATGCGGCTCCGCCGGGTTCGGTATCGTAGAGCTAATCCCCTCCGCAGAGGCCGCCGTGCGCAAACAGAACAACTGCGCTCGCCATGTGACGGCCTCAGAGGGAGCGGGGAAACACCGCCGCTTCCTGATTTACTTTTCAATTACTGTGGCTGCTTTGGGGGAACAATGCCTCCTTTCTCGCAGCGCAGGGAACAAACGCGACGCTCTCACGACCCGGACGCCACGCCGGCAGAAGAAGACATCAGGACAGGCTTTCAGCGCCACGTCGACACGCCGCTTTAACTCTCCCAGTCCCCATTAATCCCCGTTTCCCATCCAGATCCCAAAGGAAAACGGTCATCATTCTTCCAACACTCTCCGACGGGTGAATTGTTGAATTCAGACGACATGTTTCCTTCCATTTTCACATTTATGTGAAAATCATGTAAACAGGATGTCAGAGTTTTTTCAGGCTTGTCTTCATTGTTCGCTGCGTTAAGCTTCTCTTTTCATATCTTAAATTTTAAATGCCGCCATCTCTGTTACGTTGTGTCCGGAGGTCCTGGACATGTTTCGATTATGGCGCTGGGGGGGGAATAACCTCCTCTTCCTGACGTGTTGAACCCTGGTCTCTGTGTGTGCAGGCCCCCCCCCCCCCCCATTATGAGCGCAGCGACCGCCGAGTCACAGTGACTGGCCTTTATCCACACCTCCACATTCACCCCTCTCTATAATACCGTCGCCCCGGTCGGCCCCTGTGCCGCCCGTGTCCATAGCAACCGGACAGAATGGGTTACTTATTATAGGATGGGGGGGCTCAGCTGGCAGGTGGCTCACAATCAGGTTTGTCATATCCTCTTCCAGACCGGTCTGCAGCGAGTCGGAGGTGGAGGTCGTCTGTTCGGAAAGAGCAGCTTCCTTTTGTTGGGTTTGTAATTCTATTGTTTTCTGACGTCCACTCAGTAGAAAACTTTATTATTCTGGCGTCAGTTTTCTTTCGTAATCTTTAATACTGCTGTATTAGAATCAGAAGTCAAATGTAGAACCGTTTCTATTTAATACTTCTTAGTCCGGGCTGGTTCTTGGTCTGAGGCTGCTGCCTCCATCAACACCTGCAGTCGAGTTCTGAACCGATTTATGAACCGGACCAGGGTTTGAATCCCGTCTTCTCCTGTTCTCTCCTTCTATCTCCTACAGTTTTCTTCCTGAGAAAAGAGGTTTTCCTTTCCACTCCATATTCTGTGTGCTCAAGTGGAATTATTGGTTTTTATCTATGTTGTATTTTCTTGCTATATAAATACAATTTGAAGAAGCATGCAAAAAAGAAACCTATAATATAAGCAAACATGAACTCTACTCATGCTAATGCTGAGAATCAGCATGAATTGATATGCATTTTCAGTTTCGCCAGCGCTGCAACATCAAGAGATCTCAGTAAATGCACTGAAAGTGAAATTAAAATCAGTTTAAAGATGTGCTTATAAAACCCGTGAAACACAAGTCTTCTCTCCTCAACTCCAACGGAGAGCCTACAGTAGTTAATGGTTGTTGACATGTTACCAATTGGAGTTAGCGCCACACGACGTGGTGTGTTCAGGAGCAAAATGCAAGTAGGACGTCGCCACATCCCAAATTCTCACGATAGTAACACAGATTCATGCAGTCAAACAGGGAGCGCCCCAGAGAAATGGTGGAAAATAGAAAAAGTCACATTTGTCTTTCTTTTGCAGATATTCTGCTTCTCTTTTAATGGTGAGAACTGGAAAATACATCAACCTGGGAGCTTCCCCATTGGAAGTGGAACATTGGAGGGGATTAACGACCATCTTCCCCATTACTCATTAGCATGAAAAGACAAGAAAAACACCTCTGAATGTTGGGCGCTTCCAGTGAGAAAGGACTGGGCGGGAAATGGGAGGCAGGGAGGCAAAGGTTCCACTTCTCAGTCACTCATGAACCAAGAAAATCAAAACATGATTTTAATGTAGTCAAAGGAGGGATTCCCAATGGGAAATGGGAAGTGGGAAATTCCCCACATGGAAGTTACTGATGAATAAGCCAACATTTAAAATGGGAGAAATGTGTCATGGTGGATCAAACCTTTGCTCACATTCAGAACCATAAATCAACAGAGTGGCCATTTGTCACTTTGATTTCGGGCCTTCATAATTGTTTGACCTTTTCCTGAACTCTGACTGCGCCAGTGAGGCGGCGCCGCTGGAGGCGGCCATGTTGCTTGTTTGTTGCTGTCCTGTGAATGCTGCGAAGTGGGAAATGGGCCCGCCTCTTCTGGTAAATGACCCTGTTTCCAGCTTCATGTGTGAAGTGTTTGGCAATCTTCCCGTCAGCCGCTGGAGGAACCTTCAAGTTGAAGCTCTTTGGCTTCTAAAGAGGAAGTGGTTTGGATCAGAGCCCCCCCAGTGCTGCTCAGTTCTGAACACGTCTGCAGAGCGACACTTCAAATGCTTCGCAGAGCCGCAGAAAGTGAGGATGGGGGGGGGGGGGGGGGGGTCCGCCGGTGGCAGCTGCGGGTGGAGATGGAGAGATAGCGTTGCAGATTGTGGAATTCCTCCCCTCTCCCCGGACCAGCAGGCCGGGACGCCTCAACAAAGGGACATTCAGACAGCTGAGATAGACTCCCACCGTAACGCCATCACCGCGGAGATCTCAACACGCCGCCACGCCGTCCTCATGCTCCCATTTCCTCCTCCTTCGCTTGGTGACCTCCGGAGCTCAGCGCCTCCTCCTCGCCATCCAGCCTGTTTCCACCCTGCTGCTCGCATTTCCAGGTGTGACGAGGAACAGCAGCAGCTTCTCTTCAGCCCTGCAGCCTGAACGTCTTCATATGGCTCAGGCGGATTTCTGCTCCCTCCAAAGATCATCCAGCTCCGTTTTCCCATCAGCCTCCACCTTCTCTGGGTCATCCAGAGGAATCATTAGATGAATTAAAATAGGTGATCTCCTCCTGAAGTAGAGTGTTGAAGCAGATTCTAGTTTTTCCAGTGAAAAACAACAAGCTCGACAGGAAAGACCTGCAGAATAAAGAACCCATCAGTAACCAGGTGGCTGTTGGTAAAGGCCTGGGCACGTTTCACTCAAACTAAAATACTTTCAGCACATTTTTGTTGCGATGACTGAATTCTGGTGAAGAAAATCTGACTCTTTAAAACATTAAAATATTTCAAAGGCTATATTTTTGATTTTCAAGACTTTTAAGCTACGTATATGATCAAGAATTACATGCAAATAAATTTTTTTTTTATTCAAATTGAGATATTATGCAGGATGTAAATGATTATAGATTGAAAGATCGTGTGTTATAAGATGAGAGCTTTCTTTTCACATCCAGTACAGTGTAAAAAACTGCACATTATTTATGGTACTATATATATATACACACACATATACACTATAAATTGTTTTAATATAGTGCAAAGAGTACAGGAAGTCTCTCCAGTGTGATTTATGAAGAATACATCTTTTACACTTTTATTGCTTGTATCTAATATGAACAAACACAGGATCAACTTGGACTCAGTGAAATTCAGCTGCCATGAGCCGCCACGCGTCTCCAGGACGTTACCGGTACGTCCGGTCCGTTCGGTCAGAACAATCCGGAGCAGCCAGTGAGGAAGGAGGCGACTTCATCATCAACACACTGGATTACATGTGTCAGCATCAAAACTGCAATGAGCCCAGTCCTCCACAGAATGAGCAACCCCGCTGCCCCGCTGCCCGCCTCCATCTCTCCTCTGGATGTTTTTTTTTACCGACAATCCTGTGGAAAGAAGGGAATCAAACCTCAAACCTCCCACCGGCTCCCGGAACAAGACATTTCAGCGGCCGCATGCAGATTTTCCTAATCCAAGTCAAATGATCGTAAAAACAACAAATCTTTTGTTCTCGGAAAAAAAACTTCTTGATGCATTTTTTTAAGGACGACCAAAAATGTCTCCCCCAAGAGAAAAGAACCCCTCATGCCGTTTCCATGACGACTCCTTGTTTACACTGTAAATGTGAATCGGGATATAAAATCTGGCACCAAACAGGAGGAATGCATCTCCTCATTGTTTAGACGCTGATAAATACGCAGAAGACTCGGAACAGATTCCGTCCGCAGGAGCAGCAGCACTAACAGGATAATGAGAGCGCGGCGGATCGTCACGTTACGACCCGGAACGGTCCCACAGTTTACCGTAAAGCATGTGACGGTGATGAAGTGCGCGGAGACGCCGGATCACAAGCTTCTTCTTTTGTCACGTCAGCATGGAAGTTTGTTCCAGAGCAGCTGAAATGTTTGTGTTTGCAGAGGAAGACGGATTGTGTACTGGCGGGCCGGTGGGCTCTGACATGTACCGGTTCACCACAAACCCGCTCGCCCGGCCTCGCACGCCGCTCGTGGCAGCTGACGGGGCTCTGATGTGGTTTGGCCTGGACTGGAAACCTGCAGGTCTCACGGTCAGAGCATGTTTTGTTGATGCTGGACGTGAACCGAAGGGGTTTAAATCCTCCACAAACATGTCTCCCGTAGCAGAATTACACCGACCGTCTTTCCAAAAGGAACAAACAACAAAACACACAGAGAAGCTGCAGCGGTGACTGAAGGTTATCCAGTGAAATGTCTGAAGTGTCGAACTCGATTGAATTCTGGGGCTCAATTTCATCTTGAGTGGGCCGGATTGGTTAATTAGTGCCACGAAACCTTTAAATTTAACTCAGAAAGTTTTTTATGTGTTGCATTGCAAAGTGTATGTGATCAAAATACTTCAACTTTCACAAAACCCAATGAAATGACTGCAACTTCAACAAAAAGTTACCTTTACTGAAAACATCTGCTGCAGATGTCCAAAAAGACATCTCCTACAGCTGTTGCATTGTGGGTATTTTTACAGGCTTCCCCTGACAGCATGGCTCTGACGCTAGCTCGCTTCTTTAACGCAGTGAGCTGGCAGATCTGGTTTGATTTAGATCGCCTCTTGGCATTTCATTTTCGGACGACACGTTGCAAACACATTTGAAAAAGTAGCCTGCACGCTTCCCCCTCTTTGCAGGAGTTTCGTGCACGCTTCGCCACTCTGCGCGGCGCGGGTTGAGCTAGCTCATGTGTTCACCACCTGAGCCGTCCCGTCTTCAGCGGAGGACGAGGGCGTTGTCGAGACGTGAGCGGGATGAGTTTCTGCTGAGGCGACCAAAGCCCTCCCGGATAAACAGACGCAGGAACGCGGCGTTAAACGCCACACGAGCAGGCGACGGGGAGCGAGGCCGCGGCGGCATATGGCGCTGCCATGTGCCCGGATGCCGCAGGAACGCTGACAACTGGCAGGTTATCGTGCAGCCGAGCTGCTCACATGCACGGCACGCAGCATCCAGGCCGGACGTCACGAATCACACAGCTGCGCGGGTCGGCGTGCGTAAAGCGCTCTGCTAACAGCTGATGCTAATCGGCCAGCCAACGTGTGGCAGCCATGATCCACTGCCGCCCGAACGGGGACGTTTCCCCTGGTGAAGGCAGCGCAGTCATCAAAGCTCCATTACAAAACGCTAATCAGAACGTGCGGTAATCCATCCCGGAGTCGTTGGGACGTTTTAATACTCAGCGTCAGATCAATCAGGATTAAGAGGAAACCTTATCGGCGGATCGGCGGCATGAATGGCTGCGCCGTTAAACATTTCCACATGAGCATCGCCCGGGCTGTGGGGAGTGGGGAGTCTGGCATGCGGCTTGTTAAAGTAGCGTTGTGCCTCACGCTCGCAAATCAAAGTCAGGGCCGCCCGGGCCCCGCTGCGCCGGAGCGCCTTCGCCCTGGATGTTCCTGGTGGGAGATCACGGCGTAATGACAGCACCTTTCTGAAGCAGCTCGTAGATCTAACACGTCCCCTCCTCTTCCTCCTCTTAATCCTTTCATCCTCCGCTCATCTGACTCTCATCTGCCTTGCTTATCTTATCCGGGGGGCTTCGCCTGAGCGATGGGGCCCTTTCGCGGAGAGGAAGGATTGCGAAGATAAAAGCCGGGCTGGAAACGCCGGTGACTCAGCCGGCGCCTTGTCAGGTAAATTGGGACGACACCTCTCCGGGCCCATCAGACGATACCTGCTTCACTCCGAGAGCTCCGGCCAGGGCGGGACGCTTCTCTTAACCCCCCCGACACCCGGCTGGGATTTTCCTCTGCACCGGTCCTTTAATCAGCGCTCCCTGTGCTTATTTAGAGTAAGTGATTGTCTGTAATTGCTCCGGGAGGCCGGAGCGCCGTCGATCTCCTCCGTCACGAGCTGTGGAGGTGTGAGCGATGAGCTCCATATGGCCCCCGCCGCCCCGCAGGACGACCCCGGCGTTCGTCACGCCTGCAGCCGTGATCAGCGGGGTCAAGTGCACACCTGGCCCACCGTGAGTGTGTGTGTGTGTGTGTGTGTGTGTGTGTGTGTGTGTGTGTGTCTGAGCGCTGCAGATCGCCACGGCTCCATCCCAAAAACTATGTGGCTTCACTTCAGATTGAGAATAGGCTTCACTTCGAATATGCAAACATAAAAAAAATAATAATAAATGGCAAAATAAAAGGGAAATTGTTGGGGAAGAAAAGGCAGCTCATGTTTATTGTGCTCAAATAAAAAAAAGGAGAAGAACTGAAATTGCTCAGAATTGTTTAAATTAGTAGTAAAGGTGATGTAAAACAGCTTAACCTAATTAAGATAGAAAAAAGAAAAATATGCAAAGCAGTTGAAGTGGTTAAATCTTGCAAAAACAGAAGAGGAAAAAAGTGAAAGTCTTAACAGCATCCTCCAAAATTAAAAATTTAATAAAATATTTTGTAGTCTGAAATTTAGCGATGAAACTTTGATGGATACAAAGCAAAATTAAGCATAATAATGAGCTGTATTCTTATTGGTAAAGTAAAAATACAGAGAAAAAACAAGCAGTAACAGCCGTGAAACTCAATCGCAACGACCCAAACTCTTTCATTTTCATGATTCTTAACATAAAGTCCGTTTTAAATGTGAAGAAATGAGGAAGAAACACAGCCACATGGTTCAAATCAAAGCAGTGCACAATGGCAACATCTATTCTAAGGTTTCAGCCATTCACTATCCCCAAACTGTTGTCATCTCAACACACACACACACACACACACACACACACACACACACACACACACACACACACACACACACACACACACACACACACAAACCATCAGCCAGAAACATCACTTAGCCTCCACATCAATAATTCATTTGGATTTCTCATGAAAGTTGCACTTTTTCAGGAGGTTTTGAATAAAACAAACTCTTCAGCTGCTTGTGGATCTGGGACAAAACTGGTGACTGCGACCGCGGTGGCGGTGGTGGCGGTGGTGGTGGTGACCCTCGTCAGGGTGGAGATGAGGACAATGTTAGGCTGGACCTGAAGAAACAAAGAGGAGTCTCAGGTTTTATTGACGTTTCATGACTTTACAGAATGAAATGGATGAAAATAGCAGCAGTGCAGTGCTCTGTCATCCTGCAGATCAGAACTTCAGAGCCTCACCGTGGTGAAGAGATCTACTGAGATTAACTTTGGATGATTTTTTTTCTAAATTCGCTCATGCTGTATATGAAAAAAAACAAAAACATTTTTACTACAAAATTTGACATTTCTCTGATAGTGTCAGTTAAATAATTCTTTACATCTTTGATTGGTTCACAATTTAAAACACTTCAATGAATGTTTAGTTGCTTTAGCGTCTGCAGCCACTTTTAGAGGTTCTACCTTCTACCGTGTTTGATGGATTCAGCCTTTTGTAAACTGTTTAAGCTGTTTTAGACTCTTTTTCTGCTGGATTTG
Source organism: Salarias fasciatus (assembly GCF_902148845.1). Taxonomy (NCBI): domain Eukaryota; kingdom Metazoa; phylum Chordata; class Actinopteri; order Blenniiformes; family Blenniidae; genus Salarias; species Salarias fasciatus. The sequence continues at coordinate 3,397,997 of NC_043765.1, forward strand.
ACTTTGTCTTTCAACATTTTCAGCTGATTTAAGCTGCTTTAGGAAATGCAGGTTGTGATTTTATGAAATCCTTTTCTCTTTCAGCCATTTTTGTCTCACTGGGATATTTTGGCTGACATGTTTTTTTAATCTCTTTTAGAAGTTCTAGTGAACCATTTTACAATTTTTTAAATCCTCTTTTGATTAGATTGAGTTCTTTTGACAGTTTTAGCATCATTTTGTAAGTTATTCTTGGTTGTAACCATTTTTTAGCCTTTAACTAAAGGAGCTATCATGACTAGAAGTTGTTAAAATTGGTTCTTTGTTCCCCTTTCAGCTGTTTTAGATGGGAGATAAGAGGCCTAAACATGTTTATTGAGCTCTGGTCGTCTGAGAGGAGCTCTACAGTGGAGCTGAGGAGCCACATGTGGCTCCAGATGTGCAGTTTGCAGCCTCCTGCAGGCTCTTTCCAACATGTTAATGCACTGTTTACACACAGGGATCCTATAGAAATGAAAATGTCAGATGATGGTTCTTGGAGCTTTAACCTCTGTGGTGGTTTTGGGTGTTGGTTACCATGACAACAAACCTGAATCACAGATTTCCCACCATTGTGATCTGGAACGTGCAGGTTTAACCTTGACGTGACCTTGCTGAGTTGAACTCCCGGAACTCTGGAGTCACAGTTCACTTTGAGCCGGTCCCGGTGGGGCCGCGTTCAGCGGCCGACCCCGCCGTGACCCCCGGGCGTCTCAGATCGCGGAGCGTCGCTGTCACAGGCCCAGCTCTTTCTCGCCCTCCGACAGCGTTCTGCTCGGCTCGCTGCAGACTTCACAGGCCTCCGAGTCGACGCCCACCCGGCTGCACGGGGCCGTCAGATGCTCCCACCAAGTCGCGCCGGAGTGGCAGTCTCCACACCGACACTCCAGAAGGTTCAAAGAGCAGCTGATGTGAGGCAGACAGAGAGGAGAGGAGGATGAAGGGCAGAGCGGCAGAGCGGCAGAGCGACGGAGGCCGGGGATTGTTTTTAATTGATGTGAGCTGAGCGGGAAAACAGCAGCAGGAACAACAGCAGCAGCAGGAACAGCAGCAGGAACAGCAGCAGCAGCAGCAGCAGGAACAGCAGCAGCAGCAGCAGCAGCAGCAGCAGGAACAGCAGCAGCAGGAACAGCAGCAGCAGCAGCAGGAACAGCAGCAGCAGCAGCAGGAACAACAGCAGCAGCAGGAACAGCAGCAGCAGCAGCAGGAACAACAGCAGCAGCAGGAACAGCAGCAGCAGCAGCAGCAGGAACAGCAGCAGCAGCAGCAGCAGCAGGAACAGCAGCAGCAGGAACAGCAGCAGCAGCAGCAGCAGGAACAGCAGCAGGAACAGCAGCAGCAGCAGGAACAGCAGCAGCAGGAACAGCAGCAGCAGCAGCAGCAGGAACAGCAGCAGGAACAGCAGCAGCAGCAGCAGCAGGAACAGCAGCAGGAACAGCAGCAGCAGCAGGAACAGCAGCAGGAACAGCAGCAGCAGCAGCAGCAGCAGGAACAGCAGCAGCAGCAGCAGGAACAGCAGCAGCAGCAGGAACAGCAGCAGCAGCAGGAACAGCAGCAGGAACAGCAGCAGCAGCAGCAGCAGGAACAGCAGCAGCAGCAGCAGCAGCAGGAACAGCAGCAGCAGGAACAGCAGCAGCAGCAGCATCAGGAACAGCAGCAGCAGCAGGAACAGCAGCAGCAGCAGCAGCAGGAACAGCAGCAGCAGCAGCAGCAGGAACAGCAGCAGGAACAGCAGCAGCAGCAGGAACAGCAGCAGCAGCAGGAACAGCAGCAGCAGCAGCAGCAGCAGGAACAGCAGCAGCAGCAGCAGGAACAGCAGCAGCAGGAACAACAGCAGCAGGAACAGCAGCAGCAGCAGCAGCAGGAACAGCAGCAGCAGCAGCAGCAGCAGCAGGAACAGCAGCAGCAGGAACAGTAACTTGAGAATCTATTGAATTATGGTTCATTTTCTTCATTGCTGCTTTGCTTTATGTTGATATCCTACATTTTATTTAAAGTCCTGCAAGTGAGCCTGTTGCACTTATAAACACACACATTTCCCAGCACACACACACACACACACACACACACACACACACACACACACACACACACACACACACACACACACACACACACACACTCTGAAGTAGACATGTGCAATGTGTTTAAAGTGGGTCGTTTATGTCGAAGTTATGAAAACCAGGGTATGTGTTTGGGGGAAAGCCAGCGAGTGAATGGCTGTGGGATCAATCAGAATGGCATCTACAGCTAATAAGCCAACACACACACACACGAACACACGCACACACACAGAAATGTGAAATTTAAGCCAGCTCTCACCACCACACCCTGAGAATGTGCAGCAGTCCTCATGCTGCCAGAGACCACATTTAATGAGACTGCAAGGGACCACAAGCTGCAGAGAGCCTATACCTGGAGACTGCACACACACACACCACACACACACACACACACACACACACACACACAAAAACAAACATTCATTAAGTGCATACATAATTGCTCCAATGGATAATTACTGTGGGTTACACACACACACACACACACACACACACACACACACACACACACACACACACACACACACACACACACACACACACACACACACACACACACACACACACACACACACACACACACACATCACGCCAACTGGGAGGTATTGCAGAGTCCTCCACTGCAGACAGCAGGTGTGTGATTCTCTCGTCTCACCAAACCAAGGAAACACGTCGTCCTCACGTCTCTGCACGGTTTGCATAAATGCATCCACGAAGCGGGACGTCGGCTCCGTCTGCAGTCTGTGTTTACGCCGTGATGGAGCGATGCATCGTGTGTGTGTATATCTGTGTGTTCGCGTTGTTTACGCTGTGCATTTGTTCGCGTTGCGTGTGAAAGTGGAGACGACCGTGCAGCTGCGAAACGTCTGTCATCCCGACATAAGTGGCAACAGGACTGATGTTTGTTTCTCTTAAAGCAGAAGCACAGATGCAAACACACGTTGCTATAGTTACCGTGATTTGGAAGGAGGAGGAAAGCGTATTTATTGTTGTAAGAAAATCATGACAAAACTAAATACACATTTGAAGAGATAAAAAAACGTTTTTTGCAATAGTTTCAGAAAAGTTTTGTGTTTACACGACAACATTGTTGACGATGTCTGTTTCCATGGAAACGGCAGAAATGCTGAAACTGTTGTCGTGTAAACGAACGCTGAAAACACAAAGGCTTTCTGTTTTCACCTGGGAACACTCACACTCTGTTCGCCCCAGGTATTCTGATTCCCGGCCGGCTCGGCGCTCTGATCCTCCACATGCTGTTTCTGTCACTTCGTCCCTCTTCTGACGAGAATTCCTCCTCGTTTTGAATTCCACACCCTGAAGCCAGCTGGGTTTTTCTGTCTGCTGCCAGGACGGCGAGCGGCGTTTGAATCCCTGCTCGCTCCTCCCGGAGCAAACGGAGCAATAAACAGCGCCGAAGACAAACGACGATGAGCCTGCAGATGATCCTCTACACGGGAAGCGTTTTGCATAAAGGGCCTAAATCGCTTGGATGGTGAATATTCATATACCTGCCTCTAAATCTGCGCTGAGGGAGCCTTAAAGGGGCCGGGGATGGAGGGATGAGAGGCTCCATTAGCGATTCTGCGGAATAAACAAAGCATTACGGCGAACCTGCTGTGAGACCGTTATAGATAAACTACCACTTAGTTAAACAGGCGTCCTGGGGAATACCCATGCACACAAAACAACAACAAACATACAGCAGGGATTACGCAACCTTTACGGAAGAAAAGAAGAGACTAATAACTTTCCAGTCACAGCTCCCGCTTTCCCAACGGGCCTCATAAAAGAGCGCCAGGTTCCTGGCAGCCCTATAAATTAGCGTGCAGGTCCTGCGGTCCAGCCTGGCCGCACTGATCCGTGCCAATAAGTCTCAGGTCCGATAGGCTCCGTCTCTCTCTCTCCGCAGGGCGCCGCTTCGTTCCTCCGCCGCGCCGCGCTCTCATTTCCTTCGCCTCTTTGTCATATTCCTTCCTCCCTGTGTGTTTAATATCGCGGCCTCTGCTGGTATTGTGCTTCGTGGATGGCTCCTGCTGATTTTTATCACGCTTCCGTCTCCGTGGCCGACACACACACACACACACACACACACACACACACACACACACACACACACACACCCTCCCTTTCAGCACCTTGATGAATGAGCAGTCCAGCGTAACCCGAGCCTCCGTCTCCTCCCTGCATACCTGGATAATAACATGCATACGGAGGAAACGCAGACAGGTCAGTGGGTCATGTGACCCGCCTGTCGTCCCGGGGTCGTGACCCCGCCGTGACTCCCTCCTCAGATCTAAACATAACTCCCGACGGCGCCTCGGGGGAAGAAAAGAAGGAGAAAAGAAAGGAGGCCGCTGGATTTGCTGTGGAGCGTCTTCACAGCGTCCGCCTCCATATTTTTAGCAACAAAGACCCTGAAATAACTCACTCATCACAACAACACTCGGCCTGGGTGGGGCTTCAAAGGCAGGTTTTGACAACATCCTGTAACTTTTATTGAGAAGAAAATCAGAGTCTTAATCAAAGTGTCTGATCTCCTCTGGCGGGATGAGCTCAGCGTTCGTCCGTCACTCCGTTTGCTCCATTTCCTGCTCCGGTCCTGACTAATGGCTCATTTAGCTCCGTCCCTCCTTCCTGTGTGTGACTGATGGCGATCCGGACTCCCAGTGTCTCCCCGTCTCCACCTGGCTTGAACCCTGACCCCGGGGACATGCTCGTTGACTCTGTCAGGACCAGCTGCTGTTCTCGTTATTTATCGCCAATCCGGTGCAGATTGACGATCCGGGTCCCGTCTGAAGGCCCGAGACAGGAAGTGTGTTCGGTCCTTATCTGCACTAAATGTAGGATGAGAGCAGCGACGTGGAAGCCTCTGGGTTTAGCGACACTTTTGACTCGGATACGAAAACCTCAATGAGGATCATTTTAAATAAAAACTTGTTTAATGTACGAGTCATACCGCTGTTATTACATTATCGTCCAGGTACACTGCAAAAACAGCAAAAATTCAAAATCTCACCAAGTTCATTAGTCTTGTTTTCAGGCAAAATGTCTCATCTCTCTTGATTTAGGATAAATTTAAGACTTATCTTTTTTTTTTTTTTTAATAAAGTGTACTTACTGCATGGACAGATTATTTCACATATGAATTTTCTTTATTTTAGTGTTGATATCTTGTATTTGGGCCACCGTTTTTTTGCATTGTAGGTTTTGGTGAAATATCTCTATTTACCAATTCGTACCGAAAGATACTCATGTAATCAAGTCACCTCAGTAGCTTTAAATGTGCACGTGCAGAACTAGGAACTAGGCTGAGTGGGAATTAATCTCAGTTTGAAGACAGAGAACAAAATGTGTGTGAGTAAAAATATCCACAAATGGTATTTACAGCGTAATCCATTCACGTTTTTGAAGCTTTTGATAAAGTGGAAGCAGATGCTGTGGAGTTATTTTCATGATCCACTCTTGACCGTCATGACCAGAAACGAAAACCACACCAAGGGAAAATACCACGACTGCAGAGTAATGTATTATTTTTACCTGTAGCTTATAAATCCAGTGTTTCTTTTTTAGCTCAGATTCGGACAGAAGGGAGGGAAACATCTGGTTTGACGCCACTTAACCTCCATTAATTTCAGCACTTAGACGCTGACTGTGGCTGTGAGTGGTTTGATGGAAGACGCCGGGCTTCGCCGGGCTCGCCATGCCTTCGCATTGAAAACAATCACCTGCCGTCGTCTGAATATTCCAATGAAAGTGAACCAAATTGGTGAAACTGTGAGAGGAGAGAAGAAAAAAAAAGCATTCTAAAGACGAGAGCGAAGGGACTTCAGAGTCCATTTCCTCCGCATGCAGTCATCTAATCCTCCGCTTCAGGGTCTACTTATTATTCATTCACTCATTTTGTCACAGTTTATTGGTTATGTTGTGAAGCATTTGCAGTTTATCCATTTCACTCCTAATATGAGGGGATTTTCTGTAAATGAATAACAAATAAAAGCAGGACGGGACTGGATCCCCTCCTCGGCTCGACGCCGTCCTAAACCTCGAGTGTTTTTACTGCCAGGAGGGTTAAAAACTTTCTCATCGAGTGAATGAGTTTAAAATTTAAGTGAGGCAGAGCCGTGACCTCTCGCGCTGAAAATGACCTCTCGTCCACATTCTTCTAAAATATCTGTATTTTAGAGAAATATTTTTAAAGTGTTACAGGTGCAATTACTGAATTCTTTACATTCATCTCTAACCAGAGTTTTTAAATGATGTTTTACTAGAATATCCATTGAAAGGATTCCATCAGTGTTAAATTTCAAAGATCTAACTATGACTTATTGGTAGACAATAATAATAAAATCATCACCGTTTCTTCGGCACTTCTTCTCCAGGCTGTTCAGCAGCCATGACGGTTTCGCTGCGAGGAGCCGTTTGGCTCCGGGCGGATTTAAAGATGGATCGGCTTCATGCGCGCCGTTAATATAATCTTCAGACACGAGTCTGAGAAAACGTCGCTTCAGATCGCAGCAGCGCTGCGTTCAGACAAACTCACAAGTAGAAGCTGATATCCGAATATAAAATGATCCAAACAATAAAACACATTTCAGAGCCGAGACAGCTTTTGGAAACAGTTATCAAACAACAACTTCCACCTGAGACAGGCACAACCAGACCACCGTTCTAAAGCACAAGTACGAGCACTAACCTTCAGCTACTTGCTGATACTGAGGAACAGAACGGCAAGTTAATTAGGCAATAATTCAAGTTTATTTATGGAGCATCTTTCGTACACAAGGCAATTCAAAGAACTTCACAAAGAGAAAGAAACACAAAATTACATTAAAATCACAGAAACAAAACAACATCAGAAACAAAAGAGCAATTAAAAGTAAAAAGGCAATTAAAGCAGGAAAATGAAGACATTTAAAATGAAGCTAATGCATTTGGAGCAGTGGAACTTGAACCATGGATTTTCACACTGAGATGACGGCACTAACCACTGCACCATTTCAATGATTTTCCTGAATCTTTCCACGGTTTTGTTGACATGAATGCATGTCAAGACACAACTTGTTGGGAGTGCGGTGAAGACATTCGTGTTTTCGTGTTATGAAGGGGTTAAACAGATTCATCCTGTCAGAAATAAGTGATTTTTTTTTTTTTGGCAGTAGTATCCGTCTCCCGTCTCTGTTGCATCATGACGAAGTGTTTTCCTCTGCCGGCGGAGGAGTGCGGCGCTCTCGCCATCCTTCAGACGCTCTGCAGACGGAAAGCGGGGAACATGCGAGCTAAATGTCTTGTTGCCCTTGACAAACAGTCAAACGTTCGGGTTCGCCTCGGAGGATGCGAGTATGACAACCCTTAATCGATTTGGGCTTTTTTCTGCTAACTGGTGCGGCGAAGCGAGCCGATCAGGTGACCGGCCCTGAATTTTTAGACAAGAAAAAAAAAGAAAAAAAAAAAGAAAAACACTCAGCGCCTTGTTCCAGCTGCTGCTTTCACCTTTTCCTTCCACACTCCTGTCTGCGTTTGAGGTCGCCGCTCACCGTCAGCCATGTCAGTTATCGACTGCAGTCAAACTTTGTTTTTTTATTCTTCTTCTTTCTCAGTTTTACAGCTGCTTGAAAACTTCCCGGGATGTCTGTGCTTTTCTATTTCGCCATGAGTAATAATTCTGAAATGAACTCCCTCTATGCTCCATGGAAAACCAACAGACAATAAAACGTCTGCAGCTTGAAACTGTATCGTCGCGACGCCGGCTTCTCGGGATTTAACAGAAATACCAGACGCAGCCAAGTGTGCAGTCGGAGCCTCACGCAGTGTCAAACGCCGGGGCCGCTGCTCGGGTCCCGCGAGAGGCGGACGGTCGGCCGGGCCCGGGACGGCGGGGCAGAGGACGTCCTGTGTGGGCGGGACTCGCTCCGCCGGTCTGGAGGAAAAAATAACGCACAAGCAAGACGAACGGTGACGCTCGGACTCGGACCTGCTGAAAGAGCCGCTCCTGCAGGCCTGAGCGGCTGGAGCGCGGCGCTTCATGCCTGGAGAAGAAATCAGGGACGTGGTTTGATGCCCAGCGTTTCGAGTTGAAGCTGAGCAGCGCTCCTTCGCTCTGGCTTAATCGTCTAAAGCAGGGTTGTGTCAAACATACGGCTCGCGGTGGAAACAGGCCTGATGAAAGGTCCAATCCATCCCAAAGGAGGACCTCATATGAATTAAGACTTAAAAAATGAACTGCTGTTTATCAAGAAAAGGAATGCCTGACTGATCTGAACATTTGGATCACAGTGTACTGCAGAAAGATCCTGTTAGGAAACCCAGAATGTGAGGAGTCTGTGAAAATCCTGCTGAAGGCCGGAGATCCGTCCACTGAAGGACCGAAGCCCAGAACTCATCAGCCAATAGAAACACTGGATGCTTTCTACCGTGTTGGTTTCACAATAAAGTCAATTTTCATTCAACACAGAGGAAGGTTCCGGAGTTGGACTCTGCTTTTACACGTCAGTGACTCAAGGGAAAATTTATCGTTTTGTTTCAGAAAAGTTTTGAGTTTACATGATTGCAGAAACGCCGACGATGCAGTTTTCATGTTGGGCCATTTGTAGACGCTGGTATTAAATCTAATTGCTATGGTCATGGTGCACGTGCAGTATCAGCATTTCTATACAGAGACGGAGCTCGAGCGTTTTAGAAAATTTGCGTTTTCTCCCGTTTCCACGAAGATGAAGTCGAACTAGTTTTTTTTAAAAGAGTTCCACCTTGACAGCAATTTTCAAAAACTTACATTTTCTGTGGCTTGAACCAAAATCCTATGAAGGTTTTGCATTTTCGTCTGAAAACGTTTTCTAAATGAGGCCTCAGTGAACCCTTTTGGGAGGGATCCTGGTTCGAATCCAGGCTGGATAAGAAGGGAACTGGTCCTCGCGGGACACTGACGACCTGAAGTGACCGGATACAACTGGATCCATCCAGAGCTGGGCTGCTGGTCCTCCGGGACCAGGTCCTCCATGCTTCCAGGTTCTCCCTGCTCCATCACTACCCAGTGGAACGAGTGTGTCGAGACGGAGCCTGACGAGGAGCTGGAACCGAACAAAGAGCTCAGACGAGGCCTTAATGGATGAAGACATGATGTTTTAAACTCCATGATTAAAAACCTCCACATGCTCTCCGTTCCACGGCGACATGTCAGGAACCAGACCACGTCGGACACCGCTAGCGGGCGGCTCTTCCCGGTCTGACCGCTGCTGTTTCAGGGACGTCCTGGTGTCAGAGCCAATCGCCGGATCCTGTGTGATCCGGTCGCTCCGAAGCCCATAAGGCTCCACGTTCAGGCGGATATTTACCTTTCTAAATGAGCTGGAAAAAAAAAAACCGTCCTCATCAATTACGAGGGATTGTTTTGTCTCCTCGCTGCGGCGCCGGATGCCGGTTCTGGAGTCAGAGCGGTGAATCCACACTGAGGAGGCGCCGACAGGCCAACGGTCGCTCATTTAGCTAATCTGAATATCAGACACAAACATTCAGCCTGCATAAGTAGCAGCAGGAAAGCTGCTTATATTCTGAAAGAGATGAGGGAGCGGGATTGAAATGGTAATGACGTGTGTGTGCGTCTGCGTGTGTGTGTGTGTGTGTGTGAGGGAACGGGGATGCTCTGCAAGGTTGAATTTCACCAATTGAGCTCTTTCGGCGGGTGAGTGTGAGTTTGGTTTTCAGCTCAAGTGGACAAAAGGCTGCAGTTTGTTCTGAAGAATGGAAGATTCTGGAAGCTCTCCGTTCTCTGTCTGCTTCACCTGAAGGTGGGAGAGAGTTCCTCTGTCCCGCAGTGATGAACTGAAAACGCAACTTTTTGAAAATGGCTTCCAGCTCTGAACTTTTGGAAAACGCCTGGTCTCTGCTCCTGGTCACGTGCACCACAGTCAGCTGGAATAATTCCCCTGGCTATCAGCGGAAAGACAACAACAACAACAACACAGCAATGACGTCCACAAACTACTGATCTGTGATCGAGTCATGCCAGTTTCACAATTTTGTTGTTTTACCGTTGATCAATCGTCGGAGCTGGATTTGAGTAAAACCATTTGTAAAGTCTTTGAAAAGAGGGTTGAAGTTTACTTCATAAAGGAGGACGTTAGTTTATAGAGTTGTGTGCAGATAAAGGCTGCAGCTGACTTCAGGATGTCAGTTTTTCATTCATTCTGCCAGAAGGATTTCACAGGTGAGAAGACCTTCAGAAAAACTATGTTTTTCTATGCTATTATTTTTGCCTCGTTTTGATGCAGTCCAGGTTTTTGAAAAGAAAAAAAAAAAACTCACTCAGATGTGATGTGCATTTTTTGGGGGGAAATGTGACTCCTGATGTAGTCTGTGGACGTCATCGTTCATCTTTTCACATGGCCCGCTGTTAAAGTAAAAATCACAAAAATTGGCAGAATAGCATTGTCACTCGAATCAGCACCGAAAAGAGAAATAAAAGAAAAAAAAATCAAATCGGCACCATTAGAGACGGTAATCCCCCCTTGGTGTGAATGTAAGTGTGTGTGGTTGTCTGTCTCTGTGTTTGTCCAGTGATGGAGAGGAGTGTCCAGGGTGTATCCTGTCTGCTCAGCTGGCTCCAGCGCCCCGTGGCGCTGAACAGAACAAGCAGCATAGAAGGTGGATGGATGGAATTTTTCATAATTTTTCTCCAGCCATCTTTGTCATTTTAACTGTTTGGCCTGTTTTTCGCTCCATTTTTGACAATTCCCAAAATTTTGGATACTTTAGTGAGTAAATACAGAGGAAGTAAAGAGCCACAGGGTGAAGAGAACAGAACAGGTGTTATTTCATTCCAGAGAGTTTTGAGTAATATTTCCATTAATTGCTCAATGGAGGTTATTTTATGCACATTAGAGCCTCTCTTCATCTGTGCACTCACAGCGAGGTTTCCTTTTGGTTTTCGTAACTTATCCTCCCATCGTACGGAAGAGGCATACTTTGAATATATTACATTTACGAAGCATCTCTGATCAAACTCGTGCATCCTTGAGCTGAAGTGGAGTTGAAGGCACCGTCTCTCTAGTGGAGCGCTCACATTAAATCATGATCTGTGTTACAGCCATTCTTTGGTAAAATGCTATTTTTACACTCCGATTTCCTCACATTTCGATACGATCCGTCCCTTAAATTGCATCTTCTTGTTTCTTTCTGGTGTGAATCAGACATCATGGGCCTTTAATGTATTCGCTGTAATTCCCTCTGAAGCAGCAGAAGCCTCGACTCGTCTCCCGGACCTGTGACTCAGTGACTTACTGCCTCACGACAAGGCGGCTTTCTTCTTATCTGATTGCTTTCTTCCTTTTCAGCGCGCGGCACAATGGGAGGCTTAGCACGTCTTAGTTTGATTAAAGTGTATTTATATTAGTGCGGCGCCGAGAGAAAAGGAGATACTGAATCTATGAATTTCAATGGAGAAGAAGAAGAAGAAACCCCCAGAAGAGACGTGCGAGCTGCAGCCACGAGCCGCCGGGGGACGGAGGCTTACTGCAGCAGGAGGCCGCCGGTTTAGAACGCCACCACATGGAGGTATTGTCCTCAAGCCACACAACTGGATTTTCGCTTTTTTATTAAGCTAATATGAGGGCATCGTCTGATGGTGCGCGTTTGAGTCGAGCCGTTGGGATTACTGTCATTCGGAGAGAGAGAGAGAGAAAATTAAAAAAAAAAAAAAAAAACATCTGACACATTAAAAATGCTCTTTAAATGCTGAGCGCGTTTCGTAACCCTCCCGATCATTTATCCTGTTTGGAGTGTTTTCCAACATTTCAAAATGTGACAGTCGTCCTCATTTAATCTGAACCCCCTGACAGCAGTTTTTAAACACTCACAGCCTCTCCATTCCAGACAAGTCCTCAAAAGTGAAGCTCAAACAAACATTTTGGATGTGCTTTCCCAGCAGTTTCCCATCCATCTCTTTCTAATTGGGACGGGGGGGGGGGGGGGGGGGGGGGGGGGGTGTTAGGATGGGGGGGGGTCTCAGCAGTTCATCACAAGGCAAAGACAGCAAGACCACACACACTCAGGGCCCACTCAGGTATTGCGCTGACACATAAACCAAGCTACAAATCAACAAAAAGAATTGGCTTCAGAAACCAAGATGAGATTTCTAAAAACTGTGAGCTAAACTGGAGATCTCTTTGCCTTTGGGTAAAAGGGGGGTCAGCAGCAGGCAGAGGATTGAGGAGAACCATGGTCAAACAGGAAGCGAGTTAGGAACTGAGAATCCGAAACAGAACGCTGGAACGAACAAATGAACAGGAGATGGAGCTGAAGCCCGATTTATAGATCTGTCACCAGGTGAAGTCAATCCCACAATCAGGCACAGGTGAAAGTCATCAGCTGCAATCAGGCACGAGGAGGGGAAGCCGGGGAGGAGTGACAGGAAACTCCAAAATAAAATATTAAACGGAGACGACAGACAAAGTGGGACACATGGGAGACATTTCCTCAGCTGCCTCCCCACGACTTTTGTTTACAGACTTTCTTGTAAAATATGAACTGCGCTGTATCTTAATATTTTGACTCTGTGAATGATCGTATGCCTTTTTCTTCGTCTGTCATGCTGCAATATATTCAATGACTTCCTCTTCCATGCACCAACAGACAGAAACAATGCTTTTTTAAAGAGATCCTTCTGTTGTCAACACCTTAATGCGGGTAAAAACCTTGTTTGACTAGCAGTTAGCTTGTGCGTGATGTGAATTAAATCATCCTCGAAATGAACGTGAAGCATGAAGTGTTTGTGCGAGCGCCTCAGGAACCCAGTAAATCTCGTCCTCGGTGTTTAAAGAGTCTGGTCGCAGGTTTTCAAACACGGCGTCGAGTCGCTGTTGACTCTGCATTCAGCTCTGGAGATGAGGTGGAGCGCGGTTTGCTCGAGGTCTCGACGGGTGAATTACGGCGGCGGCGGCTGCGACGGCTGGAAGAACTCAGCGGCGAGAGTGAAGTAAGCCGATCTCCCACGTGGAAGACAAACACTGAGCTTCGGCCGGCGCTGCAGACGCTGCGGCTCTGCAACACGTCCCTCTCTGCCCCTTTGTTTCTCTTCGTCGTCATCTGACAGTACAGATACACGACATGATTTGGCCCGAGCTAAAATGCTTTTTTGTGTTTATCTGGAAGGCAGTCTTCACTCATGAATCCAGCCTGGAATTAAAACCGTGACTATGAATCACTGCAAACATAAAACCTCCATCTGATCCGTTTGTCTCTGTTTGCAACCGAAACACCTGGAACTTTTCTTACTGGCATGTATTTGATCTCATCTGCTTTAAATCTCCAGATTTGTGACATTTGTCTATAAACGGACTTTATATCAGCTCCACACCTCCATCCATGTCTTTCTGGCTTCCTGATTGGCCGCTCCCGATCGAGAGGGCGGATCTACAGTGATGCGACCCGTCAAACCAGAAAGGACGAAGATAATAACGAACGTCGACAGTCATTTCTCATCTGGCATCAAACTCTTGTTGCAGCTTCTGTCTGAATCTGTTTGTCACTGTAAATGAGGGGAAACTCACACTCGACATGGCTGGCGATTAATAAGCAGGTCTGCGTCTGTTTGAGTTGGCGGCATGTTGAGCTAACGAGCTGATGGAGCGTCAAGCTAACAAGCTGATAAGACGTCAGGATTTTTTTTTCTTCTCAACTAGATTAAAAAGAGGTTTTTGATGGAACGTTAACTGTCTGACTCCCAGTTTAGCCCGAGTTTGTAGTTTTAGGGTTGACTAACTGACATGCTAACTGCATCGTTTCCAGTGTTTCTGTTGTTTCCGTGTAAACGCTCATCATTTACAGAACGGTGCCACGAAAATGCAAAACTTTTCTGAAACTAAAACGAAAAAATTGCCATTTCACTTGAGAGGTGATCATGTTAGAATAAAAATATAATAAGATCGTCAAAGTAAATTTATACTTACAAAACCGAAATTTACCACTAGTTAAATAACTAACAATGAAGGCAGTAATACAATGCAGACAAAATAAAAGCTTGACTATATATATATATAGTTTAGAAAGACTCGCACAAAGTAAAAGCTTCTAGCTGACACTGGTCAGCAAATACTAATGTAAATTATTATTTATTGAAAAAAAATTATGATCTTGGTGTGATAGTTGCTGAATGAGCAGCTTCACATTTAAAATATTTTTATCTAGCAGTGATGAAGCTTTAAGGCTGCATTTACACGACTATGTTCCAGGTGAAAATGCATCATTTTTGTGTTTTCATTTGAGATCAGTTCTGCGTTTCTACAGCCAAGTATAGAGAAAATGACAGAAACACTGGAAACAGTGCAGTTAGCATGCCAGGCCACAAGCTGGCACTGCTGGTTGTTATTGTGATGAAACTGAAGAGAGGAATATTTGCTGTAAACATTAATGATAGGAGGACAGGGGCATTCGTATGGACAGATAACGAAGTGAGACTGTTATTACAGTGACGGTCAACTCTGAAACTACCAAGTCCAGGAGAATCTGGACTGGAATCAGGACCAGGCCCACGAGAATCTCCCAGGAGTCTTGGCACTGGAGGAAAACCTTATTCTTATCGTCCCTCCACTGAGCATGTGCAGCAGCAGTCCCTGTAAAAAGTTGCATTTTCTCATGTTTTCACAGAGTCAGAGAGTTTTTTCAAGTTCCACCTTGTGAGTTGTTTTCAAAAACAGTTGTTGTTCAAAAAGACCTGAAAATACAACAAAAGGATTTCCATTTCCCGGCATCCATGCTTTACTGCAGCTCAATTTAAAGCTGCGTGGCCATAGATAACTTACGTAGATGGGAGGGATACGTCGAACCGTGTGGCCATATTGGATCTGCATTAGATTGTGAAGATCAGTGGTGATTAATGACGAGCTGTTTCTGTCCTTCAGACTGAGACTCAGACTGTTTATCAGGCAGGACTGCCATCGTCATTCCAGTCACTCTCCACCTAATACCCAGCTTTGCAACCGGCATGTTGGACGACTGTGTCAGTGTGTACGCTCAAACACTTCACATCCTGCAGGCTGCCAACCCGGGGATTTGGGAACATGCAGAGAGACGATTGGGATGCTGTCCACGTCTGTGTTTTGTCTGTAGGTCTGTGTTTGTTTGTGTTGTTACAGTACTGCATGTTTTAATGGGAGAAAGATGGAGATGTTTGTTACAGAGAATCTGTCATGAGAAAAGCTGAACTGCAGACGAAACATGTCTGCTTCTGGCAACCTGGGACGACCTGCTGCACACTGAGCCAAGTGTGTGTGTGTGTGCGCGCGAGTGTGTGTGAGTGTCGCCTGAAATGGGACTTTATTGCTGTCCCCTGGGTCCCCGTTGGTTTCCTTTGTCTGATCCCTCGGACCCCATGGGAGCTCTCACACTATGGAGTTTGACTGTTTCCTGCACACACACACACACACACACACACACACACACACACACACACACACACACACACACACACACACACTTATCCAGAATCACTGTATAGATCTGTCAGCCACCTCTTCCTCCAATCGACACCACAGAGAAAAGGATTCCCGAGGGAGCCTGGCTCAGCCTCCACGTCTCACATCGATATAATGACCTGCAACCACTCAAACACACCTTACTGTCGCTTCCAATATCCCTCCTGCTTACAGATGCAACACAGACCGCTGTATCAACGAGCAGCCGGTGGTCGACGGCGCGCTGCAGCTGGGAGCGCCTTTTTATGAAGCAAAATGAATTATTGTTTTATTTCAGTTCAGGTTTTAAACACTTGTATTAAACAGCAGTATCCACGCATCTGCTCCGTCCAACTTCATTATCCTGTCTTATGTCTGAAAAAATTGAATATCTGCTACAATGAGCTATTAAGATTTATTAAACTTATACATAAAGATTCCTTTATAGTCGCTGCATGCACAGTGAAATTCATACATGCTGCAGAAGAAATGTCATCCTTGTAGTAGGTTTTCCAATAAAACCATCCACAGGAACTTATGGCTGACGCGTGTTTCCAAAAAAAAAAAAAAAAGAAGTTTGTCCTCCACAAAGTTCTTCATTTGACATTTATTGAACAAAAATAAACAAAAAAAAAAAATAGAATTTCCAAACAGCTATAAAAATGCACAAACCTTGAAAGATCTTAATTAGTTCCTAAAACGTTCCTAATATATAACAGGTCCACCACGGTAACACGGTCAGAAAAACCGTGAGCTCCTCTCGACTCTCAGGCCGTCTCTGCCACAGCACCTAGCATCACACAGATTGTCGCCGTTTCTTAAAGTGACAGGCTCCTATTTCGTCCTTAATTGTTATGAGCTCATTAGCTCAAATTAACCAAATACTGTGGCTGTGTATATTATGAGAATGCAAATATAATTAAATCAAGCATGTAAAAACTGTTTAAATGACACAAAACAATAACTCAATAACTTAACTGAAATCGTCATCAATAAACACAAATTATGCATGCTGCACCTATATTACCGGCCCCTAATTGTTCTAACAGTGCAACAATTTTGAACAATTATCATCTTTCTTTACCACTTCAACAAATGAAACCAAAAGGAATGTTTTAACATGCATAAAGAATATTCTGTGCCGTGTTAATTAGCTTCACACAATAATACAAATTTCGTCCAAAGTCCACCATTTCTTCATCAGTCGTATTGAGAAACAGAGCCAGAGGTTACTAGCACTTAGCTCATCGTAGGGGCTCAGGCTTCACTGGCCCGTTGAAATTACACAAGCAGACAAATCTTCGTGATGGGTCTCTCCAAGGTGTTCGTCTTCGTCTTTATGCGAACTCTGCGAACATAACCCATCCTGTCTGGGAATGTCTCTGTTATCTTTCCCATGATCCACGAATTCCGTGGTGCACAATCATCCACAAGAAGAACCACATCTCCTTCTGCAAAGCTTCTTGAAGCTGTGGCCCATCGCTGGCGCTCCTGGAGCTGTGGCAGGTATTCTTTTACCCACCTCTTCCAGAATAAGTTTGACATGTATTGAACTTGCCTCCATCTACGCCTAGCGTAAAGGTCATCCTTGTCAAACAGTCCTGGAGGAAGGATAGGTTTGGTTTTCAAAAGCAGAAGATGATTCGGTGTGAGAGCCTCTAAGTCGTTTGGATCACTCGACGCCTTTGTGATAGGTCGACTGTTTAAGATCGACTCTGCCTCACACAGGACAGTGTGAAGGCTCTCTTCATCCAATGTTTGTTCTCTCATCATAGAGTTGAGTACTTTCCTTATTGATCTTATCAGTCGCTCCCATGCTCCGCCATGATGTGAGGCTGCAGGAGGGTTGAATGTCCACTTAATGCTGCGCTGATGGAACAGATGCTGGAACTCTGAGGAATTCCAGTCAGCAATGGCTGCCTTCAACTCTCGGTTGGCTCCAATAAAATTTGTCCCATTATCGGAGCGAATTTCTTTCACCTGTCCTCGCCGTGCCATGAACCGACGGAGTGCGTTAATGCACGAATCTGTGTCTAGCGATGAGGCCAGCTCAATATGCACTGCGCTCATGGCCAGACATGTGAATATGACACCATATCTCTTTATGAGGCTTCTGCCACGTTTGACTTCGAACGGTCCAAAATAGTCCACGCCCACTCTGGTAAAGGGGGGATCGTCTGGTAACACTAGTTCTTGAGGGAGATCAGCCATGAGCTGTTTTCCAGCTTTCCCATGCAGACGGCGACATATCACACACTTTCCACAAATTTTCCTGATAGCTGCGTTGGCACTTGTTATCCAAAACCTTTGACGCAATTCAGAGAGCATATGATTGCGTCCTCCGTGCCCAGTTTCTTTATGAATTTGTTGGAGAATCAGATCTGCAATGTGAAAGTCCTTGGATAAAATGATGGGTTTCTTGCCATCCACAGGCATAGCTGCCCGACTCATCCTTCCACCAACTCGCAGGATGCCATCTTGGAGGATGGGATTCAGTTTGTACAGGGGGCTGCTGCGCTTAACACTTTGTCCTTTGTTCAGAGCTGCAAACTCTCCTGAGAAACTTTCCTCCTGACAGAATCTGATAATGCATAGCTCCGCCTTATCCAGATCTTCCAATGAAATGTGTGTGCTCTTGTAACTTTCTTTAAAGCTATTCATCTGATTTTGAATCAGCTGTTGGCTGCTGCCGGAGCTGGCTTCTTCAGCTGCTGCACACAGTTCTTTCTTTCTTTGGCTGAGACTCTGAAGCAAAGCTTTAAACTTCAATAACCATGCTACAGCCCGCTTCAGCTTCATCCAGGAAGAGAAGTAATTGACCAGTCTCTTGAATGGAGCTACATTCTGCTCCACAGCAATGTATCTGACTGTAAGTCTTTTGATCTCTGGATCATCGAAAGCAGATTCTGCATTAGTCAATGGGGTTTTTGGCCAGTACTCAACTGGACTGTGCAGGAAATCTGGACCTGACACCCAAGTCGTGTTCTTCATGAAGTCATCAACTCTTTGTCCTCGAGAGGCGCAGTCAGCTGGATTGTCGTCAGTGCAAACATGCCTCCACTGCTCCACGTTAGAATCTTTCAGAATGGCTGACACTCTGTTTGCCACAAATGTTCTGTAACGTGTTGTCTCATTTTGTAGATATTTAAGTACAACAGTACTGTCTGTCCAGAAGATTGAGTCTGTGAGCTCCAGCTGGAGTTCTCTCCTCAAAACGCCATCCATTTTCATTGCTACTGTGGCAGCAGTCAACTCCATCCGTGGAATGGTAGGTGATCTGAGAGGTGCTACCCGGGACTTGCCCAACATGAACACACAATGCGGTTTGTTAGTCGTGCTCCGCATGAGAAGGTAGCTGACTGATCCATATGCAAACTCACTTGCATCAGCAAAGTGATGTAGTTGCGCCAATGCACAATCTCCAAATCCCTCAGGCTTCAGACATCTGGGAAAACTGAAGTGCTGTAAAGCAGGGAGACCAGCAAGCCAGTCACACCACCTCTTTTTGATGTGCTCAGGTAAGTCATCATCCCATCCAATCTTTAACCTGCAGAGGTCTTGCAAGAGAGACTTGGCCGGCAAAACTACAGGAGCCAGTATGCCCAACGGGTCATATATCGAACTCACAACTGAGAGAAGACCTCTTCTTGTGAATGGGCGATCTTTGATGGTGATTTGGAACTTAAACATGTCGGACTCCACACACCAATTGAGTCCAAGTGCTCTTTCCATAGGAAGTTCATCCTGGTCAGGATCCAATGTTTTCACCTCCTTTGCCAGCTCAGACTTAGGGATAGAATCCAGTACTTTCCGACGGTTGCTGACCCATTTGGTCAGACGAAAACCTCCACGGCTGCAGATGTTCATGAGGTCTTGGCACATTGTTATGGCTTCCTCTTCTGTTGCAACGGACTTGAGGCAGTCATCCACATAAAAGTTCTGAAGGACTGTCTGTACCACATCTGCACTGAACTGTTGGCTGTGATCTTCAGCGCACTTTTTCAAAGCAAAACTGGCACAGCTGGGCGAGGATGTGGCGCCAAACAGGTGCACAGTCATTTTGTGTTCAGCAAGAGCCTGACAATAGTCCCCGCCTGGCCACCAAAGAAACCTCAGCAAATCAGAATCATCATCAGACACTTTGACCTGGTGAAACATTGCTTCGATGTCTGCCATGATTGCAACTGGTTCTTGTCTGAATTTGATGATGACACCAATCAGATTGCTAGTTAAATCAGGGCCTTGCAACAATCGGTCATTCAGGGATGTTCCCTGATATGAAGCCGCACAGTCAAATACCACTCTCAGCTTCTGCTTTACAGGGTGATACACAGCAGTATGTGGTATGTACCACACTTTCCCTTCCTTGTATTCCACTTCTTTCTCAGACAGTTGCACTGCGTAACCCTTTTGCAGAATGTCGTTCATGAAGTCTGTGTACTCCTTGTGAAAGCTGGTGTCTCGCAGAAATCTCCTCTTTAAGTTCTGTGCTCTCTGCTCAGCCATTGTACGGTTGTTTGGCATGTTATCCATTCTGTTCTTCACTGGCAAGCATATAACATAATGGCCTTCAACTAATTTCGCAGACTCTGTCACCACATCCATGAACTGGTGGTCCTCTCTGGACATTTCCACTTTATCATGTTTCCCTCCTTCTGGGAAATCCAAGCGAAACTGCTGAAGCCACATGCTCTCCAGATTGGTCACTGAAATCCGATTTGCCAGGATCTTGGAAGGTTTCTTTTTATCTGTGCTGCTGCAACTTTCTCTCAGAGGCCCATTGACCGTCCAACCAAGCTTGGTTCTGATGGCGTATGGTCCATTACCAACGCTGCTCACCACTTCCCACGGCTCCATAGCTTTCGGCACATTCGCGCCAATGAGCAAACCAATGTCTGCTTTAATCTGAGGAAGATTTATTTCCTTAAGGTAAGGCCACCTTTCCAAATCCTTTTGTTGTGGAATGTTTTGCTTTCCTACAGGTATTGTCTTGTGTGTGAAAACATCTGGAAGATCGATAAACTCATTACCGAACAAACTACTGACCTCCAATCCAGATACCACGTAAGTGTTGACAGGTTTCTCTTCACTCATGGTTCTCAGCAGCATGTCGGTCTTTCGTCCACAAAGCTTCAAGTCATTCATCAGAGTTTCGGTACAGAATGTCGCTGAGCTGCCCGGGTCCAAGAAGGCGTATGTCTGTACTATCTCACTTCCCTTCTTGGACTTAACTTGGACCGGAACTATTGCAAGAGTACAGTCATCTTCTCCGGCCCCAGTCTGCTCATGAGCCTCAGACTGAGCGCAGACATAGGCACTCATGACTGTCTGACCATCAGTATCATCTTTTCTATGTTCTCCATCAGCCACTGTCTCCTTCTTCTTAATGTGCAGAAGTGTAGGATGTGTTGAAGAACACACTTCACAGCTCACCTTTGCTTTGCACGATTTACTCATGTGTCCACGTTTGAGACAACTAAAACAAAGTCCCTTGCTTCTCAAGAATTCCAATTTGTCGTTATGTGGCTTGCCTTTGAGCTTATTGCAAGTCTCTTTGGCATGTTCACCTTTGCAGAAGAGACATCCCAGTGTTGTTGAAGCTGGAACTGAGTGTTGCACCTGATCTGCATCATCCTTTTCCATCTTCACAGCACTTGTGGTGAATGACCTCCTGATTATGTCTTTTTTCTGCTCTTTGTGACTGGTGTGTGTAGATGTGGGTGTTCTAGCTGTAGGATTATCCTTTATGTCTCCAAAAACAGGGTGAAGAGCAACCTTGGCCTGTTTGTGGACAAACTCAGCTAGATCCTTAAATTTGACTCTCCTGTCACATTCTTCTTGTATGCCATACACAACACTCCTCCATTTTTCTCGTAGCTTGAAAGGAAGCTTTGCTACTATAGCCTTCAGGTTTGTCACGTTATCCAGCTCTTCCATATAGCTCACCTCTGACATGGTGTTGCAGCAGGCTGTGAGGAAGAGTGAGAAGGCATTAAGTGACTCTGCATCCTCTGGCTTGATAGGTGTCCAGCCCAGCACTTTGTTTGTGTAGGCTACAGCGATTTTGTAATTGTTTCCAAAATGTTCTTTTAATAGCTGTTTGGCCCTTTGGTAGCCTACGTCTGGCTTCATGTGCATGCAGCTCTTTACGAGCTCCTTTGGCTGTCCTTCAGTGAACTGCTCTAAATAGTAGAGGCGATCTTTAGAGCTGTCGGTACGGGATTCTACACCATGCTCGAAGGCTCTAACAAATGAGTTGTAACCCAGAGGATCACCACTGAAAGTAGGAATGTCCAACGGTGGCAATGTCATCATTCTTTGTTGTTTTATCATTAGCTCTGTTATGTTATTCTGTCGTGCCATAACATTGCAGAGAGTCTCCACAGTATGTTCATCGGGCACAAGGTCACCACTGAACTGTGGTGGCGTGGTGAACTGTGGTCGCAGTGGTCTAAAATCACTGTTTTCATTTTCCATGTTGTTAACCTGATTTTGACTCACAGGTAATGGTATATAACCAGACTCAATCGTCCTTCCACCTAGTGGACTCACATGTGAACGTCGTTCACTTTCATAGTTTTCTAAAATTTTGAGCTTAGCGTTGGAGGCCGCAATAGCAGTTTGAAGATCCAAAGCTTCTCTTTTAGCTTTCAACTCAGCTTCTTGACGTTCCAGATCCTGCCTTTGTTTAAGAGCTGCAGCTTTTGCGAACAACTCTGCTCTCTCTACTTCAGCTTTAACACGCGCAGAAGAAGCACTGGACACTTTGCTTCCAACAGCTGAACTACGCTGTCTGCCCCTGTTGCTTTTCGCAGCTGAAGCTAGTGACACACTGTCAGCTGGCTGTATGCCTGCATCACATTCTTTAGCTTGTTTAGCACGATCTTCTGCTGCCTTCATCCATATTTCCACGTGCTGCATAAATCCACTCATGTGCATTAACTTAGGCTCAAACCATGATTGCTGATCTTTTTCTCGCTCCTCATCACACAGCAACTGTGTTAAAGCATCATTTGTCTTGCTGAATTCAGCCAGCAAACACTGATAGTCCGAATGCAACTTCTGCTTAACTGTGTCCATGTTAGCATCGTCTTCCATTAGCTGTTCAATCTCGTTAGCCAGGCTAGTTAGACGACCCAGCATAGCCTTCCTGGATTGAGTCAAACGATGCACTTTTTCATCCATAGCTTTCTCTGTCATTTTTGACAGCCTTTTTCCAGATGCTAATCCTTCACAGTCTTTATCCATAATGCCATCCAGCATAAGCTCAGCAGTTATTGCAGCTTACCATGTCGTTTTCTTGTTTCTTTCCTTCTCTTCAAACGAGCTGCTCCTCCATCGATGCAGTCTGTCATTTCCACCAACTTTGTGCATTCCAAAGTCCTTCTTCACGGTGAGGAAGAAAGGTTTTTCTGACTAATGTAGTAGGTTTTCCAATAAAACCATCCACAGGAGCTTATGGCTGACGCGTGTTTCCAAAAAAAAAAAAAAAGAAGTTTGTCCTCCACAAAGTTCTTCATTTGACATTTATTGAACAAAAATAAACAAAAAAAAATAGAATTTCCAAACAGCTATAAAAATGCACAAACCTTGAAAGATCTTAATTAGTTCCTAAAACGTTCCTAATATATAACAGGTCCACCACGGTAACACGGTCAGAAAAACCGTGAGCTCCTCTCGACTCTCAGGCCGTCTCTGCCACAGCACCTAGCATCACACAGATTGTCGCCGTTTCTTAAAGTGACAGGCTCCTATTTCGTCCTTAATTGTTATGAGCTCATTAGCTCAAATTAACCAAATACTGTGGCTGTGTATATTATGAGAATGCAAATATAATTAAATCAAGCATGTAAAAACTGTTTAAATGACACAAAACAATAACTCAATAACTTAACTGAAATCGTCATCAATAAACACAAATTATGCATGCTGCACCTATAATCCTTTAAACCTTGTCGATGTACCTCAAAACACATAAAAATCAGGGGTGTCAAGCATGAGGCCCGCGGGCCAAAACCAGTCTGCAAAAGCCTCCAATATGGCCAAAATACCAAGAAAATGGTAAACATAATTTATTTATTTTTTTCACAGTAGACACAACATTGAGGTATAAGTGATGTTGCCATGAAAGCTAATTGGTGTTAGCCTCAAAGCCATGCTGACAGGGGGAGTTTGTAAAAACATGCAGCAGAGTAATGAGACACTGTGGGAAGAAAATCTCAGACTCACAAACACACAGACACACATGAAGAACATGCAAACTCCATCCATCCATCCATTTTCTACCACTTATCCGGGGCCGGGTAGCGAGGGCAGCAGTTTCAGCAGGATGCCCAGACTTCCCTGTCCCCAGACACTTCCTCCAGCTCCTCTGGGAGTATCCCAAGGCGTTCCCAGGCCAGCCGCGAGACATAGTCTCTCCAGCGTGTCCTGGGTCTTCCCAGGGGTCTCCTCCCGGTGGGACATGCCCGGAACACCTCCCTAGGGAGGCATCCAGGAGGCATCCTGAAAAGGTGCCCGAGCCACCTCAGCTGGTTCCTCTCGATGTGGAGGAGTTGCAGCTCTACTTCGAGCTCCTCCCTGGTGACTGAGCTCCTCCCCCTATCTCTAAGGGAGCGCCCAGCCACCCTACGGAGGAAGCTCATTTCAGCCGCTTGTATCCGGGATCTTGTCCTTTCGGTTATGACCCAAAGCTCATGACCATAGATGAGGGTGGGAATGTTGATTGACCGGTAAATTGAGAGCTTCGCCTTTCGGCTCAGCTCCCTCTTCACCACAACGGACCGATACAACGACTGCATCACTACAGCCGCTGCACCGATCCGCCTGTCAGTCTCACCTCCATCCGTCCCCCACTCGTGAACAAGACCCCAAGATACTTAAACTCCTCCTCTTGGGCCAGAGTCTCTCCACCGACCTGGAGAGGGCAAGCCACCTTCCTCCGGTCGAGGACCATGGCCTCGGATTTGGAGGTGCTGATCCTCATGTCTGTCGCTTCACACTCGGCTGTGAACCGCCTCAGTGCATGCTGTAGGTCTGGGTTCGCTGAAGCCAACAGGACAACATCATCTGCAAAAAGCAGAGATGAAATCCTGTGGTCCCCAAACCAGACCCCCTCCAGCCCCTGGCTGTAGAAATTCTGTCCATAAAGAGTATAAACAGAACCGGTGACAAAGGACAGCCCTGCTGCAAGGGCCCCCGGACTCCGTATTCCCTTAACACCCCCCACAAGACACCACGAAGGATGCGGTCGAATGCCTTCTCCAAATCCACAAAACACATGTGGACTGGTTGGGCAAACTCCCACGAGCCCTCGAGCACCTTATGGAGGGTATAGAGCTGGTTCACTGTTCCGCGACCAGGACGAAAGTAGTTCGCTTGGCCTGCCGGTACCTGTCAGCTGCTTCTGTAGTCCCATGAGCCAACAAGGCTCGATAGGACTCCTTCTTCAGCTTGACGGCAGCCCTTACTTTCGGTGTCCAGCACTGGGTTCGGGGGTTTCCGCCATGAAGGGCACCGGAGACCTTACGACCACTGCTCTGGGCAGCTGCTACGATAATGGAGGTGGAGAACATGGTCCACTTGGACTCAATGTCCCCAGCCTTCCTTGGGACATGAGCGAAGCTCTCCCGGAGGCGGGAGTTGAAAACCATGGTGACCACCAGGTGGAGATCGGTCCACAGCTCTGCTCCTCTCTTCACCCGAGTGTCCAAGACACGCGGCCGGAGGTCAGATGACACGACAACAAAGTCGATCATTGACCTCCGACCTAGGGTGTCCTGGTGCCAAGTGCACTTATGGACCCCCCTGTGCTCGAACATGGTGTTTGTTATGGACAAACTGTGGCTAGTACAGAAGTCCAATAACAGAACACCACTCGGGTTCAGATCAGGGAGGCCATGCGTCCCAATCACCCCCTTCCAGGTCTCACTGTTGCTGCCCACGTGAGCGTTGAAGTCCCCCAGTAGAACAATGGAGTCCCCAGTCGGAGCACTGTCCAGCACCCCTCCCAGGGACTCCAAGAAGGCCTGGTACTCTGCACTGCTGTTCGGCCCATAAGCCGAAACAACGGTGAGGTACCTGTCCCCGACCTGAAGGCGCAGGGATGCGACCCATGCAAACTCAACACAGAAAAATACTCGCTCTGAAATCTTAAAATCTCAGGTGAAGCTTTGCCTCCAAAACTTTGTTACATCGTGCAAACAGCATATCTTTGGAAATATATTCCTGTATAAAAACTCAAGGACTGGAAAATTGCATTTGCAGGCTGCATGATTAAAGACCAAAACATGTATTTGCAAAAAGAAAAATTTACAAGCAGGAAAGACATCAGTACAGGTGGAGGTCAGCGGAGAGGCGCCTGGATCCCGAGTCGACTCTGAACGATTACGAGCCAACGGCAGCATGACGCAAACGAGCGGCGGCTGTGGGACTAAATGTTTCCCTTTTTCACATTCTGCTGAGGCCAGCACGCCGTTCTCCGCCATGCTGAGAAATGCTGTGTGAATGAACCTGTAACGGAGGAATTCTGGGTTTGGGAAAGTCACATCTAAGAAACTGAAAGGACAACACAAAGTTTTGGAGAGAAGCTCACAAACTTCCGCTCGTATTAACAGCTTGGTTGTGACAATTACAGACACTGTTCTGACAGTTTTCTGTGCGTCACGGCAGCCGTCACGCAGTCTTTATAAACACCTAACAGCAGCCTTCACTTTTATTATCTGGCAGTATCAGTGAAATCCCGTTCAGAAAAAAAGTCTTTAAGGCTTTATTTAGAACTGAAATAGTGATTTTTTTTTTTTAATCTTATTGCTTATATATATATATATATATATATATATATATATATATATATATATATATATATATATATATATATATATATATATATCCTCATCAAAGTGCATTAACACTCAGTCAACAAACCTACAGCACCAGTGTGGCACGAGTTAAAGAAAAATTAGCAAGTTACTAATGTAACTTCTATATATAATAACTTTTTTCCAAGATAATTGACAGTAAATTAGTTGAGAAGTTCAAGTTGTATAATTGTAGTGTAGCAGCGACGCAGTAGCTGAACCCTCTGCTCTCAATATATACCCGACTTTAACTAAATAAGATTAACGTTTCGGTTTTATTCCAAAGTCTTACACCGACATGATGTATGTGTGTACGCAGCGATTCACTGGAAGAAAGTCTGACTGCTCTGAAAATCCTGCACTCGTGACAGAACGGAGTGGATTCTTCTTCGTCTCAGTCACACGAAGCTGGCATCTGGCAGTTTCCACAGTGGACCGCCAGAGTCGACGTATGAGCTTCAGCAGATTTTCCTTCTGCTTTCAGAGCCACTGGTGACAGCAGATGGAAAAATGAGAGGAAGTGGAGAAAGAGTGGAAGACAAAGGGCGAAGAGAAGCAAACAGTAAATGGACACAACGTTGGGAGTCGCTCAGATTAGGGTTAGGGTTGATGTTAGGTATGGCGGGTCTCAGCTGAGGTGGGCAGGAGCACTGAAGACGCAGACAGAGGGTTAAACGGCAGCGAAAGGCGCTTTTCTGCTCCTCTCTCTCATATGTGGACATACCTCAATCTCATAACAGAAATCCCATTGTGTTATCAGCGCGCTGTAACATCTATAACAGCATTCCACTGACAGGTGTGCAATCTCTCCAAAAGTGTTTTGACAGTCCATCAAGCCACACATGCAGGCAGGAAGTCTCATGCTTTGGGCTTCATTTTGAATGTCATCCCGTCCTGATTTTAATCTGCTATATGAGAGCCGCACCGCCGCCGCCGCCGCCGCCGCCGCCTCCACTCGTATCTCCCTCCGCTCGGCGCCTCCGCTCCCTCCGGAGGTTTTATTGCTATCCTCACCCGGCGGGGCGACATCATGATCTATTCTGCGCACTCGTCCATCTCGGAGAGAAGTAATCACCTCAGCCGCGCCGCAGAAAACTCCGCTGTCAGATAAATGATACGGATGCGGTAACAAGAAGGCTCCGCACCGGCCTCGCTCTCCCACACCTGAAGTACAAGCTTTTCACCTCTGCTGCTTCCGGACTTTTCTTCACTCTGGCAGAGGCCGACGTGTCAACAAGAACATGCTAATCCTGAAAAAAGTGTGCTGAACTACCGACGGTGAAGACGATCTGCTTCATTACAGACAAAAAAACCCCACAAACGTTGCAGTTTGAAACACAAAAATGATCCATTTTCACCTGAATTGATGAAGATCAAGCAGAGTTTTAGTAAATCAGCAGCAAAATGTTGTCGCACTGCAAATGCTTGAGAATGCAAATCAACAAAATTCATGCAGAATCTCATCAAAGCAGACTCTTCAAAATGAGCCACAGACATCAGATCAGGACTCTGAGGAGGATTCGAGGGACTCATGGAGTCTTGAACCAGGACCATCACACAAAAAGGCCTCGACAAACGTATCCAACAGCCAACCAACAGCAATTTAAAGTTGTCTGGAAGGATGAACGTCCTCCTGGTACCATGTTTACTTGGTTATATAATATGTGTGTTCAGGGACAAGATGACAAACCTGGATGATTTTCTTGTTTGACAGAATGTGGCAAGTCAAATAAAATTGTTTTGTTTAAAAAAAGACTCTCGGCCAAAAGAGACGTTACGTTTTTAACAGATCAACCCACGTTTAGTTTCAAAAGACCATTAGCAGCAAAAAAATAATAATAAAAAAAGGTGCTTTTCTTTGTTCGTTGTTTTTATCTTTTGACTTTATTCTCTCAGATGATCTGCCTCACACACACACACACACACACACACACACACACACACACACACACACTGAACCGGCCGCACGCCGTCTGATTTCCAGGCTGGACGCTGCTCGGCCTTAAATAGCTCTCTCTTTCAGCGCTGCGTCACTTAGGGAGCCGATGTGCTCGAGCTCCAGTGAGCACGCTGAATGACGGCCGCCTCTCCTCTTCCTCGCCGGGGTTTGGAGTGACTCTCCTCCTGGGCCATGTTTGCGTCTTTCCTGTCGTGGCCGAGGTAGATTAATCATTAATCATCCTCCCTCCTTCCATCTGTGCGGGCTCAGAAAGACCCCCGATCCCCGTTTCTCCCGCCTCCCCCGTCCTCGCTGCGCTGCACTGTCTCTTTCACGCCACTGTACAAACAACGTTCTTAATCCCCTTTTGGATTGTGGACATTTTGAATCAAGGGCAAAAAAAAAAATAAAAAAAAAAAAAAAAGCAAAAAGAAAAACATGCAGAAGGAAAGTCGGTTTGTTTTAAACATTATATTCAGGTTACAAACCGCTTTGACTGTAATCTAGTTTGAAAACACTGACAGTTTGCTGTTCTCTTTAGCCCAGAATGGGATTAATGATATCCTGAAAAAAAAGAAAGGACATCAGATAAAAGAGCCCGAAATAACAGAAAAACAAGCTTTATTAATTTACAAAGCTCAAAAACTTTGAAGCTGTGATAATATCATTAATTCTTTCCAATGAAATCAGAAAACTCGAAAAAGTGCTCGGAGCCACTGAAACTTTTAGAAAAGCCGTCTCCGTGGAAACGGGGTAAATCCAGTTTTTCTGAAACGCTGCTGCTGCACGGCGCCGCGGCCGGCGTCAGCGGTCACCGTATGAATCTCCTGATTGGTCGTCCGTGTGCTGCCATGGCTAATGTTCAGAGTGTGTTTTCCTTCCTGAGTGTGGTTTCATTGCAAAAACAACCCACACTCTCAACTCAGCAGCATTTTTCACCTGAAACGGAGTCTGAACC
Source organism: Salarias fasciatus (assembly GCF_902148845.1). NCBI lineage: Eukaryota > Metazoa > Chordata > Actinopteri > Blenniiformes > Blenniidae > Salarias > Salarias fasciatus. The sequence goes on from NC_043765.1 coordinate 3,427,279, forward strand.
TCACAGTCCAATAAGAATCCCAGCATGCAACGTGTCCCTTTATATAGAAACACTTCATGTTGGACCTGAGCTCCTGGCTGACCCAGTGTTTGAGTCATTGATGCTTTTTACAGGTTATTTCAGCACATTATGGGACCAGAACCACTATAATCACACTCTAATCAGCTTTTAATTATAGCCGGCCGTCGTGTGCAGTGGGATGCTGTGGTCTGCTCCGCTGGCCGTGCGGTGGAGGCGGTGGAGGCGGTGGAGGCGGTGCAGTCGGCCTTCAGAGGCCTCGCAGCTGCTTTTCTCATCCCCATCTCCCCGGCACTGTTGACTTCATTTCCTGCAGGCTTTGCCCCGGGACGCTTCCAGGCCGCCTTTTCATTCCGCTGGTTTTCTATTCCTCCACCGTTTCGGCCCGTGTTTGCCGCGGTGCTTGTCTCGCTCGCTCGCCGGGTCTCTCGCTGTGCCCATTTTTTCTCCCCCGACCTCTGGGTGACCCACCTGAATCCCCCCGCCGTGTGCAAAACGCAGAAGCCTCCAGCAAACAAATTACAGAGGAACACTGAAAAACGAGATAGCTTTCATCAAACCATGCATGGCTAAACGGCTTTATGAATGAAATATGAACCGCGTGCCTTTGAGCAAAGCCGAGACACGCGTTGTGTCTGAGTCCTTCCAATTATTGACACCGTATCAATGGAGCGACTGAGCGGTACAGTCAAGAGGCGGCGTGAAGGATTCAACTTATGACCTCCTGAAGGTGTGTGTGTGTGTGTGTGTGTGTGTGTGTGTGTGTGCGTGTGTGTGTGTGTGTGTGTGTGGCCTCTGCTTCAGCTCCTTCAATGACTTTCTTAAAAACGGGGTGGTTCATCAGCAGGTCAGCCTTGAAGAGACACAGGGTGATTTATGGTATGTGCGGGGGGGGGCGACAGCACCCCCCCCCCATCCAGAGTGGGATGTTTTGCCAGCCTGGATGCTCGGTGCCCCTGCCGTGACAAACTGTGTTGATGGCGAGGAGAAGAAAAATGGGCCGAGGTGCTTTCAGTAACGTCGGAGTGTGAAAACAACAAAGCGGAACGCCGGGTTCTCTTCCTCACTTTCACTTCCAAACAAGCCTCCATCGCATGCATGGAATGAACACATGAGCCCGCTGAAAACGGAGGAAATACACCGGCTATCCACAACTGACGAGTCCGATCCTCATGCAGTTCTTCACTTTAATCAAAATGGCTCCTGATTTCCTCTGAATTCCCAGTCTCCCTGTAAGTGATTAAAAGCAGATATCCGTCATGCCAGTTGTGACAGTTCAGCACAGAAACTGGAATATTGTGTGTGTGGAGATGCTGTCGGGGGGGGAGGGGCGCTGCCGGAAGGAGGAGACGAGGACGGAAAAATGAGAGAGACTAAAAGGATTAAACAGGTTTCTGTATCCTGTTTAGAAGAGGCTGCGGTTTTCCTTCCTCCGCTGTCATTCGGCGACGTTTGTTTACTACAGTGTGGCTGAAGCGGTTGCCCACCGGCTGAATGTACACACATGAAAAGGAGTTTCCGCATCACGCACCCGTCCCCTCATCCATCTTCTGTTCTGAGATGCCCAGATATCCTTCCCTTTCCACCATGGAAAGAGGGAAAAAATCTGCTTTTTCAAAACGTCGTCCAAAGTACGATTTTCCATGTTCATGAAAACGGAGGAAAACGCAACATTTGTGTGTCAATAAATAAATAAATAATGAACTAAAAAAAGGCTGATATCCTCATGACTCCCGTAATGACACATATAAATATGTCAAAACATTTCCAAAGTTAGAGAAACAACCCAATAAAAGTGAGACTCTTTAAAGTCAGATCTCAGAAGGTTGAACCGGTTCGTGTGAAGTTAAGAAGATGAGATCTTTCTTCCCTCATTGAAGTGACTTAGTCTCAGCTGACTGCACCAATCCTGCAGCTCACAAAAGGCACAAAGGCTGAACGGAGTCGACCTCACTCAATCCCGCCTTATCACTCACAGAGATGCTTTAAAACTGTGGCAAAAAAATCGCTGTAATGAGGCTAAATGATGCTAAACAACACAAACACTCTTTCACCAGAAACACGTTTCCAATGCAACTAATGCAAGAAGTGCAATGAGAACACAAGCCTGGATTATAGAATGAGGTTACAAGTTCAACACACACACACACACACACGGTATGATTTGTGCTTTCATAGTAAGAGTCCATCTACTGAGCATGTGCAGATGAACTATTTACTATCGCTGTCCACCTGTGAAGTAGCAGTGTTTCCATGGCATTTTCAAAAAGTCCCACCTGAAGAGCTATATTCAAAAAGTTGTTTTAGCTCTGAGCACCATTTAAACATAAACATCATACAAACAAACAACAAATAAATGTCAAAAGTCAATTCAACGTCTGAACACAGAGAGTATCTCAGGATAAAGTGCACAAATGAAAGTCGTGGGGGGCCAGTTGAGGAAATGTCTCTCATCCTCTCAGTGTGTTATTGTTTGTTTTTCTGATTTGATAATCATCAGTAACAGTGCACACGGTGGAAGCTGATCCACAACATGTACTCAGCGTTTTCACCCATTTTTATAATTAAAAAAAAAAAAAAAAAAAAAAACCTTCAGGCGCTCTTGAACGACACTGAACAGACTTTTTTCACTTCCAGACAGTGACTGTGGAGGTTTTCCTATTAACAGCGGAGTCATGGCCGTACAGTCTACTCTATATGTTGATATATTGAATCTAAAATTTGTTTATAAAACAAAGGTGACGTGTGTATATTTGATATTTAATAATATATTTTCAATATCTCTGTCTGTATAAATTGTAATTGTTGTCGTTACATCAATATTAGATGTAATTAAATAAACAAACAGTCAGTACACATACATGAAGCATCAAATATCTTTACACACAGATATATTTAAACAAGAACACAAGCAGAAATACACAAACATGCACACTTGCACACACAAGTTGAAAAAAACATCAGTGAAAAGCAAAGAAAAATGAATTCTGAATATTTTTTCATGGTTTGACATGAAAGTAAACATATTAGGATATCCATATAAGGATGAGGTTGAACTATGACCTTTTCAGTGTTTGAACAGATGAATTTAATCAGATGGATCAGTGTTTACCTGCTTCACATTCCACAAGTTATTTACTTTGCTAATCATCTGCAGATCACATTAAAATGTCTTAATGATGAAAGCCACCTTTCACCAACAAAACGTGTGATCTGTTTATTTTTCATGATATCCAACTGATAAACGTTTCCCATTTAATCTGAAAACCTCATTGTTTTGCAGTATTTTACTAAAACAAACCCCTGCTGTGTGACATGACTGATCAGAATTAAAAGCCTTTTTTTCTCAGAAAATTCAAATCCTGTTGACTCACTTTAGGTTCAAATCATTTCCCTAAAAACACAATGAATATATCACAGTATATTTAGCGCATAAATATTTAGTTTAATTTTGGTTTTTGCGCCCCTGGACGTGTTTGTATTTGTGTTTTCCTCAGTGGAGCATCAGCTCAGTGCTTCTCCTGTGGCTCCACTGTTTGATGTGGAGTAAAAGGCTCCGGGACTTTATGAATGAATATTTTAAAGGGGATTCAGCGAGGCGGCAGGGCGCAAAATGGTTCCTCTGTCCTGCCGACAAGCCGGTCAGTCATCCCGCCGCGAGCCCGACTCCAGTATCTCATTAAAGCAGAGCGGCTCCGGTCTGAGGGACAGAGACCAGGAGGAACTGTGGGCAGCGGCGTCTAAAACAGGAACGCTCCAACCCTGGAAAACGATCTGTTTCCTCAGCACTTACACAAGCCTCACCTGTGGAAAAATCCCACAAACATGTCATTAAATCATTTCGTACCGACGGCGTCCCGAAGGAGGCGCCGTCAGAAGAGAGCAGAGAAATGAGAGGCTGCGGCTGTCAGACCTGCTGAAGCCTTTAGAATCTGGATTTTATTTACATATTGGAGAGTTTGGGGTGATTAATCAGGTTAGCAGCAACCTGCAGCTCCAAATGTAACCAAACCTGAATAAATCATATGCAAAAACACTGCAGTGCATCAAACTGAAACAGGAAAGTTCTTTAAATAAAACAAGAGTCCGATATAACCACAGGACTGCCAGTCAAATTCAAATTAGTGGGAAACAAAGTGAATGTTATAAAACAGTACTCGGATGTTCAGAAAAAGCTGCAGTGGTTCTCCTGTTTACACATTTCAAGTACATAATGATTTATTTGCAAAGCTTGTTTCCATGGTAGCAATTTGCCGTTTGCTTTTATTGGAAAATCAAGTTTTTCCCCGTTAATCAGTTTTCATTTCGAGGGTCGATGTTTTGATTTTATGGTTTCTGGAACAAATTGAATACATGCAGTGTGCAGAAAGTAAGAGGGTTATTCAGATCCGTTTGCACGACATCGTTTCAAGTGAAAACACATTTTTTTTTATATTCGTTTCAGAAAAATTTTCCCTTCACACAGCAACGTCATGAAAACGACGTCGATTTCAATGTAAACAACAGAGAGGCTGAAAGCAACGTACTGGTGGGTGCTGTTGTTCTTTTTTTGTAATGAAACCTGCTGTTAACACGTGAAGACAGACAGCGAGTCTCTCCCGGGGGAGAACGACGGACTCAGTCCTCATTTTCTGAGCTCTCGCTGTTTCAGAAGAGCAGAAAGTCGTCGGATTCTGTGAAAGGCTGCAGCCAGCGGGAGTCTGGTATCAGCCTAAACCCAAAAACTACATCTCCGCGCAACGTGACCTCCACTCGGCTCCACCTGAAATCCCTCTTCGTCTAATTCGAACCAGCGAGGAAGACGAGGCAAAGGGGAGGCGGAGGTCATCACACAGAGGGGCAGAAGGGGCAATTACAAAGGCTTTACAAATCCAAGCTATTTGAATGAGAATTAAGATTATTGTTGTTAAAGAACATTGTAAAAGAACCATTTCTGACCTTTAAAATTAAAATTCACAATAAATTCCTGATCTGAGTCATTATAAACAAGCTGCTGACACATCCTAATAAATGCTAATAAATAATATTACAAAAACAACAGTAACATGTAACATGACTGCACATGTGCATGAACGTATTTGGTCCCCGAACCACTAAACAAACATTAAGATGCTTCTTAAAACACAATGCATGTTGACTTTTCTCTCTATGAAGGAATCTAATTTGTATTTTCACTTATTTTGAGTATTAGTATTTTTTACTTCAGTGAAGAATTTGCTCAGTTTTGGTTGGAAGACAGGAGTGAGGAGTAAAACCTGAACCCTGAATGTGATAAAAGACGATTTGATCTGGGATTTAATCTTCTTTCAGTCTTGTTAGTGTGGAATGTTGCTGCAACGAAGGAATCTTCTTTTCTATCTGAGCGACAACAAGCCTCCCTCCTCCACCTCTGATTATCTCGGGGAAATCCCATCCCTCAGGTCATCTGGTGCCAAATGTTTCTGGGTCCGGGAACGTTAACGTCTCTGTGTGCGTGGCCTCAGAATTCAGGAGGGGATGTGGAGCGGGCAGGTGCCGCAAATAGACAGAAAACACACAGAAATGAAGAGGAACACACAGAAAATACACAGAATGCATAGAGAAATGCACCAAAAACCATACAGAAATGGACAAAAACACACAGAAACACACATAAAACATACAGAAATGAGCAGAAACACAAAGAAATGGACAGACACATGAACCCAGAAGTGCACAGAGAAAACATATAAACACACAAAAAACAGAAACATACATTAAACACACCGAACACAGACAGAAACACAGAATACTCACAGAAAAGGGGAAGAGGTGGACTTTAACACACACACACACACACACACACACTCAACAAGAGCTGAAATGAAATCATGCACATGGCCTCACTGCTCAGAAGTTTGTTCTCCCAGATTTGCGGTGAGAAGAGCATCTGGGGTGCATAAACGCCTCCGTCTGATAACCTGAGGCAACATTTTGAGGCAAAATCATTAGACTTTGTGACCTTCAGCGCAGACAGTGGTCAGAAAAAAAACAAAAAGGACCGGATCGATACTGGATGGCTGCGTGTGAGCAGAACCGTAATGAAAAATGCTTTGGGTCAAACTGTGTCACCTAATCTGCTCCGAGCGCCGCGACCTGCGTCCAAACCCACTGAAGACAAACAGTTTTCTGCTGTTCATGAAACCTGACGCGCTACAACAAATCCATTTTGCCCGAGTCCGTTGCGTAACGGCGTAATCGATGATAACTGATTGATTTCTGCAGCTTGGAGACGGCCGAAGTGGCAGCTGGAACAAAGGAAGAGAAACATAGAAATATCCACAGCGTCTGAGAGGAACCCGCTCGGGTTCAACAGGTTTTGATCGTCTCATCAGCGGAGCGAGTCTCATGGACAGACATGATGATCTGAGCAGGGAAATTCAAATTGGGGCAAAAAGAAAAAAAAAACATTTAAATAAATGAGACAAATCCAGAAAACATCATCTTATCTTTGAAATGTGTCAACCTGCATTCAGATGATTGGAAATCTGCAGGAAGAAGTAAAAACTTCATAGTTGGAGACTGAAAGGTTAAAGCACAATAAAAATAAATTACTGTATGAAATTCATATTAATCCTAAAAACTCACAGTAAATCTCCTTCTGCCTGTTCTTCATCACACTGAGAGTAAAGAGCAACATTTTCAGACATGTAATATCAGCTCTGCACTTCTTCTCAGATGTGCTCCACGATCGTTCATTGTAAAATATCGTTAATACAGCCGGCCGTCTCGGCCCCGGAGGAGAAACTCTTCCACCTCTCACCAGGTCTGTAATGAGCTGATGAGGAAAATCAATAATGCTCAGAGTTAAACAGTTAAATCACATTTAGTCCATTTCTGAAGGGTCGGAGAGGTCCTGCCTCTGCTCCACGGCTCCTTCAGGTTCAGGTTAGATTTCAGTTTCATCAGCGTCTCGTTGGACGATTTTATAACGTTTTAATCTTTTAAAAGTGATCTCGCCGTGGCCCACCGCTCTCGCTCACAAAACACAAAAAGCTGTACCATTTTTAACAATCCTAAGGCCCCGATTACTCGACAACGTTGCCCGTTTCCACGACAACGGTTCTGAAAACCACTGAGCCTCTAAAAGCCGACCTCTGGAACTGTTGGAAAACGCCCCGACGGACTCCGTCACCATGGCAACGAGAGGAAAACCGAACTTTTCTGTCCTAAATTATACGTAGCTACACTTTTTCACAATAATAATTGAAAAAGATCAAAGAAGAACATTGAAGTTGTCTGAAACCAAAAGGCCGTCCTGCTCACGTCTTACTGGTCTGAGTCTCTCAGAGTCAAACACTCCTGGACTGGAAGGTCATCCTGAAGGTCATCCTGAAGGTCATCCTCTGGGCCAGAATTCAACAATGATTTCTGAGAGAACTGATTCTGCTTCATTAATTTCCTTTTTTTTACAGTTATGTAAAGGAATCTTGCAAAGTGAGAAAGCCTCGGCTTGCTGTGTACACATAACAGTAAACTCCCGGGATCCTGAAACTGCCATAAACAACGTTAAGTCGCTCTTTCTTCAGCATGAGAGCCGCTTTATGAAAGCAGAGGACGTGATAATCGCCGCCTCTGTGCGTTCCGCTGACCTCTCTCCTGGCTTCTATCCGAGCGCACTCGGGGGGGGGGGGGGGGACGCTGTTTTTCTCCCAGCCGATTTAATAAAGCCTCGTAAAAAGCTGCTAAATTCCTCTAAATGTTTGTTGAATAAGAAAACAGGAAGGCAGGGAAGCAGGCGGGCCTCGGCTCATTACTGATCCAGTGAGCAACACGCGAGGTGCGCGCTGCAAACACACACACATTCCTACACGTGCAGCCAAAACGCACGAGTACGGCCGCAAGCTTTAGCACCCACAGAAAGTACGGAGGGTGAAATAACTGGAGGGCGCTGCTGAATGTTCCGGGCAGCGCAGGGGCGTGCACGGGGAGGTGTGATCTCCAGGCGAGGCTGTGCGAGAAAACACCTCGCCGTGCAAACAGAGCGCCACAAGGCCGCCGCTTGTTCCGAGGCCACGGCCCGGCCCGGCCCGGCCCGGCGCTGCTCGCAGGCCGGTGAGAGGAGAGGAGGGAGGCCGGAGCAGAGCTGATGGGAGGAGGAAAAAAAAAAGAGAAGAAGAAGAAGTGATGAAGGAGCAGAAGACCAGAGGAAGAGGAGGGGAAAGAAAGTTACTCACTGCCAAAGCTCTACTTGAGGATCTGACAGCAAACAAAGGTCAAAGGTCAGCCACTCTGGTCGGTTTAATAGTTTTTGTTCAGGACGACGCAGGATTCCGCTTTTTAAGTGAAAATAGAGCTTTTTTGCATTTTTGTTTCAGAGAAGTTTAGAAAACGGTGTAGTTAGCATGCCAGGCCAGGAGGTGGCGCTGCTGGTTGTTATTCCAAAACCTAAACCATCCATTTGTTTGCACATGCACAGAGGCGGTGCAGATGAGCTCCAGCAGCGATAAAGATAAAACATTTCCCCCCCGTTTACACAGAATCAGGGTTTTCAATAAGTTACGTTTTCAGTGACTCGTTGTCATGGAAACGAGCCTCCAGGATGCAACGGAAGTTTTCCATCTTTACTGGAGAACGTTGTATCAACAGGACCTCAGAAATCGGCCCTTCATATCACAGCACGTCTGCCTGTTTTCTGTGATTATCGTGAATTCAGGGAGAAATGAGAAGATTCTGAACTGAGGGATGAAATATGTCACAGCAGTGAGGAACATCCTTCCTTTCACTGAAACATCTGCACTGCTTTGCTTTGTGTATCAATCTGATTTTGATACGGATCATTGCTCACTTCTTCGTTCATTTTCGACAAACTGACGGCGCTCATTTGAATGCGACCGGATGATAAAGATCTGCCGGCGTGGTTCGGCTCCGGGAAATGAGAAGTGAATCTCTGGAATCCGGGATTCGTGGTTTCAAAAAGCTACAGTGCTGCATTTGTCTCTTGTTATCAGGGGGGAAAAAAAGCTGCACATCTTCCATTAAAGCACCATGAAGTGTCAAACTGCAGAGAGGAGCATGCATCACGACGGCGTCTGACAGTAAACCGGATCAAATCCAGCCGGCTGCGTTTGAAGAGAATCCTCCAACCTTCCTCTGACGACGAGCCTCCGTTTCTCACAGAAATCACACTTCTCTCCGTCTTCCTCGTCTATTTTCAGAAATATGAACCCGCTATGTTTCATGATCCTCAATCTACTGTCTTATTGACACCTCGCCTTCTCGCCGGCGAGAAATTCCTTTAATAAAACAACTCGGCGTCCCATCCGAGACCATTCGTACGAGGCGAAAGGTCGTCCGGAGCCGCCGATGTGTTTTCAGTCCCGACCGGCTCTTTTAGAGAGGCTACTTCAGGACAAGCTCGCTCTGTAAATCTCACATTCCCCTCCACGAATCTCGCTCCACGAGTTCCTCCATGAAGGCGACTGCTGCCAAACACTGTAATGAACATAAATAATCCTTCAGAAGGAAATCAATCCCTGCGAAGCACGCAGATGTACAGTAACGACGCTAATTCTCTGCCCACTCATGTTTGTGAGGCGGCTTTGTTGAGTTCGCTGCTGAGTCGCTTTCCCTCCCGTCTAAACCCGGCTAATTGCTGCTGACACTCCTTCCAAGTCTGGAAAACCTGATTCCGACTGGATGATGGGTTGGATGTTCTGCCATGTACGTTCTGGGCCGCTGGCACCGGACCGGCTGTTTATGTTGGCGGCGGGAGACAGGCCAGGCGACGGCTACCAGAGACCACGAGCGCTGAAACGCAACGCCGAACAGCCCCCTCACGAAACTCTGAAAGGGAAAAAAAAGCAGTTACATCAAGAGAAAGAAAGCCAGACTGCTGCTGGTAGCATTTAGAAGAGACAACCTTCCGCTGCGCGTCGCAGACGTTTGCTGTTTTGGCGACTCGTCGCTCTGGGAAACACGTCCCCTGGACGAGGGAGCTCGTGAGACAGGCAGCGAAGAGACTTTCTGAAAAGACATCATGTCTCTCTCTCTCTCTCTCTCTCTCTCTCTCTCTCTCTCTCTCTCTCTCTCTCTCTCTCTCTCACCATCTGCTAGCCATCAGTTTTCCTCCACTTCACAGGAAGCTCGCTCGAAAACAAACTTTTGCATGAAGTGGGATGAATAAATAGCAATCAAAAAATTAAACACTGGAAAAAAAAAAACACTGGTTTGACAATGTTTGGATTAAAAAAAACACGCTGCACCTCACACACACGGAAGTCTTTTGTCTGATTGTAAGTAAACGCCACATTTCCTGCTTTGTATCGTCTGGTCTTTTCTCTTTTGAAATCATCTCCCGCGGTGCAGCTTTAGGAAAACTGGACTGTGTCTCCATGGAAACGGGGGAAAACACAACTTTTCTAAAACGCTGCTCCCGGTCACACACACCACAGTCGTAATAAAAAGCTTCTTCTCCATAGCTCGGGGAAAAACGATGCGTTTTCAATTGAAATGTCATGTGACAGCTGCAGATTACACATGGAGACTGATATTTCCTTTAAAAAAAATCATCTGACTCACAATGAAAAATGACGGTTTTATAGTCTGAGATTTCCATATTTTTCTCAATAATATCGAGGATAAGATCATATTGAGAACACCGACGACTTCGTGTGAAGGACAGAAGGTTTATTCCTGTCACAGACTGAATGCATTTAGTAAATATTTTCAGAGATATTTATATTTTTCCTTTCTTGATAGCTCTTTTTTTTTCTTTAGTTTCAGACTCAGGCTGAGGGAACTCATAATATATACTGTATTTCAGGAAAAAAAAAAACAGAGTAGTTTTTCGGTCCTTTCAAGCCTGAAAAGCCCCGTCTGGAGGCCTCGGCGTGAGTTTGCTTCAGTCCAGGTGAAAATTCCGTCTTTCTGCTGCAGGATGCCCGCGATCTGCAGGCCGGATCAGCCTGGACGAGACGCCGCCTCGCCTCTCACCGAGATCCAAAAGGACAGATTATCTCTGGCATTCCACATCTGGAAGCAGTTGAGGGGCAGAGGAGCCGCTTCTTCGGAGAAATATACAAAATATGTAGGACAAAGTGCATGAATGGAGGGACGCGTCTCCTTCGCCGTGCCACTGTACGGAACTCCCGACGCTCTTTGAAGGTTTCCCTCTGAGAAAACGCAGCGCTGCGTTTACGTGTTTGAACCTCCTGGATGTAATAATTCCAGACTGAAGCTCTGAAATGAATATTTAAATGTTTTTTTTGTTTGCGAGTTGGAGCAGAAGCTTGAAGCCACTCTCAGGAGTGTGTGTAGTGAAAATGGAGAGCGAACCAAAGGGATTGTTATGGCGGCGTATAGCGTCTGTACGTCTTCCAAACTTAATCCGTCTAGATTAAACTCACATGGCGCTGGAGGATCTCCGGCTGACTCTGGGTGAAATGCAGCACGTCAGCAGCTCTATGAACTCTGGGACAAAATCCAAGAGAGGCGCAGGAAGCACATGCACGCCAAACACACGTGAACACGGAAAGCTTCTAGCTGTGAGGTGAAAGTTCAAACTGCTGAAAAAGTAACTAAATCTGCGCATCCAGAGCACCTGAAGTCTAATGACTGTTTCATAGACCGCAGTTTTCACATTATTATGTTGTTGGTCGAGTCCAGGATTGCTGTCACCTTTGGTTTTTAGACTAATAAGAAAAGCAGAGTGCCAAACACCGATCCCTGAGGACCACCGTCACTGTTCTACAGAGCAACTGCAGTGGAAAAAAGAAAAGAAAACTGAGAGCAAAAGGATGAATTAAAATAATTTCTCATCAGAGGAACAGACCCAGTTATCCTCATGATGCTGATCGACACATCGGGTATTTCCATCACTCCCTCTCAATGTGATAAAACTTCAACGAATAAAGAAAATGAACGGCGCCATCTGGTCCAAGTTATGAGGTGTAAAAACACCTTTAATTTACACGAGTTTCATTAGTTTTCTGAGAATAGATGCTATAACTGAAGCCCCGTTTGTACAGTGTTTTAAAAAAAACAACCTGAATGAAACCACACAACAATAGAACAGGAGTGCACGGACATTCTTATGGACAGATACAAAACGCAATTCAAGTTTTCAGTTTTCACTTGAAAATGCAGTGTAAACGGGGCCTAAAGCATCATTTTTACCCATAAGATCAATTCAAACTCCCATTTGGTAAAATGTTTAATCCAGTCTGTTTTCGAGTCACCGTGGAGCGTTTTCTGTTTGAGCTGCTATAGGTTCAGTGTCAGGAACCGAACAGTCTTCCTCCAGTCTTGAGGGAAGCCGAGTCGTCTGAGGAAGGCTGTTTTCTAGGAATCCGTGGAAAATTGTAGGTTTGTATGAAAAAAGTCGGCGTGTGAAGTCAAGAGAAAAGACAAAATGTTCTGACAGGAGCCGCTGTGGTTATTACACACGATGGACCGGCAGGGTTCACAAAGACACACCTGTGTGAGTGAACACACACACACACACACACACTAACACACACGTAAACACACAGCCCTGTGCTGCTGGAACACTGGAGTCTTCATTAACACCCTGCGTTCATGTGAACCTGCAGCCCACATGCCTCTGCGCTCCGGCACGATGCGTGGCTGAAAGCTTTTTCACTTGTTAATGCGAGATGATGATTCATGTGAGCACACGGCGCCATAATCACCACAAAGTTGCCGTGCATCAATCAATGAAGAGAAGCTGTCGAACGGTTTTAATGCGCCGCTTCTTCCAAGCGGCCGGCTGGATCTGCCGGGTAATTGCTCCATAATTACCCAGAGTCCTCTCAGGTACGGCTCTACCTGGTTAAGTCGGCGCACCTGAATATAAATGGCTGCAAAGTTAGTTCAGGGCGTCGCGTCGGGAAAGCAAAGCGCCTCTCGGAAGAGGGAGGCAGGTGGGGGCAACGCTGGACGCCGGCGCAGCAATGCATAATGAGAGCGAATTGATAAAGCGATGATTAGCAGGACACCTGCAGGGAAATGAGGCTGAACTCTGAGAAGAGCCTCAATCCGAGGCTGACTGACGGGGGAACGGGAGGAAACCGTCAGAAACACACTCTGTCACGAAGAAAAGGTCAACAAAGAGCAGCTGGACTGAAAATGAGGTGGGATCAACATTCAGGAGTGCATGTCTTCAGCGACAGCTTCAAGTGTTCTTTAATTCATATTTTAATTATGATAATTGTTTCTGGTTGAATAGATAAGCTGAACATCTGCTCTTATATTGTAAAATGTGGATTGTTTATATTCTGTCATGTTCATAAGCTTTATTTTTAAAGGAAAAATGGTAACACTTTACTTGAAGCACCCCTGTATAACACATTATAAGTACATTATAGCATCGTATAACACTCATAAATGATCACAATGCTTTATAACATCAGGACCTAATACTAACCTTACTCCTATCCCTAGCCCTAATCCTATGCTGTATAGTGGGTTATAAAGCATTGTGATCATTTATGAGTGTTTATACAATGTGTTATACCGGGTGCTTCAAGAAAAGTGTTACCGAAAAAACAAACAAAACAGCAACGGTATTTCCATTTCAATGTAATTAATCTAAATTACATGAGTGGTAACTGTTAGCATGAAATCCAATATACTGAAAAAAAGCTGAAAAAAATAATTTTATCTATTTCATTGATATATACAGAGATGTGCCTGCATGATGTTTAAAATAAATAATCATTTGTCACGGTGCGAGGTGGAAGGACCCACGCGCAGGCAGCCAGGCCGAGTTCAAACTCATTTATTGCGGGTAACAGGAACGCAGGATTCGGAACGAGCTGAGCAGAGCTGAGGCAGGCCAGGACACACACACAGCGCACGCAGACACACCCACAAGGAACCAACAAGACACACCAGGAGAGCAGGGCTTATAAAGAGGGCAGGACAGGTGCAGCACATCAGGGCGGAACGAGGGAGGCAGGAGGACATGAGGAGCAGGCAGGTAACTGCAGGAGAACGAGGGCAGATAAACACAAAACAGGGCCTGAGCGCCCCCACATGGCCACAGGGGCACAGGGCGTGACATCATAAAGTCCCTGTTTATACTAGAGATGTGCGGATGGCTCATTTTTCCATCCGCAACCGCTTCTTAAAATCTCCATCCGCCCGCTATCCGCCCGCTCGAACGATTTTTTATCAATTTTCAAAACCGAACCCGCCCGCCATCCGCAGAATTGTGTTTAGGTGTATTGAAGATGCCTCGGCTATTAAAATGTTGCTTTTTTTTTTAATTTGAGTGCTTCAACCGCAACCCGCCCGAATGTAATTAAAATCTTAATTTTTCGACACGTCATCCGCCCGATCCTGCGGTTATCCGCAGGCTCCGCGGGTGCAACCGCAATCCGCGCATCTCTAGTTTCCACAACGTTCCAAGTGAAAATGCCTTGTTTATTAATTTTCATTTCAGAGAGATGTGATGTTTACAGAGCAACACTCAGGAAATGAGGACCGTTTCCATGGAAACAGACGAAACACTCAAAGTGATGTTTTCCTGTTGGGCCACTAACGAAGACACACACACACACACACACACACACACACACACACACACACAAACTACGCTATAGACGTCATCAAGCTGTCAAAATTTATGTAATTAAAAAGTTTTGAAGCTTTTATTTAAAATATATATATATATATATATATCAAGTCAAATTGACTTCTGATTTCATGCTCAACTCTTCCTTTAATTTGTAATATATTATTCATCTAAATGAAAAGGCGTGGCAGTGGAAAATGAACCAAACAGAGAAGAAAGTTTAAAAAAAGAAACATGAAATGTGTGCAGGGAGTAACTGTGATCATATAGACTGATATCAGTGACAACTGGCACATGAAGCCGTTTAACAGGAGATATAACAGCCCTGCACTTAAAGTGGAATTCAAACGTTATTATCCATTTGCATTCAAGTGTCAGAATAATAGGTGCTCATGACAGTCGGATGTGATTACGCATTCGTTAATTAAGCAGCATTTAATTTGTGTTGGTGGGGAAGACGCGGCGAAACTGGAGTCATTTCCATAATGTGGAGTAATTTAAACCGGAGCTGCGTAAAAACAAAGTGCTTTTCTCTCCATTAGTGTCAGGTACGATATGAAGTGATCCACTTCAACAGAACGTGTGTGTCACGGTCCGAAAACACCTCAAATAAAGTTTAAAATTAGTCCTCAGTTTAAAAAGCTTCACTTTTTCAGTTCCGTTCATCCTAAGTTTTTCTTATAATTGGAAAAAATGTAAACGCAGCACAAGTGATGAATCGGTAAGACAGGTACAATAGGATGAACATTCATTCATATTCTGTCATATTGATATTACAAAATTAAAAAAATACTTCAGCCAGGGTAAAATAAGAGTATTTAAACTGGAATTCAAACATCATTATTATACAAAAGGCCACAAAGTCGCCAGTTTAGTATTGAGTTATTATTAAGTTCCTTTGATTGTGAGGCTGTGTTGGCTGAAATGTTAATCATCGAGGGTGGAAGCCAAGGAGTGTGTGTGTGTGTGTGTGTGTGTGTGTGTGTGTGTGTGTGTGTGTGTAACTGTGTATAAACTTTAGGAAAAGCGGGACCCATGTCATCTTAAACTGTCACCGGAGAACCTCCTGCCACCACCTGCCTCTGAACTGTTTCAGCATCACCTTCAGCTAGAAGACGCCCGGCTGAAGCAGCTCAACTCTCCAACGCCTTTCTTAAACCCCTTTCCCACTGGCCAAAAAAACCCATTTAAACCCGCTAATAACCAGCTCCTCGTGGCAGTGGGAAGGAGTTTAAACGGCACTCCGACCCGGTTCGACTGACCCTGCAAGCAACCCGGGTTTTAAAACAACCACACAGCTCGCCTGCAGGCGGTTAGACCCGGGTCTGCAGGCAGTGGGAAAGGAGTCAATTGCCATTTGTTAGCGGGTTGAAAACACGGGTCGACCTGCTAGTTGCAGTGGGAAAGAGGTACGAGGCACAACGGCTTCTTTGAATGATAGGTCTGGCCAAAGCCATCAGACAGCACTGAGGCGTATCGCTGCTGAGTCGGACTCTCCAGACATCAGAACAGAGATGTTGGAGAAATTTGCACTTCAGGTACTGTCGCTGGTGGGAATGTTGAAAACCTCAGGGTATCAGGGAGAACATAATCAGATAACCTTCATAACAGAGCGACTTTTTCTTTATGTAGGTGGTATCAATCGTGTAAATTGCAGCTAACAGGGATTTAAAGCCTTCCTTCCTGGTTTATTTCTCCAGAATCCCATTTCCTGTTCCTTGGTTACTCGCTGAAAGAGTCATGTGACAGTGTGGAGACGTGAGCAGGGTGTGGAACCAGAGGGAACCCGGTGGTTCCTCTGCTCAGGCTCAGCAGACGGGCAGTGACATGTAAAGGTGGATGGAGGGACACATTCGTCCTGCTGTCTCTTTTCTTGGCGAAATGTTTTGGTTCGCTCACATCTGTTTCCCTCATTTCCCTCATTACTGCTCACTGGTGAACACTTTCCAGTTCTCTTTTGTTGTTTTCTTCATTCAGATCCTTCCAACGCTGGTTCACCGCCGAAACACAATCATTCCAAAGCCGCTTCGTTTAAACTAACTGCAGTCAAAGGCTTTTATTGGGACGTCTGATTACGTAACACCCCGACTTGTACTAATCTTCACACACAAACAAACAGTTTGGTTCTGATTAGCCGGTTCTGGTTGACAAATCCCAAGAAGCCAGCTTAATTTACTCCACATCATCATCATCATCATCAGTGTAGCAAGGCGGCAGTCTCGATGTATTCAGCGTGAGTCACAGCAATCTAATAAAAAGAGGCGTTGCATGAAGCAATGCACCGACATTCAATTCTGTTGTATTTGCCTTTCAAATGAGGCTGTTGATGCTTCAAAGCCACAACAGTCGCGATCCGGCGGTGACAAAAGCTCCGCGTCTGCCGCGGCGTGAGAAAAGAAACAAGCAAGGTGAAAACCCCTGTTTCCGGCGTGCGTCTCCCGTCTGCCTTCTCCTCTCAATCTGCAGTCGACAGATAGGATTGATCACGGAGGCGACGGCGAGGAAACGCCGGCGAGCGTCTGTCGGCGCTGCGCGCCGCTTCGGGTGGAGGCTGGTGCCTGAACTCAAGGCCCCACAGTCTCCCGGCTAATTAAAGTCATTCTTCAGTAATATGCCTAAATCAACTGTTTCCTCCGGCCTGTTTAGAGCCTAATTGGAAGCATGTGCGCGCAGCCCAGAGGAGTCCTTTTAACCTCTGACACCTCAGGAATGTGTGTGTTGCGGTCATCGATTCTGCCTCTCTGTTCTTCAGTCTCACGGCGTGAGAGAAGAAATAATAAAAGCAGAGGGAAGGCTTCTGGTTTGGTTTAGCGGAGACGCTCCGGAGGAACCGGAGCGTTATCGCTGTGTGTTGACGTCAGACCGCGGGTCTCCCGCGACTGATGAGGTGAGCCGGGGTCACGCCGGTGAAGAGGATCCGGCAGGAAGCTTTCAGGACGGACACTCAAAATGAAGAAATAAAGAAATAAACACGGACTGCTTCTGTGAGCTGGCCGAGTGTTTGTCTTTTTCCTGTGATTTCACACCAGTTTCATCATCATGGTGCAGCCGTGTGGAAATTCTCTGATTGAATCCTCATTGTTTGCTGTTGTGCCTTAAACATTACAGTCATTATTAATAATAAACCACCAGGCAGGAAATAATCTCATGTGTGGGTTCAGCAGATTCTGCATATTGGCACTACGACAGAGAATCCAACCTTCAGTACGGGGCTGCTAACGTGACGAATCTGGAGAGTTCCATGTGTTTGAGTGTCTGATACGTAGAAACATAAGTAAACACATTGATATTCATGCGTTTCGCATGATATGGACGTTTGTAATGATATTCATTCCTGAACTTTGGTGTTTTTAGCTCACATGAATGTCCATGTTGTCCCATTGTTAATATTTAGAGTGTATTGTTTTCTGCACAGTGTGTTTCATTATGAAATCAACCAACAGCACCACCTGGTGGTGCGGTGTGTGAAACAGACTGCGTTTTAAAATGTCTCCATGTAAATGTGAAACTTTTCTGAATTGAAAACATTAATATTTTTTCCTCAAAAGCGTCGTTATTTCTGTTGTCTTCTTTGTTCCTTTTCCTTGTTTGCACATCAGCGCTCCTGCACCAGGCCGCCACCACATCTCCAGTGGTTTTACTGCATTTGGTTCTCATCTCTGCGCTCTCTGGACTTTATTCCCCGTGCAGGTTTATGTTGCACATCGTGCAGACATATTGAAAGTCATCCAGGCCTGTATGGCTTCGAAATATTCGCTTCTTTAATCGTGTCTGCAACAGAACACAGGAGCACACTGTAGCATCGCCATGCACACACACCAGCTGCAGCTACACTGAGCAATGTGCATCCCGAGGACCCCTGCTGGTGCCTTAGCTGCCTCCAAAAGTGCCTGTTCACCTGAAGCCACTCAGGAAACCACACAACCCGTTTCTCTGTAGCCCGGACTGCTGAGTCTGCATCAGGTTTCGGATTCTTCTCTTGTTTCCTTTTAAAGACCAAACAGCTCCCGCTGAACTTCACCATGTGGCGACGCTGCCGGTTTCTGCCTCGGCCAGCGAAGCCGCTGTGGTTGGGAGGCATCTCGCACACGTTGCACAGTTTGTCCTTCCCGCTCTCAGACCTGCTGAACGTCTTTCCTGCTGCAGCAAACAGAAGCCCCGCTGTTTATCCACAGAGACAGTCTGCCGCTGAACTTTCTTCAATCATTAATGCTGCTCCATTTCTTCACATCTGCAGGTTGTTATGAGGCTTTCTCTCACACACACACAAACACACACACACACACACGATGCCGGCATAAAACTCTATTTGTGTGTGAAATGATTCCAGAGACGAATGGCGGCGGTGTTTTCCGGCGTGTTCGCAGGTTGAACAAAGCGATTGCTCAGCGAGGCGCCGCAGCTCGTCGTCCGCCGCACACGGAAAAAAAACAAACAAACAACACAGATTATAAACAATTGGATCGGCGAGTCCGGGGAGGGAGATTGATTGGCGGGCCGGTATTTCTGATCCATTAAGCCTCACCTATCCTTCTCACTCCCGCGCACACCTGCCTGCTTACGGGACATTAGCTGCGCTGAGCGGAGATAAGTCAGGCCGCCGCTCAGCCTCCGCCGGTCAATACATCCGTCTTGTGTGCGAGAGCAGAGAGCCGCCGCGCCGCCGATAATCACGGTTTATAGGACCGCGGTCCTGATTGCTTGGCGCTCTGGAAAGTGGAGAAGTAAAAGGTACAACAAGGACGCTAAAAGACAGATTATTGCTGTTAAGTGGAAACAAACACGACCTGCTGCGTCTGCAGCGTTAAATCCGAGAAGAAGTCAAAGCTCCATTTACAAGGCAGTGTTTTCGAGAGAAAATTGAAAAAAAAAGTTGTGTTTTCAGTGGCTCCAAGCACAGTCGTCATGAAAACAGACAAACAGTATGCAACAAAAGTTTCCCAACGGCTCCGACTCTGTGAAAACGGCCTTAGTAAACATCAGCAAACCTCTATGAGTAACAAATAATGAAATCTTCTCATGTAAAAACCAGTGAAAAGTCTAAAAATAACTTCTCTATCTGCTGCATTCTGCATGTTTTCCTAAACTTTGAGGCTAGTTTGATATCAAGCAGGTATCTACAGCTTTCATGGCAGCCTGTTGGTGTCTGGGCCGGATGCAGAGTCTCTGGTTGGCCGGCTTTGGCCCACAGGCCTTATGTTTTCCACCTCTGTCATGGAAAAAATCCATTTATTTAACCTTTATTTATACAGGTGAGCCCCACTGAGACCCAGGGTCTGATTCTCAAGAGTTGGTACCAGCAAACACAAAATTACGGTACAAACGAACAATTCTAGAATCCCTAAAAACACGGTGGACACGAAGTTTGGGGAAATGGTGGCAAAGCAACCTCTGCAAAAAAGACACAAACTGCCAAACTTTAAAATCTGGATCCGTACAAGATGTAACCCAAGAAATTAACTGGTTTAAAACACTGACTGCACATTTGGTGAAGTTTTAATTAACTTTTTACATCTTAATTCCGTCCTTCTTTCCTGCATTGTGGGAAATGTAGACTTCTACTGATGCAAATACAGCTTGAACATTGAAACACTGAAGAAAATAGATTATAAACAAAACTCGTGACAATAACTTTATTTCCAGTCTGACTTTGTAAAGTGTAAAAGAAGAGATTTATTTGAAGCCGGTGAATAAAAAAGCTGTGATTGTTGTGGAAACACTTTGCATTAAGTTCCAGTGTTGCTCTATGTAATGTAACGCACCAGTTTCTCTGTTGAAAACACAGCTGCTCTCCTACAAAACATGAGCCTGTTTGGACTTTTCTCTAATTATGGGCTCAAATAGGCCAAATCTGCTTCTCAAAAGCTTAAAACAATGCAAACCATCCAATAGTGACCTCTTTTGTACAGTAAACGTCCCGTTCAAAATGCTCTGCCTTCTGATTTCCTCCACTTCATTCCCTTTTTTCTGTCCTCACCAGTTTGTTTTGCATGTGCGGTCATGAGTTTTGAGAACATTCCCACTTATTTACAACTTGTGTGAAAGCGATTGGCCCCGCCTGTAAATTCCAGGGCTCAGAACAGGGACTCTCTATGGCGGACGACACACACTGCTCGACGTGAAATCTGACATGACCCGCCTGTGTAATCGCGATGATTTGGTTTTTCCTGCCCAGTCGCTGGTTGTGTTTTGGTTTTGGGGGAAAAAGAAAAGTCCTAAATGTGCATTACATGCACCACTTCCTGATATCAGATCAGGGGCTTTTTATAGAATAATCGCAGAACCACGGTCCAGGTTTTTCTCAGCTTTAAGAGCTTTTCTCAGCTGCAGTGAATGGCAATGTGTTGAACTCATTCTGTTGGTTTCTATGAGTTTCCCTGTTGGTTCTTGAGCTGAGGTCAGATCCGGGGTCAACGGTCTCCGGAAGCCTCTTGTCCACAGCGTCCTCTGCTGAGTGGCAGAGGCACTGCAGGCCGGGGTCGCATGCGCACGAACACAGCCGTGACATTTACTGAAGAACGGGCAGATGATCACTAATTAATTTAATCCTGTTTCAAACTGGGGGCTCGTGCTTACCTTGGGATAATGAATCGCACGCCGCCAACTGTTGTGCTGGATTAAAACCGACATGGACGCGTCCCAAGCGCTCGCCGCGAGAGGCTGCGAGACGCATCTGTCCTGCCTTTGCACAGCTGCCGATGTTTGGCTTTTTAATTGAACTGGAATCGGGAGGCGTTTGCACAGCGAAAGCGGGACTCGGCCGTGAAGGCGTCTCATCGCATCGTCTGAGAGCCGGCGGATTATCTCTGATCTGCTGCGAGGCGTCGTCGATACGGAGGAGATCATAGCCATGCCAGGCGTTAATGTGCTTTCCTCAGAGGAGACACACAAACAGGCTGAGAGCTTTCCCTTTCTTCACTTGATGCCTCTTTATTTATTTTTTTTTCATATATAACTGCGAACCGAAGGTTTTTCTTTTGTCTCATATGATGTAGATTGGACTGTCAGACACTAAACCGGTTAATTAATGGCATAATAGCCTACGGGAGTGTCAAACATAAGGTCTATGGGCCAAAATGGTTCCAATCCGGACCACCAAACCATTGAGCAATCGTAATGGTTTGATCCCCTCACTGTGCATCGTCCTCCAATTAGGATGGCTAAATGTGGAAAGTAGGGATTAATTATGAAGTCTGATGAGTTTAAGGCAAGACAACTTCAATTCAACATCGAAAGTCTTCAACATAAAATAAAGAAAAACGCCGAGAGACGGAACAAAGCAGACTGGTGTGAAAAACTGAAGAACCGGTGCCGTGAAAAAGCCCCAGCTCGCTCTGGGATGTTTCCCCACAAACCGCTCTCAGAGACCTCACCACAGATATACTCAGGCTCTTAAAGCGGCCAAGTGTTGATGTAAATCAAGCCGTTCCTAACAGAGTCTCATGATGTTACTTTAAGGTTTTGCGCTCATTAAAAGCGGAATAAAATGACGCCATTCAGTTCATGCCGATCGACTGGCCTAATGCTCTCGCCGAGTCAGGAGTGTGTGGCTCCGTTTCATGTTGAAAGAAGCGTATTTCACTGAGTAATTGAAAAGCTTTTATGCCACTGACAGTTTGAGCCCCGTCGCTTGTAAAGAGGACTTCAAAGAACCTGCTGGATCCCAAACAATCACTTTAATCCCGCAGCCAAATTTTCCACAACATAAAGATCGACGGACTGCGTGTGTGTGTGTGCGTGTGTGTGTGTGTGTCATCGCTGCAGTTCTGGCAGAAAACTGTACTCTGAAGCACAGAAACATTCAGATTCAGAGATCAATAGCAGCTTTCATTTGCCATCCTCTTGGATTTTACATTTGCCGCCACGACGGAGGAAGTTTCTGCTTTAAAACTGACATAAAACCAGAGAGGAAAACACATTTGAAGGTGTCCTTAGTAACTTCAGTTTGATTTACACGATTTCAGAGCGTTCACAGTTTCAGCCAACGGTTCGTCCAAACATGGTTGATCCGATCAGCTCGCCAGCCTGATGCCAGGACGTCTGCTCTCGGATTCGGGCTCTGAGATGTTGTCGAGGTTTGAGTTGTGCCTGAACGAGTTCATTTAACGAACCAGTTCATGGAGAAAATGAACTTTCCCAACATTCCTCCAGACTGAGCTGCACATGATTCTCCAGACGTTAATGTTTGAAGGTTGGAAACCTGAAGGAACATCACAACACACGTTTTGTTCTTTTCTAGAGGATGAACTCTTGGCTCTCGCTCACCGTCTCGGGGTGTTTGGTGGTCGGTGCTCGGCCCCTCGGCTGGGAATCGCTGCTTTAGCGAGAAATCAAATGAGGATGAGTCTCTCTTACTAATGACTCACTGCTCTCCTGCACAGTAGAAACGACTATTTCGGTCGAATGCACGCCTTTTTCACTAGTTTTTTTTTTTTAACTCTCAAACGTTTTCCCTTGTTACTTTTCAAAGCCTGAATTCATCTTTAAATTTAGATTTGATTTATTAAACATCTTGCATGTAAGAAATCAAACAGATGAGAAGAAACCTGGTTTTATCTAAATGTGTAAAACGAGACCCCAAAAAGTGTGTGTGTGAGTGTGTGTTAGGAATTAATATCCCAGACATGCTTAGCAGCCAAACTCACTTCATCATGTCTTTTTTTTTTAAACTCTCCTTTGTCCTCTCTCCTATTTTTCTTATTCAAGGTTAATGGGATTTTAAAGGTCCTGAAATGGCTCCGCAGTAAACGCCGACCACTCAAAACTGGTCTCTGATAAGAAAATAAAGGGAGGAAATGGCTTTGAAAGGCGATATTGACTCGATGGCTCCGTCATTAAACGCACCGTTGGCTCAAATGAAGATTTCCCCGGTGTTAACACGCAGGTGGGGGGGACGACGGGGCAATTAATGAGATTAATTATGGAGGGACAGGGATCGTGAGGACCTGGGCCTGATGAGGCTTCACACTTTAAACATATTTCTGACATTCTCTGATTGGCACAGAGCCGTCTCAAAGGGTCCGTTCAGTTAGTAGGGTGGTTACTGACTGATTTATAAAACATTTTCTGTGATTTAACTGACACATTTTGGCCCTAATGATAAACACTCAGGCGTCCGATTGCAACCTGGGAATCTGGAAAAGTTATTCGACTTTTAAATATCTGTTTTGTCCTTGTCTATTTAAGTCTGCATCTGTTGGGAAAAGTCTGCATTATATTGTAACATTTCAAAACACAAAGAGAATATTGTATTTGTTAACGTGAGCAGCTGTTTGGGAAGAGAGAACATTTGTGCTTATTTCTCCTTCCAGTCGGAAATAGATTCTTCATTGATAGTCTTGAATGTCATGACTGCTATACTCAATTAATACTAAATTAACTCACTTGTTACTTGTTTACTCGTTTATATAATTATCATCATTACAATTATGATGAATTGAAATAAAAAAATATATTTATTGGACTAAATCATATTTTTTTCTTGAACTTTTATCTGTTTTAATTTATTCTAAAGGGTATTTCATCATTTTAATTAGTTTTACTCTCCATTTCTTTCTTCATATAATGATTTCGTTCTAAATAAATGAAACTCTTGCAATGAAAACGGAAAAAGCCTACACCTGACCTCCTGACCTTCCCCACACTGAAAACCACTCCGTCATCTGAGAATGTCAGAAACATGTTTAATGTGAACCATCGACAGGCTGAACTGCTCACTATTGCGGGCATAACCTAAATGTTTGTCCGTTAATCCAAATAATCAATGACGGGTTTGAATGAACTGTGTAGTGAATAGAAAGTACAAACCAACACATGCAAATGGAGAATGTGCAAATTCTATATGAAAAAGCTCCACTGAGAAATGCTCTAATGTGACAGTGGAATACCAACATGTTGCAGGATTAAATACATTTTCTGCTCAGTGCATATTAACGCGGTCGACATGTTATTTGATCTGCAGATGAACAGATTTGACTCACATCTGTTTTTACTCCAAACTCATCATCGCCTCGCGTACCGAAGTGTCACCTGCTGTTTGTCTCGGAGCAGCCAATCAAGTTAAATGCAGATGTTGGAACTTCTCGGTGCTGCAGCGTCGTATTAACCCGGCCGAAATGCCTCCACCGTGGGCGATAAGGGGCTTCGCTAATTTGCTGTAGGACTAAATGACAGTGATTATGTGTTACTCAGGGTCACATTCTGGTGAAATGTGGCCGTCATTAGAGACATTCTGGAGCTTCGACGCCGTCCAGGTTTGTGTGGAACGGCGGAGCGCGGCCAAAGCAAACGGAGTCCGTCTAATTTGGGGGCAGTCCAAGCCGGTAATGTCAGGTTGAATCGCAGCGTTCTGCAGATGGAGAGGAAAGGACCGCACTAAAGCTCGGCACTGTTATTTTCCTGTCTCTCATCGGTGGATTAAGTCAGCCTGCTTTTCTTTTTGAAGGAGCTGCAGTGGAAGTCCAGACCACCGGGCGGCCGGCTGACATGAGGAGGGGCGACGTCGTGGCTCGGTTTCTGGGTTAGTTAGTGGATTTGGCCGGTTTTTAACATCTTCTAGTCTCATAGGGATTTCCATTTCATGTAAAGGCATCAGTTCAAAAAAGAGAGGAAGCAGAGGCTCCAAGGCTCCAGCTATATGCCTCTATCACTGCTGGGAAAATCAGACACAAAAAAAAAGAAAGACAGCAAGGGGGCGGGGCCAGTGAACAACAAGGGGCGGGACTGACTCTGCTGGTGTTGTGCTATAATGCCATCGTCTGCCATAAACTGATTTCATCCTCTTGCATGTCATTTACATGTCAATAATCATATTGTTTTCAGTGTTTATGTGCAGACTGTAAAGCTGCAAAGTGAACTTTCATCATTCCTGCAACCACAAATGGTTAATCACAAAGTAATGCCTGGGTTATCGTCAAAAAGTTGTAAGAATGTTAAATTCAGAGTTTAGAGATCATCATCAGATTATCATCATCTTCAGTTTGAACAATATCAAATACTGGCACACGGGACATAAAGTTAACTTTATACCTCATCTGACCTTCTGACCTCCAAGAAAAAAAAGAAAAGCCTGATTTGACAGCTCAGATCTGGCCTCTGGGATTGCCGCTGGTTGTCCGGGCCCTGAAGGTCTCTCTGGCCTGCTTCTGGTCTTCGCAGAGGTCACAGGTCATATTTGCATGATCACTATCACATTTGCATGATCACACTGCACTGAAAAAGTTCAACAACTGTGAAGTATTTTCAAAAAGCTCAAACGATGTAGATTTAGCTGAAAATTCACAATCAACACTGTACTGTGGAGGAAAACACATTTCTTCAGTAAGCAGTATTTAAATACAAACTCGAGACGAATTAAATGAAAATGTAGAAGGATTCAAGAACCCAAAATGAGCTTTTCTTTTGATGACCTTATCAGTAAATGAAGCAGCGCTCACTTCAGTGCTTCCTGTAACACTGAGTTTAGAAGAATTTCTGCCAGAACTGCGCCTGTTTTTCCTCCTGACAAGAGTCTCAGCGTCTGGAGGTTTTAGTGGATGAGCTCAATGTCCAGAGTGTGTTTGTGTGTGTTCAGCTGAGAAACCTCACTCACAGAGAAAGGTGGAGCTGTCATACCCGCTAACACTGGGCTAAAGAGGAGGGAGACTCACAACATCTCCAAATCAATGTAAACAAAACGACTGATAATGAGCCTTAAATCCACAGCAACAGTGAACTGTGCTGCAATGTACAATCCAAAATGCACTGCTGTACTGAAGTACTGGTGTGTCTCCAGAATTTCACTGTTCCCTTCATCACCCAGGGACCTGTAGTGGGCGTCGGTGTCAGACGTTGCTCCTCTGATGACCTCTGTGGCCTCTTTGAAGAGGTCTTGATTTTCCTCCATTAGATTCATCACCGAGGAGCATTTACGGCTCGTCGCAGCTTTTGGAGACTTCAGCATCCAGTTCTACGGCTGTGGCTCCTGCACAAAGAAATACACGTATAACATGAAATTCAGAATTCCAGCTGGAGACACGTTTGTTGTTGTTACGATCACCTGATCATTGCACAGTTTTTGCTGCTTTTCATGGAAAAAAACATATAAATCTTAACTGAAGGAAAACTTTTAACATATTTTTTGTTAATAAGTGAATTTAAAAACAATACTTTTAAGTCATTAAAGCACTTATGTAAATTAATATAGTAGCCCTCTTAATGACCACTGAAAACGGTCTGCGACCCCCAGCTGAGAAGCACTGCTCTACAGCCAAAGCCGTCTCTATTTTTTTGTTTTTATTTCGAGGTGGTTGATGTCCATCATCTGTCACACTGTGCTGAAGGTCTTCTATGAGTCT
Organism: Salarias fasciatus; assembly: GCF_902148845.1. Lineage (NCBI taxonomy): Eukaryota > Metazoa > Chordata > Actinopteri > Blenniiformes > Blenniidae > Salarias > Salarias fasciatus. The sequence goes on from NC_043765.1 coordinate 3,454,168, forward strand.
GTGGTGGGGAGCACCATCCTTCATGCTGTTGCATGCTGGGACATCGGGCAGAGGGTGGCTGACACCAGGCTGGACAAACTCATCAGAAAGTCCAGAGGGCCATGTCCAAACCGAGGTCCCTCCTGAACAATGCGTCTGTCCTCCATAATGTCCTTGTCAATATAATACAAAACAACTCAGCTTTATTCATACAGCACTTTGAAAACAACTTCAGCAGACCTAAAGTGTTGTACATAAATTGACTGAAATATTATTATATAATATATTATATTTTTCTATACATAGTATAATGTGTTTTTATGTTCGCTCTTACGTTCAACAGCCAATGCTTATCTGTGTATGTTATAATATTTAGTATTATTTAATTTTTGTTTGTTAATCTGTTTTTTTTCCCTGAAAATATTTAAGGTTATGTGGCTTTTCGTCTTTGCTTTCGTCGTTTGGCCCTCCGGACCTGCCGTATATGAAGGCTTTAGTTTCCAGAAGCAGAGCAATTGAACTCTTTTTGAGGAAGGAAAGGAGGATCTATTTTGTTTTCAAATAATTGGGATTTTGGTGAGTAAAATGTTCCTCTTTTCCTAAATAATATTGCTGTTTTATTAAGCTGTTGATGCTCATTGTATGTGCCAGTGGCGGACCGTGCATTTCACACTAAGGCCTTCAGAACAGATCCGCCTGAATCAATCCACCTCTCAAGAACTATTTTGTCTACAAAAAAAAATCTTATTATGCAGATATGCATATAAAGAGTTGTTGCACAGCAGATAGATACTTGTGCAGCCAGAATAAATGCCTTTGCTGAAGTGCACAAGTCTCCTACTACATCTGTGCACATACAATGAGCATCAACAACTTAATAAAACAGCAATATGGGGTATTTTCACAGCTTCACTACTTCCTGAAAATAGCTGTGCACATTCATTTCCTGTCTTGTATTATTGGCCAAACTGATTAATCCAGGTGTGTCTTGTTTAGACTTCTGCAACAAGACACACCTGGATTAATCATTTTGGCCAATAATGCAAGACAGGAAATGAATGTGCACAGTTAATTTCAGGAAGTAGTGGAGCTGTGAAAATGGCCCATTATTTAGGAAAAGAGGAACATTTTACTCACCAAAATCCAGATTATTTGAAAACAAAATACATCCTCCTTTCCTTCCTCAAAAAGAGTCAAACTGCTCTGTCACATAGATTATCCTGCGTTTCAGTTCCATAAAGCCAGGGCTGAAAGTCCAGCTTGCCCTGTGGTATTTCTGGCATAAGTTTTATTTCTCTTCAGGTCTTCTTCTTCTTCTTCTTTGGAATAATTGAGGTAGGCAACCAACAACTTAGGTGCATACCGCCCCCTACTGTATCTTTTGGTGAATGTAAATCAGAGGGCCTGGATCTGCTGTTGTTAGTGTAGCTAGCTAGAAGGCGCTGAGTCGCCAACTTGAAATCTGATTGGTTGAAGCAACTGTCTGTTTGACGCTTCACTTTACTTCACTGCGCCATCAGGAACGGACAGTGAAGGCCTCGGGCAGATTTCTTTGACCCGAGCAACAGATGATGCCTGAAATCTGATTGGTTAAAGGGATACTTCAACATTTTGGCAAATTGGCCCATTTAGCGCAATTCCTTAGTCATTTCAAACAGCATGCTTACTGTTTTTGTGAGGGTGAGCTGTTGTTCATTCAGAGGTGAGTCGGGGAAGGTTTTCGGGACGGACACAATGGAAATGAATGGTATTTTTGGTTCCCCTCGTCAAACTCATCAAATACAAAATCCAACAACCCCAAAACACTTTGGTGGGCACGTTTTAATCCGCACATTCACTACGCTGTGAAATATTAATGCAAAATTACGAGATTGAGTTGTTTATGCGAAGATTGCTAAGACGGAACTACTTACTAAACATGGCGTCTGGGTGGAGTGATTACAAAAGAAAAAGTAGTTCCTTGTATTTGCTTCAATGTCGTAATGCTACAATATTATTTGTAGGTGTTTCACAGCGTAGTGAATGTGCAGATTATAACATGTCCACCAAAGTGTTTTGGGGTTGTTGGATTGTGTATTTGATGAGTTTGACGAGGGGAACCAAAAATACCATTCACTTCCATTGTGTCCGTTCCGAAAACCTTCCCCGACTCACCTCTGAATAAACAACAGCTCGCCCTCACAAAAAAATAAGTATGTTGTTCGAAATGACTAAGGAATTGCGCTAAATGGGCCAATTTGCCAAAATGTTGAAGTATCCCTTTAAATGATTTAATATGAAAAAAAACATGTCTGGAAGCAGCGCAGCCACGGGAAAACTATGAAAGGAACTGGAACATACCGTTTGGAATCATTTATTAATTATTTATGGACAAAATATAATTTGCATCAGTCTGTAATTCAGATACTTTTTAGGCCAGCAGAGAAGGCTTTGCAGGCCCTGACGGCCCACCACTGGTATGTGCACAGATGTAGTAGGAGAATTGTGCACTTCAGCAAAGGCATTTATTCTGGCTGCACAAGTATCTGTCTGCTGTGCAACAACTCTTTATGTGCATATCTGCATAATAAGATTTTTTTTGGTAGACAAAATAGTTCTTGAGAGGTGGATTGATTCAGGCGGATCTGTTCTGAAGGCCTTAGTGTGAAATGCACGGTCCGCCACTGCCTTAAAGCATCTGTATTTTACTGAAAGTATTTGACAACTTTGGTCCCGATCTGGCACGGATTAAAGATGAACAACAACATTAATAACACAGATGTTCTTGATTCATGTAGCACCGGTGGTTTGACCAAAAAAAAAATAGCACAAAAAGATAACAACAAATGACCAAGTAATAGTGAAATGAAGAACCTGGAATAAACAGCAGCAGACATAGAGAGATCAGATTAGTTCTGAGTAGAAGGTCTTGGTCTTACTCACACCTTGGTCCTGGGGGTGCTGGTTTTGGATGCTCTGCTCATAATCTTGACTCAGTTGCTGGTTTGGTGGTGTTGACTACAACGTCTCACTTTCCTTATCGTCCCCCAGCCTGACTCTTGATTAGGTGATAGTTCAGTAAACCAAGTCTAACGCCATCCTGCTCTCTTCCAGGCAGCCGCATCGGGCCTGACAATAAATCTGGCACAAATCAGAGTAAAATAGAAAAGTTTTTCTTCTCATAGTAGATTCATAGACACTCTGAAAAGCTGTCTTTGTGCTTCAGTTCAGGAAAAAAAAAATCAGTGCATCTACTGTATATTATGAAGACATATATAACTAATGTTGTGTTTTATGAGTAAAAAGACAGTCTGGCATTTCCCCCCTCAGATTAGGGAAAATACACCTGATTCCTGTCAAGCGTGGGACTTCCCATCGAAAGGATGGAAAGTTTCTGAGGGCTCAGGGAAGTGATTGAATGTCACTCAACACAACATGAGAAATATGACCTAAAGAGTGGAAACCCAGTTCTTTTGTTCCTGGTTGTTACGTGAAAGACAGAAGTTGTTTTGTTTTGTTTTGGTTTTTTTCTGTCTGTATAAGTCTGCATAAGCATTGCAGGTTTCATTGACTTGCTGTGGGACCCTTTGGCCTTTATATTGAAGTGTTAAGGTATAGTGGATGATGTTTTAGCCAATGAATGGCGTGACGATAGCATCAACTATTGGTCCTCTCTGACATGTCAATCACGCTGAAGAAACGCTTGCGTCATGCTGTCAAGCGCGCTCGTAGGAGCAGCAGAGCAGGTGGGATGGTCTGGCGCATGCACGTTTTCAAAAAGCGAGTAACTTATGAGAAACTGAAGGCGATACAGACACGAGTGCCGCCTCAGCACATCAGCGAGTAGCTAATCCAACAGACTCCAGAAGAAGAATAACCCCGAGGTTTAGTAACAGAACAATTCAAGCTGAATATGAGTCTGAAATCAATATAACTTGTGATGAGGCGTCACCGTGTTAGCAATTAACCTTTATTGTTGGCATCAAAGATTAGATCTTATTTATAAAAATGAGTAAAACAAAATAATAAAACAGCAGTTTTCTGTCATTATTTTCCGACGGTTTTCCCTTTATTTGGCATCTGTGACTTAATTCATAAATGAAATAGAGCTACACAAAACAATGTCTTACACCAAGACAGACCAGGCACTTACTAAGACTAACGAGGCATATTTGTACAAGAGACGTTTGGCTTCGACTTTTTCGAGAAAATCGTCCATTATACCTTTAAACAGTTCTTTAGCTTGCCAGCTTTTAAAAACAGCCGTAATTCCTTATGTGGTGGAGAGAGATACACAAATATTACCTTCAGGCATCATTTCATGCATGTGTTGCTTCGTGTTTGTCAGTTTACTACGGACTTTGTGAGCCTGAACTTGTTGGTCAGAGTTTGTAAGTGTTAAATGGAGCCATTTCTCTCAGTGGGAGTTTTTGTGTTTTAAAGAATTGTCGTTGATATTTCTCTTTTCATTCTTTCTTTGCACTCCTGCAGCACGATGTGCCGGCTGCAGTCCGGCGTTTGGAGGCATTTCACGCCGGCCATTAGAGATGGCAGAGACCTTAATGTGCAGCTACTGCTCCAAGACGTACGCAAAGAACACCACTAAGATGCAGATGCACCTTGATAAATGTAAGGAGTACTCAGTGGTCCTGCAGCAGTCCCCGGGTCCCAACGGGAGGTCCTTCGCCTCCATCCCGCTCCCTCTCTCTCTTTTCGGATGTCTGCCGCGCCGGGAGGGCAGTTCCTCTTCGACTCCATGGATCAGCACAGCCAGACGTTCGCTGACGCTGTATCGCCTGAAAACCTGCCAAAGCTGGTGGCCGTACAGACAAATCTGAACCTCCTGGAGCCGAGCGACGGTGAGCTCGCTCCACCGAACCGTGAGGAGGACAGAAAAGTCTTGTTTCAGTCCGCGACGCAGTAGCTGCTCATAAACAACTGCCTTCCATTAAACGGCTCACATTTTCCTCACACACTTTTCTTGTGGGTTCCTCTGCCCTGAATAAACCGTCTTTATGTTTATCTCCTTTTTTTAAAGTCTGAGATCAAACAAAATGCATCGAAAGGTACCAGATCGATGCCTTTCTGTGTTTTAGTCACATATTGCACAATATATCATGGTCACACATTTTTGTTATTAGTTTTTTATCACATTCATACACTCATGACTTGATCGTCAACAGTGAGTTATGTATTAGAAAATCCAAGTTATCTGCTTTCAGCATTTGGACACAATCTTAATCTCATCCACACTCGTTTGGCTTTTCTCTGGATGACGGTGACGGAGCAGGACCTGGAGCTGCAGAGCACAGTGCATTGTTTTCAGTTTTATTGCTACTTATAGTCGATACTCTGAAGTAATGTCTGCTTAGATGAACTGAGTTGTCATCAGGTATTGTAGATAAGAATTTTTAAAAATCTGAATTATCACAAAACATTGCTTTCAATTAGTTGTTTAATTATGGGACTAAACCATTCTATTTCCAAGTCATTCTATTATATTTTACAGTGTATAGTGGGTGGAAAGGCAAACATGTTGGAGTGTGTTTGAAACAGAAAAGTGGAGAAAATTGAAGTAGCAGGTCGGAGCTGTGAAATGTGGAACAACACAAACAGTGTCAAACACTCAAATCAAGTTCATTAAGGCCGATTAACTGATATCATGCTCGATAATTTAATAACGGTTAAAGATACTGACAGACAGGATGTGGTAATCATTCATGATCGTAAACATCATATAGAAATAAATCTATCCAGCTTCTATTATCAGTGCCTTGCTGCTGGAGTTTCAACTCTCAAACTGGAAGTGTGAAAGTCATTGTCGGCTTCGCTCGGGTAATAAAACACAAGTGTCTGCTGGTTAAGTAGCTTCCATCAATTCTAGCTCACCGTGCAGTTAAAATATTACAGTTTACCGTATTATTTTATGGAAGAGCGGAGGTATGCAGCCGGCTGGTGGGTGTGTTATAAAGCCTTCTCTGCTGCATGATTCCAGTTTCCATGCTAAGCTAACGAGCTCCTGGTTGGAGCCCTACAGTCACCAACTGCACCAGGAGGCTGAATGTTTTAGATATAAATGAGCTCTGAGGTGCAAGAACTCCTTAATGCTTAATTTCGCAACCATATTGCGAAAAGGTGCATTTTCCAATTTTAATTTCTCACACACGGCGTGCGCAGAGCGTTTCCCCTCGGCGGGTTTCCGGCCTCGGGGCGCCGAGGGGAGATCTGGAGATTGTAAATACTGGCGTGATTAATCTTAATAGCAGCGAGTGCCGGAGGTGTCTGTGCCTCGAAGGCAGCAGACCTGCACTAAATCTGAGACGCCGTCCTCCGCCGAATCGCTGAGTAAATCTACGACCACCTGCACCCGTTTTCCCTCGCGCTCGCTCGCTCGCTTCGCGCTGCAGATTGTTGCCGGCGCCGCATGGGGATTTCACAACCTATGATAGCAGATGCGTGGGCGGTAATTAGCGAGATGGCGTGCATCATTTTGCAGATGAAGAGGGCCGCGCTCGTGATGTGTGTCGCCGATGACAGGTGGCTGCGCGCCGCTTGGTTTGGAAATTGCCCTTTTCGTCTTTTAGTCACACCGTGATGGGTGCAGGACGCCACTGATTGGTTACTGTCCACTGTGGTCTGAGCTTTCCGGCTCTAGTTTGCCAGATTCGCTGCTTACTTGGAGGTTTTCCGCCTGTGAGGGTCCCAGACTACTTCCAAGAAAGGCTTCAGACCCCGTTTCTAATGTCCAATCAGCCAAAACATTACAGTGAAGCCAAACAGCGGCGGACACGCCCATTTCCACCCACATATAATAGAAGGAGCCTTCAAAATTTGAAAAGCACTGAGCTGCTTCTCAGGTTTGCTCCAAATTCTCAGTGTTTCTTTTTTGAACCGTGTAAATCTAATTTTACGAACCAAAGAGCAGGAAAAGTCCCCGATCTCTGGCGCCCGCCCAAGGGAATCCCAGAGCCCAAGCTGGGAACTATTGATTCATGGTGTTTTTACTAAAATACTTTGACATTTGAAAGATTTGAAAGGATCTACTTTTCCACTTAGACTCCATTCACATGACGTTTTCACAGAGAGTTACAGTTTTCATGTCTGTTTACACAACAGCATTGCTCCAAGCCACTGAAACTGCAACTTTTTGAAAACGCCTCCCAAGGAATAACGGTTTTTGAATTGCCCTACTCCATCTGGGTAGAAACGGGGGAAAATGCTGCTATTGGCCGTGTGCTCCACTGCTGTATTTAATGGTTCTTCTGCACATGCTCAGTGGATGGACAGTAGCAGTGCCTCGAGAGTCAGCGTTCTCTGCAGCATGTGTGTGTTTCATTAAAACAACAACCAATGGCGCCAATGTCATGCTGCTTCTGTGTGTGTTTTCAAAATGTTACATGTAAATGCAGAACTTTACTGAAAGGAAAATGCATGAACGATGCGTTTTTTCACTTGAAACGTCCTGTAAATGTGACCTTAGTCCACATGGGGTCATAGTTCCAATCTGGAGAGCAAAGAAGTCCAGACATCTGTGCCTCACAGCTTCTTCCAGCTGTTCCAGGAGCAGCTCAAACCGAACCAGAGATCTCTGTTCGAACAACCCGGCCTGTGCCTCGTTCCCTGGTCATCTCCACGAGCAGATGTACTTCATCAATCAAACACCCAAAGGAAGGGTAATCACACTACTTTGAATCTCCCATGGGTTGTCAAGCTCTTCACAGTTTAGATAATAAAATCAGTTTAATGTAAAATAAAGCAGATTGTATGAAACGAAACTGTCCTTCTGTTTGCAGAACTGCCCACTACCCGAAATATGACTGGCTGGATGGATTCATCATGTGTTATAAATATTGACCATATGGTCTGAAGCGCTAGTTTTATGCTTACAGTACGTTTGCGTAAGCCAGCACTGATGTTTCCTCAATATTTTTGGTGCACTGGCTGGAAATAGGAGACACTTTACTGAGAAACTTCAAGCATTTGTATTACATTTGACAGGTTTGAGAATTATTTGACTCCAGTGTTCTTTAACTTGATCTGAACCAGATTTTCTCTTTATATGTGCCAGAATGACCCACCCTCTCCAGGCTTAAACCACATTTCCCCCGAAAACGTTTTGTATCTGGCCAAACGCTTAATTCTTTTTAAAAAGTCTACTAGGTCTACATACCCCTGACCCCCTGAAGTTCTCTGGCACCCCTCAGTGGAGGTGGGTAGAGCTTAGACTGAATATTCACATAGATCACTCAAATACGCATGAATGAAGTGAAAACACTGACTGAGCTGAAGTTTTTAGGAGTTAATCACACACTAACAATGTTAAAAGTCAATTTTTCATGAGAGGCCCCTTTAAGACGCACATCAGCCCATAACTGACTGAGAAACAGACAAAAGGACGAAGCCACTCAATACCCTCTCTGGCCTGGCTGAAATCTGGCCGTGCGCATGTGTACACCTGCTGGCGGGCGAGTAGAAATGGACACTTTTAAACTCCAGCAGAAGTTGGACACACAACAGCCATGAAGAAACAGCAGCGTGTGCACAAATCGCGCAGGGTGGTCTGGAAACGAGAGGCCGCCGTGGAAACCGCGCTCGTTTCCTTGGGGAAGTGCGATTGGGATGCTGATTAAACGGTTTGAATTGGCTTTCTAAATCCTCTACAGTACATTACCCGCCTCGTCCCCGGAGACGATGACAGCAGACTCCGGTGTCTCTCGTAACCGTCTCGCTGCAGACGAGCTCCGTAATCTGTTTGTATTTCTGAGTTGTGAAACAAAAGTGCTGGGTCAGCCGTGTATCGCGCTCTGATAATTGGCGTCAGACGAGATCGTGTGTGATTGTGTAATCTAATCACGTCCGCAAAATATCACTGCTTTAACAGCTGCTGCCAATCCGAGTGCGGAGCTATTATTCGGGGCCTGGAACAATAGTTGGCTTTCGCCGCGGCTGGTGTGCGCGAGACAGAAAAGGCCGGGCGAGGAACCGGTCGGATGCTTTCACTGCAAACAAAAGCCATCTTGTCTGAGGAGTCACCGAGAGTTATGTATTTTTTGAGCCGGTGTCAGTGGCTCAGGAGCCTGAATCTCAAACCCAGAGGGAGTAAAATACAGCCGAAGATTTCATCAACACATCTTTCACCCGCCGCTCTTGGTGGAGCGTCTGCTGCAGCCGGTTCACCGGCTCTTTGTACCTCGCGCACCGAGCACCTGCTGCATTCTCAAGATGTTTTACACTTTTTTTACACTCCTCATTCAGCCGCTGCTGCTACATTGCGAAGGGGATCTAGTTTTATTAATGTGTCATATCAGAGTCAGGAATGTATGCCTTCACCCGTAAGGAAAATAATGGGGTTTTTTGTTTCGTACATAAATAGGCCAATTATTTCCAATAATGGACTAGAAACTGCCTGAAATGTTCACAATTAGAAATGGAAATATGTGTTTTTGGAGAAGGCAGTAATTGTAGATGACATTTGACTGACGTTTGTACTGAAAATGTATTATTTGTTCAGGCAACTAGATGCTAACAAGCCGACTGTCAGATATATTAACCTGTTTTGAACAAACCCTTCAAAATCACTCCTCAGTGTTGGAAATTTTGTGTAAACGGACACTTGAAATACCACCAAACTAATTACAGACTACATATATGCTTGAACATGTAGGCGATGTGAATTATTTGCAAGTGCGTCAGAAACTGGTCACAATTCTTTCATTCTGTCGATTTTGTTTTTAAATCTCAGAATATTTTTTGTGAAACTTTCTGGGAGCATTTGTTCTTTTCTGATAGAGATCTGACTCCATATAGGAGCTAAAACCGCCAAGAAGATAAGCTTAATGAAATTGGCTGACAGCTCGACTAGACTCCACAAAAAATATGTCTTTCGTGTCTGGAAAGAGATGGGTTATGAAACGTAGAAAATGAATCAAACAACTGCTTGTCTTTTATGTTGAACTACTTATTTTAGGAAAGTCAGATGAGGACATCTGCATCTCATTCATGTCTGTACTCTCATTTAAAAACAACCTCTCAGGAAAACCAAGCCAGCTGCAAAGTACAAACATGTATCAGCAATTCTGAACCTTCGCTGAACTTTACAAATCAATATCATGCATTTGATTTGTTTTTAATCTCTATAAATGAAAGAGTAAAATCCCTGAGAAGAGACGGCGAATCAGGTGAAGCAACTCGTTAAGCGTTTGAGGCTCCTCAGCAGGAATGGGAAAAGACGGGACCAGGCTGGAGGAGACGCTGCCGCTGCACTGCTCACCCTCGTTTCACCCGAACTCGACAGCCGGCGCTCGATGAGTCTTCAGAAGCTTCTGCTGCTCCCGTGACCTCCACGAGTCCGCGCAGAATCCAGGAAGTGAAATCCCAGCAGAGGCTCATGGCCTGGCCGCTGTCACTCAGACCGGAGGCCCGGCCCCACCTTGATCTGCCGGTTACCTCCAGCCTCAACGCATGCTTTTACCATCGAACGCCATCGGCCAGGTCACTGCCGGTAAAGTCAGACCAGTCGTGCTTTTGTCACAGGTAGGCTTTATTTCCATCTAAGGGCAACGTCCTTCGAAGAACATGAACGTCTTAATCCTGTGGAGGCTGGATGGAAGCAACGCAGGAGGCGCTTTCAGCCACAGACTGACTCCTTCAAAGCAGGAAATCTACTTTCCTGAAAGCTACAATCAGTGTCTTTAATGGAATACTAGTTGGTTGCATGTTGTAACTGAATATTACTCCTAAAGAAGATAAAGGAGAATTAAGGTTAAGGTAACAACCTACCGTAAAGAGATGCTGATTGTGTTTTATTTATTTTATTTATATTTTATCTTATTTTTTGTAGCTCTTACGGTGTGTTCACATGCACGGCAGTTGATAAAGGTTGTGAACCATCGGTTTGAGAGACCATCTTTTCAACCCGGGATGCTACATCCAGGTGTCAAATATTACGTCCCGTTTGGGATGTTTCAAGAGAGAACATATCATTTTGGCATTTTAGTTTCAGAACGACTTTTGCACAGCAACGTGTGGACAGATGACCAAGTCGGATTGTTGTTCTGGTGACTCAGCTATGAAACTACCAAGTCCAGGAGAATGTGGACCAGGACCAGCACCAGGACCAGGACCAGGGGGAATGTGAACCAGGAGTCATGACACTCTGGAGGAAAACATTGTTCTGATTGTCCATCTACTGAGCATGTGCAGAAGAACTACTACAGCCATAGTGCCCATGCTGCTTCTAAGTTGTGCAGAATTCAGACCTTGAATTCAGTTTTTATTCTTCGGGACACTCCTACGTGTCCGCTACACGATGTAGGTATGCGGTGAGTCCACCCAAACTTCACATGGCCTCTGCCGTTTCGCCCCCTGTCGCCAAAGGCCGGGCGCAGGCCAAATGCGTCACGAGGCCGGGGCTTTATTTAGAGATGACCATTGTGTCGGACTGTTAGTTCGGCCAGCCGTCAGCCTACTGTAATAACAGGCCGCCAACAGTTTGCGGTCAGAGCCTCCCATCATTTTCTCATTCCTCTCACCCAGGCCAACGTCAACCCACCCAGCAGCCCACTCCGATCCAACCCCCGTCCGGAAAACAAAAACAACAGACGGGCTGTGCCAAGGAGACTCTGCCGCTGCCCATTACCACAGCCAGGAGCCAGAGGGGGGGTCGGGGGGGTCGGGCTGCTTGACTTGCAGATATGTAAAATAACCTGGTGGCCAGGAGAGTCTTGGCTCTTCTCCCTCGCATGTCTTGTTCTTGCTGCTCTCAGCACCTCATAATGCTGTAGTAATTACATTCCAACGCAGCCGATTCATGATCGGGTGATCGCAGCTGTTTTTTCCACAAACCAGTCATGGGTAGATTCACTAACTGTGGACGATGGACTCAGATTATTTAGCAACATGTCCAGATTGTAACTAAATTATTCTGTATTTTTTAGACATTGTTGGAAAGAGAGCATGAATATCCACCAACTTAAGACTAAATCCATACCAACCTCTGTGTTCTGAAAGTGTTGATGTTTAGAGTGTTTTGTTCTCTGCAGAACACCTGTGCGGTTTCATTACAAAAACAAACAACAGCACCCACTAGTGGCCGAACATGCTCACTATGTTCAAAACGCTGCTATGTAAACGTGAAACTTTTCTGAAACAAAAATGCAAAAATAATGCGTCTTTACATGAAACATGTAAACGGCTTCAGTATTATTAAAGCTTTACTTCACTGCTTCCTTTCCATGAATCAGTGTGTGACTGTCCTGTGATGGGATCCGTCAAGACTGCACTTATCCAACCGCTAGCTGTGATTGGCTCTTTCCACGTCTGAGTTAGATTGCTAAATAATGCGGTCATGGTGAAGATCTGCGACATAAAGCCTTCTTTTAACTATTCCCATCAAGCATCTGGAGTCCTGCAAGAGGTTCGAGCACTGGTTGTTTTGCTCTGGTGTGTGACTGTTGCCCACGTGGAAGCTGGCTTCACACACAACCTCATTTTATTCCAGCAAACATTGGCTTACGCGGAAAGCTGGGAGGACTCATCTGGGATGAGAAGTGGCATGAAATAACCCAAATAGTAACGGCTCTGCTGGGGATGGTGCCATTTGCACTACATAGGAGGTCTTTGGAAAGTCATTCTGTTTGGGGGTAAAAGCAAAGCGCTGTTATCAGAAAAGGCTATAAAATGGCAAACAACTGCAGGGAAACAGGAAACAAAGCCCCGTTAAAGCCAGAGGGATCTTAGCCTCAACTGTTCAAACAAGCCCAGTCTGTTCCAACCATTGGGAAACTGGAAGAGGGGGGGGGGGGGGGGGGGGGGGGGGGGCGGGGGATCACCTTGAGAAACCAAGAGAGTCACAGCTGAAATCCCTATTTAACCAAGAGTGGGGGAAAGTGCCATGTGATACATCATTATCATCACAGGTGTGTGGAGATCTGTGAGGAAGGCGAACCTTGAAGCCGCTTCAGTCTCGTCATCAATCATCTCCGGGGGCGTTCTCATCCCTTGTCTCTCCATCTCACGCTTACACTCCAACTTCCTGCTCTTTCCTCGTTCCTTTTATCGCCGTTCACCATCTCGTGCGCTCGCTCGACGGCATCTAAGGATCCTCAAAACAAATCAAAGCTTTGAGGAAAAGCCGGCGACCTCTTTCCGCCGCGTCTCTCTTCCCTCCCAAGGAGAGTAAAGCTCGGCCTCCTTCAGATCCAAACACCTCTTTTGTTGCCATCCAGGAGATGAAGTGAGAACATGGCCGCCCGGGCCGCTCTGGGAACGTGCCGCTGTTCTCCTCCAGCGGCAGAAGCCTCAGTGTTGCCAAGTACGAAGCTCTAACTGCTACCAGATGTACAATTATGACCACTCACAACCACCAAGGCCCTTTTAGTGGGCAAAGAAAGGAAGGAGATAAAGTCCTTGGCGGAATAATGAACTTTCTGCAGAAATATTTATCTCTTTCCGCTTCAGACTGTTTCCCTTTTATTATCTCCACGAGATGAAGATCACATGCTCAGAGCCGCATTAACAATAAACAAGTCTTTATGTTCGAAAAGCTAATCAGAGCCCGAACACAGACACACACACGTTGAATAAAACAGGGTGTATCGGTTTCAACCCAGTCCAACCCCCCTTTTCCCCAAAACGTCCAAATATATTACTAATCTGTTTTATTAGTCTCTCTCTGAGAATGTGACGTTCATTGAAATGGACAGTGTTTCCCGAGCTGTGCTCGGAAGTACACAAATCCCATCCGTCTTGTCAAAAAGATTCTTCATGCCTTTGTTTTCAGCATCCAGAGAAGTTCATGGAAGGTTTCAGAAAAAGATGAGTGGAGGGAACGAGAAGCATCTGTTTCACATGACAGTATGAAGTACAGCTCGTCTCTGTTATCGTCGCTGTATGGCCACCGTGGCCGCCGCTCTGCTGTTGCCCTCATTCGTTGTTGGTTTGTTTCTTGTCACATTCTTTCTCTGATTTTTTTACCGCTATAACAGAAGAGGTTAGGGAAGAAAACTGAAAGAAAGTCTCCTCTGAGTCTGGTCCTGCAGAAAGCCTCCTTCACTCTGGTCCTGCAGGTTTCTCCCTGTTAAAGGCAGTTTTTCTTTTCCACCTCTGCTTCGCTCATGTGGGATAGTCGGTGTTTTCTCTGAGATGACTGTGTTGTTATTGGCACCATATAAATAAAATGGAATTGAATGTGTGCGGTTTTCTTCAGGTTCTCATTTTGGTCCTCATGAGATGAAGAATTGCCCCTTGGGGATAACTGGGACTCTGTAATGGAGTGACGACCTGTCCAGGGTGTTTCCAGCTGTTTTTATATTGACTCCACTTTCCTGTTACATCCATTTGGAAACTGCTGGTGCAGAGTATGGCATAGATTGATGTAATTGTATTTGCAAAGAAATTTGCAAGATTGGGACTTTCTGTTTCCTCAGGGATGTTGGTTCCCATCCACAGACTCCACTTATACTGTACAGTTACTGCTCCATCACGAATCCCACCACCTGTGGAAAAACCATCAGGGTGAATCATTGCTGTACAGCTGAGGGGAGAGAGCACACATAAATCATTCAAATAAGTTCATCGCTGTTTGTAATAACAGTGAATTCTTTACTGCACCTCAAGCAGCGAGACATAATGTCCTTTCTTTTTCCTTGCAGTAGTTCCACTCATCTTCGTCCAGATTTTCTGGCGCCCAGCTGGAGGTTAACGCCGAGCCCACCGTGTCTATAATTCTTACATAATTACAATTTCCCTCCATTCAGACTTGCCCGATTCCCGGCTGTACAGTAGGAACAATACAGTGTCTGTTCAGCGATGGAAAATACTCCGGACTGAATTCTTGCTCATTTGGTTCATTGAGTTAACCCCGAAACACGTTTTTCCATGAACAGAACACGCTGCCCGTCGGCCGCAGAGCGAAACGCGTGCAGACGAGCTGCAGAGAAAAAAGCGAGTCTGTGCAAGCAAATAAAAAGCTGATTCGTCCAGACTGCGGCTCGCAGGTGTGCGGCGGTGTATATGAGAGGTGGACATGGTGTTTTTACAGGTGTGTGACCACATGTTGACATACCCTCCCTGCTCTGCTGACAGAGTGTTATACGGCTCAGCCTCTGCTGACCCTCCAGGCTGGACGAACACTGGAACCCAGACTTTATGATTTAGCCTCTGTTTAGTGGGCAGGAATGTAATGACTGCGAGGGGCTCGGGGAGCGAGCGCACGGACCTCCATCTCCACTCAGGGCTGTGATAAACAGTCAAATCACTGGAGGCTTCCAAACCGGGAGGAGAGCCGTCTCACGAGATCAAGATTTAACAACTTCTCATTGACGTTTCAGCGGAGAAGAAAGGAAAAGAGGAGCAGAGCCCACTCGCTGTGGGTTTGGTCCCTTTATGCTGATTTAAAGCAATAATTGAGGTCAAGTGCTCCAACAAAATGACGGATCATAAAACCCCTGCAAATGATTAGCAACTCATTTTCTTGAGAGGGTATACAGCTAGTTGAAGCAGAGTCAAATAGACTGTGAGCGACGCTGACCGCCACTTTTAATTCTTCCCATGATCCAAAGACGTGCTTTATGGCTAAAAGATGACTTTAAGCCTCTCTGCTCTGTGATGGACTGGAAGCCTGCTGCGTTTGAACCCGGCCTTTACCTTCACCCACAGTCAGCTGGGATCAATTCCGGCCTCCTGCAGCTCTTATTTACTTCCATGTTGGATCACAGTCCGGCATAAAACATGATTTAATTGCATGTACGTTCAGATAGATTCCATGCTGGTTTTGCATGTTTTGTGAGTGATGAACTGCTAGAAACCGTATTTCTGTGCTGATTTGCTCGTGCTCGACATGAATCCCCCCAAAATGAGCTGAATTCTAGGTCAGTTTTTTTTTTCATATTGTCAGTTAGGAAAGCATTGGTTCTTCAACACAGAGCATGTTTTTCAAATTTTCAGTTATTGAAGCTTTTTTTTTTGTTTGTTTAACATATGCTCCTCTTATATTAATGTATGGAGATGGAGAAATATGTGTCCGAAACTCCAGCCGTGGTCTTTTCAGGAGTAACTGAAGGGAGAAAGATTCCACTTCAAACTGGGTAAAATACATGTGAGGGTGGTCAGAATGGAAGCTTCCCATTGGGCAAGAGAGCAGTTTTGCTGAATAAAGGTACCAATTCCAAGCACAAATGACTTGCTCTTGTCTTTATCTTTCTCATACTCATTTGCATGAATTGGGATGCTAACTCTCCCTGTTTCAGAGAAACACAACAGCAGAAAAAGAAAATAACAGATATACAGTAAACGTGCATAGCTATGAAAATTCACTGTACTCTGTTTCACAAACAACACGAAAGAATTTCTTTCAAGTTGTGAGTATCATGTGAACAAAACTCTAAAGGAAAATAGCTTCATGAACTCCAGCCTAGCTGGAAATGTGTTCGTGTTCTTCTTAAGTGCAACACAAATCAGCCTGTACCTAATTGCAGCCAAATTACATATTTGTCCAGCTTACTCTATCAAAAGTATGATGTTTCTTTTCACCACTTTGAGGAAAAACCCGCCGCTGACTTGCCAAATGTGGCCATGAATCAGTCTGTTAAATCTTTAATAAGATATGTTATGTTTTGCCCACTGATTTGCGTCATGCAGCGAGTAATTGGGGTTTTAAAATATAAAGTGAAAACTGAATAAACAGTGAGCATTTGGAAAACGTTTGATAATTGGGAATGACTAAATGATGAGAGAAAGGGAAATGATTTGAGTGGCAGAGGAAACTTTTCAAGATGATATTTTGTCTTTCAAATTTCGCTTGATTACAGGCTATTTGCGACTCGCTCCAAGCTGCTTTTCCAGGACTGCGTGGCACGGATTGAAATGTTGATGCTCTCAGAAGCGTGTTTCCACTGGAGGCATCCGCACGGCGCCGCAATCCAGCTCTTAAAATCTCCGGTCAAACACTGCGCGGGCTGCTCGTCTGCATCCAAACTCCCCGGCGTTAACCCCGGCAACCCGGGTCCATCTGTCTCCGGGCGGATCCGCTCTGCGGAGGCGTCTGTGGCATTTGCACACCGCTATCTGGTTGAGTCTCCCCAATCTGAATTCTCTCCTTATTTTTGAGTCCAATCTGGAGGAAAGTAATCCTCCCAACCGACTCTCCTGTCTCACCAAACACGGAGCCGCCAGACTTGGAAATGTTGAACATTTCCTGGTGCCATGTTCCAGTGTTGTTATGACTCACAGTATGGATGAAGCACAACAAGCGGTGGAGGTCCAAAGTGATTTTTACACTCTGAGTGAAAGTGACGTTAAGCTGACGTGTGGTATCAACAGATAAACGTATTATTTACACTGTAAAGTCTTCCTTGTGTGTGGGTTTTCTTCAGTTTCCTCAAACAGTCCAAAAACATGCATTTGATCCCCCATTTACACCACAACACTCAAACAGACGCCCATAGCGCCAAGCCGGTTTTGCGTTTTCACTCGAAACCGTTGGAAATGAACCCTAAAATTGTTTATTGAGTGTGAATGTAAGTGTGTGTGGTCGTCAGTCTCTCTGTCGTGTGATAAACTGATGGCAGATCCAGACTGGAAGAAACCACACAGCCATGAACTGGGAGAACTGGCATAATTGGATGAATGGATGATTGGACGTTTGAAGAATATCTGAATCCAAGGAGGCATGTTTTCAGTCTCTCCTAAAATCCAACAGCTATTTTTTTGACAACTGTAGCAGATTTACTGTGAGATGATCTGTCAGTTCACAGCTTTATACGACTGTTTATTGATTCTCTTTAGTAAAAGTGTAACGACTGGATCAATCTGCGTGTTAATGACCTCTGAGGTAATTATTCACATGAGAGCTCGTTAGCTCACGACCTGCAGTGGTTACCAAGCGCTGTTTCCAAGACCATAAACAGCTTCGTAATATGAAGCATAAATCCCAGCATTGCATCCAACACTTGCAGATGAACAGTCAGCCGGGGCTAAAATAACGGCTGGTGAGTAAATGAAGGGGGGTCAGACACAGGCTATCCGGACAGGAGACCGCCAGATTCATGGAGCATTTCGGTCTTCTTGGATCAGCCTGGCTCTTGACCTTTGACACCCTCTGGAGAAGGATCTGAAGACATCTGTGCATGACAGAAGAGCAAAAGTTGGTGACAAACATTGAAATGAGCCATCCTTGAGGATTCCATAGACATAACTGGGTGTTTTTTGTACTTTGCTTCTCCTTGTTGACTAAATTTAGCTTCAGTCTGTCCTCCACTTTCGACTAAGTGGTGTGAATTTGTTCATCAGGTAAACTACACCACTTTACCGCTAAAAACTTCGGCTAACAGAGCATTACCCGTTCCTTCTGCTGCTTTCTGTGAGTGACTCCACGCACCATCTAGTGGTGCAAACCTGCACTGCAACAACGAATGTGAGGGGAAATTAGACAACTGGTGAACTTTTGTGATTTAGCTACCAAAATATTACTGAACTTTGCTGTGCTGACACAAACATTCTGCAGAGAGCATTCATTTTCCTCTGTTTCCATGGTGACAGAGTTAGAGCATTTTCAAAAAGTTGCATTTTAAGTGACTCTGATCACCATTGTCGTGTAAACGAACACCTGAAACGTGACGGAAGATTGATGTTTTCATTCGAAGGTGTCATTTAAACAGAGCATGAGTGTGTGTGTGTGTGTGTGTGTGTCCTGTGATAGACTGGTAACATTTCCAGAAGGATAAACCATAAATTCCACATACAGTATTTGACATGTTGTAAACCACAATTAAAAAAAACAACATATTTGCCGTCTGGCATCAGCAGAACTCGATGAACTAAGTTCATCAGCAAACTCGAAGAATCATCGCTGACTTCAAAACGCCGCCTCACAAGTCAGTCCAAATCAAGCATCTTGTCTGGCGTAACGTCTGACACCGCGGTCGTCTGTCTTAATTAATGAACATTTGCTGCAGCTGTAGATTTCCCAGCAACCTTTGCTTTCGACAGATTGTGGCTTTGCAGCTTGAGGTGAGAAATGAAAACAAAACCTTTTCAGCTGCATCTCTAAATTTGCTCCATTTCTAATAAGGCTGACGGGTTATTTTGACTCGACATGCCATGTGTTTTGTGGGAAAGTAGAAATGTGTTGCATTTATGGCGGCGAGCTGCGGCTCCAGCCAGCAGATTGTTCACATATTTGCTCTTGAATAGGAACAGAAAGTTTGGGGCTGAAAAGTTGCTCCCTCGTTCGGTCCTGTTGACAGAAAACATTTATGCACAGTCTGTTTTCCACAGAAAGCCGCGGAGGCCGTGGCGTAATGACGCTGAAGATTTTCTGGCCATTCACCTTTTTATTCTCCGTGGAAATAAAGATTATCTGATTGCTCCCTGCTTATCCTGTGACTTTCTGGCAGGAATTGCGTTTCCATTGACCGCGTGCCGGCTGTGACATGTTGGAGGTAATATGAATTTCAGAGAATCTCTGCTGTGAGGCGGAGCGGCGGCATGAGCCAGAGTCTCGTTTGGGATTTATGGGAAACGTTATCTCACGTCGTTACTTCGCCGGCGCCCTCACCATCCCCGCTGGCTGCTACATGATGGGGACTGGGCTTTCATTTGAGGGTTGGTAGTTCGATTCCCACCTCACCGTGTGAGAAAGCAGTGAACAATGATCGTCTCCCGGTGGCGTGTGAGTCTGCTGATGTGTGAAACGTGACTAAGGTGTTGCGTTTTTACACCATTTAGTTACATTATGGAAGTGATTTGCTGATGGGTGATAAGATATTCATCATGAGGGGCGTTAAACAGTTCTGTTCAGGATCCACGTTCAGCCCCACATCATCCGCAGTGGGTTACAGTCGGTGTTTACCTTCAGAGTTGGATTTATTGTGAGTCTGCATGTTACAGCTTCACATTTATGACATCAATTTCTTGCTAAAACATGAAGCTGTAAAGCTTTGTGCCTGAGAAAATGTTAGTGTTATTTATATGTTTGATTTCCTTTCACGTTCCCGGCGTCCGTCCTTCTGCTCTCGCCGTAAATCAGACCTGAGTGTGACCGGCCCGCGTCCCGACGTGACCAATAAACCAAGTCGACGTTTAGGATTCAAAACCCATAAAAATAATAAAGTCTGCTCTGTGTTTGGACGTTTGCAGCGTCTCCGCCACACAGTCCGCATTCATCCGGCTCGGACCCAGGATCCAGGGAGGATGTTATTCCAGTGACACATGCCTTGCTCTGCGGTGCGTCACCGCCGGCGTGTGTGGCTCGTCACGTTGAGAAAGGCCGCATTCACGCGGCGGCCTCGCAGGTGCGCCATCAGGAGCCCGGCGGTTTACCAGAACAAGCTTTAGAGCGCTGGAAGGGTTACAATAAAACCCGGGCTGGAAATAGCAGCGTGACGAACACTCCCGGTACCAGGCCGCTCTGCTCTCGCTCAGCTGGGGAAGGGGGATGTTTTCCTCGCAGCCTGGTGGTTACCGCGGCAACCCCAGGACAGAACTCGACGGAGGGGGGCCGTGGGTCCGTCTCCGAGCCAGCCGGCCACATGTCAGGAAGCGACTCGTCCCTCCAGCGAGGACGTCCAGACGGAGCCCCGCCGTCCTCAGGCTCTCGTCCTCCAGCCGCCTGTCAGCTGCAGGGAAGGTCCGAGAGCCGCGGCGAGTCTCAAGAGGCAGCAGCTGGCGGCGCACCGGGGCCAGTCGGAGAGGCTCGGATCGGTCGTGACTTTCCCACCATACACATTTCTCTTAGCTTTTATCTGCTGTATTTGAAAAGTAAATAAGAATACATCAACATGTTTTCTTGCCGAAGAGCTGTGATTTTGACATGGCTTCCTTTCACCTTCGTTCCAGCTGATGGACACCGGGTCTAAGGTCCGATTCCTTGATGTTTCTCAGTCTTTCTTCCAATGATGCAGATTCTCCGTCGACTCTTCACCCAGAACCGCTTCTCTCTTTTTTCTAGCTTCATCCCACCCCCCTTCTGAGTTATTTACTGAGACCTTTGAGGTCGACGTTTCTCCCTCCACCCCTCAGATAAGACGCCGGCTCGACATGCTCGTTGGGAACTCTCCTCCTGTTCGTCAATCGGCGGAACGTGGACTGTTTTCCACCCAATCAGGGCTGGATGCGACGGCTCCCTCGTCCTCCGTGTGGATTGTGTGTTTGAGTGCGGTTGTGGAATTTGTTTCTCGTTCATGTCAGATCGTCCCGACCCTGCCGCCGCCGCCGCCGCCGCCACTGCGAATAAACACGGCTGTTTATCGTCAGGTCATCTCGCCTCGTGTCAGCGTGGAACAAGCTGAAACATTTAGCGTGGAGAACCTGTCGCAGGTAAGAAAAGAAAGGAAGAGAAAGTGGCGTATTAGGCTGTCAGCGTCACGTTCACCCAAAGCAGCCTGTGGGAGGGAAGAGATGCATCATGGGAGCGGGACGTCAGGGAAAGTTTCAGCTTGACAGGCGAGAATTTGGATGTGAATAAATCCAGATCGCAGGCGGCAAAACAAAATCATCACGTCAAGCCCGCATGTGCTGGAGCTCAGAGAGAAACACGACCGGCTGATTCCAGCGATCAAAAACTCATTTTTCAGATAAAATACGTTTTACAATCTTCTCACCACATCTGAAACTTTAAATTCAAATTCTTAATAACAAAATGAAACGTGTTTGAAGTTTTCTAACTTTTCAAAACAGAGCCACCCACTTTTCTGTTTTTTTCTTATCAAATTGAACTTTAAGTGGGTTGAAACAAGCATAATTTCACTGAAACAGAAATCCAAAATACTTTTTGTCTTTGGCTGAAATTAACCCAAAGATACCAGATTTATTACTGCGTTATAGTTTTCTAATGAGCTCTATATTAAAAAAATGTTGGTTCAAAAAGTTCAAATAAGACTCGTGGAAGTTGATTATTTTCTCCACCGCCTCACGAGGGTTTGTGGCATTTGCAGAAATCCTCTCTGCACTGTAGCTGCAGGGTTCACTTCGGGGCACCTGGACCCGCTTTTCACACACATTGAGGACGATTCCAGCGTGAGACACCGAGAGCAGAAGACACTCCAACCTTCAACGCTGGACTCACGCTCACAAAGTTTCACTGAAAAGCTTCTGTTGCAATTTAATTTTCATAAAACCTCACAACTCGCCACTCAAGGCGTTAGTTTGATTACTTTGCTTCTAATAATGCAGCCCACACACACACACACACACACAGCTCTGTCCAGTTCCATGTCAGTTAATGTGTAATTACAGGCAGCGTAATTAGCATTTTTAATTAAGCGCTGCATAATGGGGACAGCGGGCCCAGATATTGGTGGTATTTAATGGCGTGGAGGCGGCTGGAGGGACGGCTGCTAATTTCAGATACACAGTCTGATTGCTTTCTGCCATTTAATGAATTGTCTGGCGGGATAAATGGCTTTGATCAAATGGACGTGGTCCTGGAGCGGCGAGCCGACCACCAGTGCCGCGGACGCCGCGGCCAGGAGGTTAAAGTTGACTGGAGGTGAGAACACCGGGGCGTTTTATTCATGCTTTAAAGGAGCGGAAAAAAAAGAAGTCAAACCATGGAGCGGTTTTCTATTGTTGGTTTCTGAAAGACGCCGCCGCCTCGTTCCTCCTGTCTTCGTGTTTCCAAGGTCTCGTCCAGCTCTTTGAATCGCTTCTGTGATTGGAATAATCTGCGTAGTTCGATGTCCAAATGCTTGGTTTCGGGGTCTTTCTGTGTGGAGTTTGCATGTTCTCCCTGATCCAGATCCTGAGTGTTACGTGCTCAGAATGTCATATGCTGTACAGAAATCCATAAATAATCTCATGCACGCAGACAAACTGCTTTACAGTGTGTCTTTATTGTTATATTTTCTCATAAAAACCAGCACAAACAGGTTTCTCAGTATTTGCTTTGTCTTTCGCTGCCTCGCTCGGTTTCACCACGCTCGACACAGATCTGCAGATCACATTCACCGGAGTTTTAAACATACAATCTCTCCCCTCCTCATTTGTATGGAAATGATTTAAGAGGAAGTCGAGGCTTCTGGAAACTCATCACACCGAACGTATCGCGCCCGATCGACCTCATCAACGTGTACTTTGGCTAAATGTGAGTTTTGGGAGAGGCTGAAGGCGGAAAATCATCCGGGGAGACGCTGAGATGCGTATCGCACATCTTGATCATGTGAGGATCGGGACGGAGGCTTCTGCATAAAACATGAAACGTTAACGGGGTTCATCGGCGGGTTAAGATTGATTCGGGAGTGGACGAGTGGAAAGCATCAGCCCGCCTGCAGCCAAACCTCAGCACCTTCCCCTCAAATCCGACATGACAGGTTAAACAGGCGTTACTGGAAAAATAAGTGATGCAAGAGAGGAAGCGTGGTGAGACGGAGGGTCTGTCCAGGACACCGACGTGAGGAAGCTAAAGAACACACAGATATGTGAGACAGAGAGGATGAGCAGCGTCCTCTCCGCCCGGGACGTGTGTGTTCTGGTCATCTGGAGGATCCGTGGTCGGCTGGACGGCCTCCAGCTCCGCGGGCCTGTGGGCTGCAGCCCGGCTCCGTTTCCTCCTGGAACGGCGGGGTTCTGCTCCGCCGCCGTGGGAATTTCCTGGGATCGCAGCAAACATCTCCTGTTCAACCTGGGCTGAGGGAGAGACGGATTCCTGGGAAAAGTCCCGGCCTGCCATCGGTATTCAGAGCGTCTCGCTCACTCAGACTCTCTGTCGGGTGTGTAATCGGCCAGTGCGGCTTCAGCTCGCCTCCCAATCACTTCGTCAAACGTATTCGACTCGCTTGATTTCCAGCGTTATCTGACAGTTTAGTCAATTGGTCAGCGGTGGAGTGAGGTGAGAGGACTGAGCCTGTTAGGTTCAAATAAAGGACCAGCAGGACAGTTTAGACCTGAACCTGCTCCCATCAAAGTCATGTAACCCTGAGAGCTCCCTCTATCCGCCCTCAGAAGACCAAACTCTCACTGCAGCATGGGACACGTGGAGAAATTCACTCTCAAGAGGGAGGAAATCATTTAATAAACCATGTTTGACTGACTGGCTTCGCTGCAGAACTAACTGAAGATCCTTTTACAAGACATAAATGTGTTTTGGGTATTTGGTGTTTGGAGACACTGGAAATGCAGCGACTGTGCATGAGCGCCACCGCCGTGATAAACAGTTCTTCTGCACATGCTCAGTAGAGACCATAACAACTACCGGTATGTTTGCCTCCACACTGTCATGACTTCCAGTCCATGTTCTCATGGACTCCTGGTTTTTTTTTTTTTTTTTTTTTTTTTTTTCCCTTGTCCTGTTCGGTAGCTGGGGCGTGCAATATTGTATGATTGTAGCCTTTTACTATCCGAACAGATTTTAATATTAGCAGCAGGACGAGACTGAGTCTCCTCCTGCTGCTGCCTTTATTTTAAGCTGGCATCCGGCATGGCTACCGGACAGGACCGGGACGGAAATGCTCAGAGAGCAGGGACAGAAAGAGAGAAAGATAAAGAGAGGGAGAACGGAAGGGGGGGGGGGGGGGGGGGGCGGCACAACCTATGTACAAAGTCACAATACAAAACAGTGTTGTCGACGCCTGGTTTTTTTTTCTGAAATCTGGCTTCCTTATCTCTGAACACAGTGCACCATTTTTTGCCAAAGTAAACATGGACGCTTCACAAAAAAATGCAGATATGAGTCAAATAAGCTCCTCAGTAGTGCAACAATATCATGAGAAAGTAACAGTACAAATTTCTATTCATACTTCACACCATCTAATTTACAATGTGACTTTTAAGATCACTGAGACCATTAAAACCTGTTCTTTTCATTGAAACCCTTCGTGCATCTTGTGGTGTTGAAGATGGACAGATGCTCTTTTGATGGACATTCTGTGTGGAGTTTGCATGTCCTCTCTGTGCACCAGTTTTCTCCAGTACTCTTTCCAGTAGTGGTAATGACACTAAAACCTTCAGAAATCTTCATTCAGGCGTGTTACAAACCATGATGACAAACTCTTATGAGGAGTAAAGATCTACAGGACTGCACGAAGGATGTGGAAGCTCGTCGTTGCCCGAGGCTCGGTATTTACCGGGTGCTGTTACATATTTAACCACCAACGTTGAGAATTCATCGACTAGATTTTAAATTACGCTCTACACTCCGCTGTGTCGATTCAAACTCAGAAGATCACCTGAGTCCACGAATGTTTTTAATGCCAAAGGTTTGATTTACTGAGAGGGACAGGAAGGACACAAATAGCTAATCAGCCGATCACCTGGCAGTGGCTTCATGTTTCGAGACATTTGAACCTGGTGAAAATGAGCTGCTGATGGATGGCTGTGCTCTCAGGGCTCCTCTGAGGATTCTCAAACCCTCTGAAGTCGGCCACACACACACAGAATCGTGCTGGTTTCATCCAAATGTCACACAGTCAACAGACGACGATCTTTTCTCTTAGAAGATTCTCCTAGAAGTGTGTCTTTATGTCTGCGGTGTGTTACGAGTGAATTTGTCCCGACAATCGGCTCCAAAACAGGTCAAGGCCGACGATTGTAAATATTGAACTTGTTCAATATTTCCGACAAAAAATCTTCGTGTGTGTCGAAGTGAAAGAAAGAGATCGCTCTGAGAAACGTCAGAGAATGAAATGTAGCCAATCAAGAAGCTTCTCAGCTGACTGACCGTAGACACAGCACACCTGCTTAACCTGCACCAGTTGAAAAGTTCACAGTGTTGTTATCAGCAAAGTGCTCCTTAAATCTGACTATGCTGTGCAGATTAATAATTCACTGGAGCTCCTCATCTTTTCATGAGGAAAACTTGAGATCAGGGATAAAATAATTCTCCTTCCAGGTGAACAAACCAGGCGACTGTATTCGGTGTTATTTGACTTCACAGGTTGTGAGAAACAGTCCTCTCCAGGAGAACGTTTGATCTCCAGCAGCCGAGGACTCGGGACAGTCCAGGTCCTGTGCCAGAGTCTGGCTCTGATGGCGGTGGGTGGGTGGGGGCCTCGGGCCCCTCTCATGTGGCCGTCGGCCCCTCGGCGCTGCCTGTCACTTCTCAAACCCTCCGCCCGAAATGGAGCGAGGCACAAGAGGCGCTCAGAAAGCCGGAGCTCAGCAGCAGGCGTCCTATCAAAGCTCTGGGAACGCCGCGCTCCCAGCTAAGTCAACTTGGCTGCGTCGGAGCTCAAATATTTGAGCAGCGCTCGGCGGCCGGGATGCCACTGGCAGAGCTTCACAGGGTCCCACGTCCAACGCAGAGACCTGGGGGCCGGGCGGCGGGGTGGGGAGGCGGTCTGAATGCTGGGAATGTCGACGCCTCCGCGCTCCCCGGCCTCCCCGTTCAGACTCCACCGGGCCCGATGTTGACGAAGCGTCTGACAGATCCTCTCACCGAGTCTCTGCATGAGTTCCAACGAGCTTGAGTGATGCGTTTATTGGCCATTTCTGAATCATCTTCAGAATAGATTGATAAATGATGTCTGAATTAGTAGCTTTGAGTGTCTCAAACGGTGAAAGTATCTTTAACTGCTCACATTCAGCTTTTATCAGTACTTGTTTCAGATAAATAAATGTATTCATTGTAAGGTACTATTAAATTATACAAGTTACTTTCAAGACGCTCCACGAACTGATTTATTACTCAGTAAAAACAATGGATTCAAGTGTACATTACACCCCGTTTACAACACATTTTTAATGAAAATAGAAACATTTTGTTGTGTTCCGCGCTCAGAGCCACTAAAAACTCCGTCTCCATGAAAAAGGGGGGAAAAGCATCTTTTTCCAAACTGTGCATGAGCACTAGTAGTCAATAGTTCTTCTGCACGTGATCAGTAACTGCAGTGTTTTCATCCAGGATGTCATGACTCCCCAGTTCAGATTCTCCTGGACCTGCTAGTTCTCAAGTTGACAGTCACCGTAATAACAATCCAGCTTGCTGGTCTGTCCACACGAATGTCCGCCTTCTGGCCGCCTCCTCCCATTGTTGATGTTTATACTCTCTGAAAGCAAGTGTGTATGAGTTGATTAAAGCAAACCGCCCGCTTTACGCCTGGGATGCTAGCTACGTGGTTTTCAGCATTTCTGACATTTCCATGGGGAATGAACATTGTATTAAAAACAAGAACTGCTTTTTGAAAACTTTTTTATTAATGAAAATACAAAAGCAATGTGTTTTCACTTGCGACATGGTGAAGGGGTTCTCAGTTCACTGTCATGTAACTTCCATCTGTTCTTTGAATGCAGATGTAAAAGATATAATGGGAGGAAAATAAATGAAATAACTCATGTTCGAGTGTTCGCCCTTTTGTGTGGCGAAACAATGAGCCGGATCCAGTTTCAGTGACTGGACCACATAAAAGACAAGCAGTCGATGCTTACGGGTTTTTTAAATAACAAGTGGCCTGCGTTGCAGCAAAATTTTGGGGAAAGTTAGAAATGTAAAAGGAAATATACTCTATGTTGTCATTCATGTTTTTTTTTTTGTTTGTTGTTGTCTTATTGAACACTTTTGTGGCTAAACGATTGGTAAAGCCATGTACAGAGTTAATTATCCATATAGGTGAGTAAGAAAACACACAACATACCACACAAGCATCCGACTTGACCGTTTTTCCAGAATATTATGACTCCGTTTGTAATACAGACTCAGATTTTGCCTCCAAGACTTATCAGAGAGACGACTGGAACAAAAACCGTCGTAAAGAATGGAAAATGGAGCTGTAACTCTTTTTCACCAAGCTGCAACGGCACCTTCAAGGTATCAGATTCTCTACTTGTGGCTCTGCTGTGAATGCTTTATGTCCCGTTCTAAATTATCAGGCCCCACGGGTGTGTGCGTGTGTGTGGGTATGCGTATGTGTGTGTGTGTGTGTGTGTGCAGAAGTTCCTTCAGACTTTCACTCACCTATTCAGGTGTCAAGTTTTTAGGGCTGGCATTTATGAAAGCCATAACAGAGGAGGGCAAGTCCTCCGAACGGCAGAGTTACAAGGGTGCAACACGAGACTATTGTGTTCCTTCTCCTGCGAAAACAGTAAAATAGCTGCTTTTATTCGCAGTCACGTCGCCGCAGGGCAGGTATGGATTTATTCTCTGGCCCATTGTGCCACAGAAACAGGTAAATAAAAATGCATCTCTCCTGCAGGTATGGCTGCGGTTTCACCCACTCACCTCCTGGCCCCGGTAACGTCAAACACAAAGGAGGCTTTTGATGTGCTGATTCTTTTCTCTCTCTGCTTTTTGAGACATGTTTGTGTTTGGAAGCCATCAGCGTTTTATGTAAGACTTATTAAACAGCAGACTGTCTGGATGCAGGGATAACATGAGGCCGGTCTGGTAAAGGGTCCAATCAGGACACGAATCAGTAAATTAGAAGTAAATGATGTTTCAGTGAGATTCAGAACTAGATTTCTTCTTGAAGGTGGCAGGTTTCAGCTCCTGAACTAGCATTAGCAGCCACACTGTGGGGGCGAGTTCAGGGAATGAGGCTTTAGAAAAAGAGGCAAATCACAAGTGTTTCGAATTTGGTGCATGAAAATGAAATATTTTCTCAGGAACGCACCGGTACTGATACTGCACGAAGTATTCATATTCATAAAGGATCCCCAGCACAACCCAGTGAGAATTACAGAACGCCGTCCGTCAGCAACGTCAGCAGCAGGTGGACAACAGAGGACAGAGGCCGCGGTTTAGAGTCTTTAATAATGATCCGAATGACACAAATATGAAAGATTATCAATCAAAAATGTTCTGGCGAAACATCAAGAGGAGCTTATTCGTACTGTGGATGTAGTTTTTGGATTTTGAAGCCTTCAAGGCTGTTGGACGTAGCGACAGTTTCATTGTTTCTATGCGTGATTTTATCAATATGTTCTATCTCGTTTTATTGTTTGGTTTTATTATCTTTATATCATGTTTTTATCTTGAAGTGGGGACTTCTAGTGTTGTGCTTCCCACTTTACAGGCTCCAGAACAGAAGAGAAAGACACACAAACCCAGGAGACACAGGCAGAAGACTGCAGGACAGCAGAGGACTGAGGAGCCGGCAGCGGGGCCCAGAGGGGGCCTGGGGGGGGCAGCAGGACCGGCCTTAACCAATTTGGCGCCGTAGGCAAGATTTTAGGTAGTGCCCTCTTGCATTGTCAGTATATACTGTATACTAACAAGAAACTTGATAGCTTTGTCTTTGACAATTTTTTTTTATTAAAGAAAATAATTCCCAACCAGCATAGTCAACGAGATAATAAATTATAGATAACTAAATGCAAAATGAAATG
The DNA here is from genome assembly GCF_902148845.1 of Salarias fasciatus. Lineage (NCBI taxonomy): Eukaryota > Metazoa > Chordata > Actinopteri > Blenniiformes > Blenniidae > Salarias > Salarias fasciatus. The sequence goes on from NC_043765.1 coordinate 3,483,379, forward strand.
AATTTATGAAATACAATATGAATGCCTGACATGAAGTATAAATCAAACATCAAGCTTCTTCCAGCAGCAGCCACTGAAACAGGAGGAGTGGCAGAGATCCTCAGTGCAGCCGACGTGCTGGAGGAAAGTTCTGCCAGCTTCTTCTCATGACGGTGTAGCTGAGGTGGAGGCGCCAGGAGGAGCGCTTGATTCTGAGGTGGAGGCGCCAGGAGGAGCGCTTGATTCTGAGGTGGAGGCGCCAGGAGGAGCGCTTGATTCTGAGGTGGAGGCGCCAGGAGGAGCGCTTGATTCTGAGGTGGAGGCACCAGGAGGAGCGCTTGATTCTGCTGCATCACGGGTGGATTGTGTTTCTGAGGTGGAGGCAGCAGTGGCAGACGGTTGATGGACCGGGGAGGGGTTTAGAAACTTCAGCAGCACATCTGAAAAGAGTGACACCTAATGATAAAAACACATGACTCAAAGAATACAATGAAATGATATTAATAAAAAACCCAAAGAGATACATGTATGATGTTCACTGTACAGTGCGTATAATATACAGTAAAGTGCACTTGTTTCTGATTTCCAAATTAGATGTTCAGTTTATTGTGGAATGCTGAACAGCACAATGTAAAGCAGCAGTAAACTGCAGTGCTGATGATATAACACATATCTGACTGAACTCCAGCAGTGCTGATATTTACGGCAGCATCCCTCTCGTGTGATGCTGCTTAATTAACATTAATGATGAGCCTTAACAACTAGGATCACAGCTATAAATATGGGTGGAAAAGTGACTATTATGAGCAGGGCCAACGTTAGCTACCCAGACGACTCAGTAAATGATATTGTAGACAGCTGTAATTATTTAATCGTCTTTGCTTACATAGTACAACTAATTAGAAAAATAGTGAAAGTTACACCTTTGCTTCTTTCCCATTTGTGCTGCCGGCGCAGTGGCGCTGGCGCCCCCTAATGGACGGCTCCCTTAGCATCTGCCTGTACTGCCGATGCCACTGGCCGGCTCTCGGGGGCAGAAAGGGTGTGGTGACGGGCAGAGGAGGGACCTGATGGACGGAAGGCGAGGAGGACGGCGGCCTGTGGCGTCCAGCTGAAGAAGTGCTGCAAACGGGGGAGGAGAAAGCCTCGACTCAAGAGGTGAGTGGCCAGCCTCCTGCCTCGGGGAGCAGCTACAGGCGTGGAAGAGGAAGGTGTGCACGGGGGTTCAATTCCCACGTGGACGATGCCAAACCAGAGGACACCAATGGAGGTCGCCGACAGAGAGGGGCGCCTTGCTGAAACACCAGCAGGGTGCAGAGGTCTGCCGAGCAGGGACTCCTCCGAAGAGCTCTGATTAACTTTACTACTTGTTTTATCAATATTGTGAATATATTTTTAGCCCGTCTGCCTCTCTTCGATTTTAAGTAGGTGCTCACTGCCGGATGCTTTAGGATCCACACTAAATATATATATATATTTTTTTTTTTATTAAACTTTAACCACATCTCACCTCGGAGTCTGTGGAGCTGGTTCGCTGCACACAGCCGTCACACATCAACTGCATCTGCAGTGTAAATTAGGCTTCATGGCATTAAATATCGGTACTCTGTATCACCAGGCCGCTCCTGTCGGGGAATCCCTGTTCCTGACTGAGGATAGAAAGCGGCCAAGAGTGAAGAGAAGCCAGTTTGTGTTTGGGAGTTCATGGGTTTGAATCCCGACAGGTGAGTTCTGGAGGTTAATGAGCATTTTCTCTGCCCGCTGGATGCTAACAGTTAGTGATGGGTTAAGTGCAGAGGAAAAGTGTCGTCTGTGTCGTGAACAAGCAGACTTTTTCTGGAAAGCAGGTTTGATCCAGATGATCAGAGAAACTTTGCTCAAAGGCATGAGAAACTTCACGGTGAAAGGATTTCACTTTCTGACTGAGTGAGTGATCCACAAATCGGCTTTACACCGTCAATCGCGTTCACCCGTTGACGCATGGACCCACACACCAGCGGAGGCAACAATCCATCCACTGGGTGCAGGTTGGAGTTCAGCATCCTGCTCAAGAACACTTCGACAGGGGAAGATGTGCAACCTTCCAGTTGAGAGAAGACCACTCCACCAGCCTCAGCCGCCCCTTAAAACCAGATTCAAATCATAATGACAGTTGGAGCTGGTAATTATCAAACCAAAGCTGAAGAAAATGGCAATCAATCAAGCTTAAATTAAAAATGAATCCCAATGCATGAAGTTAATGGTTTTCAAATTGAAGTTTTTTTAGTTTGACAATATGTAGGGATTTTTGACAAATCAATTTCTTCCAACAAAACAGAAAGAGAAAGTAGTATTCATCGATGTATATCTGTGCTTAAATCACAAGTTTTATAGAGAGCTCAGCGTCAGTCCTCTCAGAGACAGATTTGAATGATTTGGTGGATTTTCTTCTCAGGATTCAGCTGCAGTGATGTAAAAACTAAAGGGGAAGAATTCTGTTATTGTCACACATCCGACACATGAACTGAAGCTGTTCTCTGGTTTAACTCCAACCGAAGGACGCCTGTGCGCCGCGCCCGGGGAGCAGTTCAGTGATCTACACACAAATGCACAAATGAGTCTGAAGGGATCACCGGCGGCACGTCGGGGTGAGGTTTGACCTTTGGCGTCAGGGACACGGGATCCAATCCAAGTCAGGATAAAAATAGAAACCCACTGCAGCATTTCCTGGAAAGACAAGCAGCCGAATACACATTTGAGTCTGAAGAAGAATTTCAGGTTGTTTGCATAAACCTCCTCATGTTTGAAATGCTTCTCGACATTCACACCGTTTCGTTTAAAACAAAGATTTCTCTGTTTCATGGTCTCATTTTACTGGGATCAAGCAGTTCGACCCTTCTGCTTCAGCTTCTCATGTCTTTTCCTGCTGTGCACATGCAGGCCTGACCTGTTTTTATGTAAATACCACAGTGCCATCTGGTGGTCTGGAGACATAACGCAGGAAAACAACTCAGCCCTGCCTGCTTATTCCCACTGATGCAGCCTGGTTTGTGTCCAACTGCCCACTGAGGGGCACTTTGAGGTACTTTGAGGTACTTTGGGTCCGAGTTCTCCTCTAAACGAAGGTTAGACAGGACACCGAAGAGCTAAACACCTCCTCCTCCTCTCAGAGGTGCAGCCTGTCCCTGGAGGTGGAGTGAAAAACAGTTTCCTCTAATTCCCCCGGGAGGCGAAGGGGAAATTGGTCCTGTGTGTGTGTGTGTGTGTGTGTGTGTGTGTGTGTGTGTGTGTGTGTGTGTGTGTGTGTGTGTGTGTGTGTGTGTGTGTTTGGGTTCGCTCTGCTGAAAGCCAGAAAATAAATCATTATTGGCCTGAACAGTGACAACCTAATCCTCCGTCTCCACGCTGACCCTGGACCAGCAGAATCTCTTTGGAAATACAGACGCTGCCTTTAATAGTCTGTTAGTGCTGACCTTGGATTTATTCCGTAACTCACACACTCACCTACACACAAACACACACACTTGGGAGCCATGAAACACAATGTCCTCCACTTCGAAATGAGAAACATTTGGTCTCATGTGCCTCGCTGGATGGATCGGATCAATTCCACAGACAAGTTTTCATTATTAGGTGTTTTTTTTTTTTTTATGCTAGTTAAAGTTGCACACCTTGGTTCAAATCCAGTCAGAGATCTTTCCATGTTGAGTTTGTACGCTCTCTTTTATGGGTTTTTAAACCAATCTGAAACAAAAAAAAACAAAAAAAAAAAAAAAATGCATATTGACTTGAAACCTTGTGCAAACATTAAATGGTGTCGAAAAAGGCTAATTGACAATTTCTCACTTCCCACAGGTGAAAACTGTTTATTTCAAATAAACCATTTTATAGCTGTTTTTCTGCTTTCATCAACTATGATCCAGCAATGAATCAGTCAATGCAACGTCAAGGTGGATATGAAGGAGTTACATTAGTTTAATCAGTATTAAATTACAGTGAAGAACCAATATTCTTCAAGACGTTGAAGTCATTCAGCAGAAACACTCAAAGTGGCCATGATTCCAGTGTGCTTTGGTTCTGCTTTTTGCAATATAAAAAAACTCCCCCCTTGCCTGAGTACAGATGAAGAAACAAAAACATTTAGCGGATGAGCAGACGCACAAGTGGAATTTATGTTTTACAAAAAAAAAACACAAAAAAAACCCCAAACTGTTTTTAGATTGATTAAAAATTAACAGTTGTAGTTTTTCCAGTCTAATTTTGTGCAAATTGCTTGAAGTCTCTGCAGAATTAGCATCATTAATGTTCATGTTATTCCACTTGCAGCATATTCTAATGTTAGAGCGCAAACCTGGCAACCCTGCTCGCAGAGTTTATCTCAAATTGATTCAATCTTTACTCCACAAACAAACCGTCCTCCTGAATCCGAGCCGCGATAATGCAGCAAACTCTCCTAACAAGGAGATAAAGTTACAGGAGATAGTTCCTGCCCGGAGGAGACGCTAATAAGATTCATGTATGTATATCTCAGCGTCTTCAGACGGGATAAGAGGCTCGTGCAAAATGCAGAATGCATAATGCATCGCTGTGCACATAAAGAACAGCGCTGCCTGGATCTGTTCTCAAAGCAGCGGCTTCACAGAGGAGTCAACATATAGAAGCAGAAGGGATTATTTTTCCTAACACTCGGGGCGACGGCTCCTAAAAGCCTCGTATTTACAACAGGGCGCTGGCGGCAGAGACCCCCGGGCTGCTGAGTGATGAGCCCTGCTCCAGACAGCATGTCTGGGACTGAACTCCCTGAGCTGCACACAGTTCACAGCTGTGTGTGTCCACCGATCGTAAACCACCTCATCACACCAACACACTCAGTCGGAGCGTTTCTTCCATTTTTCACTTATTTGATTGAGTTCTGCCAGGTAGAATAATGACGTAGAGATCAGAGACATCGGTGTTTGTTGAAGCAGAAAACTGAACGGATGATTTTTTAAGGCCTTTCTGTGTGGAGTTTGCATGTTATTCCCGTGAGTGCGGGATTTCCGCAGGGAATCTGGTTTCCTTCCACAGTCATGATCATGATCACAATCATTAGCATGATTTAGATAAAGTTCACACATTCTTTACTTTGCTTTGGACTTTCAAATAAAAGGAGAGATTTTACTTGTAGTGAAAGTTAATGAAAAAATAGCAGCGCTGTATCAAAGTAAAATGACTTTTTAGCTTAATTGATGCACGAAGCATCCTAATCGTTTTGTTTAAGTGTTGGTCAAACACATGAATAACATATTGTACAAATAAAACACACCGATAATAAAATAACATTAAAACGATTCTTAATTTCAGGCTCCGTTTACATGGTTAGTGCGAAAATGGAAAAGTGTTGTGTTTTGAGTGTCTCCATACACAACATCAGTAGCCGACTCAGAAGCTTCTGAAAACACCTTTTAGAACACACTGACTCCGTCTCCATGGAAACGGGGAAAAACACTTGTTTTCTGAAATGCTGCCGCTGTGCAGGCACATCCACCTTGGTGGTCTGTCCATATGAATGTAGCTACATCTTCTCCCACTGTTAATGTTTACAGTACATTGTTCTCTGCATGCATGTGCAGCGCCAACTAGTGGCCCAACATGAAATCTACATCATTTTCAAAACATTTCCATGTAAACGCAAACCTTTTCTGAAAGAAAAACTCAATAACAATCGATTTTCTCTGGAAATGCTGTGGTCTAAAGGAGGCCTGAGTCTTAAACTGCATTCTAAAACGGGTCGTAACTTGGATTTTATTGATAACACTGACTTCTTTAAAACAGGAAGTCTTGAGATCCAGTGTCAACAGATCATTCTTAAATGTTTCCAGCTAAAATATCCAAAAACAGGACAAAGGCTCTGTTACTCCATCCTGCGGACTGGTGGTCCATCCAGAGCTTCAGTGTGGCTCAACAGCCCCTCTGTCCTGCTGTTACCGCCGCTGTCCAACAGGTGGAGGCCACGCTTCACCGTCCCCTTCACACTCCCCTCCACAGCTGACCTACATTTACAGCTGTTTGTCATGTGAATAAAACAGTCAAATTGGAATTTCTGAAACAAGATAAAACAACAATGAAGAGATATTTAAAAGTTTGTAGGATTCTGCGATGCGGCTCAGCTGTTGATAGACAGAAGCTCCGTCTGGCTGCAGACTCATCGTCTGCTTGGCCTCGTTAGGCAAATGAAGGACGTCCAGACAAATGAATGTTTCAGTGACGGATGTCAGACGCTCCCCTGCAACACTCTGTCTGATTCCTAATCTCTTCCTCAGCTCTGATAAATCAATAAATCACAGCCTCGTCTCTCAGTGTTGCCTTTTTACTCGCGCTATTCCCTCTGCAGCAATTTACTCCGGAGTCCCGGCTCCTTTCAGTAGATAGAGGATTTCCAAACAGAAGATAGAAAAAGAGGAGAGATAAGGCATGCAGACGGGTGATTTATGGGCTCCACTGCTTTTACGGCCCGGTGCTGCATTGGTGGGCCGACCGAAGAATAACGATCCAGTCCGGCTTCCTTTCTGCTGACTCTCCCCTCTTCCCTCTGCTCCCTCCGTCAGCAGGACTCTCTTTGTGTCGATCATTTAGGCCTAATAAATACTTTCCACAGCCGTGTCTGTCTTGTCCCCGCGGCACCCCGGGGCCGGCGGCTATCGGGGGGCCTTCATGACCCATCTGCCCCGGGGGTCCGAGGGACCACGGCTGGAGAACACTCTGCGCTTTGATGTCTGCTGCCGAGCACTCAGACGCTGCTCACTTCAGATTAGATTCCCCACCATTTGCATAATGCCTCCTTTAGAGCAGGCTGGGAGGGGGGGGGGGGGGGGGGGGGGGGGGGGGGGGTCGTAATCTGCCTGCTCAGAGACTGCACCATCTCTTAAACTGCATAAAAGCTCATTCAGGCATCATTTAGAGCCACAGCTCAACAACGGCTGTAATTAGGGTTTTGTGTGTGTGTGTGTGTGTGTGTGTGTGTGTGTGTGTGTGTGTGTGTGTGTGTGTGTGTGTGTGTGTGTGCCATGGTTATTTCCTCTCTGAAAGCTTTCAGAGTTACTAACCGGCTCAGAGGGAGGTGAGACGAAACCTGTACAGGAGGAAACAGACACACCTGAGTTCGTGCTAACTGTGATTTTGGCCCCGTTTCCATGACGACGGTGCTCGGAGTCACTGAAAACGCAACTTTTAGAGAACGGCTCCCAAGGTAGAACTTGTTGAAAATGCCCCCACGCAGTTTCCCTGGGAATGAGGGAAAAGAACTTTTGGGAATCTCTGCGGCTGTCCAGGCTCGCCACTGTCGTAGTGAACAGTCGTCCTGCTCAGTGGACAAACAGTGAGAACGATGTTTGAATCCAGAGTGTCAAGACTCCCAAGTCCAGAGTCTCCTGGACTTGGTACTTTAATACGACGTTCTTGCTGCAGGTCTCGGTGCTCAGTTCTGGATTTCTTGCTGAGATCTGATCTGTTTGAGTTCTTTCACTCTACATTTTAAACACGGCCTCCTTCAGACGGCAGTGTGAACGTGATACGGCGGCATAATGTCACACAGCGCACTGCTAATGGAAGTAAATATGGGTGAGCCACAGCTGGCTGTGCAATACGGCCAACTTAGTTCAGAGAAAATGACGAGGGAAAGAAGGAGAGTTAAACAGAGAGCGTTCCGTGTCAGTGAGGCGGTCACATATATCTGAGCTGATCGTTCAGATGGCGTTTGCACTGGAAAAGATATTAGATAGTTAATCTGATCTGGTACTGGTTCTGGGTCTGGTGTACAAACACTGGAATACACACAGACAAACGCAGACACACTCACACACACTGACAAATTGGAGAGACCGATTATCTTTAAAAACACACGAGTACCTGTAGAAAACCCAGACATGCACATGAAGACTTCCCAGAAAAAGGCCTCCAGGCTTGGACTCAAACACAGATCTCTCACTGGGAGGTCAGACTGCTAACCACTACACCACCAGTGGGTGTAACACTAAAATCAGACTCCAAGTTCTTCACTTTATCTGCCCTGGCCGACCGCCGCAGCCTCCTTTGTGCTGGTGTTTCCTCAGCAGGCCGTCGCTGGAGCGTGCGGCGGAGCGTGTCGTCCTCCATATCCCATTTCCAGAACGACAGACCAAAATAACGTGTCCGCACCACCTTTTCATTTCCAGCTATCTGATGTAACTCCAGCTGACCCTGCCGGGAGATCGGCCCGACTCCGGCGGTTCTGGGCCTCAGGGTCCTGCTATCAACGGCTCCCTCCGCCTCGGGCCTCCAGTCGGTATCTCCTAGAGAAACACTTCTTCACGCCGTGAGACACGTTTACATGCTTTCTTTACAGCTCTCTGGTTTGTGTATCAGCTGGGGTGTTACAGTCTGGAGTGGATAGGATTAACAAGACAAGCGGAGGGGAAAACGCTAAGGGAAAAGGAATCACGGGGTAGCTCATTCTGGACCGAGACAGACTTCAGGATTCTCCGTTTACACTCAGCTTCATGAGCAGATTTTGGAAACAAGACATGCGAATCAGAATCTTTCTTTCCATGCGTGAAAATATCTCACAGTGTTTCAGTGGATCAGTGTTCTGTGCTTCATGACACAGGTGTAGGAGATTTCATTTGTCTCCTCTACTTCTCAAAACGTCACATCCGACACTCGACAGCACTCCTGGGACTCTTATATTGGTCTTCCTCACTCGTAGAGGAGGGAGGACTTCTCAGAGACGAACCCCAAATTTAACCTGATCATAAAACTCGACCTGAAACTTAAAATTATGTAAAGTTATGCATGTTGTTTGGCGCAGCAGGATGGTTCCCACGAGGTGGGTCACGGGGGTCATGTGGGGCTTTTATGCCTTCCAGCGACGTCGCGTTGATATGTGATCACGTCCGGCGGACCCGGACCGCCGCTTTACCATAAAACACGACTTCAGTCGACAGTGGGGGCCGGACTGTTTAGCATTCGGCCTGTTTTATGCAGGATCGTAGTAAATCAGTAAATGAGTCCTGATCTTAACTTTCATCATAACTCCGTCCAAGTTCAGCTCTAAAACCAGAATTCAGCCCAAAATACAGCAGAAATGGTGGAGCAGTTCAGAGAAGGTCCACAAGAAAGGTGCTTTTGAGAACGCCAAAGAGAAAAACATTAACACACACACACACACACACACACACACACACACACACACACGACCCTCTGACCCCGGCTCCGCCGTGCGCCTGCACACTGATAAATCTCCGGTTCTGGATGCTGCAGGTTTCAGTTACCTCTGGTTCTGGTGTTTTCACTGATCGGCACTAAAGCGTACCGCCAGCCACACACACACACACACACACACACACACACACACACACACACACACACACACACACACACACACACACACACACACACACACACACACACACACACACACACACACACACACACACACACACACACACACACACACACACACACACACACACACACACACACCGACACGGATTACCCAGAGACAAATCGCGGTACTTTGGCCCCACAGCCATTACGTCACCTGAAACTGAGAATCCAATCTCTCTGCTTCTCTAATTCTGCAATCAGTCATCTGCGGAGGGAGTGTTTCCAATCAGACTCCGATTGGTGCCACGTGGAGCGCTGAGCCACTGCAGTGGACCTGCCGCTGCGGTGGATCGACGGTCCTCCACCAGTCATGACGTCTGGTTCCCATTGAAAACCTCTGGCTGCAACGTGCTAATGCGTGAACAAACTGGACCAATTTAACCGAATCCAATCCTTCCACATCAGAACAAATGTTGTCTGAGCCGTGGAGGACGATGTGTGGATTTATTCACAGGCTGAGTCTGCGTATGTTTACAGACTTTCCTTCTGCTGAGGCTCCAGCTGCTGCGGTTACATATCAAAAAGTGCAAATAGATCGTATCTGACTCTTTATACAGAAAACTGAAAAATTACCCTTTGCAGGTCATCAGTAAACAAACAAAAGACAACAGGTTACTGAGCGCCTCTGGAAATCCACAAAGCTTTAGGTTCATAGACTACATCTCAGGGATTTAATGTGCTCCTTAAATAAAACCATTAAGGAAACAAGATCCAAATAGTTTGCTGCATTGACAGCATCAAGCAAGAAAAATCCCAGAGTGCTATTTGACACCATAAGCTCCATCGTGTCCCCTGCTTCGCTGGCTGCTCCTGTGCACTGTAAGGCTGACAGCAATGATTTTTCCACCTTCTTTGTTGATAAAATCAGAGCCATAAAAGACAAAATCCCAGCACCTTCCCTGTGCGGTCCAGGTCGTGTCGAACCGCCTTTACATGTCTGGTCCTCCTTTACCCCTGAATGCCTTGAAGACGTCTCAGCACTGATGGTGAAAAAAAAAACCCTCCTCCAGTGCTGTAGATGTGTTTCCATCTAAGCTCTTTGCGAGTGTTTTTGACACAATCACACCATGGGTGACCAAAATGTTCAACCTGTCGCTCTCTTCTGGTGTGTTTCCTTCCACCTTCAAGCATGCAGTCGTAGAACCAAAATTTAAGAAACCCAACTTGGTCCAACATGAACCTAAAAACTACAGGCCAATATCTGAACTCCCCTTTTTGTCCAAAATGTTAGAAAAGCTGGTGGCGAAACATCTTTTTTACAAGCGAATGACATCTACGACACGTTTCAGTCAGTTCGTAAACACCACTCTACAGAGACCGCATCACTGATGTCAGCCGATTCGGGGAGATGCACAGTGCTGGTCTTGGAGGACCCGTCTTCAGCCTTTGACACAGTCGACCACCAGATCCTGATGAACAGGCTGCAAGACCTGATTGGCTTGTCAGGTCCAGTGCTCCAGTGGTTCTCCTCATATCTGATTGGTAGGAGCTTCAGTGTGTCAGCCAACAACATCATGTCTGAGCCAGCCAGCCTGCAGTGTGGCGTGCCTCAGAGCTCAGTTCTGGGACCCCTCCTGCTCTTACTGTATGTGCTTCCTCAAGGTCAGATAATCCAGCAGTTCAGTGATGCTTCCTACCACCTGTTTGCCGATGACCTTCAGCTGTTCTGCTCCTTCAAGCCCTCTGAAACCCACAAACTGAGCTCCTTAATAAACTGCTTATCACTAATCAAGCAGTGGTTCAGTGACAACAGCCTCCAACTAAATCTTATCTCCTTGTTTTTATGTACTGTGCAAAGTCTTTGATTTCTTTGTCATTTTTACACTGTGAAGCACTTTGTGACAGATGGTCTGTGAAAAGCGCTTATAAATAAATTTTACTTGCTAACAGTACAAACACATTATCGACATGAAATCAATAAGAAAACAGCTATCAAGCAACTGCAAAAGAAATACTGTTTTCACTGTGTGACTGAAGAAACAAGAGAATAAAAAGTCACCACTGTAGATGTTGAACATCTCAGCGCACTTATTGTGAATTTGAAATGGGAATAAATACATTTCTACTGGCTTAGCAGGATGTTTTGGACGAGTCCCCATCGGGGAATCCATCAGACTGACTCAGGAGGGATTATTGTTTTTGCAGAGTCCTCAAATCTAAAGCCCCATTAACAGAATTTTTTTTAAAAAGTGCAAGTTTTGCAAATGTTCTGACACTTTTAGGAATACTCTACTGTAGTGTGTGAACTGCAAACTGCCTGAATAGAATCCGTTTGATTTAGCAGAAGAGACTCTAAAGTCTGATATGTCTGCAGTCTAAACAACATCATGAGCGTTTGTCAGTTTCTCCGTCTAATGAAGAATTTATCATTTAAAATGATTTTAAAAACAGTGAAGAAGAACATGCAGCCGATTAACTCCTCCTCTCTGTACCTGTGTCAGCTTCTCTCCTTTGTTTCATGGCAGCAGGAGTTTGTGTGTCTCCTTCAGGTTTCCCTTTTGCCGGTCAGTCGCTGTTAGAACGCGACACTGCCGTCAGTCGGTGTGACATTTGAACCCGAGGAACAAAAGTAGGTGTGACAGCAGCATTTATTGATGAGGGTCATCTTCCTATTGGAGGAGTGGTGATACAATCCCTGATGTTATACTGTGCAAATGTCAAAGTGACTTTGAGCAAGATATGAACAGCCAGTGTCGGCCGAGCGCCTCGCACGGTCGCTGAAAGAGACGACCGGTGAGAAGGGCTTTCAGAGTTCTTATGTGGTGAAAATGTGTTAAAAAAGTTGACTTATTTTACCATTTCCTCACTAAAATGGATCGAATTTACATTTTGGCTGAGGAACGGGTGTGAAAACACTTTTAACGGACACCGCAGCTATTTTGGAAGAGCTTCTATGAGCCTGAATTCAATTATTGATACCTCAGACTGAAGAGTCGGGGCCTCTGGGCCCGGTCAGCGCCGCGGCCAGAGTTATTCTAACCTCTATTGGGGAGAATCGAGTCAAGACGGATGGACGGTCTTCCAAAGTACACACGGGCCGCTCGCTAATCCACCGGACGTCTGAGAGCATGAACACTCACTAATATTCACAAATAGTAACAGATCTGCTCTCATGGAAAAGCCATCAGCCGAGGGCGACTCTGGGCAAAGGTGAAAGAAAAACACACTTTAACACACCGCCTCATCGACGTGTTCAGAGCGGTCGTCTTAACTGGAGGTTATTCACTTCCTGTTTGCAGATGATGCAGTGGTATTTTAGCATAATGTGGAAGTGAGGAAGTGAATGTAGGCTCGTATAAAATTTGCACAAATTCAGTAGTTTTACCATGAGAAGACTAAAACTTTGTGTTTTCCATCCCTTTGTAATGGATTTATCAGCTCTGTATATTCAACGCGTACATTAGATCTCCAGAGCTGCGGGTTAGAGCGGTTCACTGGTATTTTTGGAAGCCGTCTTTTATAGCCGCTATGTTTCCATCAGCGATGACAGATATGGAGTCAGTGATTGAATGAGCATGAGGTCCCGTGGCTCACCTCGCTCTGTCCCACACACACACACGCACACACGCACACACGCCGACACAAAACTGAACTGTCAGTGCTTGAGGCGAGTGTTAAAAACGTCCGGCCTGCCAGTGTTTCTGTTCGTTCACAGTTGACTTTAATGAGGCTGCTGGGTTTGAAAAGCTGCCTCGAGTCCTCGTCGGCGCTTCGATTTCACAAACAGCACTTGAAATAGCCGTCATTGAAAAATCGGCCCTTGCTATCACAGCGAGAGTCATGAACACGAGCCACAGCCTCACACGTCTTCACGCCGCACCGAGCAAATCATCGTCGGCTGAGCTGTGAGTCAAACGTAACGTTTCCAATGTTTCCCCGAAAATGTGTCCATTAGGAGAAAAGAAAAACAAACACTGCAAACGATTGTTTTTGTCCAACCATTGTACTTCTCGTTAACCCTTTTCAGTCAAGGGATCATACATCGGAACTCAATAAACTTGAAAAATATTTAAGTATTTATGTATCAAAATGTTTGTTTCAACTTTTCATAATTACAGAATTAAGAGAGTTTTGCCTTTTTTGGTTTGATTAAATTCATTTATGTAAATATTTTAATTATGTTTTCTGTGATGCTGATGACAATGTCTTCCTAAGCCCTGTTTACAACATCTATAAGTGGAAATAGAAAACTTTTGTTGTATTTTTTGGGCCATTTACACAAAAAACTGTGCTCAGAGCCACTTTTGGAAAATGCTTCAAGAATGTTTTATGCTGATTTTATGTAAACATTTGTTTTTATTATTGTAGCACTTTGGTGAACCCAGTTGTTTTTAAAGTGCGTTATAAGTAAAGTTGCCGTTGCCATTCACTGTGAAGACTCTTCTGTCCATACAAATCTCTGTGTTCTCCCATCATTAATGTTTTTAATGTTATGTTCTCCCCATGCGTGTGTGTGTGTGTGTGTGTGTGTGGTTTCATTACAAAAACAGCAAATAGCACCAACTAGTGGCCAAGATTGCTCAGGGCGTCATTTTCAAAAGTTTTATGAAGAAAACACACAAAAATGAAGCATTTCCATTTGATATGTGTAAATGCAGCCGATTCCATTCCAGCACCACAATCAGCTGGACTTCAGGATTCGCTCTTCACCGAGATCCAGGAAGAAATGCATCTGTTTTCATTCTGTGCTGTAAATCCTGAAACTGTATATTTTAGTCTGGATCGGCTCCAGAGTCTCGCTGCCCTGATTTGGATGGATGATAATCTGATGGAGAGCTTTATCTAGGACGACCTAAACGAAAACTCCCAGGAAAAAAGGTTAAACGGCACCAAGATACAAAGCATCCAGAGAGGATAAGGAAACGTGAAGCTGTGGATGAGAAGCTCAATCCACTGACCTGTACTTTCCACTGCTTTTTTTTTCTTCTCAACATTGTTGTGATTTACTCTTCAAATTACTGTTGGCAGCTGCTGTAGCTTAAAAGTGTCTGCATGGCAGCATGGAAATCCAATCCTGCGAACCTGCTTAATATTGAGCTCAGAGATCAGTGACAGAAAGGCTCTGAGATTCTGCAGCAGGTTGCTGAAGATGCTGGGAGCGGACGCCATGTTGGCGCTCCGTGAAATCCTCTCACCAAACAGAAGGCGGTGGAGACAAACCGCAGGACTCCCGAGGCCGAGCAGCCGCTGGGGGAGCCCAGAATGAGGGATACCTTCTCTTCTTCTGTGTTCTGTCTGCTAAATAACAGCCGGATTTGGAGGAATGTAGCGGCCACATCCACAACAGCGCTGAAGGAGGCTGTATTTATATCTCTAATGTAATCAAGGAGAAACGGCTCGGTGTGAACCAGCTGTGGACGCTGACACTTTAGGATTTATCAAATATTTCAAATATCTCAGTGGGAAACGGAACAATGGGAGTGTTAATATTAAAGTGGGAAAGACCCGAAGACAATCGGCGACGTTAAACCACCTCTTCTGAATTCTTGGCAGGGAAGATGTTGTGAGTTTCTATTCCCAGAAAATCAGATCCACGCTTTTGTTGGCAGATGGAGATCAGAAAACTAATGATAAAACAAACATTAAGATCCTCTAAGAATCCAATAATCCAATAAAACGGATGGTTTTCTGACCGTCTTGTGATGCATTCAGAGCATCGACGTGACCGACCAGGAGTCGTCGTTCATCAGAATCAGATTGATCCAGTCTGGTTCGACGCTCTCGGCCATTCCACATAAAGCAAACAGCTGTTCACACACAGTTCAGTGTGTTTGTCATTGCAGGACACTATTTAGAAAATTCAGATTTTTGTTTTAATCGCACGAGCAAGTTTTTTGAAATGCAATTTCAGTTCGACTTTTTTTTCCACTTCAGAATGATCTTGAATGACTTCAGTTATTTTAAATGAGGTGAAATTCAGTTTTTATAGATTTAAAAACAATTGTTTAAAGAAAAAGAACAGAACACCATCGCAATTAACTTTCATGAGAAAACCTAAACAGCCAGATTGAAATTACAGTAGTAGACAAAGGAAGTGCAGGAAAACTCAGGAAACCAAAACTCAAGGTGAAGGCAGAGTGACAGAAACAGACAAATGAGGAGAGAAGGACAAACTGAAGGCTTAAATACGTCCTGAGAGACAGAGTCCAAAACACACCAGACACCAATCAAGGATAATTCACAGGAGAGATAGAAAAAAAAACATATAAACGAGATAAAAAAAAAAAACACCTGATGAAGAGAGGAAACCAAACGTGAAGCCACTTCGATGGCAAAAACAACCTCATAGGAACAAGTGCATCCATCCAATTTACAGAAAGTTTGATTTGATTCTACAAATGTGACGCTCTGCAGACGATCCGTGGACGGAAACACTCGGGACAAATTCAGACTACCTGGAGAAAAGCCGTGCATGCACAGGGAGAACATGCAAACCCAGGCCAGAGAATTACACTGGACGTTTTTTTTTCATCCTGGGATCAGAGTTCTAACCGCTGCACCGCTGTGAGGCCCTGGAGAACAAACCCAGAGGTGCAGAACGAGGTGAAATCGCTGTTGTTTCACTTTAGCTGCCAAAAAAGGGATTAAACCGGTTTAGACTGTGAGTGCAGCAGGAATGTAGAAGTAAAAATAGGAAAGTGAGATATAAGGTTTACTCCAGGGCCTCTGGGCTTGACCTCCTCCACCAACAGAAAGCATTACTTCCACCTCTACCGGTGGACTTTCAACCTGAACCACTTTAAAAAGCTGCTCAGCGCGACGAGCGCGAAGCAGAATGACTGTATTTTCTAAACACGATGCCAGAACTGAAAAACTGCCTTCGGAGTGGACGACGAATCGCCGCGGAGATCTGAGATAGCACGCTTTCCCCCTTCCTTTCTTCCTTTGAAACCTTCTCCACAAGTCTGGAACTCGTTTCTGTCAATTTTCCGATAAGGACGGAGTCGCGCCGCAGAACCAGCGTTTGAGCCACCCGCTCGCAGAATGGCGTCCGTTCGGCCGGACTCCGGCGAGCGCGACTCTCGGCCGCTCTCAGGTATGTGTGGTGCAGAGCTCAGGGAATTAAACCAGCGGCGAAGTGAAATGAAGCAGGTCTCTGGCCTAAACCGCTAAACTGAGCTCAGGTTTATTAAGGGCCGCTCGAGGGAGCGCGGCGGTCTGCAGATTAATCACATTGACTCACGGTTACGTGCGCAGACACACACCATGCCGGAGCGGTCATGAGATCATTGAGCAATTAGAGCGAAAACGCGGCGCTGACCCTCTTTTCGGACGCCGGGCGGGCGCTGGGCTGAATCCTGTCACATTAGCGGCGTCAGGCGGACAGCCGTGTGCATCCCGACGCCAAATCAAATACATCATCGCAGAGGTGGAGCGAGGAGCGTGGCACGAGGCGGCGGCGGCGGCAAATTGAGCATAATACCAAGCAGCTGTGGACGGGACTGTTTAGTCACGTCCAAACGGAGACGCCTCTCATTCTGGACCCCAGAGCAGCTGAGCGAACGGCGGCCCGTCACCGCGGCGGGACTCCCTCCACCGATCAGGGGAAATGATCCTGCGAAGTGTTTTATCCAGGAAACACAAACGAAGCTTCTCTAATGAAACATGATGGCTGGGAGTCGGTTCTTTTATTTACTTATATTGTGAGTAAGGACCCTGAGGGGCAATTCAAACTGATGGCGACGGGAGTGGCGAATGAAGGATCTGCACCGTTTGTTTTTTTTTTTTAATGGTACTTTAGGAAGATTTTTCAGGATTTATTTTTCCTCTGAATTTTTCATTTTCCTTCCTACATCTAAAGAGAAATATCTGTACTTTCTCTCACGTAACAATCTGAATTTGTAAATTTATCTACATCCTTTTAAAACAAGTATCTCCACTCACAAAAAAGAAAACGATGCCGTTATATTAGTTCTGTCTGAACGAAGGAAGGATTAAATCAGTGTCAGATCATTCACTGTGAAACACGAGCGAAAGCTTGAAGTGTCAAAGAAAAAACCCTCCTCTCCATTTTCTCCCTTGTCAGACTGAACTGTCTTTGGATTCCATTTTTTCTCCACTGTTTACTTTTCTTCACGTTTTTGCACTCTTCCCATTCTGTTTACATTTTTTTACTGTGTTTACTTGCGGATCTGGGCTTCGCACTCTTTACTTTGTGTTTATATTTTGACACTGTTTACTCCTTGTTTACGTTTTTACACCGTTAGCCTATCGTTTACTTTCTGTTTATGTTTTTGCAGTTGTTTCACTTGATTTTTTTTGTTTGTGCACACTGTTTACTTTTTGTTTTGAGGTTGAAGATGTTACTTTCCCTCTATGTTTTAGCTGTAGCCAGGAGTGCAAGTGATATAATAACATTACTAATTCGGTCCAAACTTTATGTTTATGTCTATTTGCTTCTTTACAAATCTTTAGTGCTGCTATTGGTATGTGATGATGGTGTTGTCATGGCGTGTTGCTATGACTTGTGGCTATGGCCTGTTGTGATCGCATGTTCCGTGTGTGTTCCGATGGCATGTTGCTATGATGATTGCTATGGCTTGTTGTTATGGGGTGTTGCTGTGACTTGTTGCTATGGTTTGCTCTAGCATGTTGCTATGTTGTGTTGCTATGGCGTGTTGCTATGGTGACCAGTAATGGTGTGTTGCGATGGTGCATCGCTACTCAGGCGTGTTGCTATGGTGAGTTGTAATGGCGTGTTGCTATGGCATCTTGCTCTGGTGTGTTGGCAAGTTACTCTGGCCCCCCTGCTGTCAGGGAAACTTTTTTGGAAAGTAGTTTTTTCATACAGGAAATGTAAAATTGTTCTGCATTTATGAATAAAACCAATATAAAATGAATCAAGCAGCTTAATTGCTCACACACATTTATAGTTTGTTGAATATTTATTTTTAACATAATATACTTTGCATGTGTGAAGTTTATTCCAAGGAAATATCTTTCTCTTATCTTTATAATCTATAAATATATCTTTATATTCATTT
The DNA here is from genome assembly GCF_902148845.1 of Salarias fasciatus. Lineage (NCBI taxonomy): Eukaryota > Metazoa > Chordata > Actinopteri > Blenniiformes > Blenniidae > Salarias > Salarias fasciatus. Next base: position 3,501,723 of record NC_043765.1, read on the forward strand.
ATCTTTTTTCTTTTATTTTTTTCTCTTCTCTTCTCTTTCTCCTTCTCTGGACATGTGGTGTTAGAAGCGACAGAAAAGGAGAAATCAAGTGGAAGGAATCATAATAAATGGTTGTGACCTGCGTTGTTCAAGTTACTGAAAGGTAAACCTCGATTACAGCTTCTGCTTCTCCCTTTGAAACTCAGTGGTTACTTTATTATAAATACTTACGCTCGCATAAATATGCCTGTTGTTGCGTTGGTGTGGAAACAGTTGCTGTTTTCATGAAGCTACAACAACATTAACATTTTTCTGTGGTTTTGTGAAACACACTGTTAGCTTTGCCTTGTAGCTGAATTCATGCTAATGATTTAGCGATTGCTAAAACATCTGGGTAAAAAGCCATTATGCTAGCTGCTATTGTTGTATAAATGTCACTGGAATCATCTCTGATAACATTTAAGAAAGTTCTGTTGCTATTCTTAGCATTATTTTTAGTTTTGTGCACATCACAGCAAGATTTTTGGTCATGACTTGGCTTGCTAATCAATGTTTAGTTTAATAGCTTTTCTCGTTCTGTTTCTGCTCGGTTTCCTGTATTCAGTATTCATACATGGTTTCAATGATTACTTGGACATTTTCTAATGTTTTTTTCTTTCTGATAATCAGGAATCCTGTGGGATGTGTTGTCTTATTTATTGATACTACATTGATGAGATGTAGTTTGTGTCTCATTCATCTCTATGATTCAACATTATAGCTGTAAACAGAACTTCAGTCGACCTGATTTGGACCAACAGTTAAACTGTCCGGCACATGATGAATTGCTCCACTGTTGCTTTTAATAATGACCGGTTCTTTTAATTATTTTCTGATGAAACCCGAGCCACTGGGTGAGATAGAAATCCCACTCGGCCCCCCGATAGAAATCTGCTGCTGCTTCATAACCAGCCTGCATTAGCCGCCATTAGTCTTTGAACCTCTGCAGGAAGCGTGCCAGCTGAACATCTGGAAGCAGCTCCCTGCCAGCGTCTCCTCAACAACTGATATTTTTCTACCTGAGTCGCTCTTTCATATGTGGCGCAGACAGTATGGTTCAAATCTGAATAATAATATGTGGTCATTATATAATATAAATCACAGGTTTTTGGGGAACTGCGTCTCTCGTCTGTAAATCTTTGCTTGCAGGCTCTGCGGGCCGAGCTGGAGCTTGATGTTATCTTCATCTGAGCCGTTACATCTTTGTAGTTTTCAGAGAAACGGTCCTGAACTTGGTGGAAAGCCGGCGTTTGTGTGTGTGTGTGTGTGACTGTAAGTGGAAGTGAGTCCTCACGAGCGCCTCGCCTCCTGTCTGCTTTTTCAGGCCGACGCTCGCCGGCGGTGGTGGTTCCGGGGTTGTTGGGAGTCGTTATGAAGTGGACTTCAGGCGACCCTCGTCAGGGCGACAAAACAAGCTGAGGTAATGTGGATCCGGCGTCGCTTCAGCCGGGGGCGGCCCGACGCTCGTTTAACTGTTAACAAGCCTCAGATCGAAAAGCATACCATGTATAGTCACACTTTTTTCCATATTGTAAAGAAATTGATGACGATAGAGCGATTCCAGGCTATCGGCAAATCCAATCATTCAAACAAAAGTTATTAAAAAAACTGCATTATCTACTTTGACCTACATACATATAATATATACATGAAGTTCAACATGCCTGAAAAGGACTAAAGAAAATAACATTCGTTTGATACTCACTATACTTCAGCCATGTTTTTGCCCTACAGCTGCTCAACAAGGATTTTTATGGTCAATAAAACTAATCTGTGTTAAGAATATTGAGAGAACTTGAAACTGATATGCATCCTCATATGAAGTTCCTATATTTTCTGTCTTTCTGGTGATTGTCACGGAGTACGTCTGTTTCGTTTCTGTGTCTGGTTTCAGACTGTTTGACTTCCCCTCCTCCGGGCCGATCGCTGCTCCCTGATGTGTTCCACCTGCTCCTGAGTGTGTGATCGTCTTCACCTGCTTCCTGAGGTTTATACTGGACGTCTTCTGTGTGTTCTGGTTACTGGTTTTCCTGTTTCGGGTCTTTTCTGGTGTGCTGAGTCTATTTTGTTCAATTTGACCTTTATTCTAGTCGTGTTCTGTGGGTTGGAAATGGGAAGTGAGGGCTGTATTCACGTCACAGTGAGAAATCCCCTGGTTTGAACTTATGAATCTGTACTTATGAGCAGAGTTTGCATGTTCTCCTTGTGACTACCTGTTTTGTTTTTAACTTGTGTTCAATGCTGCTTATCAGTGTTTGAATGTCCCTTTTGTCTGAGTTTGTGTTGCGTCTCCGTGTAATTCCCATTAGCTGGTCAGCCTCTTTCTGATTCTAAAAAAACCTCCGAAGGGCCCCGGCACCCCTCCCCTGATGGTTCAGGAGTCGGTCACTAACAGATCCTCAGTGTTTTTTCTGTTTATTTCTGAGAAGCATTGATCTTTGTGGTTTCTCCTCTTCATTCTTCCATCTCTGAGATCTTGTTAAGAAGCCCAGACTTTTCCACAATCATGCTTTTTGGGCGGTTTTTTCCTGATTCTTTAACCTTTTCCTGATTATTTGGGCCTTCATGACGAGAGACGTTTACACTCTGTGGTTATGTGACAATTGCATAAAAACAGCCCCAACTAGTGGCCTGATGTGAGAACTGCATTTCCCATGCGTTCTGCGATTGTTTCCAAAATGCTGCAGTCGGAACACAAAACTTATTCTGTTATAGGAACGGAAACCTTCCTGTATAAACGAGGTTTGAAACAGGACTGTGGAGCATGTAGTCCTGTTACAGTCTGATTAGCTGTATACATGACACAGTAAATCCACTTAAGATCACATTTGGTGTGTTTGATTTCAGTCCAGCTGACACACTTTGACACTCTGAGTTCGGTTAATACAATAACTCTTTTGATTATTGCCACATGTGATGTAATGTCTTCCTCAATTATATTGAAGAGGGAAAAAAAGCATCAACACACAAGGGCTTAAACACTTCCTCCCTCATAGAAGGAACTTCCTGGCTGTTGTCAAACAGATTTAAATGGTTTGAATAATAAATCAAACTGTTATCGGACTCATTTATGACCGACAGCATGAAAAGCTTACATTTGAGTAAAATGAAATAATCTACCACTCCTACAACCTGAGCTTCCCTGAACCCACTATTTGTCAGGTTTTACCTTGGATTTGTGATGAAGACTGTTTAAAAAATGATTTCAGCTGAGATAGCAACTTTCTTCCATATCAAGTCCATATTTCCACAATACCCGTACTGTAGTAACACAAGTACATAAAACTCTGGAGCCAGATGTGGCATCATCGGCTGGATTACCGAACGTTTTCTGTTGATCACAATATGTGTTTCTCATACAAACCATAACTTTAACTGCATAAGTTTGTGTGTTTTAGATGGAGTAGTTGAAGCAAAGCCCCATAAATGAGCCCAGCTTCACATACAGTATAACAGCGGGACTGCAGGCATTTGTGCTGAAGTTACAGCGCTGCATTAAATGGATCGGAGCACACACACTCATGTGCATTTTGCTTCACAGCGTATATTTGTCATAACTTTCCAGTCGGGGAAAAAAAACTGAGGTAATTTCTATCTAATGAGTCAAATTCTCTGAAAAGCCAACGTGCAGCGAGCCACAGAAATATGACTGTCGAACAAACGACGTCATTTAACTGAGAATGAAGGATGTGACTGTGATCAATAAGGGCTGCAGAAGCAGACGTCACAGGAAACGGCGGGCATTCATTGGCTGTGGTAACAATAACAATTAGAAGAAATATAACAACCTCAGAATAATAAAAAGGAGTGATTCATTTTAAAAAGCCGTCTCTCTGCCGACTTTCCATGGAACACACTGGAAGACGGAGGTTTGCACAATGTCCTTTAGCTTTTCACCTCATTCTGTGAAAAGAATGTTTAGTCTTTAGTAATTGTAGAAGTTTTTGCAGCTTGCACAATTCTGAGCAAGGCGGGCCAATTTCCCACAAACTGACTTAAACCTTTTGAGTGAGAAGCTGCATTCTGAGCTCAGGAAGCCAAGACGGAGAGAGCCGAGGATTTGTCAGGCTTTGTCTTCCTGACTCTCCTCTCCTTCAGGGTTTTGCTCTTGTTCAATCACAGTGATGACCACATAATTCTCCGAAGGTCAGCGGCTCTGTTCGTGACCCTATCGCTCGCCTTTTTCTCTCCAGACTGGTTAAAAAACGGCCGAAGATCCACAGTGAAATGTCAAATCAGTCAGTCAGTATTAGATACCGCTGAGAGTTTCTTTTGTAGTGAAGTTCATGTTGCTCACCTCAGGATTTACTCAGCTGTTCTCAGATCAAAGCAGAGGAAGCTGGTTCAAAGTTAGGAAGCAACCTCTGATTTATGATTTTAATGAGTTGTTTCTATTCCAAACTGCTGAGACATCGTCCGCTGAGTCTTTCCAAATCATTTTCAGAAATCCCCACCCCCCACCCCCCCCCCACCCTCCTGTGACATCCGGGCAGGAACGTTTCTATCAGACCTGAGAAGTGACTCAGACGAGAGAAATTTGAGGTCAGGCCGATACGAACACAGAACATCACGTGTGAGGGTCTGTTAGCATGACCGGAACTGGAATGTGGAGAAAGAGAGGCGCGGTGCAGAAAGTTCTGCTTCCCACCGTCTCCTGCCGCGTCATGTGATCGACAAGCTACGGTGATATGCAGCAACTGGCCGCCTGCAGTCCCTGTCGATTATCTGGGGGGGGAAGCATTCGGACTCCAGGACCACAGAAACAGTGGAATCTGGCATCATTAAGAAGACTTATGGCCAACGTCGCATGGCCAAATGTCTTTCTGTTATCAAACTATGGCGTTATCACGGTCATGAGTGAATCCAGGTAGAAAAAAACCCCCCCAAAAAACTACATTAATATAAAATTTGAACAGAAGAAGAGGTTTTCTCAGGCTCTGGCTGCGGTGAGACGAGGCACAGAGTCAGAACCTGAATGAAAAACCTCCAGCCTGATGAGCGGACAGCGGTCTGCACTCATGGCAGATGGTCAGCTTGTTTTTTTGTTTTTTTTTTGTTTTGTTTTTTTAATGTAGAGTTTACATGTTCTTCACAATCCAGAAACATTTGCTTGGAGTTATTTGGTGAGTTTTGACAGATGAGAGCATTTTGAGGGTTGCAAACTCACTTCCAGCAATAATAAAAGATGGACGTGATGATGATGAAGAAGAAGAAGGAAATCGCGCACAGACGATGATTATATATGATGTCTATGAAATCGCGCGCCTTCTTTTTCTTCTTCTTCTTCTTCGTGTCTGGTGCTCTTCCATTGTGGACTGAATTTGCAGAGTTTTTCTCTTGCAGTTTTAGGGTTTTGTGTGTGTTTTTATATATTTGCAGCATTTTTTGTTTGCATTTTTTTTTTGTGATTTTGCAAGTCTTCTTCTGCATCGTTTCTGTGATTGCAGCATTTTTCTCTTGCAGCATTTTTTTCTTGCATGAGTTTTATGTGTTTGTGAGTTTTTGGTTTTGGATCATTCCTGTGTTTGCAGCGCACCTTCTTTCTTTCAGATAGTGAAAATGCATCGTTGTTGGATTTTCACATCCAACAACGATGCATTTTGCGATGCATGTTTTCACAACATTTTGCGTTTCATGACAAATTTTAAATTTGTTTGCATGGTAACGGCAGCAATGCTGAAAATGATGAAGTTAGCAAGTTCGGTCTGTTGTTCATTTTTTAATGAAACCACACAGACAGAACAATCTGCCACAAAGATTATCAGTATGAGAACACGGATATTTGTTTTCAAAACCTTGCTTTCAGTGGCTCTGAGCACCTTTGCTGTGTAAATAGAACCCAAAATGCTATTAAAGTTTTGTGTTTTCACTTGAAAGCCTGTAAACAGGGCCTGAATTAATTTGGTCTTGTGAATCTTTGGAGTGAACGTCATTCACACTTCACACACTGTGTTTAATATTGAGTTTGTTATGGCGACCTGTTTCTTCTGATCTCTTCCTTTCCTCATAATCATCCAGAAGAGTCTCCCATAAGGCCACCTGCAACCTTGAATCAAATAAAACAATGTAGAAATTGGATAGACTGAAAAAAAAATTAGAATTTCAAACCAAAATGATCAGAAAACGCTGCAGAAAAGTGATGCTTTTGGTTGCTTTCTACGTATTTACTGAATAAGAGCAGTGCTGCAAAATCTATATAGCTAGAAAACAGATACAGTAAGATTACTTTTTTTTATTCAATTGGGAATAAAGTATAAGGACGTGAGAACTCTTGGCCTTCTGTTTTCATTTTACACATTGTCCCAAGATTTTTGGAAGTGGTGTTGTAAATGACTGCGTTGAAATTCACTTGAAACGTTGCATCAGCGAGCGCTTTCCCCAGACACACCGACGGCCCAGGGGTGTGTTGGGTCAGCCTCCCAGAGAAAATCATTTAGAAAGCCGCAGCCTGACAGAGACATATAAATTGTCGGTTAGCTCGACCTTCGTTTCTGCAGGGAAAAAGGTTTACATCAGGCTCTGTCGGTCCGCCGAGGGCTTTGAAAATGAGTTCATAGGAACAATCTGAATTCAGCGATAAGATATAACCGCACCGCGCTATTAATCACAAATTCACCAATTTCACAAAGTGAAATTTATCAGTTTTCCTGAGCTGACCTGGAGCTCAACAAAAACGTGACGCAGTGAGAACTGTAGTGGATTCTGCTTCATTGAAACAGACCGCCGCTGACATTTAGTTCAGTTTAGTCGTTTCCCAGGTGAAGCGGCTGAGTTACTATTTCACTGAACTCCTGTTTCCTGTCAGAGGATTTCTAGCTGTAACCAACCCCTTGGTAAGACTCGTCTGCTGCAGTCTAAGACCAGGTTTACACAAAGTTCCAGGTGAAAATGGGTCGTTTTTGCAGTTTTGTTTCATATAACTTCTCCGTTTATGATGAAAATGATGTCGTTTTTATGCGAGGCCACTAGTTGGTGCTGTTTGTTTTTATACTGAAACCGACACACACTATATAAACGGGGCCTTTAAGAAGTTTTTTTCAGACGTTTATCAAACAATTGCTTCAAGAACCAAAAGTATCCTGATTTAAGATGACATTTCTTCCATTAATGGATAAAATTCTGAAATACCGAATGAGCCTGACGTTGACAGCTCAGACAATGTGTCGCAGCGCTGATGGAGATTGAATCAGACGCTCAAGAGAAAGAGAAGATTATGTTTCCAGGAGTTTGGGTTGGTTTGTTGCTGCTGCATCCAGTAAGATGACTCCACTCCTTTAGTAAGAAATACTTTTAACTGTAATCAGCGTCTTATTTTCAGTCGGTTGCACAACAATGGCGGTTCCTACAGAGTTCCCCGTGGGGAGACAAACTCCAGCCACAGATTTATCACGACTTTACTGAGAGAGACTTTAAAAATGATTTGCCACTAGATCGGTGGTTTGGGGCCTGTCGGCTGTCTTTACAACTCCACTCGTACTTTTAAAAGGCTTTCGGTTGGTTGTAGTCAGTATGCCGTTGAATCACAGATGTGGGGTCCGTCTGTGGAAAAGCGGGAAACGCCGCTCACCTCCGAGAAACCAGTTCTGTCACCGTCGAAACACGAGGAGCAACAAACAGAACCAGAGAGACCGGCGACTTGGTCAGACCGGTGTCACGGAGGTCAGGGACCATGTGGCGGTGCCTTCCCTCCCCAGCCGCTAAATTAGCCTCCATTTATTTTTACTGGGTAATAGTGGCTTTAGTGCATGACAAGTTCATAGACAAATACTCAAATAAGGCGTAAGTACCCTCAGCAGCGTGTCCTGGAGCGAAGGCGCTGATTGTGTTTAGTGTTGGCCCTCTGACCCGTACAACAACCTGACGTGGGGTAAACCGCGGCTGCGCTTCTGGCTTTATTTGATGTGACAGATTAACGGTAAACACACACCTCGGCGTGGACGGGGCGCCCGCGCCGTTTCCCCATCTCCTCACGTGAAGCGGACGAGCTCACATTATCACTCGCATGCGTCACAAATCACTTTGATTCCAGGGAAACTTCACGGAATCAATTCATCAAGCGTGACAGCTTAATGAGACGTTTGTTTCTGATCAGCGGCCGAGGAATTCACCTCCAACAGGCGTCTCAAGTGCGTCTGCAGTGGGTGGGGTGGGGGGGGGGGGGGGGGGGGGGGGGGGGTGGGGGTCCGCCGGCGTCTGGTTTGTAGCACAGCCAGTGTTTCTGACAGGTTAGTGAAACACGCCCGCCCGTATCACCAGGTGAATAACTGTCCGCTGGCGGCGCGGCGTGTTCGACACGCTCTTCTGCAGTGGCAGGATTAATGCGGCGGCTTCCTGGGAGGTATGGAGGTCTGTGTTACACCGAGTCCCTCAGTCCCCTGACCTCACTGTGTATCTAATGCTGAGGGAAGCTTGGCCTGAATTTTACGTGTTATTGTTGCTGAGACCGTTTCTATGTTCAGAGAAACTGTGGAGGAGTAGAAATACTCATTTTAATTTTTCTGATATACATAAACATGACCCATAACATCTAAACCTCCTCATTAACATCATGGAGGTCTGTCTTTTCCTAATAATCCTGACATGAACTGCACTAGTCTGGACACTAATTTAAATAGTCATTAACATCGATATTAGCAAACAGCAGTCTGTCCAACTGACAAGAAAATCTCAGGTTATATTCTCAGAAAGTCTTAATGAACAATATCAGACATGTGTTCCAAATCTACCTGCAAGCTTTACGACCACAAGAGAGATTGCTGTGATTTTCCATTAAATCAAATATTTAAGCTTTGAAATGAGGCTGACGCAGCTTCTGAAGTTTCATAAAGTTTTGAAACACCTCCAGAAGTTGGGTTTTAAGTTGCATTCATGATGGGTCAAATATAAGTTAGGACGGTTTCATTGCATTACACCAGTGTTTTGTCAGACATTGTTCACATTTCAGAAAAAGAAAGAATTTATTCATCCCAGAGGAACATTCTTTTAAGCATTGCCCGATTTTCTTCAGTTTGTCGGTGGTTCATGCCGTGTAGGGGCTTGTCTTTCCATGATCCCTCCTCTGGCGCCTCTTTCTCACGGGTTCCACTTGTCTGAGGCGTTCACTGAGCAGGTTGTCATTGGGGCCATTTTCTGGATGTATTCTTGGAGGGATGATGTTTCCTCCTGGATGGTGGCTTTGACACTCTCCAGTCCTCGGCCTCCCTCACTCCTTCCTCTGCACTGTGAGGAGTTTCCTTGTCTTGATATCGTCCAGTGGCCGGGATATTCTACCAGGGAGTGGATGTCCCGCTCACTCCTGGCACACAGCTTGACGTCACCATGTAGAGGAGGTGACTGACGAGTGTTCCACTGCAGAATCGGGACCCGTGTCCATTTAGTGATCTGGCTGAGGGGGTTCAGGCCTATGCAGAAAAAACAGACCAAAAATCAGTCAAAATTGCAAATGACAGAATTTTAAAAAATTAAAGAAAAGTGTGATTATTCCACAAAAAAGGTGAAAAAGGCAGAGTAAACACAGCTGGTGTAAATTAGCAGCAAATCTAAGTCTCTTCCACAACAGGTCCCATGATGAACAGATAATCAGTGTTATTCGCTTCACCAGTCAGTGGTAATAATGTAATGGCTGATGCTTGTATGACTTAATCGTTCGGGTCCACAACGCCTGCAGATATTAGCGGGTCACATCAGGCAAAGCGGCCGAGCCATCAACAGCGATGATGTGTTATTTACTCCCTCCTCCCATAATGAGTGGAGACGCGATCCCACGCAGATCCTGCGTCAGATCGAAGCAGCGGCGCTGGCTCGGCCGCCTTCGCTTTACGAGTGCGGTCATATCTTCTGGGTGCTGTTTTCCATATGGTTGTCATAAAAAATATGATCTTATAAGGTCAAAATACATCCTTTCAGAGTGTTATAAATCAAATCTTGGCACAGTAGCAGGTTTGGCACCAGTCACGGCGGCGTTATCGCAGGTCGGATGTGTGGTCATCCAGACAAGAAGAAGACAGGATGAAGAAAAAGCAATAACTTCACAGTTTAATGTTTTGAGGAGTGAGTTTTAATCAGTTTTTAGAGATCTCCATGTGGTCTCCGCTTCTCAAACTGCAACGGTTTTGACACCAGACATAATAACATTTTGAAGTTTTTAATAAAACGATCCAGGTTGAGACACGATGTGCCAGAAGTTGTGAATCTCTTTGTTTCCCCCTTCCAGTTTCTGCTCAGGTCTCTTATGTCATTGTCACAGAACAGCCAGTGAAGTCAAAAGTAAACTTACGCCGAGGGTTATCCAAAGAAAAAAAAAAAAAAACAAGTTAATTCCTTTAATTCCAGCAGGAGTCTCCGGCTCGATGTGAAAATGAGGAAAAGGTCAAAACAGCTGACAACGCAGTGATTTCCAGCCTGGTTGAGTTTTTCTTTCCTTGGTGGTGGTGACACGGCTTCGTTAGGTGAACCAATACAAACACAGAAACACGATGAGGAAAAGGGAAACATGGGAAAATATTTTTGTATTGCGTCGCACTCGTCAAGTGCAGCGAAAGCTGAGCTGAAATATTGAATTTGGGACGACGACAGCACATTTCGCAGCACTCACCTGCTCAGTGAGCCTTCTGAAAACTGAATCCAACCATTTTTCTTTTTGATTCAGCTCTATTGATATAGTGTGTTTTACACCCAAAGAAATGCAAACAAAAACCACAGCAATGAGCACGAGAGGGTGGATAAACACACTTTGGAAGAACAGTTAGAAAAGGCATTTGTCTTTCTGCTGCACTGGTCGAGTTGGGAGACGAGTGAGAGAGACAGCACAGACTTAAACTCCGTTTAGACAATATTTCAAGTGAAAACCAAAACCTAACAGAGGCTCATATTTTTAACATTGCCTTATAAATGGGGCCTGAGATTCAGTTACACACTCATGCAAAGATTTCACTTTCAGTTCATGTGTGTCCTGCAGGTGATTTACTAAAAATAACCTTTCACTGGTATTCAAATCAGCGGCGTTGTTTGGTATTGATTTGAGTGACTGAATTGAATTAATGGTTTACAAAACAAAATGTAACAGCACTGAGTTGGATGTGTCAGTTACACACAAATGAATCTGAATTATGCTCAGATAACAAAGTCTGCAAGTAAAAGTCAAGGAGGGCCAGCTGAGAAAATGCCTCTTAACATGTAACATCAAACTTTCTGACAAAATCCTCGTCAATTTTCACCTATTTTTCAGCAGATGCACAATATACTCTAATCTCTTATCTTACGCAATACACTGATGTGTAAAAACACAATCTGCATGTGCATCTATTGCACATTAGTACGAGGGGGGACCCAAAAGAAACCAGACTGTGGTTATAACTTTTTATTTTTTTATTTTCACATTTAATCAAAACTGTCACCTTCAAAGTCCTCTCCTTCGGCTTGAATACAGCGCTGCAGCCGGGATTTCCATTGCTGAATACAGCCAGCATGCTGCTGCGTAATGGTCCCTTTAAGAGCGTTCTTCAATTTTTTTTTGCACCTCTTCCACATCATCAAATCTCCGCCCCTTCAGTTCCTTGTTCATTCTTGGGAAGAGAAAAAACTCGCACGGGGCTAAATCGAGGGAATACGGCGGATGGGGCAGCACGGCCACGCCGTTTTTCAGCAGGAACTGTTTTACCGCAGAGCCCTGTGGGTAAAACAGTCCCCGCTCTCCCACAGCGCCGGCAGCTTCAGCCTGACCGCCTCCCGGAGGCGCCGCAGCAGTGAGGATCTTCCCAAACAGCCTCCATCGTCCTCCAGCTGCCCGTTCAGCTCCTGGCACATGTCCACCCAGCCTGGTTCTGCTCCGTGGTTAAGAGGTTCCGGACCGTTTTCGCATTTTTCGAAGAAGGGGGGGGACCTGTAATAACAAACACTGCGTGTGAGCTGCCTGTGTGTCTTTGGGAGGTGACATTTTTCACAGTTATGCTTAAGGCTATGCTACAGCGACATATAATGGCCAAAAGTCTGAAATCATTCTTGTTTTTTTTGTTTTTTTTATAACCACAGTCCGGTAACTTTTGGGTCCCCCCTCGTAGATCAATTTGACCACAATTTTAATTCGTCTCCCTTTTTCATCCATCCAGACTTTTAGTCGATCAGGCCGATTGTGTTGTTGACATGCAAGGGGGACACATGACCGCACGGAGAGTGAGGAAATACCAAAAGCTTAGTTCTTTAAGCACTCTAACCCACAGTAACTTAACTGAGTAAATTACCTGAGCTGGTTTGAACTAAAAGTCCTGCCATACAGGAAAATGTCAATTATGACAGATACAAGTGATAATTCTAAAGCGAAATTAACGGTTAAAGGCTGCAAGAAAAATTCCATTAATATAGCATGAAATGTGGATAAAAACATTGTCAGCATTACAAAAAGTACAGCATAACACATATTTGATGGAAGCACAGACCATAATGAATCTCGATACATTACTGAGCTTTCAGGAAAATGTGATTGATTTATCAGATGACTAATTAGATGGACAACCCAACACTGAGAGGTATCATCACGTACCGGCTGGTTAATGTCAAAACTACAGATTCTGAACCTATGAAAACCACACGGTGTTGTCATCAGGTCTATAACGGTTAAAATCAAAACAGAACGTTTTCTGGGCATCCGGTGGCGAAAGAAACCGTCGGGGATCCAGCTTATGGGATATTTCTTTTGAAGCCCGAGGAGCTACTGACTGAGTCCCACTCAGACGAGCTGTTATTTGTCCAGCAGCTTTCAAAACGACCATTAAAAAGTGCTTCGGGTGAAGTGGACTGTATAAAGAAAATCTCTGAAACGCCATCAAAGAAAGGAGAAATATGTAACTGTTGACTTTCAGCACTGTTGACACTGTCCAGAAATTCAGCCTCTGCCTTGTATAATTTCATTTTCCTGCTTTATTGCCTGGTGTCCGTCAGAGTACAATGAGTTTTGGTTTATATGTTGAAAAATGAAGTTTTAATACTCGGGCTACATGAGAACAAATGGATGGAGCAGGGAAGTATCCAAGGAGCAGACAAGCATTCAAGAAGCTTTAACAAGACCTTTAACAAAGATCCAAACAAACAAAAATTCTATTCCAGGACACTCAACCAAGAAAAGGGAAACATTGAGGAAACAATTGGTTGGAACCAGATCTCTAAACTGAGAGTAATAAACAGGCAAACTGACAAGGACACACATGCAGAGGAGGGAAAACAAGACACAGCTGGCACAATCAGGGGCAGAGCCGATTAACATGAGAGGAACAAAGAACACACGAGGAACGGGATGACAGGAGTGACAGGAAGAGGGACGAAAACCAACACTGGTGTCACATATCAGAGTAAAAACAACCTACAAAATCAGCGAATAGTTCTCATCGTAGGGGGTCATGTCTCCTATAACTGTCCATTATTTGGGCAAACATCCTCTTCTGTATGTTCAGGTTGGCCATCATGGTGGGATTTGGACATTTGAACATTTTCCCGGTGGCTCACACAGTGAAACGTTTAAAATGTGTCCATGTAAAGCAACAATAAAAATGTGATTAAAAAAACTTGGACCAGACGCTAAAACATGTCGACTCAACTCGCATCTCTGTGAAAACTGCCAGTGTAGCGTCATCTTCAGTTAAAGTTATTGCTTCCAGGTTTCGATTTAACAGACATTCAAATAGATTAGAAAAGCACATGTATTATACTTAAGTGGAAAGCAGAGTATCATCTGCATAACAATGAACAGGAATTCCAAACCTTTGCTTGAATGATAAACGGGGAAACCAAATGTCACTGATCCCAGATTTGAACCCAGAGTTGAATTGAACCAGAGCAACAGAGGTTACCTTACCAAAACAAAGCTTCACTGGAAACAGATGAAGTCAAACAGATACAGATGCTTCTGTTTGTGTCCAAAAGCATGGATGCAGACCACTCTGATTTCTCATGGGGCTTCGTTATTGGCAAAAGGAACATGTGCAGTGGCTTTTTTCATGTGAGCAAATGTTCTTGAGCCTTGAGCAAAATAAAACACTACAATCATTAGGTTTTTGGAACATGGTTATTGATATATATTAAAAACAAACTAGGGATGAAAAAGAAAACATACTTCCACATATTATCAAACATTGTGTAATTGTGCCTTATTGATTGACACAGGACTAATAAAGATGGATCCTAGTTTCAATCTTCTAAACTTAGAGCAGCTTAACTGGAAAACAGTCCAGAAAGATCAGCCATAAATGACCTCTTGTTGTGAGAGGCGACTTTTGGTTCTTCCTCCCACATTTTAGAAAATCATCCCTTTCACACAGTGAAATTCTGCCTTTCACACAGTGTAACGACTGTACACCCTTTTTTTATTTAAATTATTGAATCCAATAAATCAAGCCACTAATCTGACGTAAGTTAACTTTAAGTTTTTTACTGCTTCATCGCTTGGAGATAAGGCTGGATTTTGGACAGATGGATGCTGCTTCGTGAACAGACCCTTCTTCTCTCACGAGTTTGTATGAAACGAACGCAGACGGAGCAAAGACTTCCTGGAAGCTCTCATCCGACCTTCTGTCCATTAAAAGATTACGTATGTGACAGAGCGGACAAAACCCTGCAGCCTCTGTGGCAGGATCGTTCCCCGTGATATTAACAGAGAGTGCAGTGAGTGTGCGTAGGTGTGGAGGGTGGAGGAACATACAAATCATCCCTTGTTCACAGCTCCTCTTATCAGATTCCTCCTCAGCCTTCATCCCTCATGCTAAATGTTTGGGGTCAGCTCAGGGAGTGTGCTTTAAGGAGAAGCAACCCATTTCCACCACCGTAATTACCCCGTTTCACCCCGAAATGCAAAAAGAAATATTAATAATGACAGGGCTGTGAAAGAGAGGAAACAGTGTGCGACATTTCATTTTAACACTGCTTTGCTGTACAAGTCCGACGGCAGGGAGTCTTATAGGTGGATGTATTTATTGCTCTCACATGTATGATCTCATACAACACACACACACACACACACACACACACACACACACACACACACACCTAACACACTGATTCAATATGTGTTGTTGATTTCACCGGCAGGTTAAGTCAAGAAAATAGCCGTGCGCTGAGGTCATGCTTTCTTCTCATGTTAGGAGGACCGATCGGCCCCATTACCGCCCAGGAAAATACCACATGACAAATGGCAGCGGGCTCGGCTGCACATTAACATGAAGAGAGCGCGCAGCGCCTGCCAGCAGGGAAATTAGCAGAGTAAGTAAGAAGATATAGCTGGACTTACTGTGTCTCCTGTGATGTATGGCACTGGACAGCGTAGCCGATCGCAGGCCAGCGAGAAAGCTCCTCCGTCAGCGTCACTCTCACGGACGTCAAACGGTGGTCCAAGTAGCCAGGTTAGATTAGTTATTGTTCATTAAAATCAGCATTTCTGCCTCAGATCAGATTCCGCTGTTTGATTATGGAGTGCTGACAAACACCAAAGGGAGCGTCGGTTCAAGCGCTCTCCGGTTGTTGTGCACCGGCGCGGAGGCATGTTTCTATTTACGGTTGCGTAAACCCGCGCATGCAGCTGATATCAGTAGTCATCGGCTTGTATCGGGTGTCATCTTGCGGTTGTCCACTGCGGTTAATTTTTCTTTATCTGATGTGGCAGAAGAGGATGGGAAACGTACCTAAAGAATATTAGCTAAAGGCTGTGGAATGTGAACGGCCGAGCGTCCAAGAGTTTTACCGACTTCAGCTGGAAACACATTATTACTACATGAACTTTGAAAGAAGTCGCGAGTCACACAACAAAAATTAATTTTTAAAACTTTGATCATCAGCAAATGAGGGCAGGAGCATGGGGGTTCCAGCAGGTGACCCCAAATCTTCAGGTGGCGTACACATATGGAAATAAGATGGAATAAACAGCCAAAGTTAAAGATGGGCCTGGCTGAACCAGTCCTCTGCCTCAACCACATTATCAAAGTTCCAATCACAAGAAGCTGGAGGCTTTCCCAGTGGACTGCTGCTGAAAGGCAGCGTAACCCTGAGAAGTCACCAAGAGACAAAGAAATTAAAGGCCATCATCTCAATACGGGTACGTTTGCACTGTGTGATGAAACCAGAGTCACCTGAGAGAAGCTGAACCTGAGCTCAGGGAGATCTTGCAAACTCCACACAAAGTCCCAGATCTGGAATGGAGCCAACATCTGAGCAGAAGAGTTTGTCATTACAGCTAGATGAATCTTAATTATACTGTATGATGGTAAATGCTGTATATGGTGGTAAATAGTCGATAACAGCAGTGTTATGACTCCCAGTCCAGATTCTCCTGGACTTGACAGTCACTCACAAAAGCAATTTTAATTGGACCAACTTCATTGTCTGTCCATATAAATGTCTCCCATTGTTAATGACTTACTGTTCTCTGCAGGCATGTCTCTCCATCTCTGGAACCTTCTTATTATGTTCAGTGGTGAGTGGAAGCGATGCTGAAAGGCAGTTTGCATCGACTTTTTAAAGTCAGTGACATGACGTCTTTCCATGTGAACAGCGAACTGGACTGCGCTCAGTACGAGGATGACAGCTTTGAGAAAACTCCGATGACAAGATTTAGAAAGCGCCATCATCAACAAGCAACTGCTTATATGTTCAACAGACCTACCTCCAGTGTTGCTCTGCTCTCCACGGCACAGGCAGAACACAGAGTCGCAGAGCAGAGCAGAGCAGAGCCAAAAATCCCCCTGACCTTTTGCAACAACCGAGCGTTGCAAGAAATGTCATATTTTGTACGTGCAATTGTTTTCACATGGGATTGGTCAACCTTGTGATTGCAAATCAAAAGCAGAGTGACATCATGTTCGCCTGATTGGGACAAATTCGATCTTGGTGATTTGTAGAAAATTGTATCATACACAACGGACACAAACCGAAGTAAAACATGCAATTAGTGGCCTGGTCAGTGTGTGACAGGGATGAGGGTGGGAGGGCGGAATGGGGCGTCACATGGGAGTCGATGCAATAAGAGGCTAAACATTTTAAGTAACATATACATACGAGCCTGCATTTGGTTTTAATGGTGAGTCGATGAAGCACGGAGGCAAAAACAAAAGCAAACCACAAAAGTTTTGCAAATGGGCCCAAAGCACCAATCGATCTGATTCTTTTATGTCTTTTTATGAATTTCCATTGTTTGTTTGATGTATATCTATTTGTTTCATCGTGCTGCCACGGTCCCGGGCCCCCTGCCGCGGCCCCACAGGACCGTGGTTACCTTCAGTTCCACCGGCTTTCTGTTTTTGTTGTGAGTTTCTGTTGAAAGACCCAAATGAATCTGAAAGGAAAGCACCATTCCTCCAGGAGCAGAAACAAAAGATTTAACGTCGTACTGACAGACAGAAACCGTCTCACTTTTTCCTCTCACCTCCGGCTGAACCCGGTCTCCCGCGTGCAGGATGGGCGGGCTCGGAGGGGGACCGGGCACGGCTGTTCTGACGGCGGACGGAGGCCGTGCGGGCGGCGAGCGCGGCGGCGAGCGCGGCTCCGGGAGCCCGTGGGGAGAACGCGGAGTGACGGCCACCTTGCGCTAATGGCCCCGCCGTGTCACTCGTCCAGTGGTCTCACCCTGATGACATCATCGGTCCGGGCAGGCACGAGTCAAAACCGCGTGTTTGGAAAATCCATCAAGTCCTCCGCCGCCGCCGCCGCCGCCGCCACTGCAGCAGGACTGAATATGAGACATAGCAGTGAGATTAGAGCGCTGCATGTTTGTGTCTGCACTGTCAGCATCTTCTGCAGATAACATCACTGAACTCAGGCTGTTTTAGAAACCGCTTTCAGAGGACGAATGCAGGCCTGGAAGTTCAAATATCTTAAAGTACGCATTCTGAATTGGCTCGAGTGAAAATATGGATCACGACTAACCCTCGATATGCTGCTTTATTTGATTTTATGTGTTCAAATGTGCCAATCATTAGTAAAACGTCACCAAATTCATATGAATGCAGGTGGGATTGAAAACGATGACAGCTGTTAATTGTTTAATGTCCTGAGGGAAGCAATCATGCTCCAATTTCCAGGGATTCATCAATCTTTCACCATTTTTTCTAAACAACAAAGTGCAAGTTCGAGTACTGACCTTTACAGCCGGCTTGAATCGGGGATCTTTAAAGAGTAGCAGAACGCCGAGCAGTTTCGCATCCCCAATTTCATAAGAACACTCCATGATAATTGATTTTGCTGTCCTTACAGACCTACACTACATCACAGAAAAACACGATTCTGGAAAGAAATGAAGCCAATTACACAGCTGCTGCTAATGCAAGAACAAATACCAGTAGATCTGAATTTAACAGAACAAACTGTTTAACTGAGTTAAACTGAAATTCAACTTCCTGTTGGTGGATTAAACTGTAAGGAAATAAGAACCTACACTTTTTCTGGAAGTTTGCTGATATACTTTAGTTGTTATTTCTTGGCAAATCCTCGTTCTTTCTGGGTTTGAGTTTAAGTTTCAAGTTCATTTTCCCAGAGGATTTCTGTAAACTTGAGCTTATTACTCCTCCAGCTTAGTGGAGAGTAGCTGAAGTGGCTTCAGAGAGTAAAGTCATCAGTGTCGCTCTCGGCTCACTTCAGCCCGTCCATTCAGACGAGCCTCTTCAGACCACAAACCCCTCCGAGCTCGCGCACACAGTCCTCATTCTTCAGCGCTCACCTCTCAGCCGCCGAGCGTGACGAGTGAAGTCGCCGCCGGGTGAAATGCTAACGAGGCTATTGTGTGTGAGATTACCGCTTCCTCGAGGGCCCCCGCGTCGGAGGCTGCGGATCTTTGAGTCGGCTCTCAGAATATGACACGTCTGACCTGCGCTCAAAACAGGAGAATAATGCGCCCCAATGGCCCGCATTAGCACTCGCAAATAGGTTTTCCTCTGCGACGAGTCAATAGCGCGGGCGCTGGCAGCAGTTCAGCATCGCCGTGGCTTTGTGTTTGAGCGTGTAAACTTCGGCGACCATCACCATGACGAGCGGACAAACCCAGGGGCCGGAGAAACGGCGGCCTCGGCGCCAATTCATCACATTCAGGTTTTCTTAGCTGTAAGGGAGAGCGGTAAACAGAGAGCGAGCCGAGGCCTTTCAGGCGTGTCTGAATGAGTTGCTGAGGTTTGCTCTTGGAGTCAAACAGAACGCTTTCCGCCTTTTACCTTCCACCCAGTGACAACTCCATTCATCACCCGCCGCGGCCTTCTGTTTTCTGGACCTGCTCAAAGGATCAAACGGCCCAATGACTTAATTGTCAACAGAGATTCAAACATGTCAATTTCTGTATGAGTTTTCCAGGACTCTGGATTTCCTGGCAAAACAGATAATTTGATTCCAGATTTTGCCAAGTCAGTTTTTTTGCTTTTTGGTTTTTTTTTTTTGTTTTGTTTTTTTTTTATCTGTGCAGCCCAAGGCTGCTTGGTTTGGCCTTCCAGACCTGCAGCTGTTCCTGACTTGGGAATTGGTTCATCTTACGGGAAAAACATCCAATTGCACTTTTCCCCCACATTAGATAAATAAAACTTCATTATGAGCCACATCGTGTTGTGGTGATCGACACTCTTGCCTCATGGTTAGAATATTCACGGGTTGAGTCCAGGTTTTTGGATCCTACTGTGCAGATCTCACAGCAAATTGAATCGGGTCAAACTGACTTGGTTATATGTTCCAAGACGTGTAAGCAAGTCCAGTTCACATGATTTGATTTTAATCTGATTTGAAAAGCCTCCTACCTGTACAAATGATCAACATATAAAATATGAAGAGATATTTCTTTGCAGCGTTTGCTCATTCTCAACCACAGTCCAAAAAACGTCAGTTTGATGCTGATTGGTGCCCCTGAAAATGCCCGTAGGACCAGCTCCAGTGCTGAGTTTGATGAAAAGGTGCACAGGATGAATGGATCTATTGAAATTTTCATTATCTCTTAAAAACCTTGTCAGTATTGGAAATGGTTCAACCAACAAAACTTTGATTTCTGCCTGTCTTTCTCCCAGTAAGGTGGCTCCTGCTTTACTAAGACCATCCATTAAGTTTGTTCATTGGAAAAAAGATATGTACTTTCAACTTGGATTGCAGTTTGGAGGGTATATATGAGGAATAACTCCATGAGAAGCATCACGTGCAAACAAAAGCATTATAATGAGGGTTTTGAATGTATCAGAGATGGTCTTCATGAATATCTGCTGGAACCAGTAGCGCTTCATTGGTTGGGGTCCACCACTGAGTGGTTTAATCAGGTGCTTGTTGTCGAGAAGCTTATTGTCACGATCGGAGGAGAGGACCCAAATGCAGATGAACGCAAGGGTTGAGTTGATGGATTCGTTATAAGTCCAGGGGTCCAAACAAGTCCAAACAAGAGTTAAAACAAGAAGCATGAATGACCGGGAACACAAGAGGAAACAAAGACAAACTAGCACTAAATAGGCTTTGGTAGGGGGGCGGGGACAATGCATGATAGGTTGATGAGATAATTGAAAAAATAAAACATGATGTGAGGCAGACGGACACAGGGAAAGACATGGACACAAGAGAGGATGGGAGACCCAGGAAGGGGTCGGGACCCACAGGGTCCTGAAATTTAGCAATATCTGCATTTTACAACAAATAAATGTGAATTTGTCACAAAAAATTGGATTCCTGATGATTATTGTTAAAGTTTAAGGCAAAATACAGAAAACATCCAATGGTGAAGTTCACAAACAAAAGTCACGGTGAGCCAGCTGAGAAAATGACTCTCAGCGTCTTCACTTTACAGGTGGTAATCACAGAAGGCTGGCGTTTTCAGAGGTAATGAATCACATTGCACGCTGTACATTATTCTGAAACAAATGTCTGATTGAAAATTATGACTTCGGAGGTGATAAGTGGATGTTCTGTGTTATTTTGCCGTTCACGGTTTGCATCGCTGCTCGCAGCATCACATTAGCACCTGTTTGTATAAAAGCACAGCAGTGCCTCCACCTGCAGATGAAACTCAGTCGACGGCGTTCTGACACTTGTACGCCGTTCGATGAACACCGGATCTGTTTTAGGTAAAGAACCCTCAGCACCGAACACCAAACCTGAACTGTCCGTGAACCGTAGAGCAGATCCACGATACCCGAAGAGCCTCATGAGCAGCATCACTTCAGGCAGGAGGTACAGCGCTCCAGTGACTCACACAAATATTTATTTTAAGAAATCTGCAGTAGGTCCTGCACAATACTTTCTCTTAAAATCAAATTTCAAGGCACTTTGTGATTTTAAAGCTTTCTGCTGTAAACACATGGCGGTGAATGAAGGCTTCATTCAGAAGTGTATACTTTTATTATCTGAGAGCTTCTGTGGTAAATAGTCTCAACGGGAACTGATCAAAGCGAGCTGGGCACCGAGAAAAGTCTGAGAAAGCGTCCGATCTCATGTTCCCTCCACATATATTCACTTCTGCATCAGATGCGGAAGGCGGTGTCACTCAGATTGATGTGCAGTTATACAAAATGTCCTCCCAAACTTTTCACAAGTGCAACACAAGCCAGATTCCCATGAACAGCAGCTGCCTCCAGGCCTCTCACGACTGACATGAGCCACTCGGTTCTTGACTGTCACCGGCCAAGCGATTACTGCCTTTTACTATAGCAGCTGTGCGTCGGAGCGATTGTGTGGGACAGGCAGGGCGAGCAGCCCGAGGGTGAGCAAATGCTTTTTATTGTTACAGCTTTGAAAATCTGGTTTGTTTTCTCAACGAGTTTACATTCCAGTAAGAATTCTGATCTAAGATTACAACACTCGGTTACAAACTCATGAATATAAACAGCTTTCTGTGGTTCCCCGAGTTCAGGACCAGCCGGTATATGGATGTAATACCGGAGAGATGCCAACGGTGATGACTGCTCTGCTTTTTAAATGATGTTTTGATCCAAAGCATGTATGGCTTGGTATCGCACGCTGACTCTCCGGGTGGTATGCTGTGTCAGTGGTTAGCACTGTCAGCTCACAGAGGAGGTACCCGAGTT
Organism: Salarias fasciatus; assembly: GCF_902148845.1. Classification (NCBI taxonomy): domain Eukaryota; kingdom Metazoa; phylum Chordata; class Actinopteri; order Blenniiformes; family Blenniidae; genus Salarias; species Salarias fasciatus. The sequence continues at coordinate 3,523,751 of NC_043765.1, forward strand.
TGATTCTAGGCCAAGACTTCAGCGTGTGTGATGGGTTTTGTTAATCACTTCAGATTTCTATGATATCTTAAAGGAAATACTTGTATTTTGATCAATGTGAGTGGGTTTATTACTCACCCCTCGCTGGATTTCCCCTTTAAGGCAGCTGGAATTGGATTCGGACCAGGGACCAAGCACAAAATAAATGAGTTAAAAGTTTCTCAGCAAAAAAAAAAATCCATCAATCCACCATAGAAATGAAGACATTTTTCTATAAGCAGTGATTCTCTTGGAAAATATTCTCTTCGGTTGCAGAATTTCCCAGCCGTCAACCTACTGTGTTTCTTGAACTGAAAGGTAGCGAGCTTTAACTCCTGGACTCTCAAAGGTGACAGACATCAGTAGACCAAATATACTATATATTGTAAAACATCTTAATTTGCCTTGAAATACTTAAACGATTGATGGCCAAGGAAAGCTGCTAAACATACGTTACACCTGAAATCTCGTACTCCACAGTTTGATACATGAAGCTGATAAATCAGGAGTGTTCACTAATGTTTTGCTTTTCTAGTACCTGATACAAGCTATAAAAATGGCTCCATTTGCAAACCTTGGGGCCCTACATATCTTGTTATTCATGTTTGCTTTTTTTAATGTGAATTTCTGTTTTTTCATGCTCGAAGGGATGTGTAGTTTTAATTTTGCACGCTCCAGGTTGCCCAGTATTTGGCGATTATCTCCCACTTAGTTTCCCTTGGACACAGCAACCGGCGCCTCAATTTTAGGACACCAGCAAAGTACGTCAGCCTAAGACAAGCATTCCAAGAGCAAACATGCTTTGTGTCTTGGCCAGTCTGGGTTATTCAGAGGGTTTGTTATCTTGGGTCTCCTTCATGCATTCGTTCGCGCCGCCTCTTGGCTCCCACACACAGGCTCCTACTTTTTGTAGCCCCTCATATCACTGGATACACACTGGATAGGCCAAACACACTCGATTAAACAGCCATCTATATAACATGTACCATAAGCGTGTGCATTATTGAAGATAAACACTTTTTTCACATTGCGGTACATGCACATGCAGGGAGTTTTTGAAAGTTTTGGAATAAAGAAGATTTGTTGATTTGCAGCCAGTAATCAGACAACAATCGATGGGTTTTAACAGACTGTCCATAACTAGGACCTGACCTCCGACCCCGAGCCTTTCAGCACTGCGTTTCCTCACTCTGCTCCATCTTCTGGCAACATGATAAAGAGAAATTCCTTCTTTGCCTGCTCATTCTTGGAGTTCACTGTTGTTTTGTTGAAAACATGCGAGCCCAGGGCTGTGTGTGTTGCTGTACGTGAAACGCGGGAAGATGGGGAACACGGCGCGTAATGGAGATACGGCGAACGGATCAACGGCGGAAGATGATTTCCAAGATTCTCACACTTAAATGAGATTTGCTATTTCTGGTCCATGAGGATGGAAAATAGGTTTTGATGACACTCAGTTAAAACTCTGACGCTCAGCCTTCCTCTTTGTCTCCAGGCTTCGGTTTCCATGAGTCATGGTGTCTTCGCCTGAACTTTCTGGGGTCATCTGATGACAGCCAGAATGCTCTCCTCAAAGATGTTCTGCTGGATTCTGACAAACTTGAAACAAGTTCAACAAAAGTCCTTTTTTCTCCAGTAAATTCATCTTTAGATTCAGCTGGAATCCATTACGGTCCCGTTTACACGACAACGTGGAAATGCAAATCTTTACAGACTTCTTTACAAGTAAACAAGCACTGTTTTCAAACTGTTGCCCTTGCAAACATGAACTTTTCATTGTGTGTAAACGGGGATTTGCGTCATCCCAAACAGCAGGTGGTTTTGCAGAGAAGTTAACACATTTGGTAAAGAGTTGCATTATACATTGTGATTTTCTCCAGACAATTGTCAATCAAACATTACAACAACACTGAGAAAAGGCAGAGAAGGAGAACTGTGGGGTCGCCTCAGTTTAAGGGTCATACACCACAGGAAATTCTGGTCGTAATAGATAAATGATGAGCAACTGCAAAGATATGAAGTGAGTTAAATCTTACCACTGCTACTTGCTCCAGCTGATACAGCAGGGAACGGCATGACAATCGAACGACCACAGTTTATCTGTTGCTGCACCAAGAACTTCACTTCTGGTTCCCTTCACTGACTTCCTGGTTGCACTGGCGGCATAAAAAGATGAGCTGCAGAATAACATTACTCAGCGTTGGGTACTGGAGAGCAGTTTGTGACTCTAGGTCTTGTCTTGACTCGGTCTCGGCCCCTTTAAGTCTCAGGCTCGGTGGTCTTGACGGCAACACTGACATTTTTCCTGAAGTACTCGGTCCCGGTTATCAAAGCAGCAGTCAGACTTACTGACATTCCAAAGTTCATGAAATCTGCAAAGTGTATCCGGCACTAAAGCTAAAATCACACCACCTGCAGGAGCTTTAAGACTTTACGTCAATCCAGTTTTCCCACATTCGAACAAATCAACTTTAAGAGCCCGCTGTTCGCTTGCGGCCAAATATATCCCCTGACATCCAGTCAGATGTGACTGTAACGAGATAATCGATGATATTCACTTCACCCTTCAGCGAATGCCAGGCCCTGACCGGTGCGGCACAACACATGTCAGGCACGCAGAAGTTTTAAAAGCTCTACTTGATGTGAGGGGGAGGCTGTGACGGGCCGGCCCCTGCTGTCAGGAGAGAGAGAGTGAAGCAGGTGAAGAGCAGACCGTAAACTGCGTCGCCTCCTTGTGACACGGCACCTGCCGCCGCCGCCGCGCGGCGCGCAGAGGGCAGCGCTTCAGGAGCAGATAAATTAAATGCACACGTTCAAACCGGCGTTTTGTGTCGGCGAGAAGGCGAGAAGGCAGGTCAACCGCATGAGCCTGTCTGTAAACCGATCCGCACAGTCCGAGCACATCCACTGTGCAGGGGTCTCCCTCTGCCAGGATCACACACACACACACACACACACACACACACACACACACACACACACAGAGTCACATTCCTCCGCAGGCTCTGCGAGGGGCAGGCGCAGAGTGTGTGCTGGAGGCTCGGAGCTGAGCGCCTCTCTCACTCTCCCCAGTCGTTAAGTGAGAGAGCGGAGGAGGACGGGAAGGCAGAGGGACCCGGGGAGGTCTGACGACAGCAGCCCGGCTCACCCGGCACCCACTTCAAATGCACGGAGCGATAAATGCAGGCACGGAGCTCGCGCCTGGCTTTGATTTACTGGAGGAGCGCCGACGCCTCATGACCCGGGCTGTCACTCCGCGAGGGATGTGAGCAACTTTTCCTGCCAGGAGACAAACTTGAAGCAGGTTTGGGAAAACGCTGCACGTGCGCCGTCCATGGCAAGAGTCGGAGGCAGCTTTCACCGCTGGAGGTCCAACTGAAGGATGGAGGACACGTGTTCCGGACCGACGGCGTTCGCGACCACGCTCTGATCCGGCTCCAAAGGGAACTTTCGGTCACAAATAAACACAGCAAAGCGGCTAAAGATAGAAGACCCCAGTTCACCTGCGACCCGTTTCCCAGGCTAATATGATGCTGTGGTGCCACGCTGGTCGTCAACTGCTCTCGCTGGCGGCACTTCTGGCGATCGTGAGCTGTGGAGGAGGGGAGCAGCGGCGAGGGACGGAAAGCAGCAGCAGCAGCAGCAGCAGCACAGGTGGCAGCAGCAGCAGCAGCAGTGGAGGAAGTGGAAGCAGCAGCAGCAGCAGCAATAATTACAGCAACAGGCGCTTCCATAAAGTCCAGCATGGCCAGTGCAGCTACACGTTCATCCTGCCCGAGGGCGACGGCGCCGGAGGCTCCTGCAGGGACTCCAAAGCCGGCGGCACGCAGCACAACGCCAACTCGCTCCAGAGGGACGCCCCTCCACCTGAGCCGGACTTCCCCAGCCAGAAGATCCAGCAGCTCGAGCACATCATGGAGAATTACACCCAGTGGCTGCAGAAGGTAAAAGGGTCAATCGCAATCAGTCCATTCTCTCTCGTGTGTTTTCCTTCGTAACGAAGAGGAAATTTCCTCCCGTTGATTCTCCCCGCGTTGGGAGGGTTCTCAGAGCGGAGGGGCTCTGTTTGAAGTGGTCACGCTCCATGTGTGTTTGTTGGGATATTTGTGTTTCCGAGGGTGTGTGGTCTCCGCAGAGCGTCTGTTTGTGGCTCTACTGGATAACTTGTTTTGGTTTCGGGACGAGGTTCTCAGCCCGACTGACCGTTCGGGGGACTGTTGGCTGTTTTCACATTCTTGACACACTGTTTGTCAAAGTGTTTGTCAGTAGGAGAGTTTGTATGTTTGCTGAGTTTAGCTCTTTTTTTTCAGTGTGTGGCCCATTTAGGAATAAATTGCCAGATTTAGAGCCACACAGGGACAGAAACATGTGCGCTGTTGACTCAAGTTGGCGGTTTCTGCCTTTGAACTTGTATCGTTTTGCTTCTGATACGTCGACCGTTTGAAGAAACATTGAATAAAACCTATCAGGCCGTGAATAGAACATAAAAGCGAGACGTTCCATTATGTAACTGTGTTCTTTGAGCTGAACTTTTTGTTCTGGATGTCACACAGCTGCTTGATTCTCCGCTGACACGCTGCACTGCTTTCTCTCTTGCCCACCAGGCTTATCTATTTCTTTTCCCCACTTTTCGACATGTTTATTTTTCCCAGACAAAACTACAAAAATTCCACACATGTCCAGTTGAGCTGCGCAGATCGTCGGTCATAGAGCAGAGGTAGTTATGTGTCAGTCACCCCCCTGTTCTCTGAGCTGTCTCTTTAATGGCAGGAAGTCAGAGGGAGTCCCAGGAGACAGAGGGTGAAGGAAAAGACCGAGACCAGAGGAGAGAGAGCAGAGGAGAGGAGAGGAGAGGAGAGGAGAGGAGAGGGCTTCTTATATTTATTTAAGTGGAAGACGTGTGAGTTTAACTCCAAAGCACAGAAATAATAGGGGCAAAGAAATATTGAACTTTTCTGAACAGTGACTTTCTTCAACAGGTTTTCAGAACTGTGAACATGGAAAGTGACCATTCTTAGATTTGCTGATCAGAAGCATTTTATTTGATTGTATTTAGTTTTCAATCTTTACTTATCCCGTAAATCTGAGCGGATTTCCTGATCAAAAATATTTTTTAAGAAGAAAACTGACGTCTGCTGTAATTCTTTCAACCCTAACGCTAACCCGATTCATTTTAAAAAGCTGGAAGATAAATTTGCCAATAAAGGGTTAAAATGTTTGAGTGTGAACTCTTGACATGCTGCAGTTGTGTGGAAAGGAAAAGAAGAATGTATCTCCCATCTAATAAATGACACTTACTGAGACAAAAACAATAGTAAGTCATCTGTGTACGCTGTGATCTGACAGTTTTAAATGAATTCAGCGCTTCTCCCTCCACTTCTTGCTTTATCTGATTTCCTCGGGCTGTTATCTCGTCCCCATCACCTCCACTTCTTTCTTCGCCGCTCGCACCCTGATTGTTAATGAGCTGCACCGCGAGGCCGGAGCTGATATGCTTTGGCAGCCGCTCTGCTGTTTCAGGCTTTGAGACTTTGTGTCTCCAAAAGAAAGCAAGACTTTCTCTGCGGAACGAATCAAACAAACAAACGCTTCAGATTCGCCATAACACGCTTCCCTTCCTGCTCCTCGGCTTTCCACAATATTGTCGTTCTCTAACAAGATTAGCGGCTCCGATCCGTGATTAATTGGGAAAAGCTTCGGGTTTATTTTTGTCCACAAAACACTGAAGCGTGACGCACAAACAACACCTAATAGATTTGATGGATTACAGAGACAGATGGGAATTAATGAACCTGAACTTCATCAATACTCTGAGTCTGTTTATTAGCAACTGTCTGCGGCGTGCCTGCTTTTCATTTCTGCCCAGAAAGTAAACTTTTCACTCCTCGCGCCGGAGGAAACAGTCATTTTTCATCAATTATGCCGCGGCGAGATGTTGATTGAGTTTGCAATTAGAGCGGCGGCGTGGGAGTCGACTCCGCCCTCCCGCGGATTCACCGTGCCGCAGGCCTCGCAGAAATGTATGCGAATGGCGCAAGAGGGATTTGGAGATTACGGAGCAGAATCTGCGCAGCATCAGCTTATCGCTGGGCGGCGTATCGCTGGCTGCATCAGGAATCCCCTCAGTGCGCCGGACGTCGACAAAGAACGGCCTTCATACGGCACGAAGAACAACAAACGCCCTGCTCCGATGGCGTTAATCGATGGCAGTCTCACTCCGAGTCCACAGGCCGCGCACGTGTTTCTGTGCGCCTCCTAAAAGAGATTTATGTGTGAAGAGCGCGCGGCGGTGGAATAATGCCGGCTTTATCTTTGCTCAGTGGACCTCGTCCGCCTGTGATAGTACAAGTGATACTAAAAAAACACGACCGCGGCATCGGTCGGCTGGAGCCTTGACTAATGAGACCTCCGAAATAACTCCCCGCTCAGACGTAAGAATGGGAGCATGTGAAAATGTCAGCCGATGCCACCAAATTTACTCTTCGGGGTAATAATATTAAGAATGAAGGGAACAAACGGCACAAGGAAGGGATTTCTCCAAAACACACAGTGGTAATTCAGACTAATTATGCATGAACACACACACACACACACACACACACACACACACACACACATCAGGATGCAGTTAACATTTTTCATTGGACAAAAGATTAAGTGTCCGGGTCCAGCCTATCTGTCTTAATCACCGCAGCCTCTTTACTGCCGGTGGAGAAGAAAGTTTGGCCTGATGTCGCTGCGAGCGGCTCTGATGAAAGAGCGGCTCCAGATAGCGCCGGGCCCGGCGTGGGGGGTCGGCCCTCAGGAGTGATGCAGCAAACAGCTGTTAGGGAAGCATTTTAAGTCCGAGATCCTTTCCTTTGTCAGCGCAGGTCGGGAGTATATGGACCCTGATAACATTCCTGACCAGTCAAAGGTGGCGAGTGTTTGTCCAGGGATTACTCCTCCGGCCTGGTCGGCCGCGGAGACCAGCTCTCTCCACAGAACGCATGCTGCGCAAAAATGAAGGACGAGAAGAAGAAAAGGAAGCAGCATATAGAGAAGAGGTGGACAGAAAACCCAATAAAACAGCTTGACGTTGAGTCAGTGTGATCCTGAAGGATGGTTCAAGTAAACTTGAGGAATAAATCAAGCAGTATTTTTCTCTGACAGTTTCAGGAACTGGAAACAGGCTATAGGAGAATTTAAGGACATGGTATACATACAGTATACAACATGATTAATGCTGCATCTCGGCAATCTGTTTCACATCATACTATAGCATGAGTTCATACTTTTAGTCTGCTTTGACTCTTAACAACACCATCTCGAAATCAAACAAACGGAAATGAGCAAATGAACCTGTATCATGTTTTAGGGGACTTTTTCACATAACATCCATTTTCTAATTCAATTATTTCATTTTCATAGTTAAAGACAATCTTAGACCAAGTTCATACAAAGTTTTCATCGTTTTGGCATTTTAGTTTCAAAAAGGTCAACACAGAAAAGTTTTGAAAACGATGTCCATTTACACGGAAACAGTCAAAACGACGTAGTTTTCACATTTTCTACAGTAACTATGACTGAAAAACAGCGTCTCTGCTGACTTTGACACGTTTACAGTATAAATCTTTTTAAATTATTGGTACCTTTTACATGAATACATCAAGAAATAAATGAATTACTTAATACTGCAAACTGCTAACGAGCAGCAATCTGTCTTTACGAGGCAGTGAATGTGTGTGTGCCAAAGTTTGAAAACTTCCTTAATGTGTTCTGGAGGTTTTGACTTCATGAGAATTTGCGAGGTCAAAGTAACCTCAATCTTTGAACTCTGGCTCTCAAAATCTAATCAGTTCACTTTTCATTGGCAGCAGAAAGCCGAGCCAAGTTTACAGAAATTCCTGCGTGGGATTTCAGAATATTGCAGGACCCTGAATGGGATGGATGGAGATATAATCATACAAGCTGAAAAATAAAGAGAAACTCTAAAGCACCTGCTTCATCTTTTTTCTTTTAGAAATGTAAGAATAAAGAGGTCATGCATTTTCCAACTAGAACCATCAGTCTTTTATCAGCTGTTGCCAAGTCACACAACAAACCCTAAATGCTTGTCAGGCACACCCGACGTCTGGCAGACGTCATCAATAATCGTTAGACGTCCTTAAGCATGCACTGACAGGTGCGCTGCTTTACCTTAAAACAGATGTTTATTCTTGTCGTTGCTGCGCAGAGACGTCCGTAAAAACTCCGAGCCACCGCGAGTTCACTGAACTGATTTGGTATGTCGAATCAAAACACTGCAGAAGACGGAATGGAGAACATTTTCTGCTCGCTGCACTTGTTGGTTTGAGCCGTTTGAGCCACAAAAAACAGCAACGTGATTAATCTCTTAACGGGCATCGTCATTCGTCCGTACTCCGCTGAAAAAAGACAGCTTTAAACAAGCTGCATGTGGAAGAATTTGTCGTTTTGTCTTCTCTGAAGCATCGGAAGCCTCGTTTACGCGACAACGTTTCAAGTGAGAAAGTTTCACTTTTGAGAACAAACGATTTTCGTTTCCATGGAAACAGCAGAAATGCTGAAAATGATGTAGTTTCCGCGCCAGACCATGAAATGGCGCTGTTGGATGTGTTCACAATGAAAACATACACACGAACAGTAAGCTCTGACGATGCACTGTGGTGAAGCAGCGTTTTCACACGGAGACAGACTCAAAGCATTTTCTTTGACAAACAAGAGCTATTTCACACTGGCTGCGTTATGGATCTGTAGCAGAAGCTACAAGCGTAGATATATGGCCATAGATATGTATATACTACCAGCGAGCGTAATTAACGGCTGTATTTCCACCAGATCCCAGAGGATCCAGAGCTCTGCACCAGAGGATTACCATCCCCACCAGAAAAATGTTCACTGCAGAGGGAATAAGAGAATTTTCATTTTGGAGGACCAACATCTGGCGGTGCATGGTATTTGGTTGTCTGTGGCTTTACGGGTTCGTCATCGTTCGTCCAATCCCTGGCGTGTTGGCTGCCGTGCGCGGAGGAAATAGAGCTGCTGTCTCATCATTTGCGACTCTGTTACAACTGCAGCACATCAAGCCACAAGCTGTTTATTTCAATGGGGCTAATGCTGGAAGCCATATCTATGGCCATATATCTATGCTTGAAGATTTGTTTGCGTGACGTAGTTTTCCGCTGCCCATTCGTTCCAGATCCGTAACGCAACCCGTGTAAAATGGCTCTAGAGTCCTTGGGGATATTAAAATATGACGACAAGTCACAGAGTGAAGACTTCCAAATGCAAACCTCATTTTCATCTAGGATCATGTAGAATCTGTGGGTTTTTTATGCTGCATGAATGCAGCTGGAGCGTTGCCTAAATGTGAATTGTGGGTCAAACTATGTCCAGAGTTACATGCGAGCGGACGCTCACTGGAGTTATTCATTCAAGATCCACATGAAAATCCATCCATCCATCAGTTGTCCTTATCCAGTTGGGGGTCACAGACCTCTGGAGGTGAGTCCAGCAGACTGAGTGAACCTGGACTGGTCCCCAATCCGTCATGACCACATTCACACAGACTCACATGCACGTCAACTTATTATCAAGTACCCACAATCGACACCGTAAAAACATGCAAACTCCACAAATAAATGAAAATAAAATGCAGAAACGATGCATTTTCATATAAAACATTGTGGTATAAATGGGCCCTGAGATGTGGAGCCATTCAGAGACCCGTGAAGCTTTCCGTCTTTGAACCCACGCGCTAATGTTTTTTTTTTTTTTCTCCCATTTGAAAGTCTTTACATTCGACGTTAAGTGAGACGTGGCAGCTGCCTTTGATCTGAATGAGTGGTCTCCCCTCAAAGAAAACACAGTCTGAGTTATAAGCAGACATTTAGGTTTCCAAAGTATGTATCTCACAGTGCACTTCTAAGAATATCCCTTCACTTTCTCCAATATTTTAGCGACATTGAAAAATTTGGCAGCGGCAGAAGTTCATCCAGCCAAACTTTGAATCTGCTCTTGGGAGTGAGAGTAATAGATCTTCCCGTTTCCCTCCTCGCGGAGACAGTAGAAAGTGGTCCAGAGCCCAGTTTCTTGAGAAAGACGACCTGTGCCAAACTAAGCTGTTGAACAAGGGGAGGGGGAAGCTGTCCGCCGAGTCTGATCCCTGTGAAATTCCCATCTTTCTGCCTCTCGACCAACATGGCCGCGCTGCGTAAACACCGGTTTAAAGGGATCTATCGCCATGTGGGCAGCAGCTTGTTTCCCTTCCATACTGGGAGTTCATAGGAGAAGCGGGTGAATATGTTTCTCTACTTAATGCTATCAGAAGGCCACACAGCGGGCCTGGGGATCGCAGCACAAGCCGATCCATTCTGCCGGTCACTTCCTCCACGGCAGTTTATTTTCTCCTGGTGGTGTGGGCCAAAGAAAACAGTCGGATGATACATAAAGGCGAAGAAATGCTCCCAGGAACACAAAGCTCTTCCGCCCTGACCCCGCAACTTGTAAAAAGGAAACTGAAGAAATTGCGGAAGGACAGTAGAATAACAGCTTCCGCAGGAGTGTTGTCTTTATCGTCTGTGTGTGTGTGTGTGTGTGTGTGTGTGTGTGTGTGTGTGTGTGTAAAGAGTGAAAGTGAATTCAGCTTTCTGCTCAGCGTGTCATGAGAATCAAGGAAAACCATGTCTTTTTAAAAAAAAAACATGAAAATTAGAAAAGAGGACCTTTGTTGGGTTTGACCTGCTCAATATGGCCGACCACGCCGACTCTCTCTAAAGAGTCAGGCCGATCGTTTTTTTTCGGGGCTCTCGCTGGTTTTGGTTTCTTCTTCATCCTCTCTCCCCGTGAATCGCTCTCCGGTGGGTACTCGAGGATTTATTTTGTTTTAATTAGAAGCTCACACGTTTGGCCAAGCGAGTGAAGGATTTACGGCGTTCCCTCTGAGAACATTGTTGCTGGCCTGTCGTTTGGCTCCCGCCGCTGCAGTGAGGGAATCAAATGAGAATTTCCTCTGATATTGTTGTGTTTCCAGGCGCCCGGCGGTTCGCTCGGTCGTTTTCGCTCCTCAGGTGTGAGAACGACGCGTCCGAAGCTCTTCTCCTTCCCGCTGCCACAAAACCCGACGCCGACCAATGAAAGAATCCCTTCATTTCCTGTAACTTTATCCCAGTTAAAATGAATCCCAACTAAAGGAGAGGTAAACACACACCCAAAACTATCGGCTCCATTGAGACAACGCTTTAAAAAAATATGTTTCAGCAGGAAGTTTCACATTCACCACCCAAGTTGGGGTTTCATGTGTTCAACACGATTCATGCACGAGGAAAATAAGAGATAACGAAGCAATAAGGATTTGAGAAATGCATTAAAAAGCAAATAAGATGTAAAATAGGAAATGCATTGAAAAGTAGAACAGTGAAAAAGAAAACTTTATGGAAATGGAACAGCAGAAGAAGAATCCATCATGCATTAGGAATATTAATGTTTTCAGGCCTTAATTGATATGAAAGAGACGAAAAACGGCTTCATCTTGTTTGTATGTGATTCACTGAGGAAACCTGCATGTTTTACATGCAGTGAAGACTTTCTGGAAGTGATGACAGAAGAAATATTTTCTTTGCCTCCGTCCATCATTTGACAGATCCTGTTGTTTTACTAAAACGACGTCAGCCGTTTACAACAGTTATGAACAAAGGAGGAACTTGGCTTCTTTCCACCATCTAAAAATTGTTTTTAAGCACAATATTTAAACATTAGAATAAGAATAATGTGTCTGATGTTTCATGACGACAGTTTTGAACATTGGACGTATTTTTTGGGAGTTAATATAATAGATTTTTTTAATTCCATTTTTACTTATTTGTTTGCCAATTCATTATATTCTTAAAATTGTTATTATACTTGTAAAGATTTTCTTTGGATCTCTTCTCGATCTTTTAGAAATGTCCTATTTCACACAGATTCACTGAATGTTTGTTCGTTTTTTGCCATTTCACAATGTTTTTTTTTAATATCAAATTTTCAATAATTGGTTCACTTTATATTAGTAAAATGTTTCAGGCTGCATACCGGTAAATAAATATATTAAAATGAAGAAAATGCTTGTCAAAATTGAATTTTAAGATAATCTTTTCTCAGTATCTACATCCAATTAACATTCAAGCAAAAGCACACAAATCCCTTACTGTTAATTAACTACCATTTTGATTTTTTTTTTTTTTTTTTTTTTTTGTCCTATTGCTGTGGATTCATGTTTCTTCCAGAAGATTTCTCAACACTACGTTTCAGGAACTTTGTCTGCGAAGGTTAAATCATTATGAGCTAAATATGAGATAAAAACAGCTGAGAAACCTGAGCCGTTCCGCTCGGCTGCAGCGAGCCGTTTGCACTAACTTCCTCCGTTATCTTTGTCGTATTTTGGTTTTCTAATGACTCCTGATAAACACGGCAGATGATAATATTACTCACCCGTATCTGCTGCTATTTGTTTTCCTGCAGACACGCGGTCCGGGTCTGGGCCCGGCGCTGTAAATCAAGGCCTGATGAAGGTCAAGGGAACCGAAACGCCACTGCTGTGTTTGGAAATCCGAGCCGCTTGTAGGGGATACCGCGGGATGTCTTACACAGTGTGAACTTACAAAAACGTTTCAGTCACTTTCTCTCGCCGCGGCCTCGCTTCCAGGAAAAGATAACTTGGGGAAAACAGGCTCGTCTTGGGTTGCTGATTCTGGCGTGGCGTGGACGGCGTACGCCTCGCTTCGGGCCGCTCCAAGTCGTGTTGCGATCCGTATGATAATTATTGATATGGAAGTTAATTCAATGCAGTGGTGGGGGTGGGGGGGCACATTCCTGAGCCCCTCCCCCCCGGTGCTACCTCTGGGGTCACGACCCCTCGACAGATGTTGCTCTCTGAGTGGACGTCTTTGTCTTTGAGGCCGGGGAGCTTTGGAGCTTCCCAGCAGCCCCCCCCCCGCTCAGCCTCAAAGATGAAATGTTTCTACTGGAGAAACAGAAAGAATCACAATCCGATGGCTGGATTCGAGAGGAGGAGAAGCTGCTGACAGAAGGGATGAGGGAAAGAAGACGGAAACGATTCGCAAGACTGAAGGTGAAAATCATCCATCCTCCCTCACAGTGAACCAAACGGACTGGTACAGTCTGTCATAACTGAACGAATACAAGCAGAAGCAGCGTTCTGTACAGAGATATCCACTTCAGACAGTTAATCAATTAATTAAATCACTCGCGAATTTGTAATCAACACACAAAATCAGCAGTTTAATGCACAGAAATGGTTTTATCTGAATGTTTTTCCTGAAGTGGAGCAGTTTCACATCAGAAAACTCACAAATGTGGAATTTGAACCGGCCAGCGTTTTAAAGTTGAGCTGCTCAAGGGAAGGCCAGTCCCAGTTTCTCTCTCGGTGTTGAACAGTCCAGAACAGAGACGCCACAACAGGAGGATGTCTGTAACATTTTCAGGCTTCAAATTAAGAATCTAATCCTCATAATTCACCTGGACTGCACAGGGAGGAAAAACAATGAAGTCTCAGTGACGGGAAAATGACTTTTCCCTCCTGGTTCTCCTCTCTGAGGTTCAGCGGTCGAGTCCATTCTCCAGTGTTTGAGCGTCCAGAAGGCCTCAGTCACAGGAAACAGATGTAACAGTGTCTTCGCGTCAGTTATACCGAATCCGATTTTCAGTCTTCAGCACTGTGAATGGCCACATTTCACACACCGCGCCGACTTCTTGTGTGACTGGGATTCAAATGGACGCCGGAGTGATGATTGGCGCCGTTGTTGTTTTCAGGCTGTCTGACGTGAAGCGCTCGTTCTGGAGACCGCGGTGCCACATCCGCTGGCTCGTTCCCTCGGTACGTCGCCGTGAGAGTGTGTGATGCATCGGCTGAGAATGGTCTGGAGAGGCGCGGAGCGCAGACCCTCTCTGTTTTCTCTGTGTGGTTTTGGACTCTGAGCGTCTCGGTTTATTGATTTAACTGTTGTGATTTAGTGTGACACCTCGTTGGGCTCGCTCGTGAACACGCACGCCTCCGCAGACGCACATCTGCGGCTTCCAATCTGCATACATATTTTGAAAACACACTCGTAACCCTGCTCTGACATGTGTTTGCCTTTCCTGGGACCGAAGCCAGACTTCTCACATTCCATATAATACCAGGGCCGAGCTGGCACGCTCGCCGCGCTCGTACCGGGGAGACGCAGCGAAGAGGGTCGAACCCCAGACGTCTGATCGTCCCTGATGTTCTCCAAAGAACAGAGCAAGTCGCACGTTCTCACAGAACCGCAGTGTTTGGTCTTCACAATTGCTTTTCCATGTGGTGCCGCCATGAGAGCCAGTTTAAACATGTCTAACGCCAGGGTTGGGGAGTAACGGATTACAGGTAACAGCGTTATGTAATTAGGATACAAAAAATATAACTGCAATCTGTTACAGTACATTACAAATATATGTAATCTTGTTACAGGTATATCTGATGAAAACATGGATTACTGAGCAGGATTACTTTTGAAAATCAGATGGAATATAACAGAATAACAACAGACATACGCACCATATACGGGCATGGTGACACTTTACAGCACTTCATGGCACTTTATGGCACAAGCTGCCACACCATAGATCTATAAACAACAGACACCGTAGATATATAAACAACAGACGCTGCATCTACTGCTATCTTGGAGCAGCTCTACTGTGATACTGTGACTGACACAACCCACGTTTCCATGGATTTTACCACCTGCTGCTGGAGTCATGGCTGCTCCCAGAGAGAGAACGTCTCTTTCTTTGGCTGCAAACTTAAACATCATCTTGTATTTAATTCAGACGAGCCCATAACTTCTCTGTACTTTGTAAATTAGCTGTGAAACTTCTCTCAACATCCAGGGACTCATCATCAAACCTGAAGAAACTTCTACAGGTATGAAACACACCTGAACTCACAGTGAAGCTAAAGTGGTATTAGCCTGCTAGCCTGTCAGTCACCTGCCCGTTGAGAACCACAGCATGGCACACCTCAACACAAAGCCCTGCTCCTCACTACAGCAGTGCAGCCACACAGCAGACCGAGTATAAAATATAGATGTGTGTTAACACTGTCAATGCAGCTCCTGGTGCTGCTGCTGGAGTGTAGAACGACTAGAAACCACAGTGTGAATGATGGTGCTGATCCTGAGTCAGAAAGACAGGAAGTCAGATTCTCCGCAGGTTTAGAAGATGTCATGTTGTTGGTGTTTATGTGGGCTGAACACAGAGTTCAGCAGCACTCAGTACTAACAGCATTTAGTGTTTGCTGTGTGTAGAGTTCTCAATACACTGACAGGATGACACACTGTATCTGTCTTTGTTTTTATCTTTGTAGATGAAGCAATCTCAAAGTAACTAATCGTAATCTGGCACGTTACTTTTTTATTGAAGTAATTAGAGTAAGTTACTGTTTACATCTTAACAAGTAATTTGTAATTGTACCGGATTACATTTTTAAAGTAACCCTGCCAGTCCTGTTTAACGCATCGTTTCAAAAAAGATTTGCATTTGCATGATAACAATATCGTTTCCATGGCAACGCTGAAGCGAGTCTCGTCAGCATGTTGGGCCATGAGTGGGTTCAGGTGGCTGTTTATGGAATGTTGAGTTTCCAGCTATCAAACAATATCAGATTCAGTTATTTTTCAACATATAATGAGTGTAACTGCTCAAAATATTAATAAAGCGCGGCGATACGAGGCAGAAACTCGTCACTCCTCAGGTTCAGAAAGCTGTGTCCGTTTTCCAGTCAGAAGTCTGGGAAAAATTTGGAAGTTAAATCTTTTTTTAATTGTTTAGCCAGCATCTAGTTTCAAGGATTAAACTGAGAACTGAAAACAATGAGAGTGACACAAAACTGTGGAGCAGCGAAACACAAAAACAATGAGCTGAAAGAGACGCAGAGAGGGCTGCATCGGTTCGACACGCTCGTATTGTTCATACCCGCGCGCTGGTATTGATGGTCGATCACAGATTTATTTATACCGGTGATAATGGTCCATCTTTCAGCACAAACACAATAAACTTATTTGTGCAACACTTCATTTTTCATCTAAATGTTGAACGTACAAAAGACCAAACGAACTAAACAAAGAGATGCAAGAAGTGAGGACAGAAAAACTGAAATGGAACGGGCAGAAATGATTGAAACAAGAGCAAAATGTTTTTACTGTTCAACAAATATCAATAAATAAAGACTAAAAAATGCTTGAGAACTCAAAATAATTTAAAATGTCAGAAATACAGATATGAATACTTCGATAATTGATGAAAATGAAGAACTTTGGGATTTTTTGAACAGTAAATTATTTTCACTTCTGTAGAACTTTTCCAAAAACACTTTAAAATCCAGTATCAGTCACATTCACCATGCAAGGAGCTGAGTCCATCCACCAGGGGCAGTTAGGGGGTTCCATGTCTTGCTCAAGGGCACTTTGACATGTGGAATCAAACCTGCAGCCTTCTGATTGAGAGGACACACACCCTTCCAACCAAGCCACAATTAGTTAAAATAATAAGTAAGTAGGTCTTGTCTGGACTGATGGACGGATCTGAATTTCCCTGCAGGGGTTAAAACATGTTGGACCATCGTTCCGTCTGGTTGGACCTGTGTGTGGCTGGATGGACTCTGGAACCCACGACCCCCGTCTGGGTGTGTGTGTGTGTGTGTGTGTGTGTGTGGATGTTTGGTACTTGCCTTGAAAAGCAGGACTCGGTGAAAGCAGTTGGTCTCCAGCTTCATGTCATCCCCGCCGTTCCCAGAAAGAAGAGAAATCATGTGCTCTCCTCGCGGCGGCTCTTCCCAGCAGTAACAGTGTATCGTGGTAGCAGGCAGACTTTCTCTGTACTTTGACCTAAAAGGAAGCGGCTTATAAATCTGTCACTGACCGGGGGAGATGGATGCAGTTTACAGAAAATACGAATGGTTACAAATGGCTCCTGATGTTTATTTAAACTGACATGTTTTCCGTCGTTATGAGATGGAGAGGATAATCCTCCAGAGGCCGGCTGCCTGCCTGCGTGTGTGTGTGTGTGTGTGTGTGCGTGCAGACTCGTGTGTCACACTCATGTCCACGTCTGCGTGCATTTGAGCGTGACATTGTTTGATCTGCACATGAGTCTGTGTTTGGATGAGTTGACCTTCAGCTTAACCGGTGGCCTGTTGGAAATCAGGCGACACGCAGCCTCCCGGGTTTCCGTACAGTCATTAGGTGAAAAGAAAAGAGACCGCGACGTTTTTCCAGTGGCTGTCAAACAGCACTCCCATTATATACTTATATGTATACATCTCGGTGATGCATGGTGTCTGTGATGTCTCCTCTCTCAAACGGATGAGAGCGGCGCTTTGTGATAAATGGCCGTCATTTTTTCTTTTTTTTTGTCTGGATGAAAATTTAACTTGTCTTTTTGTAGGAATTGCGAACGTTTTCATTGACTTTACTTTAAACTTGTTACAGAAGAATAGTGTTCCATCAACCTTTTCTGACCTTTATCTCTTTATTGATTGAGATTTCTTTGAGAAAAAGCCTTAATTGGCGAATATGAAAGCCTCAGTTTCATTGCAGCATTTCTCACTCGATCCTATCTTGGCTTTGACTGTTGTCTACATTTTAAACATAGATTTTTCCTTCCAAACAAACCCCTGGACGAATGTAAGGCCAAAGATTATACACACACTTCTCTGTGTCCTCGGACTCTCAAATCCTCCTCTTTTGTCTTGTTCAGCATCAATTCCCAACAGATGCAAGCCATAATTCATCACGAAAAGAAATGTTTTACAAATCCTACCAGCAGGTAATTTTAGAAGTGAGACTCATGAATGTGTCTGAGCTGCGGTTTTTCCAGTAATAGCGTCTTAAAAAAAAATAAAAAAAAAACCAGTTATACAGTCAATAGATGCACAAACTGGAATAAAATCTAAGATTTACCAGCAGAAGATGATTCAGAGGTTGCACTATGGCCGTGATGAAAAGCCAGGATGAGCTGAACTTTATCATCAGTGCTGGAATCTGTCGACCAGCTGCAGAGAGCTGGAGGTTCAGCCGGGACCTGATCCCTGCACACATCCAGAACACACTGACCATCTACTGCCTCAAAGTCAGGAGCAGAGCTTCAGGAGGGTTTGGAGGGGGGGTTCAGATGTTTAGAGTGGGGGCTGTCACTGCAGATTAAACTGGGATTATGGTCCCCTGAGCATAATAACGGCTGGTAGGAACTTCAGAAACTGGAAGTCTCCGCATATTTTTCTCTTTGAAACCTCCTCTTATCAGGACCAGATCCAAATAAATATCCTGCATGTAGCTTATTCCTCACTTCTCAATTACCACAGAACAACTTCTTTAATACACGATCGCTCAGACAGACTCTACAGATGAATTACTTGCTGTTCATATTCATTTCAGCTTTACTTCTGGCATGCCAAACAGCAGAGTGAGTTCAAGACACTTTACAGAGAAAAATGAAACAATTTCACACGAATGAACAAGAAAATCTTCATTTTAACAGGAAGAAACCGGCAAAACCAGACTGAAAGACTGTAAGGAAGAGACTTCCTGCAAAACCAGACTCAGAGGAGGAGAGAACAGGACAGGCAGGGATCCAGACCCTGGTCCAGGTAGGGAGTCGGGATTGCAGGGAGGGATTCATATCTTGATAAGGTCATGAGCTAAACCCGGTGGAATCTAGAAGAACTACTGTACCTTGTTTCTGCTTTTTTTTTTTTCTAAACATCTGCTGAAACCAGCTGCAACCACAGACGCTGATCAGCGGTTACCACGGAAACCAGCAGAGCTAATTCCATGTGGCGTCACACAACTGTTCCACGTCAGCACTCCAAACAAACAAACGGGTTATGAAATTTCTCACCGACGCCTTAATTGAATTTTTTTTTTTTTTTTTTAAAGAAACAGAAACATAAACTTGCAGATGTTTACGTTAATCAGATCATAGACTCGGTTTCTTTAATTGGACAGGATCTACCCGCATTATTTGACACTTGAACAAAGCAACATGTTTGTAAAGATTTAGCTGTGGCAGAGCTTTTCCTGGAGAGAAGTTTGTGGCCGTCCCTGCACCGAGTATTTTATGTCCTTCTTCCTGTTCAAAGTAACGTTTCAACATGCAAATTTGTAAATGATCGTTGCCTCCAAATGCATTGTTGGTAAAATCGTTCCACTAGTTCAGACGGCTTCGACTCGGCGTGATAAGTGACGTGAGATACGGCTCGGGCGAAGTTTCTCTCATAAAAGCAACAGTGGACGAGAACAAAATGACTCATAAGTAACGTGATACGAAGCTGATACGATAGCGTCAGCTCGTCTTTGGACGGAGAAGCGAGGGCAGCAGAGAAAGAGGGCGTGAGAGCGAAGAGATGAAGACTGACAGAAATAAAAGGAGGCAGCCGGAGAAAGTGAGAGAAGTTATGAGCCCCCGGCTGGCTCGTACCGCGGGGATGGTTACCCTGGACACACGCAGGAAGGGTTCATACAGCCTGGAATCCTCACTTAATGGGATGTTCAGATGAAAGATAAACACAGTGTGACATTGAAGGAAACTGCTCTTGTCATTAAACGCCCCTTCATTCTGATTAAAAGAGACATTCAGCATGATAGATAGTGCTGTTGGCACACAGACTGGAACACTGGGGTCTTTTTTTTTTTGTTTTTCCTGATTTGGAAGTTTGACATGCAGGCCTGTGCATCATAAAGACTCCGTCAACGCAGAATTCAAAACAAAACATGTCCTTTCACATCTATTTCTACAACCGTTTTGGCTCAGCAGTCCCCCGCGGCGATGTTCAGAGGGCACTCTGGAGCGCTATCTCAAATATTTGGATGCAGAGACCTCCTCCGCGGGACGGTGGGTTTGTGGTATCGCCGTCTGTCTCGGGGAAAAGGGGGCAGACTGACACGGCCCACAGCAGTGTTGCAAGAAAAGCCATCGTCTGGCTCATTCCTGTCCAGATGTGTCCTCGAAGAAAGAATCTCCTATTGGACAAGTGAGTCACAATGCCTTCAGCCTGTCCCTCTCACTGCACCAGACCTCTGGATGAATGAGCAGGTCCCGGTTTGTTTGGTTGTTTGGCTTTTGTTTTGCATTCCCCTGTCTTGGGTGAATGCAGGCACTTCCTCTCCCATACAGCCAGATAAGCCCAATTAATTGAGTAATTTTTGGGCCGTTCTGACCCTGGCTGTAAGTGGAGGATTAGTGAAAATATACATTCAAACAATCATGTGTAGGCCATACGGCACTTTATTTGTTTTCTTTTCTCATTGACAGAAACCTCGTAAAGCGCTCTGATAGGAAACATGACTGATTGTACTCGAGGTATGAGTCAAAGCAATAAATGAATCGACTAAAAGGTCCATTAGTATTCTTCACAGGGGATAAAAGTGTTAAAGTTGCAAAAGAGGAAAATGGCTAAATATTGTGTCAGAATGAGGCCAAGCCTTTTTTTTAAAGTGTTTAACCCTTTCTTGGAAATTCACCTTGATAGATAAAATCTCTTTGGCATGGAGTGTCAACCAATCAATCAGTCAACCATTCAGTCAGCCAACCAGTTAGTCAGTCAATTGATCAGTCAATCAATCAGTACCATACCATTTTGACTGATGAAGTGCTTTCATTCAGCTGTGGTTGAAACAAAGTGCTGCACACGAGGAGTTTGATTTAAAGCATCAATCAACCAGTCGTTCAGCCAGACAAACAATCTTTCCCTTAGTCAGTCCATCAATTTGTCTACCAACCAACCAACTAACTAACCAACCAAACAATCAGTCAGGCAGTCAACGAACAAACAAGTCACCCAATCAACCAACCAACAAATCAACCAACCAACCAACCACTCAGTCAACTAACAAACCAACCAACCAACCAACCAATCACTCAGTCAACTAACAAATAAACCACACACCTAACAAACCAACAAAGCAATTGGTCAGTCAGTCAGTCAACTAACAAATAAAGCAACCAACCAACAAGCCAATCAGTCTGTCATTCTCCTAACAAACAAACCAGCCACCCATCCAACCAGCCCCAAATGAGAATAAGAAACATGTAACACACATGGTCAGAGGTGAGAAAAGCCACATAAATGTCCACTGATGCATTGCTTATGTTGTACTCAGTCACACATGCTGTTGGGAAACAGTATATTTATATAAAAGTTGAGCACAAAGTGAACTACTCAAGAGACTCTTAAAATATGACTTACTTACAAACTGCATTCACACTGTCAGTGCCAGGCGTTTGGATTGATGTATAAAATATCTACGTTTAAAACAGGCAAAGGGTAAAGTTCAGGATAAGAGAATGAACTGTGTGGATCTGCAGTCTCTTCCCAAACGAGTGCTGATGATAAAATCGAACAGTGTCCACTCAACCGTACCAGCACCACACGTCTTTTCTATGTTCTCACACACGTCTCAGAGTGCCGCAGACCTCAAAACATTTAGTCCGTCTCCTTTATTTAATGTCAAGCGAAAGTCAAAGCTTTTCATAACACAACGTCATGGGTGTAATTTGTGTCTCATTTGGCTGTGGAGATAAATTGGCTTTTATCTGCCGGTTTACAGACGGACATGAAAAGAAGCGTCTGATTCATCTCGCTCCGGGGTGCTCTAAATCATGGGAGGTATGTCTCGTAGACATAACACTGTCACTGGTTTTGATTTAGAAAGTCCGTCCGAGCTCCACCATTTCTGCAACACTTTTCTGCGCCTGATGGCCAGTCTCAATGTGAAGAAGGTTAAACGTGCATCATGGGAAATCAGCATCAGAGGAACAGAGTCGCAGTGATGACCAGAAAGCGGCCGGAGCCCATGCAATCTTTTCTTTTTGCTTCACAGTTTTAATATTTTTTGCAGGTTTGACATCAGTCATTTTTCCGACAGCTTGTTTTTGAAATCGTAGTTTTTGTCATCAAACTGTGGTTTTCTGCTGTAACTTGAGAGGAACTGCCCATACATAAAGCTAATTAGCAGTTCAACTTACTCCACACATCAAACTCCATTATCACACTTTGTCTCGGGTTTTCAAGTTTTGTTATTTATTTGAATCGGTAACCATGAAAAATGATCTGAAAACCATGTGGAAAAGATGAAAACCAGTTTGGCCGAAACGCTTTGCCCACAGGTTTGGACCTCTGATTTGTTTTTCTCTGGGGGAAAAAAACAACAACAAAAAAAAACCCTCGCCCAACTTTGAAGACTTTACCAGCAGAATGTTCTCACTTTCTTTTATGGCGTGCCCTGTTGACAAAGCGCTCTGACAGAAAGCCTTTTCAAGGCGGAGGAACAGTGGAACAGAGCGCCGTGAACCTGCCAAACAGTTCTGGGCACCTCAAACTGCACACCACGATTTACCTCATGGTTTCAGCAGATCAACGCTTGGTTGGGTTTTGGTTTGTGCATACAGAACGTTATTGTGTCTTCGGGCATGCAGAACCAAACCCCAGTGACATCAACACAAAAGGGTCTGGACGGACGACAAAGTGCGGAGACGAGAGAAAAACGCCTGAAGCGCCGCAGAGAGGCATCTATCTCCTGCTGGATCCGTCTGCAGATGGCAGTCAGTCTTTGCTCGAGGGAAGTCGAGTGATCAAAAGCAGGACTTCAGACAAAATAGTGACGGAAGGTGGACCACCCACCCTCTCTCCTCTTTGCACTTGCTGTTGCGACATTGTTCAGTTTATGCGTTGTATGCAGACGATCAACAACTCTCAGAGATGTTCGAGATTAATGTCATAAAAACGACATTCACAGCTACAAAGAGAGTTTGAATCGCAATCTTTTATGATGTATGAGTTTGAATGTGACTGGACTGAAGCCAGCAGAACAGTCTTTTATTTCCACCATGAGTTTGTCTAATCAAACTAGTTGTTGTTAGTGTTTCGCAGTGACGTTTTCAATAATCATAATATTTTTTACCAGGAGACTCCTGGCTCTGGTAGCACCAGGTAGTTTCATGGAATGAACTAGTTATGGAACACAATAAATGGGAGCATATATAAATCACGTTATTTGTGCTAATAAATTATAATACCAGTCCAAAAACACCTGAGAATGACTCCTACATCATCCTACTTCCACTCATACAACAAATTTATCTGCGCAAATTCATTTGTTTTCCTTGGTTACTTGATGGAATAAACAGATTTTTAAGACATTCAAAGTAATACCAATAATCAAACTCTGCTAAGTCCATTAATAACAATTACACTTCAAATTTGCACATATTAAAAGTCTGAGTTAGAAAAGCCGTTCTAGCCTCTATATCAGGATTTTGGCTTCTTCTAAAATGCTGCTTAAGGCAGTTAGCGTGGTCAGCTGCTCTTTATTGGATTTTAAAACAATGTAGTTGGCAAGACATTTAATGCACGCGAATTCCACATCTGTTTTAGTCCCTTTCAGTTCAAGGGTTACATTTGGAAAAGCTAAAACAGAGTCAGCTGGAGGAGATACTGGCCTGCATGTGATCACTGTAGTGAAAATACCAACGTTAGCATGTGGAATAAGCTAATTAGCAAGACACTGAAGCCTAATTAATTTAATAACGCTTCTTATTGAATTTGGAAAGGGTTAATTAAATCACCACCTTCCAAATGAGTTTACTTGTATCTATAATTGACTCTAATTAAGAGTTTCAGTGTTTGACCGATCCTTGATTGACCTGCTGAATTTGTTTGCACTCTGGAGGAAGCTGTAACTTGTTTGACCAAACACTCGAGCTTGTCTTTGCTTTTCTCGACGACTTTTCTGCAGGAGGAAAGAAACGTGGCGGCGGACGCCTGGATGCCGTCAGAGAGGGTCCGCCGCGAGTTCACGCCGAGTTGTTACTCACATAATCTTGACAGACTTTAAGACGGAGGGCTCAAAACAGTTTCAAGGTGGATTTAAAAACAAACAATGAGGTGACTGAGTGAGACAGCTTTCAGAGATATGCGCCCGGCTTCCCTCCATTATCTCCGCAGCGGGGCTGGAAAGTGGCAGCGCAGTAAGTCTCAGGGTAACACCTCCTAAAGCCCCACTAGAGTGAATTATAAAGCCAGGTTTCGGAAAGGGGGTGTCAAATTCACCTTTCACTGTCGGTTGGGCGATAAGGAGGCTCACAAGTATTTTCTGGCATGGCTCCCGGCACGACTCGTGATCGGGACGTGCTGATTTGGACCCTGGGCGATGGCTGCTAACAGCGCCCCCCCCCCCCCCCCCCCCCCCCCCCCCCCCACCACCACCACCACCACCACCACAGTGTTCTTGTTCATGGATGTGGTCTGTAATGGATCCGGAGGGATCGGCCGCCCCGCTCACACCATCACCGTCACCTCCCCGCTCTCACACGCCGAGTCCCAGATAAGCGGGGATGTGACAGAGCTCCGCGGCGAAGTGTTTTATACAGTCCAGACCCGCGGCGCTCGGACGTCCACTGCGTCTCTCTGCCGCTGTTTAGAGAAGGATCAAACCCTCTTTTGTGGAGTGGAAGTTTGGGCTAAATGGGAAATGTCAGCGAAGCAGTAAACATGTGCAGTAATCTGCAGCAGCAGAGTGCGATCTGAGATAGAAGCAGAAGGAGGGATGTTTCCAGTGAGGGAGGAATGGGGGATTTACACGGCTACAAGGATTTATAGAACATTTTCTTAATGTACCAAGTCCAAGACCAACCGAATGAAAAACCAAATGCCCAGCACCATTTATCGTAAACTCACTCGTCACATTTTGATGCTGACGCTTCACCAAAACTCACAAACTTTACAAGAAATGAAAGCCGAGACTCCAAAGATTATGAGAATGTAAATTCTATTACCGTTCCTCAGAACATCAGCATGATTTCAGCTGAAGAACAGAAGACGCTTTACAGAACCAGAAGTTTCTGGTCTTGCCTCGTTTTGTTTTTTCATTGAAACATTTTGAAAACGTTTCGGGAATGGGTGGAAAACAACATTTTTCTGAAACGCTGCTTCTGTGCAGACAAACCACGTCCATAGTGAGCTCAGAGCGGACGTGACTTTAAGTGTGTACGAGGTGATTGAATTCTTTCCAGTGGAGTGATCAGGTTCTCCTGTTTTCCACAGACGCTAAATAAAGTGTCCCGACTGACGTGTGGGTTCATATCCGCAACAAATATCATCCGATTCAGTCAGTGGATCCATCCCAAAATGCTTTGCACTTTAATTTTAGCCGTTTGGGACGAGCGTATTGATTTTGCAACCAGACTAATTAAATTTCTTGCGGAGACCCAGAGGAAAATCTTGTGCTTTGCAGCCTCTCTGAAGTGTCATTTGGTGATAAAACACACACCAGCGCCGGAACACGGACAAGGTTACAGAACAGTCTTTGAGCCAATAGTTTCAGTCAGATCGGGTCAATCTGATCCGGTGTCAGTGTTTCTAACCACATCCTTTCATCTGGTCAGTCATGGTCCATGTAACCAGTGACAGCTGAGGCTGTTGTCTTCAGGATGGGTCCTGTTATTTGCCCTCAGGCCTCGGCAGCTCAGCAGATTCACCGTGATAAATCAGAGTACGTGGAGATCTCACACTGTGCTTACGTGACGTTTGCAGTGAAAACTCATTGGTTTTGGGTTTTAGTGTCAGAAAGACCGAGTCGGATTGTTATGACGGTGACCGTCAACTCTAGGACGTTTTCAAAAAGTTGCCTTCTCATCACCTCCGAGCACCGTTACCAATCACCCAAAACGCAACAAAACACAGCTGATCTGTTTGGGGTTGTTTGCAGAGTGTAGTTCCTTCAGTAACTCAGACCTTTTCCTGCAGTCTCCATCCTGCTACATCCATGCTCCGGACAGCCTGAAGTCCTCGCGATCAGCAGGCAGTAGCGCCTCATAAAGCGTCCTAACGGGCCCGTCTGCACTCGCCGAATGCCGCATCTCGCCAAACACAGCATCTTAAAGCTCGGCGTCTGTGTGTAAAGTGGCAGTTCGGGGAACATAAACTCCCACTTAGCAGACAGTGTTTTTGTGGAAACCAGAGGGTGGATTTAGCAGTTTCTGAAATAGAACGAGAGTACTATCACACCATCTGGAGTGAAAACTCACACAGCAAGCTGCATCTATTCCCTTTCTGACTTCCTGCCGGCTTGTGCGAGCAGAATTTAGGTTATCTTGAAAATTTGAGCTATGCGAGCTGAAATGAGGAACAGTAAAACACACGCTTGCTTACTTTAATACACTCAGGGGTTTTGCAGCCGTATCCTTATTTGGTGTGGTATGATCAGTAGCTTATAGTGGCTAATGTGTGTGGATGAAGTGGATAAACAGCGTAGAGCAGGCATTACTGAGTCAGGTGAGTTTTCTTTTTTTGTGTGTGTGTGTTACTGTTGCCAAAAGAGCCGATCGGCTTAAGTTTCAACCGAGTGAATAATAATAATGTGACTTTTAGTGAGTGTTCAGGAGATTATTTAAGTCTTACTGATAATATTCCCAAAGATGGATTCTGCAAAAGATGCAGTTAAGTTAAACTGCTCAACAGGATGGTATCAACAGGTACAACTTCACATTTTAGGATTAGATCTGAAGTGATGTTTTCATGACCTGCTCCACCACACAACTACATCTGCAGCTGCTTGTTCTCAGTTGTCTAATTGGCATTTGTAGAGTACGTCTTTCCCAAACCTTCTGTTTTCCTCTGAGCACCACTGTCGTAACGCTCAAATTAACACAACCAAAGTTGCCTGTTTTCACTTGAAAACATCGTTTTGGAAATGGAGCCTCAGTAATGAGAGGCAGTGGAGCTGATTACAGCCTCGGGTCTCACCTCGTGATTTTAAAACAGCTGAGTGAATTTGAAGAGGATTTGGTTCGCAGACGGGTGAGATTCCATGAAATGACTCTCCACAACATTACCGTTCTCATTACACAGTCGATGCTGACTTGCGTTTCAGCTCTGGTTTTGGAATCGAGTTAACAAAAGTTTTTGTTGGTCGTCAATAGCTGGAAAAGCAAAGTACTTAACCGGAGTCGAGGTTAAAGACCATCCAAATAAGCCTTCAGCTATATAAGCCTATTTTACCACTTCCCAGGCGGTGATACTAGATGATTGGGCGTGTTTGTGTAATCTCGCCTCTCCTTGGCCCTTTCCTTTTACGACCCAGCTCTGAGTCAGCCGCATTCCCAATGAGATGGACCGTGAAGTGATTGCAGGGCTTAAGTTTCTGTCGGCCGCCTGTCCCTCCCACACCTTTACTCTCAAGGTGACTCCAGCTGCTGGAACCCGCTCGCTGCCCTCGGACAGAGCGCTGTCTGGCTCCGCAGCTCCGCACAGCGAGGTTTTAAACCCTGACCTACATGAGTGTAAAAATAACCTCCACCTTCCACTGAGCTAAGAGATATCTGGAGGTAATGAGAGCAAGCTTTCCACACACAGCCCAACGCCGTGGCTCATTATCAGTCTGAGTGATCCATCATTACTTGATCTATGAGAATTCCAGACTCCCTGTTTTCTTTCCAATTCCTGAGGCTAGACCTTTGGAGGTTACATGCAAAGTGACACTTATATCGGCCTCATGTAGTTCACAGCCGGGGGAAGCTGTATTATGTCTGAAATCCGGCCCAAAAAAATGTTATATTTCACTTTAATATTGCAGCCAAGAAAAGGATATTACATTGAAAAGTTAATTGGACTTGGCAGACATGTGCGACGTGCTGAAACCGGGCCGTTCTCGCTGATGAGCAGAGGGATCCACCTCTGCTCCTGTCAGTCTGGGATTGATTGAAATCTCAATTGGATTGTTATGATTCAGTTATTCTTTGTGGAAGCTGGGAATATGGTTAGCTGCAAACCTCAACAAGATAAACATCGTCAAGGTTTCATTGTGCCAACACATACGTACGGATTGATGTTTGTGTTAATTCGAACAAACCCCGAAGCCGCCGGCCAAAACACACCCATAAACCAACATGCCATTGAACTGTAATTCAGCTTTCTTTGTCTTGTGGGGTAAAGTCGTTTACTGTGATAATGATTAGATCAAAATGCGAGTTGAGTGGACTCCAGTATGCAGCTGTCAGCAGGAGGCTGAGGTGGAGAGTGCTGAAAGGGGTAATGGTCCGATCGGACCGTTTAGAATATAAATTCATTTGAAATGAAGGCAACCATCAGAGGTTAATGAATAGTAAGTGCTTTCTTCACATTCCTTCTGCCAAGGACTTTATATGGTCTCCCACGTATAGTCTGTATGCATTTGGTGTGTGTTTTCACGAGGATGTCTCGATTCTTCATACTTAAATCACCTAATCCATTAAAATAAGAGTCAGAAGATGGTGTTTTTGTTTTTTAAACTCTGCTGCTCATCCCACGAATGAGGCACCAATTAAAATAACTAATCAGGCTTTTCAAGGGTAAAGGTTTCAAACTAGGAAGCATTGCAACAAGAGAGGAATGATAGACCAAACAAAGAGACGAGTCAGATGTTTCTGATTGAAATGATCAGAAAACAGATCTGGAAAAATACCCACTGCTTTTAAAGACACCAGCTTTCTGTGTCTCCTGTTGTTTGGCTTCACTGTAAAGAAACAATCTGAGATCAGAACATCAGAGCAGGGGTCCAGAAGTAGAAACACTGATCCATCCAATCTGATTCTGACACTGAAGACTTTAACTTCTGGTGTGGACGGCCTGAATAGATTTTTTTTTATTTTTTTTCCCCATCATATGATTAGATACACATAAAGACAGTAGATATCCATCTGGGAATGAGAGAGAGATGATAAATGATGAACGAGGCCCTCTCAGAGATCCCTGGACAGATGAAGAGTGGATATTATGCTGAGAGTTGATGCCTTACGTCTGCCCAGTTCTAGATCCCGTTAAACGATATGTGCTGATTGTTACATCCATCTTAATCCTTTGGACGTGGCTGATCCCAGAGGTCACAGGAGGTTGAAGAAGGTCCAAGCTGTCATTGTGTCAAACTCTGATTCCCAGCACATTTTTCTGTTTGAGCAACTGAAATGTTATTATTGGTAAACCTATACAGTCACAAAAAAAAGTGTAATGATCCTCTGCACAAACTTTTTGTGAACTAGGTTCTTTGTTATATTCTTTAGGAATGACTTCCTAAACTCTCTGGGTTCACACTCCATCTCAGGGTGTTTAGTTGTCCGGGTCCACTTCAGCTTCAAGTTTCAATCCTGCGTTTTGCCGATTTTTCACCAAAAAAGATGCATTCAGCTCTAATTTTGTCCACTGTGAGAACATGTATGAAATAACTCTGACTTCGTCATCACATTCATTAAATTACACAGTGCTTTGCTCGTTGTTCTATCAAAGACATTGTGACAGGAAGTGAGTTTGGTTTTTCATCAGTTCCGAGTGCAGTTTCTCCCCTACTGAGAAAGAATTAGCAGGAATTATTCAGCATGCTGGTACTTGGAAGAAAAACGATGACGTTGGAGTGCGGAGAAACGACGCGGACTGAGCGCAGCGGAGCTCAGATGTGAAACCGAACGGCTGCAATGTGAAAAGTCTCACTAACGACACATGTGACGCTGATTTGTCTTGGCTGACGTGTTCCCAAAAGATGGCTGTTACAGCCCGCTGATAAGCCAGGGAAGTACTTAGAAGACGTCTTTCACAGATCAAGTGGCTGAAAATGTCCCCGGTGTCTGACTGTTGAATGTGCTTGCAGCCAGATTAACAAGTCGACGCCTTGAACATCAGTTTTACGATCCGTTCATTCGTCTTCTGCACCACTTTATCCAGATTATAGAGTCACGGGGTGCTGGAGCTGCAGGTGAGGGCGTCTCTCATGGGGTTTTCACAGCGAGACACACTCACTTCTACATGTAGGGACAGTCTGAAGACACCAGTGGAGAGAAGGGTGAAAGAAGTCGTTCCTGATGAGCTCCAGATCTGTAGATCTCCATCTCCTCCATCCCAGGCTAACCACCCACATCTGGATGTGTCACTCGTCACTCAGCTCTGATAAAGACTTCTAGTAAAGGTTTCATCTGTTTCTTTCCAGATTGAGAACTACATCAAAGAGAGCATGAAGACCGAGATGGCTCAGCTGCAGCAGAGCGCCGTCCACAACCACACCGCCGCCATGTTGGAAATGGGAACCAACCTCCTCTCCCAAACGGCCGAGCAAACGCGGAAACTGACCGACGTGGAGACACAGGTAAGGGGGTCAGGAAGCGCCGAGCGTGCTCGTTCTTTCAAATCTCCTGCCTGTTTTTCCTTTTAACCAAACTGCTACACATAGAACGTCATGAAAACACTGAGAGAGAAGCGGCCAAAGACAACACTGATGCCATATAAAGGCTTATCTCTGCATTGATTTATTTGGCTTTAGGGTGAGACGGAGGCGGTTGAGTAGGAGGTGATGGAAAGTTGTAAAGTTAGTGCTGGGTAATTTTTTTGCAAAAAGCACTAAAGATGTTAACTGTTTGCAAAGTTAAAAAAAGGAAAAAAAGAAAAGATAATCATACCAGAGATGAATATCTCCTAAGTATTACCATGTGTTGGGTGAACACTTGACAAATGAAAACAAAGCTGATGGTTTATATGTGGCTCAAATGTGCAGGGTGCTTTCATTCTATTTATTTTTTCCTGCTGTGTGTAAAAAGCCTCAAATACAACATTTTTGGCTCTTTGGGGTTTAGATGTGCAAAAACTAGAAGTACGGCCAACATAAAGAACGTGGATGAGTCACAGTGGGTTTACTTTTTAAACGATCATTATTAGCATTGTGAAGTTGTTGAGTTTGAGCTTGTTGTCGCGGCAGGTTCTGAATCAAACGTCCAGACTGGAGATCCAGCTGCTGGAAAACTCTCTTTCCACCAACAAGTTGGAGAAACAGCTGCTGGTTCAGACCAATGAGATCAGCAAGCTGCACGACAAGAACAGGTACGTCACTGCTTTTCAGTCACGCCGGCCTCTGAAAGCCGCTCAGTCATTACAGAGACCAACAAACCCAATGAAACGCTTCGCTCCCAGCTCTCTGGCTGCCTCACCGACTTCCATAAACAGCGTTAATTCTCCCAAAGCCCCAGACTCGGGTCCTGCTGAAACAGCCGTTTCACACTGTGTCACTCGGGATCCGTTTTCCCGTCCGGGATCTTCCTCTTCGCAGTGATGAGTCTGCTGGGATCGTCTCAGATGATGGGCCGCTTAAAAGGGTTTGGCCCACATCGCTCATGACAGCTTCCTAATCATTTAGCAGGAAAACAGGGAATAGCGTTAAAAAGGAAAATCCCGGCTGACTCTGTTCTCAGTAAAGATTTCTGAGGGCCATTTCCCTGAGTTTCAGCAATTATGATATTATTCCGTCCTGGATGTGTCGTCTTGTCTTTTTCCGTCGTCGAACAGAGAGAGAAAACACATGGAGAGTTAATGAGCAGCTTATATCATCTTTCAGGTATTAGACTGTATAACGGCGCAGCTCAGACGCTCGCAGGGCTTATTCCTCTGCCTCCAGGCTGCACAGTGCATGAGGACATTTGTGTTTGTTCTTTTCTAGAAATGCATGGCAACTAAGTTCACAGACATCATGAGTTCGTCTCCGTCCACGTGGAAAGTTCCAGAGTTCATCTTTTTAAGTCACTCACCACAAAAAGACAATTTTTCCCCCTATTTAAATTGTAGTTATTCAGCGTGTCTGTCACTAAAAAGCGGCTTGTAAAGAATTTTATGAATTCTTCTTATTCATAAGGGAAAAGGAATGAAAGCAATAAGCATTTCATAATAACTAAATCACTCATAATATGCTAAGAAAAAATATAAAACAATTTCCAATCTTTTAAAGTCAAAGAAAAACAAACGTCATTCCAGAGGATTTGCCCTGCAGGAGAAGAGCAATTACCGTGTTGTGCTTCTTGCATAACGAACTCCCCTCGACCTCTGCGCCTCTGTCCTCAGCCTGCTGGAGCAGAAGATGCTGGACATGGAGCAGCGGCACCAGGAGGAGCTGGAGACGCTGAGGCAGGAGAAGGGCAGCCTGCAGACGCTGGTGGGGCGGCAGAGCGGCGTCATCCGGGAGCTGGAGGCGCAGCTGAGCCGCGCCACCGGCAACAGCACGGCGCTGCAGAGGCAGCAGCAGGAGATGATGGACACCGTGCACAACCTGCTCAACCTCTGCTCCAAGGACGGAGGTGAGCGAGCGAGCGCCGAACGCACGCCGAGCGCCGGCTCGCCGTGCCCTCCAGCACTCCAACACCTCGTCTCACACCAAGTGGTTTTTTTATGGTTGAACGCCAGATTCCTTTATGTCCCTCACATTATAAAATATAATCGTCTACAGGTGTTTGGATTTTTATAGGCGGTAAAATGCAGAACTTTACTGAAGCTGGTTAAAGGCCTTTCATTTACAGTGTGGTTGATCTTTACGCTGACGACACTCCGTTTTTATTTTATAAGGAATTTATGTTATTTATTCTGTTTCAAATGTGTCTCTGTCATGTTTTCTACATACTTAGATAAATACATCGACTTATTTCTTTCTAATCTTATCAATAATCCAAAGAAAAGCCGTCCCTTCATCGTAAGGTTCCAGGTTTGATTCCCCATTGCTTCCGATGATACCAGATTAAAAGACGTCCGAGCTCTGAACTCGGACTGGGAGCCAGGACATGAAAGACAACCTGCTCATGAAGAATAATGCGTGGCCTTTTTCTCACCTCATTTCAGTTTCTGGTTACACCGGATAGGTTGGCTGCAATGTGATGTTTCAAAAATAGCATTTGCTTGAAAGGTTGACTGTGTGCACAGTCGGCTGATCTGTCTCGAGGCTCAGCAAAGTGCTGGACGAATGGCGATGGAATTAGCTCCAACACCACAACTCTGTTACCTTCCCCTGTATCAGTGGCTCGCTTTTTATCTGAACATATTTACGACTCCCAGATGTTGAACTGCTGTGATTCGCTACACGTTTCTCCATGTGTTTAGCTGCTAACGGGGCCAACGAACTCTGGACGAGTGACTGATGGAGAAACAGGAGTGAAGTGTTTTTAGCTGAAGCTGATAGAGAACCTGCTGCGAAGCCAAGAGTTTGACACAGAAGCAAAAAGAAGTTGTAAAATGTCTTGTTTCAGGATTCTCATTGGTCGTCACTTTTAATGCGTTTGAAGTTAATTGGTTACTGTAGTGTGTGTGTGTGCGCGCGTGTGTGTGTGTGTGTTTGTGTGAGCCCCTCTGTCTGTCAGTGTTTGTTCTCTCATGTACTAGTGATCTGGGGTGTAGCCTGATTTCACCCGTGGTTCGCTGGGATTGGCTCCAGCCCCCTGCTACCTTCAACTGGTTGAAGAAGTATAGTTTATGGATCAGTGGATTGATGGTTAATTACTGCAGTTTAGCCAGAGGAGTAGGATCCGTGGCTTGGGAGCAAGATTTTATGGGCCGGTGTTTCAAACTCAGTGCATCAGAGCAGGTATCGTCAAGAATCTTTTTTTTTTCTCATTTCTTCCCTCTTCATTTTGCAATATCTTTTCTTCAGTTTTCAGCAAACACTGGTGTCTGCCGTGTCGAAATACATCCACCGAAAGTCAAAGGCGTGACCGTGCTCCTGCAGCGTTTTCAACTTTGCACCCCAAACACAAATCACGGCCATCCAGCGAGCTCCAGGTCGTCCGGGAGAGGGAAGGTTATGTTTATGCCTCCATGGAAAATACTTGTCAATCACCTGTTGGCTGATCTAAACATCGCGTACCCCCCGACTCGCCGTGACACTAACTCAAGAAGATCCACATCAACTTTTTTTGCCAGACCACAAGATGCAAAGCAAACCCCGGCTCCGGCTGGGTTTGAACCGGGAGGCGGCGGGTTGTTTTGGATCACTTCCTTCCTCTGGTCAGATGTCACGGCTACAGCAGTTTGGATTTTACAGTCGTTGCGCGCTCACGTGGAAACCACTCATCCTGCCCCATGCTGGGAGACACAGGGACGCACCGGCCAGCGAAGCCTGCATGACTGAGAGCAGCGTGAATAAAGCAACACGGTTCTTATTGTAACCCGACGTGTTCCTCTGGAAGGGCCGCGGCGCCTCTCGTAAAGCAGCATGGTGCGCAGCAATCGCGTTTCACGCTTTAATTTCATAAAGTCTCTGTGCACAGCTTCACTGAAGATGTCGACACGATTCTGCTGATGAAGTAAGAGGCTTATTCCATTCCTCCGGGTGCCCTCCTGCTCATATGAGGCTGGGGATTTCCCTTTTTGCCCCAAAGGTTGACCCGATGGTGATCCAGCCTTCCTGTCCGGTCAAACGCGGTGAACTCGTTCACCCCTCTCTCGGACGTTTGAACACCGACCCCCCCCCCCCCCCCCCCCCCCCCCCACCCCCCGCCTGATCCTCACATTTCACTCCCAATCGCGTTGGTCACAGGAGATTTGACCTGGATTTGTGTGTCGGGGGGATTCGTTGCAACCTCATTACCATTTGTGGGTTTCCTGCGGAGACGCCCGGAGACCCCACAGCGTTTCCCAGCAGACAGGAAGCGGCGGGGGCGCGACGGGATGTCAGAGTCATGAGTGGATAACTGCCGCGCATGATTAACACACGCCTTGTGTTTATCACGCTGCGGCCTTTTGTGGCATTAATGTAGCGTGCCATGAAGGTCACGGCCGGCCTCTCCTCGCACGTTTGTTTACGTTTGATTTGTGCGATTAGCAGGAGTCTTCTGAGAGCGACCGCTCTGTCTGGGATTTATTCCCATCTTAACATTTCTGGTGATTCATCTCTGAGTAAAGGCTTCTCTTGTCGTCCATATTTTGGCACCACGGTTGACGTTTTTAGTGCCGGTAAGGTGAGCGGACCCGGCTTCCACCGTTCCGCCGCCGCCGCCGCCCCCCCCCCCCCCCCCCCCCCACCGCCCCCCCCCCCCGGCCCGTGATCGGCGGCCGC
Source organism: Salarias fasciatus (assembly GCF_902148845.1). NCBI lineage: Eukaryota > Metazoa > Chordata > Actinopteri > Blenniiformes > Blenniidae > Salarias > Salarias fasciatus. The sequence continues at coordinate 3,558,664 of NC_043765.1, forward strand.
GCTAACAGGAGGAGACGGAGCAGGAACGTGGCCGCCGCCGCCGCTCTGTGGTTGGTCCTTTCCTCCTGCACGGTGGTGTTGAAGGTTGAGGCAGGCTTGCAGGTCAAAGGTCGCCCCCCCCCTTTCCTCACCCCGGACCGTATAAGTCAAGCTGTTATAGCTCCTGAGGGAAGGCCTGTCCGAGGAGGTGGAGGAGGAGGAGGCAGCTCCGGCCGGCCATGTGACGCTCCCGCCGCTCCCGCCGCTCCCGCCGCTCCCGCTTCTCCCCTGCATCTATAACGAAGAAGCAGAGACGCTCTCAGCGTTCAGGGGAGGGCTTTTGCTTGTTTGAGTAACGGATCAGTGTTTTGATTCGAGGGGAGGGGCTCGCTCTCTGTGCCATCAAGTGGCGTCCGCTTGCAATGAGCTCTGTTTTGAAAGCTGAGCCTGAGCATTTCCTCCGAAGCACGCACTGGAATCACCTTTGACTTTGCTCTGGGGAAGGTGGTGAGTATTTCAAGAAGTTTTAACACTCCATAAATGTACTTTCCCCTCGGCTTTGATAAACGGCTTTATCTAAAATTCGATATCCCGGCGTGCAGAACGATATTCTGACGCTGCTGTTTACCTCGTGTTTAGCTTGCAGCCATTAAACAAACCTCATCAGTGTGTAATGAGCCACACACACTCTTACGAACAGTAATTGACCTCGGCTCTGGAGCGAATTTTAAAGAATCCTGGCTGCTAGCAATGATTTGGGTTTTACAGTTGTTCTATTATCCAACTAAATGAAAGATATTCATCATTTTTACTGCGGCTCACTCAGAGGCCGACGGCCTGTAATTACTTTAAGGGTCCACGCAAAGCCTGAAAACAAATGGCGTTTGCTGTCTGCGCTGCCCCAACATGAGGTTAAACCACTCCATTAGGCCATCCCAGCACCTTCGTCAAAGTGATTATTTTTATGCTTCAGTGGCTTTAAAAATGAGTTTGGTTTAGGTACAAACCACCTTCATGCCCCTCCTAAAAAAACAGCGTTACCGCCTCACTTATTCCAGAACTCATTTTTCATTTAATATGTTCCTGAGGTAAAAATGCACTGCAGTACTTTATGATGCTGTTTCATTTTCAGTCAACGCCAAGGGGAGCAACTGAAAACGCAACTTTTACAAAGCAGAACTGGGCGTTTCTTCCATTTCTGTGCAAACAGACAGCAGCTTCAAAAAGCGTGAAACTTTTCTCGTCAACACAAAAAGCTCTATGCATGAAAAAAAAAAAAAAAGATTTCTTTAATGTCAAACGATCTGCTTGGCTGTAATCACAAAGTGGTTTTGATTGTATTTGACTGCCTGTCCGTCTCTCTCATGGAGATGTTTTCTTTTCCAGACCCCTGGATTAGTATTTAATAACCTTAACCAACCAAGTTTGGTTGAAGTTATTGAGACAGCTTCATGATCTGCGAAGCTTTTAAAATGCGCTGAGCTTCAATTAAACTCTCCAGTTGAGCACGTTGATCTTAGTTTGAGGATAAAATTGTATAATTTCTAAGAATTTCCATATTAAATCTCACATGCAATCACTTTAACTGTCAGTGGCGCTCAGCGGGCTGATTATGGCCGCTCGGGAGCAGTGATGTCTGTGGAAGTCCATTTATTCTCTCCGCTTGGTTCTTGTACTTCGGGCTCGTTTGGCCACAGCGCTGATTTACGGAAACACCCAGGCCCTGCTGGTCTTTTCACATGAACCCCCTGCTGAATACTACTCCCCGATGGTCCACTAAATACTTTTCTGTAAATAAATATTGGGACATAAATAATATTTGCAGAACTGGGCAGCAAGCTGTTCAAGCGAGCCGCTCGTAGCATAAAGTCCATCAGCGAAACAAAAAAGGGAAAGAAAAAAGAAAGCCCTTCTTCCACCAAGGGAGCCCTCAAAGGCAATTGTGGAGTAATTATCCACTCTGTTAAAGATTGAACACCAGACCGTTCCCCTCTGACAGCGATCCTCCCCTCCTCTGAAATGCCCCCGCTGGCTGCCAGCTTGGGGTAAATTGCCGTCTGACGGCGCCGCCCTTTGTAGCGTTCGGGTCCGGACAGCCAAGGTCGGCTCTGTCAGCCCGTCACAGCGGGAGATTCTTGTCACTGACACTCAATACTTTGTCAAAATGCCGGGAGAGTCCACCCAGAAAAGTGAGGAGGAGGAGGAGGAGGAGGAGGGGAGGGGGGGCACAGCGGCCGCCGCTTTTCACTTTTCTCGACATCTTCTTTGACTCAACAATCCCAATAACAAAAACAAAGGAGAGAAAACCGAGAGGAGACACGGTGACAGAGACGAGCGGGTGGAAAAAAAGAAAAAAAAGCAAATCGGAAGGAATTTCCATGAGTATAACAAGGGCTCGGAAGGTAAATACAAACCACTTGTTATAACAGGAACTTGAAATTTATAGCTTGTAGTATTTTGTCCTTAGCCCCTTGCTTGGTTTCAAAATAGTGCCGCCATAATTATGTGCAGATGGAAATGGATGCAGCTGGTCTGTCAGAGTCGGAGGCCTCCTCTCAGAGTGCAAAATCCCCGAGTCAACAAACCACTTTGCAAATGACTTAGCGCTGCTCATTTTTTATCTGGCGCGGAGCGAGAGCGGGCCGATCGTTCAGATCCTCTGCAGCTACATGTCTTCAGCCGGGAATGAATTTGAGTCTGTCGCTTTATTGCGCCTTCATCAAACGGATGTTTACTGCTTCAGGAAGCTCGATGTACTTTACATGATCTGCTCATTCTTCAGCTGTCTTCCAAATGCAAGGTCACGGATTCACTCACGTTGCTCATGCATCAAAGCGTCTTTGAGCAAGACATTGAATCTCGTATCTCTCCCGGTGGAGGCTGAGCGTCGCGCACGGCGGCCGCCGTTTATCGTGTGTGTAAATGGTTGGACGTTACAGTGGATTTCACGTCTGTTTACTGGTTGCTTTCTGTCTCTGTCCTCTGAATCTGTCCACACACCAGCAGGAGCCGTTTGCAGCCTGGTCCTCCCAGAGGACTCTGGTGGTTCACGGACAGGAGGAGACCGATCGCTGTGTTCCATATCGGACATATCTCGTATCACAGAAGTGTTTCCCTGATCCTGTTTCTGATTCACGACAGACTGAAACGCTCCCCACCTGAGTTTGGACATCTTGTCAGAGCGAATCCTCACTTTTCCGGCTCGTGTTTTGACAGTCCGACCTCTTGTATAATAAAAGGTTCTGGAACCTTTGTGAACGCGACAGAGTTAAACCCTCCACCCCAAACTCTGGGAACACAAGGCTTCACTAACACTGGAGAGATTGTTGAGTAATTTTAGAAGGATACAAGGAATTTTTAGAGAAGAGTTAGGTAAATTTGTCTTCTTCCAGGAAAAAGAACAATCAAAGGCCTCTTGAGTGATTAATCGCAGCTTAACGGTAATACTGAGAAAGTCCCAAAGACGTCAAGCTGTGTTCAGCTAAATGGGTCAGATATCAATCTCTGGTTTGATTCTTGTGTCAAAAAAAGACACATAAACGTGTATTGAGAAAAGCTTCCCATTTATTCATGTGACCCATTCTGCGCCCGGTCAGAAACATATTTTCCTCCGCCTGTCGTAGTAAAGTGAACTCTGGTCAAGGTCCTCAGGCCGGAGGCTCGGATGATGGCAGATCACAAAAGTAGAACTTTCAGAAGGTTTTTTTTAGCTACCGTGCTATTTCTTGGATAATGCAGAAAGAGAAAAAGAACTGCGAGTTCAGCTGAGCAGATTTCTTGGACCAAAGATGAAAGGAAGTTTTGTCTCTGATTTGGTTTTCGACCCAGTTTGTTTTACTATTCAATATTTCATGAAGATACCGGTACCTGCCATCTGAAGTCAGGCAACTCAAAGAACTTCACATCTTTTAATCCATATGTTCAGAAAAGAATAGAAATCCTTTATTGCGATGGGGTTTCTATTGACTGGGACAGATGTTCAAACCACTGATAATAATTTCTAATTGAATAAACTGCAAGCATGCAGCTCTTTATCTGTAGTTGCTGCTGCTTTGAGATTGTATGACTTTACAGACCAGCAGAGGACAATGAGAGGATTCACTTACAATGTGAGTCAGTTAACGGACGATTTCCTGCTTGACGATGGTTTGCAGCAAACACAGAGTGTAGAGTTTGTGGTGTAAATTTGAGGTGAGAGCTCCGAACGGATGGATTTATTTATCATGTTTTGATTGGTTTGCTGCTGAAGGAGCTTGTAACACTATGCTGGGGAGATAAATGTATTCCCCGTGTGGGACAGGAGGAGGGACATGCAGAGCAGAGGGGGGGGTCATCCCCCCACCCTCCACATAGGAAACACTGGCACTGAGGCTGAGCCAGATAGAGACACTTTACACCTGTATCTTCCTCCTTTAACGTTTAACCACACGAACGTCAGCCTGTCCTGAGCTGCTCCACCGCGAAGCGTCTCCGTATCAGGCAGAGGTGTGAGCAACAGTGTTTCCCTGACAGGCGCAGCTGCGGCAGATAAAAACGTTCCAGCGTCGTCTGTGTGCTCCTCATTCAGCGCTGTGATACAGTAACCGCCTCCATGTTTTGTGTATCCACAGTTGTTCCAAACAGCACGAAGGTCGCGGAGGGTGAGGCCAGGTTCCGCGACTGTGCCGACCTGTTCCAGGCCGGCTTCCACAAGAACGGCGTCTACACCATCCAGATCAGCCCGCAGGAGACCAAAAAGGTGGGAAATCCCAACGCCGCTCGGCCGTAATACCAAAACAGCTCGGTTTTCATCGCTTCTCAGAAGTGCTTACACAGCGGATTTGCACGTTTCGCCGAGTTTCTTTGAGCTGGAGCGGAGCTCGGCTCTCGCCGCAGGAGCGACGCACCCTGAGCGGAGCCGCCGCCGATGAGTGCCAGTGATGAGTCCTCGCCGCTGCAGGAATATTAAAGGCCAAAAATACGTTTGGCAGCTTGGAGGAGGGAGGGGGGTGGGGGGGGTTTAGCCGGGAGGTGAAGTGTGAAACAGCGCAGGGCTGATCGGCATGGTGACAGTGGAGCGGGCGGGCGGCTGCGTTCACGTCTCCACCGCAGCCTATTGATTGATGGGAGCGATGATTTGTCAAGTTAGGAAGTCGGAAGAAGGTTTATGTGTGTGTGTGTGTGTGTGTGTGTGTGGGCTTCTCCTCTCCCCACTGAAGGACATCACTGCTCAAATAATCAGTCAGATATTAAAGTCAAACAGTCAAACATGCAACAGGAATATAATCTGACTCACGACAAGGACAAATCCCAAAACGCTTTGCACTTTGCACATTTTGGATGTTTGTTAGCAACTGTTAGGTCCCATTTACATGACAGTGCATCAACTGAAAGCACATAAATGGGGCCTAAGATTGCTAAATAACTCTGATTTTATAGCAAAACACTTGAATCTGAAGTGTTTACAGAATCCTATTCTGAGTTAAATCAGACAGATTTCACATGAACTTATTCATTATTGTAATGAGACTGCACATTGTCTCCTTTCACATTGTTTTCCCTTTTTTCCAAAACAAGATTTTTACACATTTTCCAACAGCGGTGAGTTTCTGTGTGCAGCCATTTTTTTTTTTAAAGGAGCCGTTTCTGACATCTGAGAAAGGTCCTTGAAGCACGCAGCAGCCTCTTTGTTGCACCATCAGCAAAAGATCTGAGTGGAAATCTGGCTGAAGTCTCTTTCTGCTCGGCTGAGGCTGAAAGTGTGGCGTGCAGGTCAGCGCTGTGTGTGTGTGTGTGTGTGTGTGTGTGTGTGTGTGTGTGTGTGTGTGTGTGTGTGTGTGTGTGTGTGTGCAGGCCCTCTCTGTTCATGTACGGTATGAGTGATGAGGCGGTCTCGGGGATGAGGGTCCTGTCAGGGCTGCTTCTTTAATCATACCCAGGCCGCGGTGGTGTGTGTTCAGCTGCGTGGGCCGGCCGGGGTGAGGGACCCTCTCGGCCCCGCCCCGGGGTCTCCTCCTCTAAACAGAGCGCCGAGAGAGCGCCGCGGCTGCATTATCAGCTTACACACAGTGAGGTCCAAGGTTAAGGGCCACATTACACCCAGGTGTCTGCTGGTATGTGTCCGGGCCGGACCTCCGCTTTGATCCTGCAGGAACCGGGAACATCTCCGGGGACTGGCCGAGGGATAAGGAGACCCTGATTAAGTTGGAGGAGAACGCAGATACGTCGCATTCCCAGAGATGATTCATCATGAAAGCCGGGAAAAGGAGTGTCTGAAAGCAAATAATGACCCTTCATTGTTTTCTAATGCCGCTGAGAGTCACGCTGAATGTCGAATTCATCAGCTCGCCAGTTAAATTACATTCTCTGAATATGTAAAGACCTCAGGGTGCTATCAGTGTTTCATTACCTTTGGACATATGTCTTTTTTCCCACGCTCCGTCTTCATTATTTGGTTCTGATGCGTAGGTGTACTGCAACATGGAAACGGCCGGCGGGGGATGGACCGTCATCCAGCGCAGGGAAGACGGCAGCGTGGATTTCCAGAGGACGTGGAAGGAGTACAAGATGGTGAGACATGGCAGACAGACACACGCCAGATGTTTACATTTCACAAAATCTTTTGGAGAGTGAGAAATGACATTAAATAGTTTCGAAAAAGGGGTGTCAAACATCAGGCCTGTGGGCCGAAACCAGTCCGCAAGAGGCTCCAATCAAACACCAAGACAATGCATTTTTCCATCAGTCGTATTTGGTTAAAGAGTTAACAGCACTGCTGGGTTTCCAACCGGTTCATGGACCAGTATGGGACCCAGGTCATCTGAAATGACAGGAATTTTATTTTTCGTTACTCGTCAGGCTCTGTTAGTTTAGAAGTGTCACGCCCACGCCCCACTGCCAGACCCGGACGAAGCTGGGATATTTTCCCATGAACAGGCTAAATTTCACCAAAACGAATGCCACTGGAGAGCTCCTCTGAAAGCCGAGCTGAACTTCACAGAGAATACCAAGAGGCTGACATAAATGACAGGTTCATCACATCAGGTCATTCCCATGCTCCACACTCACCGGACAACAAACTGGATCATACAAAGTGACTGGATCGCTAACGAAGCTATGAAAACCACTCAACTATTTTGCTACTTGGAGACCAAAAGTCCTGCAATAAGACACACATTCTCTTGGATTTTTGGGGAGGAAAAAACCTAAAACAAATACAAGGATGCTCTGGCTTCTGTGTGTCAAAACAATCAATTATTAAGTTGTTTCTTCAGATGTCTGTCATTCAATTCAAAAAACCAAGGAGTCATCAGCATAGAGGAGTTCCACAGGGACTCTTTCCTGTAACGTTTCACCTTCGCAGCGGACGTTATCAGCTCTGGAGATCACCCACGAAATGTTGTTTAAGAGGGAAAGAAACAGACTTTCGAATCCCATCAGATTTATCGTCAACAAAAAAATATTCCAGCCAAACCATTTTTTAAAACTCTGATGCAGAGTTTACATCCATGGAAGAAAAGACGGTGATTTAAGTTCTCCAGCGTGACATTGAGTGAAAACACACTCCTCCCCATCCATTAAGCATCAATTACGAAACTCTGCCATGAACAAAACATCCTGTTGCAAAAAATACACTTTCACAGCGGGATTATGACAAATCCTGAGCACATTCTGGCTTCAGCTCCACGTGTTGAAAACAAAGAGGAAGCATCCAAAAGCATTTGGAGCACTTTGGCCAGATGTCATCCCTCCTCGTATTGTTCCTCTCGAGGCCTTCGCCGCTCTTTAGCCGAGACTTCAGTGACTCCGTGTTATTCTTGCTCTTCTCCAACAGGAAATGACTACCTAAACCGAGAAACAGGCCCGTTGTTTAGTCTCCGCAGTCTCATGCCAGGTGTTTCATATGTTTGTCATCAAGGAGAAATCGAGGTGCATTTGCATCGAGGGTGTTAACGTTTCCAAGCGGGCCTGTGTTTACATTGTAAATTGGATTTATTATTTCTGGCAGCTGCGTCTGTGGCGTTTGCTGTGAAAGGCGGCTGCGTATACCTTCCGCTCGCCGTCCGCTCAGTCCGCTCCCTCCAGAAATCCACTCGGGTTGAATCTCGGCTCTCACTTCGTCTCCGTATCTCGATATATCAGTGGATGGAAAAGGAATTCAAAGGCATCGGAGGCCAAAGAACTCCCACAGCGCTCTTTGTCACATACTTGAAACTAAAAAAGCTTCATTTGTTACGTGTGTACATTAATGAGGACGCTTTATATCAGATTTTACAGAAAGATTCAAGCAGATACTTTGGAGAAAACTCAATATAAACATGGAAACCAGCTTTTAGGAGCAGTTAAACATTCCTGTGGTCAAAGTGAAATGTGTAAGTTTTGAGGTAAAGAAAGGTGAAGTGAACAGATGCAACAGTGAGGCAGATGTGGAAGCAGGTTTTTACACACACACACACACACACACACACACACACACACACACACACACACACAGCCTAGCGTTATTAATAGTCTCCTTGAAAAGCGCGGAATGATTGATAGAATTTTATTGTGTTGTTAAATTTCTGGTTGCCGTTCCTCCGGGTCTCGGACTCACAAGCTGAGCTGACTTTAGGGAAAACGTAAATCTTTCAGACGAAACCGGTTTCTTCATGGGACCGCGTAGGAAATGCTGACAACAGTCATGTAAGCATATTAAACTGTGATCCTGAAACCATTTTTGGAAAAACTTTATGGAGCGGCCACACACTTTTTCTCACAATAATCGCTCGGCCACTTTTAGCGCGTTAGCATCACTTTACGTAAATAAAGAGCTCATGTTAGCGGGAACAGAACAGAGATGATGAGATAGTTTAAAGTCATTTTAATTATGATTTTGAAATGCGTCATGACCGCTGTGTGCGATGAAAAATGTTGCAATTGTTAACTAAATGTAATAAACATCTCAAGTGGTTAGCTGACAGAAATAAATTGTGAAACATTTTAGGAATAAAATCAAGTATAATCAGTTGGAATAGATGTTAAAGAGCAATAGAAAACAAAATCAATCAAAAATGGAAAGCTGGATCAATAAACTGTGGTCTGCTGTAAAGTACAAAAAATGACTGACTCACAAAACTATTTGAGTTTCCAAAAAAAGAATAATTATATAACTATTTTTTCTTTAAATACCCAAATTAATAAGTATAATAACAGAGAAAATAATCATCTAACAGCAACTGAAAAAAAAAATCATTAGTTGTATGTAAGGAATACATTTAAAGGACTTGAGATTAAATCTACAGTTAAATGATTTATAAAAGGTTAAAGGTTGACAAAGACCAGATATAACTGCTGACAGCGGTCAAATAGAGTGGAAGAGTTTGGCAGCTCCAACAGACAAACATCAAACTGAGAGAACAAAATGAACTGGACTGTGAAGTGGGAACCTGTCAGGAGAGCTGGACCCGGAGCGTTTCGCCGGCGTTCCCGGCAGGCGGGCGAGCTTCAGCAGAAAGCTTAAAAAGGACCAAATCTCTTTTCTCTTCCACCCACTCAGCAGGACGTTGCTCAAGTCCGAGGAATGCCCCATATTTACTTTCCCCCCCCCACTCCATCCTCACCCCACCCATCCACTCCCCCTCCCCCCGGTTTCCATTCTGTCCTGTCAAAGCTGTAAAGTCATCCAACCTCGTGGCTCTCTGCCGTCCGCTGTCAGTTTTCCTGCGATCAAATACAAACTGCTCAAGTGGTTTAACGGAGCGTCTGTTCGTGCACTAGACAGAAACCTTTAAGAAACAATCACTTAAACATGAGTGACTTCAGTGACAGAACTTCTGTTGAAGCAGGTAACTCTCGCTTTTATCAACAGCTTGATTTCATAACTTCTTCACGTCTTCCAAAGTCACCGCACGGCATTAATCATTAATGTTTATAGCATATTGTTCTCAGTGCAGAAACTAACCAGTAGAACCACAACATGAAAACTTCCTCATTTTCAGCGTTTTGTCCATTTCAGTGGGAAAAGGCATCATTTTCAAAATGGTGCCGAGTAAACACGAGACTCCTGTGAAACGAAAATCCAAAAATGATTCTTTTTCACTTGAAAGAAGGGGGAAAATGTACTTAATTATTATTTCACTTAATCAGACCACTACAGGTTTATTTTGTCCTTTTTGCTTTGACTGCGGTGCATCTGACTTGATTTAAGACATGATAAAAAGGATTAAATATGTCTGCTGTGATGCTATTTGAAAAACATGTTAAAATGCATGATTTCAGTGACTTTTGGTCAATTTCGCACTATGAAATGGATTTTAAGTCATATAGCCTTATTTGGCATAAGGTACAAATGTTAAAAACTAATTATCAGTATTTTCAATATAGTTACATTTTTTTCTAATAGACGGAACAAAGAGGAAACGTATTGTTTCTCCAGTCTAGAGGTTCCTGATTGTGGCTTTCGGCCTCCTCTTCTGCAGGGTTTCGGGAGTGTTTCCGCCGAGCACTGGCTGGGAAACGAGTATGTTTACCAGCTGACCAGCCAGCGGCAGTACGCCCTCCGAGTGGAGCTGACCGACTGGGACGGACACCAGGCCTTCTCGCTCTACGACCGCTTCCAAATCGGCAGCGAGAAGCAGAACTACAGGTGAGTGGGCTCTGCTCCAGCTGCTGATTGTTTTCTCAGACCCGGAAACAGAACCCCCGGGGAAAAATGTCTGTACAATAGAGCTTTTCATACTGATATTGCTTGTTAAAGCAGCACAACTCTGGGTGGAGAGGAGGAAAACTCTGGTGGCCACAGAACAGAAGGTAGAAACACAAAACAAATCTCAGATATAGAAACTATAACGTCGTCGGCGTAAGTGTTTGTAGTTATCACAAAACTCAATATCATCAAAATAAAATCCTGCGGACTGTCAGAGTGGCATGGTTAAGAGGTGGTTTTGACTTTGGCCTCACAGTGAGAGGACCAGAGATCGAGTCCTTGAAGGGTCACAAAATCAGTTTTACATGTGCTTCATGGACATTTCACAGGGAAACAGCCTTGGCTCCTATTTGAAGATAATCTTTCAGGCAGTAATGCGAGGTAATGTAATGAGGGTGTCCAGATTATAATCCGTGGCCAAACTGTGGTCCGTGATTTAGTTTTAGATCTCACTCATAATGAGGATTGGGTAGTGTTGATCATTTTCAGGAATGAAAAAAATACCCCGAGATTTCCTACCTCACAGCTTCTTGGTCTGAATATTTTCAGTGAAATAGTTCTGGAAAAGTGGGATCATCTTATATTCAGAGTTCGGTCTCATTGTCAGAGTTGTCCTACTTTTTGGGCCAATCAGGTAATTCATGACCAGAACACACTCTTCAGTCATCAGTCTACATGGATTCCATGTTTTCCACCTGAGAATTCATTCAGTGGATTCATATTTGATATCTTGATAAAAATGCGGCAATTTATCCAAAAGTTGTCCAAATACTGAAAGCAGCAGAATCTTCAATCCAAACACAGCAGTGAGAGTAAAGACGGCGAGAAGATGTTCCGTCCTCGTGATGATTATAATTTGTGGTCTGGTGGAGCGCAGTGAGTCGTGGACAGTCGATGTCACGCTGGAGCCACCACATGATTTATTTCTGGGCTGCTTTCAAGGATGGCAAAAGTCGAGAGTATAGAAACTTCTCCAGTTACTGCTGCGCCACACTGACAGCAACCAAACGCAATGGATCCTGGACGTCACTCCGGTTCAACACGGTGCAGAGAAGCTTGTATCCAAGTCTGTGGAAGCCTGAAGTCAAGTTTTGGCAAAGTTCAGACCTGGACACACAATCTCTGCAATTCTGTGCGTCAAGTGGAAGAAAACTGATTTAAAGCATGAAAACACAGTCACACCCGGTTTATGTATGTCAGTCCTTGTGGTCTGAAAGCTGATTTCTATATGTTCCATTAGATAGCCATGAAATAAAGGACTGGAAATGTGGCTAAAACAACATTGTGAAGACAAATGTGTGGTCTGCCGCCAAGACTTTCTGCCGGATCGTTGCATATCAGGAGCATTTAAAAATGCATGGATTTCAACTGTGAAAGATGTTTCAGAAAGTAGGGGAAGGAATGGTGCTTCAATGGAAAGACAAAGTGTCTGAAAGTGTGAGGATTGTGAATGTTTGTAGTCACCGTGAGCTTTCCAGACACTCCTGTCATGTCTGTCTGTTACGTAAGTGTGGTTGAAGTTTGTCTCAGAGAGAATTCCTTCCGAGGCCGACGTACTGCGAGTCACCGTCTCCTCGCTGAAGGCCCTCCGGCTTTGTCCGGGTGTGTGTTGCTGGGCAGAGGTGTCTGCTTTCTTTCTTGGGGGTTAATGATAACAGGCTTCAAGCGTTGTCAGATGCTCCGACCCCTCAGATGTGGATAAACGACGGCAGAATTCCCCGGACTTCTAAGCAATCGCCGGCTTCAGAGGCCAAAACGGTCCGGCGTCTCCAGTCCTTTCACTGCCGCCCTGCTCTGATAAGAGGTCCCCTCCGTTGCGAAACATCTTGCGTTCAGATCTGTGGCCGGAGAGCCGTTACCTCAGCTCCTCCAGAAACAAAGGTTTGGTGTGTTCGTCCGCAGCAGTCCCGCAGGCTTTTTGCCATATCTAACTTTCAAAGCTGTCTCGTGATGACAGGCGTTTCGCTTTACGAGCTTTCCGTCCTGAAGAGCCGGTACCTGGAGGTCTCTGCGGCGTTCTCCAAGGGCCCGGAGAATGGATTTCAGCCGTGCGGAAGGCATCCAGTTGTTTCTTTGTTTTGAGCTGAACGCAGAGTGGAGGTTTAGTGTGACCACAGCGCCAGAGCTCGTCTTACCGCCATGCTTTTCCTTCTGATTCCAGCTGAAGTGCGCGAGCTCGGCGCTCGTCAACACCGCATGCACTGCAGGTTTGGTCAGACATCTCAATGAAGGCAGTTTCTCAAGATGTTCACAACTTGAGCTTTTCTAAACTACAGCAACCACAAATTCTTCACCTCTTTTTCCCCTTTCACATTTTGGCATCAGTTCTTACGTTTTGAACTCTTTTTCCTCTAAAGCCTGTGAAATCAGTCCCCTCCTGGAACATTAAATGACTTTATATTCTTAGAATCTGTGAATTCCCTTCTTTCATTTGTTTCATATTTGTTGGATCATGCATGAAATCGCTTCTCAAGAATGACTCTGCAATGAGATTTGTACCAGCTTTTCCTTGTTTGTTGAATTTGTAGCGTGAGAATTAATTTGCTGTGTTACATCAGGCTACTTTAGCGTGATCCCCGTATTGTTTTGTGTTATTTTTCATTTACCTCCTTGTTTTTAAAGGCCTAACGTCCTAAACTTGGCCTGCAGTTTCATTGTGATTGTGTCCAAGCCCTTTTCAGATACTGACTTCTAAAAATACATTTGTTTTTTGAAAAATAGTTGTGGTTTGCTCCTCTGAGATATTGGCCAAAACACACCAGATATCCAGACGCTCACACAAACCAGAGTGCTCCAGTGTTTGGTTGGTGCCGTTTTGGCACCGAACCTGTTTTAAAATGTCAAACAGATTGTGACAAATTGTCCACATTGCAGTCATAGTTTTGAAGAGATAGCTGGGAGTGTTGGCTTTGTATGATCTCCTGTCATCTGCGTCGGTTTGCTGGAAAACAGTCTGCGTCACTGCGACACAAACATTTGTCCCTCGTACTCTCTGCTAGAAAACACACACACAGAATGAAAAATCAAACAGCAAGACAAACAGACGGCCACCGAAACCATGTAAGCCCAATAATGCACACAGCTCCCCATTTTTCATAAACAATAAGTGAGCGTTACCAGCCAGGAAATGTTTGTCTCGCTGCCAGCTCCTCGGTTTCATCTGCTGTGAAACAGAAATAACTCAACGGACTGAGAAGGAGGGAGGTGTGCAATTATCCCTCGGTGAAATATGGACTCCTAATCCTTCAGAGATGAAATCTTGTACACAGGACCAAACTCTCATTTATTACCGGCCCTCTGAAACGCTGGAGCTGATGTTATCCTCCACTCACTCATGTAATTCCCGTTGGCTTTGCCCATCACAATAAAACTCTTAAAGCAGTCCATTAACAGCCATCAGATGATATCAATATTATGAATTACAAGGCTGCAATTCACTGACAGTCCAAGTTTCATTTGGCTGCTGAGTGAACTGAGCTGCCAAGGAGCAGGACGGACGGACGCACATCGAAAACCTTACTATTTCACTTCAGCTGCTCATATTTCAGAGATCTGCAAAGCTGTTGTTGCAGGTAAGGGTGTGTGTACATGCTGGTGTGTGTGATATAATGTAAGGCCTAAAATATGTTTTCAAGTGAAAATCTTTTCAAGTTCAGTTAAGAAACTTTGCTCCTACAAAGAATTGTTAAGTTTCCACTGAGGAACAGCTCAAATCAGATTTGTGTGGTCAGCACTGTATTTTCCAGACTACCAGTCACATGTTTTTTCAGTTGTAAAACCCAATCATCGTATTTTATTAAACGACAACTTACATATCAGAATTTACTGCTACTTCTTTTCTGTGACCAAGACTTTCTACAGATAATTACATTTTTTGTAGTTTGCTTCATCTGCAGAGTACAAGTAATCTGAGCTGACCAAACTTCCCTCTGAACCTCCAGCTTATGATGTTGTGAAATATGCTGTTTCTGTTTTTTTCACTCATTGTTACTGCAGAGACCAAAATTGTGGAGGTCACAGACTTTATAAACAGCGCGTGAAGAAAAAGAAAATTAGCATTATTCACAATGTGGCTGCTTCGACACAACACGAGCTGCAGAAGAGAAAACGATAAACTCAAACATAATTTCATGACCTGCAAATATTTTCCCAATGAAAGCCCTCAGACCAACACATTCAGGCGACTCGTTCTCACTTGTCAAAAGCTTCTTTGATGTGAAAATATGGCCTTGTCTGATTTGTCAGTTGTAATGGAAGAGAACTAAACGACTGTTCTGTGTGACAGAAAACAGTACAAAACAAAGCTCAGAGGACAATCCCACAAAATACAGCGAGAGTGAACAAACAGTGTCAGACAGACAATAACAGTACAGAACGAGATGTGAATGTTTCGTTTGGGCAGGAGAGTTATGTAATAAGAAAAGCTCGACTCATTTTGACACAATGACACAACGGCGTTTTGAAGCTGATGAAGAAAATAGTTGAGTTTATTCCCATCTTTGTAGTGGCTGGCTTTACACACTCGATGCAGTGAAAAGAGCTGAACCTGTAGCATCTATTCTGTTCTCCGCTGTGTTTTCAGCTCAGAGCAGCAGGTGGGATGTTTTGTTTGCCGCTACACCACCGTGCAACCTGAACCTCCTACAAGAAACCTGGTACGATGCAATGAACTGAATCTAAGAAGCTAAGATTGAAGGATTCAGTGTATGAAGTTTTGAAGGAAAGATCTGATTTATTTTTGTCTGAGCAGAAACAGCAAGTATAACACAGTGTCGTCTGCATATTGGTACATCTGGTGGAAATGTTTCAAAATGGCACACAATGCTGATGGTAACCAGAAATGCTTAATAGTAGGAATCTGCTGCATTACTATAGGCAAGCTCTGGTACAAGGCGAATCATCAATTAAAAAATTATTCTGCATGATTTTTTTTTTTTTTTAACAAATTCTTTATTCAAAATCCGCAAATCAAATTCCACCATACAGCTGTGTAATACAAAATTTAACAGATACAATGTGGTTCAATAGTACTCCTTGTTGCCATCAAACACTATTTTTCCCATATTACAATGAAACATCAACAAAAATGATTTTTTTTCCTCTTTTCTTAATAAATAAGAATTCAATTACAAATATAATTGTGAATTGTGAACCATTTATCTTTAAATATGTCAGTTTTCATTTGCAGTCTTGCAGTTATCTGCTCCATGTGATACACTTCGTTTAGTTTGTTCTTCCATTGTGTAATGCTGGGGGGTTGAGGTTTAAGCCAGGAGGCAGCAATCTTTTTTTTTTTTTTTTTTTTTGCAATAAAAAGTAATATTTTTAATTGAATTCTGTTACAGTGTGGTATAAAATTTAATTGGGAAAATTCCCAGAATTATAAAATTTGGTTCTAATGGAATTTTGACACCCAAGCAGTTTATAATTTCACCCTGGATGTCTTTCCAATAGTTTGTTAATTTGGGACAATCCCAAAATATGAGTATGGCCCCCCACACCACCACAACCCCTCCAACGTCGGTCTGAAGTTTTACCAAATCTGCACGATCATGTTTTAATGGCAGAAATCTCGCCACTATTTTACAACTGCAAGTTCTGGCAGGAGATTATTTTTTTAGACGTTCAAAATCAGTTAAGAACTAGACTTATTGCTCTGTTGACTTGTTGGAATATTTTTTGGTGGGGGGGGGTGTGGGTCATATTAAGCATAATATCCCTCTGGATCAAACTTAGCATCACCTGTTCCTTCTCAATGCATACTTATTAAAATAAGGGGAGAACCTCTGGCACCCGTGAGAACCTTTCCCCGAAATCCCCGATGACAGAAACACTGACAGTAGTTTAATATATGCATGGACACAAGTTGAGGTTTACAAGGAAAGTAATGTTAAGTATGCATGTTCAAAGCCTCTCAAATGGAAGAAAAGAGTTATATGTTGATCTTGTAACGGGCCATTACATCTTTATTCAATATCTTTCCTTGTGTGGACAGCCAAGTTTTTAGATCCAGTCATTTCTCCATATGGTAATGACCTGAGCTCCCTCAAGAATAAGACAGATCTCATTTAGATGTTTTTCTTGTAAGGATTTTAAAAAGAAATTGGCAGGATTCAGGTTTCAAAACATGGTGACCTCTCTCCTTTCCAAGACTCACACTGAGATAATCTCAGATACGTCAAGTTCTGTCTACTTGAACCTCATCCTTTTGAGCTCCGGGTTCAAAGGTTTCCAGTCCTTAACGGTTCCTAATCTTAAAGTGAAATAAAGACCGTGTTCTGTGGTCAGATACAAAACACAAATATAACTGGATAGCTTTGAATCACCACAGATTTCTGGGATCAGTGTAATTCTCACAGTGCTCATAGCAGTGGTCATTTTCCTGCTGGTGAGCCGCTGCCAGCTGCTGATAAAGATGCAGTGGAAAGAGGCTAGTAAGTAAATTCAACCACAGTTTTAAGCTCAGCGTATACTTGGAGAGATCTGTGGGAATTCCTACATTGAAAATTCCTACCATGGACTTTTTAATGTAGATCAAGTCAACCTGCAACCCCGTCCAAGTCGCCGTCGAAGGAACCTGAAGCTGATCCCAGCTGACAATGAGCAAAAGGCCATTTCAGCCCGAACACTAACAGGGTGAGGCGGCTCTGGCTCCTTCCCGAAGTTAGGTGGTTCGATCCCCACCCCTCTTATCAAAGTGAAAGACACTTAAACCCAAGTTGCTTCCAATTATGTGGGAGGAATATAGATGTGTATGTGTGTGGGAACGGATGACTGTAACTAAGTGCACTGTGTCTGCAGACATGGATGGGTCTGTGTGAAATCTCCTCACAGAGAGAGAGAACCACACCCACCGGTTTCACTGAAAACTGATTACGATACTACAGAGAACAAGAATACACTCTAAACATGAACAGTGGGAGAACAGGGACAGAAAACCAACTTGGACTCTCATTACAGTGGCTGTCAGGTCTAAAACCACCAACATCCTCGGACAGTATGCACTGGGATCAGGACCTAGACCAGGAGAACATGGACTGGGAGTCAATCAAGTCTGGAGGCCGCCATTTTTGTTTTGAAAAAGTCACATTTTCAGTGGCTATGAGTATCTTTGTCTCAGAGTGTGCTTATGTGTCAGGATATGTGTTTTGAACTGGAGCTTTATGATGGTCAAAGTCAAGAGAGCAGCCAGCCAGACACCTCCGCTGCCATGTGGGAGGAAGCCAGCCATTGGTCGGGGTGATTAACCTCTGCAATGGGCCAATCAGACTGCAGTTCGGGGGGCTAATGACTACCAGGTGCACGACAGCCAGCACACTCTCAGCTGACCGGGCTGCCGCCGACATGCAGGGAGATGAAAGAAAGCATGCTCAGAGCAGCGTGTCCGCCCAGAGATGAAAAGTGTCTTTTTTTGTGGGGGGGGAGTGGAACCATTTCCACTTTCATTTAATCTAATGTTTTCATGCACATTTTATAGTGGCAGATCACATCATTTCTTAACTTTCTGGCATCTTCTTCAAATAGGAGTTGGAGCTTTAAAACAATGTAACGTGCATTTCATCAGACACATTGTTTTAGGAGTGGCCCCGCACCTTCCCAAAGGGCTGTTTCTATAAAGTTACAGTATGACAGCAATATCCTCTGCTCAGAGTAACACACTGGGCTGTGAAATGAAACGTGTCAGCTGAAAGAGAGACTGCTAACTGGAAACATGTTAGCAGATTTAGGAGCCTTCACCAGTTTGCTCTGCTGTAATCTTAAAAAGTCTCTTCCTGAAAAAAACACCTTTATTTCAGTGGCTTATTACAAAGAGAAAATGTGAAATACGGCTTGTAGAGACAGCGACTGGAACTCAATGAAGTCTGCAGCACTTCAGTGTGGTGTGGAGCAAGGGTGTTGAAACTACAAGATTTCTTTTTCTGTCGAAATACTCAGAAGCTATTTGCATTTCTGTGCAATCACATCTGCTAAAAGGAACAAACACTGCCAAAAATCTAAACTTTTTTATCATTTACTGCCAAAGATAAAATGCATCTCAATCTCAGTGTCGATGCCCCAGTGGTCTAAACGTACAGCAGCTTCATTAGAAAATGGTCCAGAGTGAAAACCAGCCCTAACTGTGAGCTTAATTCAATAGAAAAATGTTAACCTGAACCTTAAAAGTAGCAATTTGTCAACCACTTTCGTTGGTTTGGAAGAAATGTTGAAGCTTTTGTAGATTTAATAAAGACTGCAAAGTGGATTAGTGTGAGAGGAAATGGGATTTGTTGTAATCTATTCCATCTTCTGTCCACACTTGCACTCAGTTTGTGAATGAATGTGCACAGATGTTTTCAAACATCTCGTAAGACTAATCACAGCGCGGGTGTGGATGTGGCTCTAATCAGAGCCTTGTGTCCGCTCATGGACATCCAGACTGACTTGCTTATGTTCAGGCCAGAGCTCTGTGGGGGGGGGGGTCACAGCACGGCTTCCAGGACTCCTGGTTCTTCTTTACACCTGGAGACCAAAACATCCGTTCAGCTTCCATCCATTCATCCATTCATCTTAGCATCAGAAGGAGCTGCAACATCTGAGACTCAAACACAACAAGCTCAGGACTGACGAGGGCTCTGGTTACAGCGAGATGACAGTGCTAACCACTGCACCACCGTGTCGGCGCTGAACGTTGGAGGCTCTGCTGAACTTGGAGCAACAGTAAACATTGTGTTTTGTAACCGTGTTTCATGTTACAGTCTGACAAACCGTCAATTAACGGAGCCCAGTTGCTTTTGGAAGCGGGTGGGATAAACATGTTGCTGTAATCAGATAGTTCACCTGCAACTCATTTCATGTGTACACAGTTAGCAGCTGCGATGCTCCGGAGCTGACCCTCATTATGGGCCCAGCTCAGGCTGCTCCGAGGCTTTAATGCATCGCTTCTCTAAAATCACACACACACACACACACACACACACACACAATTCCCATTTCTCTTTTGGGTATTTAGTCATCCAAAATGTTTTGCTTTTGTTTGCTCAGACGCTAATGTGTTTGTCTCAGAGGTATTCCAGCCAGGCCTCATGCAGGAATCAAGAGTAAATATAGTTGGACGGTGCTAAAGACGCGTTGGCACATTGTGTCCTGTCCAGCTACCATGTAGAGGCCTCGTCAGCAGACGCAACCGTTTTCACTTTTTTTACGTGAATTAACACCGGCCATCACACAAAACCAAGCACACTCACATTGGCAGCGTCGATCAACTTCACATGCATGTTTATTTTTAGGGGTTTTTTTTTTATTATTATTCTGGGAGGAAATCAGAGAACATGATCAAACCCGCCATCCGTCTGTGGTCAGAGTCTAAACTTTAAAATCTGAATGCAGTGGTTTACGAGAGCTGAAGTTATCTGACATTATCTGACCTGTGGGCCGATGAACCAGGGGGGTCAAACATAAGACCCGTGGAACAAAACCGGCCCCTCAAGAGGCTTCAATTCGGCCACCAAACAACCAGTAGTGGACACAGCACAACACTGAGCCTAAAAGCCAAGCTGTCAGGGTGAGTTTATTAAAACATGCAGAATGCAACAGCTGGAAGTGAAGTTTTTTGCACCAAAAGGTTTCATTCAAATTGGCTTTATATTGATGTTGTGGTCATTTTCTGTAGCAATTGTTTGGTTTTGTGAAAATGCAGACATTTTCCTCACGTATACTCCGCACCACTACAAAGAAAAAGTTTAAAGTTTCAACTTAAAGG
Source organism: Salarias fasciatus (assembly GCF_902148845.1). NCBI lineage: Eukaryota > Metazoa > Chordata > Actinopteri > Blenniiformes > Blenniidae > Salarias > Salarias fasciatus. Next base: position 3,579,048 of record NC_043765.1, read on the forward strand.
TTGTTATGGCACTATTTTAATGGTCAGAAACAACCCACGCTTTAAAGACCACATCTGGAGACAATAACTGGCTACTGAGCTCATTATATCCAAACAAAGCCAAGTATATTGATACTACATCATGTTTTCTGTCAGATAAATGGGTAAAATGTGGGGGCTTTCGTAATTTGGGTGAGCTGCTCCTTTTTCGGTGACATTCTCGGTCGCTCTTTTGACTTTCTAAATAAGTCAGAAGATCAGAAACAGCCCTCTGTGTCCAGTGATTATCAGAGGACTGAGGTGGCCTGACACCAGACTCCCTCCCCCGAGACCTCGCCAAGCAAAAGCGAGGAATTCCCCCTGCAGCTCCATATTTTGGTTGCTAATGAGCCCTGACCAGCTGCATTGCTAAGTTTCTTCGCCACAAAGGATCAGATTAGTATTCACCTCTTGTTTGCGTCTCCGTCCAGCTGGCCAGCGATCCGCCGCCCGATCCGTTTCTCTAACAGAAGTCGAAAGATGTCATCCCTCCATCAGTCTTCTCCCCTTTCCCTTTCTAAACAGGCATCTCTTCCTCTTGAGCTCATTGCTTGGCCCATCTTTTGATTACCTCACTTATCATTCGAGTGCATAATGGAGCCTGACGGGAGAAAACCGCGGATGTCAGCCGGGTCGGGGGGTTGTTGGTCTGGTAAATATTCCGCACAACCGGTAAACACAGCCGCACACTCTTTAAAGCCGCCTGTCAAAGTGTCAGGCTGGAAATCCCTCTTCGCGATGGGCCCTGGCGATACGTCAGCGCAACAAGGGCTGGTAAGAGCTTCAGAGAACGCAGTAAATGCGCAGTGGAGTCTGGTCTTTATCAGAGCGGTAGCAGACCTCGTCCCTGACACTTCATGCTTTCTTCCTCTCAGGCAGGAATTAGCCCGATAGACGTCGCGCTACCCATAAGTGAGGCGGTGTTTTTTCGGATTCCAGTTCACACTGAGCTGGGAAGCATCTCCTCGGACATCTGCTGCCTTTGTCGAGGGCAGATAGCACAGTGTGCACACATCCAGGAATTTGAACATGGACACGTAGTCTTTCAGTGGACTCCCGGGGCGCCCGTCCAAAGCCTCCATGTTTCGTGGTCGTTCGGTGCCACTGATTAGACACATGACTCACTCCTACGCTGTCGGATTACGCGTTCTGGTTTAGTGGCCGGGTGAATTCCCCACTGCGGCCCGCAGTCACACTTTGTACTCCGCTTTACAAATCAGCCATTTGCACAGCTGTCCAAATACAGAAGTCCTTCACGCTGAACGACTTTCTTTCCTGTCGCTGAGATGTTCAACCTGATCCCTCGCAGCTAAACGCCGTCTCGACCCACTCTCACTGGAAAACCCAGACTGGACGCTCAAAGCTTCCTCAGAGCACAGGACGCTGCTCTGAAAGTGGACGGCACCAAATATCAGAGAGTTTTCAGAACGTCGCTGTGGAAACGCAAAACTCTTTCTGAAACAAAAATGCAAAAATATGCATTTAAACGGGAAAGAGAGCGTGAGAAACAAAGACTTGGAGAGGGAACAAACGGGAAGCAGAGACACGCCCCGGAGGAATCTGCTGCTCCGCCGCATGACGTTTCCATGTTGAAGCGTCTGCTGTTCAGTGACAGGAGGAGCAGCTCAGATGAGGGATGACAGCCCGGTTTTAGCTGAGTCCGGTGGATGAGCGTGGTCACTCCTGGAGGGCCGCAGTCCCTCATGGCTTCGCAACACCTGATTTTAATGAGCGACGTGTTATCAGGCTTTCTGGAGAGCTTCAGGAGAGACAGGACTCCTCTCGGGTGAGGAAGACGTTGAAGACATGCAGGAATGTGGGTCTCCTGTACCGGGGGAGGGGCGTTTATTGTGGTGCTCTGGTCCTACATAAGGCCCACCATCAGACCTTTTGTGGCCCACAGGCCTTATGTTTGACACCTCTGGTTTCAAGAATGATTTCTCGTCCCTTCACCTGCCTGACGTTTGATCTTTGTTTCCTACATTTCCTTTCGCGCTGACGCCGTTTCAGACGCTCTGAGTCGATGTTAGACGGAACATGATTCAGACCGAGTCACGGCGCTTCCACAGCATGCACTCATCAGATTCTGCACTGTTTTAACAGCCTCCCGTGTTTTTTACGTGTAATGTCGTCCAGACTGGGGCCTGCTGTGAAATACTCCTGGTTTTTTTTTTTGGTTTTTTTTTTTTAAAGCTGGATTTGGTTTCATGACAGAAAGAAAACAGAGGATCGTGAAGAGAGGAAGAACAGTAGGAGCCTGTGCAGTTAAACCCAATAAGCCAAGACAAGAAGAAATATTGCATACTTGGACAACAAAGACCCACAGAGAGTTTGCCACATCTGTCCAGCTGTGGATGGATGATGGGTTAAACAGGTTGTTTATTGGACTTCCTGCTGCGTAGCTGCTGCAGGTCTGGATTTCAGGATTCAGTCTGTTGTTGTGCCGTAAATTACCGCTCTGCCCAGACATTCCTCACACTCCTCCTGTCTGTAATTCTTTAATACACACTTCGTACCACTCTTTGTTTGACGCTGGGCTCTAACCGTGCTGTTACTGCTGTTCCAGGACGTGCAGTCAATCACAACAAAACCCAAACATCCCCCCCGGAGACGGCGTGTCTTCTCGCTGTCTTTATTGCCTCCACCACTCACATCAACGCCCCGCGCTGCGCGTCTGTCCGTTCACGGCCTCACCCCCCGTCTCCCTCCCCCCGGTGTCTTCCAGGCTGTTCCTGAAGAGCCACAGCGGGACGGCGGGCAGGCAGAGCAGCCTGGTGATCCACGGAGCAGACTTCAGCACCAAGGACATGGACAACGACAACTGCATGTGCAAGTGCGCCCTCATGCTCACCGGCGGTAAGTGGACGTTCAGGCATTCGCCCTGGAGTATTGAGGATTACTTGCTTTACTTTAGTCTATTCACATTCAAGGAATCACATTAAACATTGATCAGATAGTTTATTCTCTGGAACACGTGTCTGAAATTACATATTCATGACTGTAATCACGGTAAATCAAGCTGTGTGTTTTATTTTCTTCTGATCTTTAGCTTTAAATATTTTTCTTAGAGCAGATCAAGGTTCAGAAGCAGCGTCCACCTCCATCTTTAATTCTTCTTCCTGTTCAGAGTTACGTGGTGCTGCAGGGGATTCCGGTTTATCATGGTCAAAGGCAGGTTCAGGTTGAGCCACTCAGCAACCGTTTACCCTGATTTATTCACGAAAAAGTGACATTTAAGAAGCCATGCTGGGAAATACTGGTCTGCTTCTCCAATCATTTTCTTCCTTCCTGACGTCAGCCGTACTGAACGTTTCCTCATCTGTTCTCTCAATGATCAAGTAATTCAGTGATCATCTGGGCGCTGGATAAAACGCAGATTTGGGATAGCAGTAAACCCTGCTTTCACCACCTCTGAGCTCCCGAACAAAAATAAGAGATTTCTTTCATGTAATTAGGGAGGATTAGTTTGGGTTACATTTATTGTTCCCCGAGGCAAATTTGGATTACAGTGAGTCACAAAACCACAGACACGATCCAAGCAGATAAAATGACAAAGATGCTCGAGGCGGAGAGCTAAAAGCTCCACAGCTGATCTCAGCTTCACGCGGCCAGTTCAGCTGAATCGCAGAGTCGATCTGAGGTCCTGTTTTCACGTCTTCAGTGGCTCTATCTCCCTGGAAATGGAGGAAAACCTAACTCTTTCAAAACGCTCTGACTCCGTCGCCATGGAAACAGAGGAAAACGCAACTTTTCACCAACACTCCGACTCTGTCCTTATGTGTCTGTGCATCCTGTGATTTAGTGCACTGTTTTTCCCATGCATGTGTTTGTGGTTTCATGAGAAAAACAGCCAACGACCGAAACACAGCATGAAAACCGAAATGAAAACTGCTTCGTTTTCCGTGTTTCTGCTGTTTCTGTGTGAACAGGCGCGAGTTCAAAACACGGAAATGCAAAATTTTCCTGGAACAAAAACAAACACAATGCATTTGGTCTTCCAAATTTCAAATGAATGTCACCTGACCGGAAGGACTCAAACCCTGGTTCTGGTAGGGGGGGTAGGGATTGCTGGGAGGGACTTGGGACCGGCGTCTTTTAAAGATTTCCTCTCAGCTTGCCTCAGTGGCTGAATGTTAGTTTGTAACAGCAGAGAAACAGACTGGCTGATGAAGTCTCATGTGAGACTTTTTTTCCCTGCCGTCATTCTTCTTAGCAAATCGCTGAATTTCACCACAGAATTCAAAAAGCCCGCATGGTTTTTCACTGAGATCATGTGTTTATCCCTGTCGCCATGGAGACGCCAGGTCTCGGTGAGGCTCACCGACAGCCTGCGGCGGCGGCGCCTCCGCCGCAGCGTTCGCTGGTCACTCCGCCGTCTCTCTGCACCTATGAGGCTGTTTTCTGCCGTCCCGCCCGCCGCTCCGGCGCTCTGCGTTTGGAAACCTTCTCGAAACCCCTGGGCGCGGCACCAAGTGTCAGAGAGATTTAGAGTGACTCTGTGCGAGTGGAGCGGGCCGACCCTCGCCGTCACCGCGGAGTCCCGACCCGCCGCTAATCAGGCGTCTTTAAATCCACCTTTCAGATCAGCTTCAGCTCTGAGGTCACGGCGAACACAGCCGATTATGGTGGAACTGGCATCCGATCGCCGATCAACACCCCGATTGGGAGTGATTGACGGGCCGCCGGCGCCCGGCCGCAGGAGGGGAGCATGACAGCGAGTGTAACCGAGACGAGCGGAGGGCTGTATATCATCTGATTTATTCCCCGTGTTCCTGAAGGCAGGGCTGACGTGAAGTGACGTAAGAGTCTGGAATCCACCAGAGGGAAAAACCCTCCCATCTGCTTTTACAAGGTCAGCCGCAGCAGGCGGGACGAGCGGGCTGGACGAGGGTCCAGTGTGGACAAACACAGGTTGTGCGTTTGCTCTGGGAAACAGTGGAGATGAAGCGCTGACAGCAGGAAGTCGCAGTCACGCTTTTATCCAGAGGGTCAACCGCCGTCCTGGAGCGATTCTAAAAGGAAGACGAGTTTATAAGTCAGTAAAGATCTGTGGGATTGAAAGAGAAGGGATCCTGATCGTAAATCCTGCAGGACGACACACAAAAACACTGAGGAGGGTTATTTACATCTAAAATTTAATGTGAGGTGTCACTTTGAAACCCCCCTGCAGGTGAAATGACCTGCAGGGGGGTCAATGTGTGAGCTACTGGCTAAATACTGTGTGTGTGTGTGTGTGTGTGTGTGTGTGTGTGTGTGTGTGTGTGTGTGTGTGTGTGTGTGTGTGTGTGTGTGTGTGTGTGTGTGTGTGTGTGTGTGTGAAGCAACAGGGACAGGTGAGATGCCGTCCTTTAGTCCAGCATGTGGTATTCAGGTCTGTCCAATCAGTGTGTGTGTGTGTGTGTGTGTGACTGACACATGCCATGCCTGGCATAGAGTCTATATCTGACTGGAGCACGGTCCAGGCAGAAATCGAACTCACAACTCTGGATTTTGCTGGTTGTTGATGGATGCTCCTGTAATGGCGCTTAACTACAGTCGACACCATTTAGCACAACGAACAGATGGAAGCACAAACACAGCCGCAGCATTTCAGGAAAGTTGCGTCTTTCGCTGTTCCCACAGAGTCTGTGTTTCCATGGAGACGGAGTCAGGGCATTCCACTTTGTTTACCAGTATTCAAACACATTTGTAGCAAATCAGTCTAATTCAACCCTTTCTGAATTAGCGACACAACAATGAACTAATTTGACGTTAAAAACTGAAACAATGTGGAGCCGGCTCGCCTGAGCCGAGGGGGAATCGTGCCGTTTGTCGCCGTCGGGGGAATAAAAGCTTCACATTCCGTCGCTGCTCGCCGTCCACGCTCCCAGCTTTAAATAGAAAGAGGCAGAGCGGCAGGTAGCGGCTCGCCGGCGATCCCGCTGGCAGCGACACATCCAGCAGATAGAGGCGGTCTGAGCCGATGCCAAGGCTCGGGGGGGGGGGGGGGGGGGGGGGGGGGGGGGGGGGGGGGGGGGGCATGGGAAAGTCTCAGCCTTTCCTAAAGGGCAGGAGTCACAGTCAAGGTGACTTTAACCAACACCTGCAGGACGAAGGGAAGAGTGGCTCAAACTGAGAACAGGGAGAACGAGCTGAACTTTTTCTGAAGGGTTGACGGTCCTTCTTCTCCCTCCAGGTTGGTGGTTCGACGCCTGCGGCCCGTCCAACCTGAACGGCATGTACTTCACGCAGGGGCAGCACATCGGGAAGCTGAACGGCATCAAGTGGCACTACTTCAAAGGCCCCAGCTACTCGCTGCGAGCCACCGCCATGATGATCCGGCCGCTGGACTTCTCCTAGGCCTCCTCCTCGCCGCCTTCCTTCCTCTCCTCCTCCTCTTCCTCTCGTCTCATCTCATTTGTCGCCGGGAGTCACGGAGCGAGCGAGCGGACGGCCGACCCGCCTCGTCGGACTTGGAAACGAGACGCGGCGCCGCGCCGCAGACTTCACAGGCCTGACCCTTCTTTACGGCCCGGGACACGTCGGCGCACGGCCCGAGGTCACCTGGTTTGAATCCCTCAAGCACGACGTCAGTCTTCCTGGATCGACGAGGAGGGATGGAACTGTTTCTAATGACTGAACCTGCAGGACAGAACTCGCCTGAACGGAGGACGGACCCGAGACGTGGCCTTTTTTATTAACAGAACACATAGATATTGTGACTGTGTTATATATTGTGTTTTTACTATCTCTTGTTGTTGTTGTCGTTGTCGTTGTTGTTGTTCCTATTTTTACACAGCAGCCAAAGACAGAATGAGGAGCTGGATTCAAAGTCGTGGCCACAGCCAGTCAGAATGCTGGGAATCGAACCGGGGTTCGGCCCGGGGGACCATCCACGGTTATTCTGTGTGACTGGAGGATTTGAATCGCCTCGTCGTGCGGAGACGAGTGAACTCCGACCCCGTTTCCACGGCGACGTCTCAGCTGAAAACACTAAACGAAGCTCGAAGTTTTGTGGCGTCGCCGGAAAACGTCGCCGTGTAAACGGGACCTTGATGGAAGGCGTTTCTTCTCGTTCCACTTGATTTATTTCTCTCACGGTGTTTCACACAAATTAACAGGTTTTTTTTTTTTTCTCTCTCTGTTATCTGTTTTTCCTGCGTTTTGATTGGATCCACCCCGCCACCGACGCCACCCCGGGTAGAAATACAGTCATTATCGCCGCGCCTGTCGGAAACAAGGCGGCGATAATGACGAAGGTCGCTCGCAGGTATTCGCTGGCGGCGGCGCTCCACCTTTTGACCCACTAATTATTTTTAGAGTTCATCATGGGGAGGTTATTATTGGATTAAACTCTGGAGCAGTTCGCCTTGAAAAGCTGGCTGAGAAACAAGCGGAAGCTGCCAGTACACACACACACACACACACTCACACACACGCAGTGCGTCCCGCCATGTAAAGGCTTATATTAAGCTGGTTTCGCTCCTTCAGTTCGACCCCGTCCCAACTCTTTTTTGATCGTTTTTGAGTAAATTGTGATCCGGAGTGTTTTTCTCACACACACATCAGCGCGACAGCCGCGGAGCGCTGCCAGTTTCTGTTTCCCATCAGCGCAGCTACGCGGGAAGAAAAGCGGCCTGGATCGGACGCGGAGCGTGAAATGAACGGTTCCTGAATCGGGTCCATGCGAAGACACGTTTCATAACGGGCCTTTTCCTGAAAGGTACGACTTGGAGGAAGACGGAGCGTATCTGGAACGTGTAAAACCACGGCTGACATGTTTATTAGCACACTTAAATTGTATAATTGAATGAGTGTGTATGAGGAAAGCTGCCCGTTTTTTTTTTTTTGTTTTGTTTTTTTTTTTTTGTTCCATGTTCTGAAGTCAAGCATGAAATCTAGAAGTTAAACTAATAACCCTGGAAAAATGTGCCTTTGATAACTCTGCTTTTTACCTCATTCAATTGTAGATTTGCAGATTTATTTAAACCTCTTTTGTAACATGTGGTCGATGTTGTGTTGCTAGATTAAATAAAGAAGCATGTGATGCACTAATGTTTTCAATCGGAGTGGAAGCGGAGTTTCTTTCCCGATGATAGACGAGGACTGAAAGCAGGAGTGTCATAACATAAGGCCCGTGGGCCAAAACCGGACCGCACAAGGCTCCAATGTGGCCAAATCACCCAACAAATGGTACTTTTTAATTTTTTTTTAAAGACGCATCACAGAGTTGAGCTGAGACGTCAGTGATGCTGATATGACAGCTAGCTAGCTGGATGCTATCAGGCTAGCCTCAGAGCCGTGCAGTCAGGGGGGAGTTTGGAAAAACGTGCACGCAAAAGGCTGCATAATGCAACAGTTTAAATTGAAGATTGTGGTCGTTTTTGGTACTAATCGCTCAAATTTGGATAAATATTGACATTTTACAGGAGTTTACATGCTAAAGGTTGTCATTGTACTATTTCACCATGAGGTCGCTGAACTAAAATGACTTTGAAAACCCTGATTCAAAGCAAAGAACGTAAAGAATCAGACCTTTCTTCACATCTTTCTCCACGCCGACACGCTCTGCCTCCGACCGGCCGATAACATCTTCACAAACGACTGCTGTGACGCAGAGTTAGCGCAGAAATCGCAGAGGAAAACAGGCCTGCTGTGTTTAAGAACCAGATCCTGCAGAGATTACGTCCCCGGCCTGCACACGCCGGCGGCGGCTCATGGCAGTGACAGATCGGCGGCGTGTCGATCCGCGCCGTCAGGACCTGCAGCGTCTCCTCATAGCTGACATTCCTGCGTCTAATCAGAGGTTAGAGCGGCGAGAGCGGCGGCGGAGGCGTCCTTCAGCGCCTGCTCTGACCCCGACACCCGGCCGGAATGTGGAGAGGGTCGGCACACGCTGGCAAACACCCCGCACCGGAGCGGGCCGTCACACACACACACGCACACACACACACACACACACACACACACACGGAGCCTCACATCCCCGGCCAGGTCGCTCGCTCTCTGAAATGGATCCTTCCTGTCCTCTGAGGAGGGAGACGGACGCTTCTGGAGCCGAACCAGATCAGATCGGACGGACTACAGAACCTGCAGTATGAACAGTCCGACCCCCCCGAGGAGACCACCTGCTCACACACACACACACACACACACACACACTGGAGTGAAACGACATGAAGACGCAGGAAGCTTAAGGAAAAACAACAGCTTTTTCAGATTTGATGATAAAGATGTTTTGGAGTCTGTTAAAGAGTTTCTGTCACCACTGAGGCCTCGTCTCACAGGAAGACGCATCGTTTTTTTTGTTTCCAGAACATTAACAAAGGTCCGTGAGCCAAAACCGACCTGCAAGAGGCTCCGAGCAGGTACAGCTTTAAAAGAAAACACCGCTTGATGAGAAATTATAGGAAATTTGCTGCATTTTGCATCAGAAACTTTCACTAAAATTGGCTTTATGTTAAAATTTTCGTTACTAACTGCTTGGTTTTTGTCCAAATATCAACATTTTAATCATGCATATTCTGCACCCCAACACAGAAAAGCAGGAAATAGAACCTAAAAAAAAAACATGATTTTAAGAAAAAAAACACAAATGTGTACTAAAATGTAAATGTTGATATTATTTAGATAAGAATCAAACCACGAATGGACAAATATTCAGTCAGAAGTTTAAATATTTTGCCGTTTTCTACGCAAGTGGGAGAGTTACGAGGCTTTTCTCCTCTAAACAAGAGAAATGAGGACGTTAGCGTTGGCTAACAGAACTGTTTAATGAGTGAAGAGGCTCGTGCTGCTCCGCTCCGCTCCTCTCTGATGTTTCCAGAAGCTTCTGATTGTTTCTAACTGACTGATCTAAAGCAGCTGTTTATCTCTGAAGCTCTTGTGAAACACGAGGCCGGGACGTCAAAGCAGAAACGCCTTCATCTCAACGCCGGGCGGCTCGCCGGGGAAACCCGCTCCGCCAGGGGACCCCGGGTTCGAGTCCCACCTGGACGTCCAGTCCTGTGGGAGCGTTCCGGTTTGAGTTGGGGTGAGATCCAGCGTCCCTGACCTCGCCGCGACCGGGAGATTTGGCTCCTCACGACAGTTTTCTCCTCCTCGTCTCATCGGAAATAAATCATCTTCTTATTTGGAGATGACTGGATTCTGACCCCTCTCCACTAAATCCCCACTTAGGAGAAATAAGAAATCAATCAGAGACAAACGATCCCGTCCATTTTAGGACTAGCATGAGAGAAGAGGAGCCGAGCGGGACGGAGGGAGAGTCTGGGATCCGAGTCGGTGGCGTTTCTTCTCCCTCAGCACCCATCATAAAAAACTAATCTTTATTATTATTATTTAAGCCTCATAAATTCCCCTTTTGTTCATTTTATGATTAAAAAAACTTGTAAAAAAGTTCAAAATAAAAGAGAGAAGTGTTAAATTCCACCATGAATCAGAACGCAGACCCTGTTCTCTTCAAGAACAAACACACCTCGTGTTTTCATCATGGATGTCGTTTTCAAAACGTTACTGTGTAAAAGAGAAACTTTCCTGAAACGGAAACACAGAAACGATACGTTTTGACTGAAAAGTTGTCACATATAACCAAATATCAATTAAAATGTCTCTGAAATTACTGAATTTATTTCAAGAAAATACATCAAATGTGTGCAAGTTGATTAGAAAGATAAATCTAATAATGTTGTAAATGAACCTTCATTCCCGTCTTGGGAAAACTGCATCCTAACATCCTCAACTCTGCATCCTAAACTCGGTTTTTGGCGCTGAAAGCAGGTTTAAAGGGAAATAACCATCTGACCTTGAACGTGTTTAATGATCCAGACGACCCTCTGAAGCGTCATGAGCTGAGAAACGTGTTAAACCAGCAATGTGGAGATAATTCAGGACAAATCAGCCCCTCTGTTCGTCTCCACCAGCAAATATTTCACCAAAATGAGACAACAGCCGACATTTACAGCGAGTTATCTGATCCCGCTTTTCTCAAAGTGAACATCTGAAGTCAGCGTGACTTTTTCTGGCTCATCAAATGAACACACACGCGCACACACGCACACACACGAGAAAGGATTATTTTCCCAGTAATTACGAAGCGCTCTGGCTTGTGTTGTGCTGCTTTTGAGTGGAAACTCCTGAGCTTTAAGCAAACAAACGCGGCGAGATGTTTGGAGGTCGACACTCCCTCAGAAAGACTCGGCTGTGATTGATGGTCTGCGAGAGCGAGGCTGACGGGGAGCGAACACACACCGGGCGTCAAGCGAAGGAAGGAGCGCCGCAGACGCCCCAAAACCACCGACCACACCGGAAATAACGGCAGCGCGGCTCACGAGGATTCAACACCAAACAGCCACACTTCTGGTGCAAATTTGTTACTAAAAATATGTTTGTTTGTTTTCTAAGAGCAGATAAAAGCTGGTCTGAAATTAGAACATACTGTATACATGTTTATTCATGTTTTTAACTCCAGTTCTGATCAAAAACTGTTTGAATATTTATTGTGTTTCAAAAAATAGTTATTACTAAATATGCAGATGATTCGATTCAATCTTTGAAAAAAAAAAAACATTTCTGAGAGAATGGACTTGAAATGAAAATGGGAAAATTAAGTGTTTTCACTTGAAACATTATGTAACTGGACTCGAGTGTATTTTAAGTTTTTGGAACAGAAAATTTGGGAGAACAAAATGAAAAAACGTTTTGTTTTGTTTTTTTTAATTCTCACTTTATATCACATCTGGTCACATGCCTGATTAAAATAATTACAAAATAGTGTATATTTCAGCATTTCCGTTTGAAAAATGGCCTGAATTGGCTTTTAAAGGTGACTGAATATTACTGATAGACAGTCCAAGATGTTATTTTCTGAATTAAATCATTTGCAGTGTTTGTTTTTAAGCAGTTCTTATTTTTTCAGATCAATCCATCGATCAGGTTCACTCAGTGGGAGAAACAAAGTGGAAAAACACAGTGGGAGGTTTTTCCAACTACAACATTCACCACAAAAAATGTCAATATTGAGCCCAATAAATGCTGAAGTCCGAAACTTATACTGTAAACTCAGTAAAGAAATCTCATTTATATGAAATTCTGGCTTCAATAACTCAGATAAGTTGCATAAAAGAGTGTAAAAGTGCTATTGTTTGCTAGCTGCAGCGAGTGGAAGTGCGTCCTGACACAAGTAATGAAGTGTGAGAGTCGACTGATGCTGACGGCCAAAAGAAACAGGCTTTTATGAGACGTTGTGCTAACGAGAGCGTTCACAGCACAAACAGGCCGTACGTCGGAAGAATACCCTGGAACGCTCACAGGAACTCTGGAGATCCGTTCTCATCTTTATAATCTGCTTTATTAAACCGCAGCATGAGCAGAAAGTCAAACTCTCTGCACACAAACAGAATATATAGTTTGTTTGTAGATCATTGTTTATGATCTTTATTTATTCCACCTTGTGAATCGGTTTCAAAACCCTCCGAGCGTCGTCGTCATGTAAACGGACCCTTAATGCAGTATGAAAGTTTTGCGTTTTCATGTGAACGCCTCACGGAGTTGTGTTTCCTCCTCCTCTGATTGTCTGATGGTCGTCTGGCGCGTCTGGTCAGTCCGGCCTCCTCCTGTGGATTTAAGCCTTCGGTCTGTCTCAAGTAATAGAAGCTCTCACAGGTCCAGTTTGGGCCGGTTTCCGTGACAACGGTGCTGAGAGCCACTGAAAATTTGACAATGCTCAGGACAGAGTTTTCCTGTTTTCGCGTGCGGACTCCCAGGTCGTTCATTTTAACTCTCCTTCATAGCGTGACCGTCTGCCGCGACTCACAGACGGAGTGGCGTTGGAGACGACGGTCGCCGAGCAGAACCGAACACTAACCAGGCCGATGTGAGGACTTCCTGTGGCTCCCTGACACTCGTCATGCGACTCGGAGCCATTAGCGTTTATCAGCGACTGTAAACACTGACCGAGCGCTCCCGGTCCGGTCCCTTTATCACGTCTCCGCCGCGCCGTCGGAGCTGCCACATAAATCCTCAGCGGCGACCTCCGACCCCGCCTCGGCCTCCTGTCAGTGAGTCTGGCTCCAGCGCAGCGCTCCGTCATCCTGTCGGCCCCTCCGCGGGGGGCCAGGTGGACGGAAACGCAACGCCAAGCCTTCCCTTCCACCGACGGTTTGGGATCCGCTTGGAGTCACCCAGGACGCAGCTTTTTAAAAAATCCTGAAACTTTTCTGGAACTAAAACTCGAAAATGCTGATTTTCCTCTTGTAATATCGAGTAAACTGCTTCTTGGCGGCTGACAGGATGGATTCTAACATCCGTCTGCTCTGTTTAGTGTAGGAATTTATGGAGATTCAGGTCATCAGAGGACAGAACAAACACTTGAAGGGAGTCAACAACACATCCACTTGCTGTGAGAGTCTGAAGAGACTCAAATCCCTTTTTCTGAATTCGTTTACAGGGAAAAAAACTGCACTGAAATCCTTAAAATTCAACTTTTCTATCTGATTTCTTCAACGTTTAAACCCAGCACGGCTCCTCGGGTCTCCAAACTGCTGTCAGCGCATGTCGATAGTCAGAGGAAGCAGAACTAAATCCCTGTTTAAAGTATAAAGATGGATGTGGATCTGAAGGATTTATGGAACTAAAAAAGATAAATGATGGAACTGCAGAGCTCTCCGGAGTTTTGACAGATGTCTCCTCAGTGAACCAGTTTACAACGTAATAAAATCTTCAAACCTTTCAGAAGGAACCGCGTTTCCAGGCCGTTGAGTCGAAGCAGCAGCCTCTGCTTCTCTCTTGTTCTGTGATTTTGTTCTTGTTCTTGAGAAGAAAAAGACGGCAGGAGGCGCAGGTGTCGTCTTCATCCCGCCGGCGGCGGGACGGGACGGCGGGGAAACCGGCGGCTTCGCTGCTGCTTCTAACGACTTTCACAGATGGAAAACTGCATTTTAATGACACGGTCGTCACATAAATCCTGGATTATTGCTCCTTCATGACCACTTTCTGCTACTCTGTGCTCGGTTATTGTCTTTTAATAAAGAAACATGAAATTTCTTTTCGTTTCGCGATGCACTGAGTTAAATGTGAAGTGATTTGAAGATCCCATAACCTCCTGTTTCATTCCTAACAGAACACGTACAGCATATTAGATGATGAAACTGAGGAATTCTGTGTAATATGTCCGATTTAAGGGCCTGGAAATGAGGAAAGGTTCAGGTTTTTGTCTGGTGCGGGCTGCTCTGAGAGCAGGATGAGCTTTAGCTCATATATTCTTCTGTTGCTCGACACTTCAGTGTACTTTTAGTATTGACGGAGCCTCTCCAGACGTGTGAGCTTCCAGCAGAGATTCGGGAGATTCTTTTCTTTTTGGTGCCTGATGATACAGAAAAACTGTGTTCACAGATTTCTGGAAGTGTTTCTGGTTTATCTTGAGATCAAAACATGAAGAATTCGGTCCATCTGTGTTTCACCTGCATTGCAGCTGCAGCAGTGAACTGACAGCGACCTCTAGTGGTCAATACTCCACCTCACAGTCACTGAAACCAATGATCAGAACAGGAGGTCTGTTTTACTTCCCAACGTAAAATCTCACAACCTTCATTGCACATAGACTACAAGTAAAAAAATTGAACTGAAATATTGAAATAATTGGAAATCTAAAATTCAAAGACGAGATTTTTTTCATGTGATTTTTTTTTTTTGACACAGGTCAAAAAGTCATGACCTTAGATGAGCTGTAACATCCGGGGAATGAAAGGAGTCTGGAGAGAGGAATTATGTCCAGTTTCTGTCTCGTGAAGACGTCGAGTTTCTCAGCAGCCTCCTGACCTTCGCTGAAACTCCGACCTGCCTGAATTATGGACTGTCGTCTGGATGCAGCGTTAGAGCCGAAGGATGTGAGAATCCTGTTAAACTGTCTCTCAGCTGCAACAGCTCAGCTGTTTTTGATGTTTTCTATTTTAAGAAAAGAACAGAATTTAGCATGGCACAGAAAATTCACATTTTAAATTATAAAATAGTAAAATCTCCACAATTGAGAGCAGTTTGTGTGTAAAACAAACATAAGTCAAGTGCGATGACCACTCATCATTCTGCTCAGGATTTTCCCACCGTGGAGATTTGTTGCTGTTAATGGAGACAGAACGAAGCGTTTTTATCTCTGAAACGAGGAAATGTTTCTGCAGCTTCGATAACATCTTCAGACGGAGCAGCAGGACTGAGACTCGGCTTCACCGCCGCGGCGTAATGAGGCCGGCCGGCCGGGTGGAGGAGCAGCAGCCTTCAGTCTGATCTCGATGATTCTCCGTGACTCACCTCAGCACTGCCAACAGCTGCAGCTTCATATGTGTGTGTGTGTGTGTGTGTGTGTGTGTGTGTCTATTTTTAGACCGCTCCCCTCTGCAGACTTATGAAATAAACACAGTCTCATCTCAGGCCTTTACGTGAAGCAGGGCCCTGAACGGCGAGCCGGGCCTCCTGTTGGCGAGCGGCTTTGCTCACATTAAGCCGTGACGTGGAGCTCGCTTCAGGAGGTCTCACAGCCAGCCGCCGTGCAAGACTAAACCGGCTGGTGCGTAAGCGGGGCGGCCTGATTTCCAGCAGGTGTCACGTTCTCTGTGCTCACCGCTTCGATCAGGTGTCTCTCTGGTTCTTCATGCCTCTGTTAAACTCTGCATTTCCGTCAAGTTGAACATAATTTTTAATGTTTGCTACATGAGATGTTCTGAAAATGGGAAACTGTCTTTTTCAGTGTAGATAGTTTTAAAGTTCCAACCCTAATAGCTTAAAAACAGCAGGACACAGTGGCTAAAGCATGGAAGTTATTTCAGACATGTCCATTTGAAACAGGTTTCATAAGAGACTGATATTAGACTTGATTATTACAGAGTAAACAAACCTCTTCATTTGGTGTATTTGTCATCTGAAATAAGCTCGCTGTGCTAATTTGTTTGCATTATGAGTCACAGAAGCCAAACCTTTCAACGCCTCCACTATTATCACCAGTGACATCAATCAGCCGTAGTCCTGTTGTAATATATATATCTGAGGAATAAACTGTTTGGGAGCGTTGATAAAGAGCTGTAAATACACCTCGGCCGCTCCGTCCTCGCTGATGTTTTGACTGCGCAGCTCCTGGTCTCTCGCCCCGCTCACCTCCAGTTACAGGCTCTGCGATCTGTGATGAAACACGAGCGCGTTGGGGTGACCGGTGTCAGGGAAAGACGATCGGGTCCGCAGCCCGGGATGGCTCGAATACTTTCCACCGTCATGTTCGGGTCTGCTCTCCCCGTTTCAGATCCGGGGCTGTTGGAGTGAGGCAGCAGGCGGAGGGGAAAAGCAGCAGAAAAGAGAAGGAGATCGAAGCAAACGTGAGAGCGGACTGTAAAAGAGCAGCATGTCGGACAAGCAAAGGAAACCGTCCACCAACAGGAACATCAAGAAGCTGCGGACCGTCAGCATGGTGTGCAGCCTGACGAGCAGCTGGCAGCGGTGGGTGGCCGACAACGAGAGGAAGCTGGCCAGCGAACCCACCGGGTGGTGCCCGTCTTCACTCGGAGGACCAGAGGAACAACCGAGGAAGACCTGGGTCCCTAAAAAGCTTCCAGAGCCACCGGGAGCTTCCGAAACCCACAGCCTGGCTCAGACGTCTCAACGCGAGGTCGAAGCTCCAGAAGAACCGCCGGAGGCGTCCCGCATCAAGACGGTGCAGGTGGTGAAGACGGTGACCAGCAGCGCTCAGGAGAAAGGAGCCGGCATCGGGTTTCTGTCTGAGAAGATCCAGAGGGAGTCTCTGCCGGCAGGAGAGGAGATAGACAAGCTCCTGAGGAAGAGGAGCTCGCCGACGCGGCGCAGGAAGTGCTCCAACATGGTGTCGTCCCTGACGAAGAGCTGGAAGCAGGTGGAGAACGAGCACGTGAAGGGAGGTGGAGGAGGAAGCTCCGGGAACACAGAGGAGAGCCGGCAGCCAGAAAAAGACCAGGAGAGTCTGGGAGTGGAGGACAATCCAACACAGAGCTTCACCGAGGAAACACTTCAGAGCAAACGTGAAGACGACTCAGAGGCGACGGTGAGGATCAGAAGACCGCCGGTTCCAGTGTGAGTATCATGTTATCATGAAGGACGACAAAATATTAAGAAACATCTCGCAAGTGTTTAAAGCTAACTGATGGAGAAGGGTCTGGCTGCAGACCGCACCTCTCAGGCCCCTCCACCGCACTTCTCAAGCCCCTGTCCTGCAGACCTCTACCGCATTTCTCAAGCCCCTGTGGCGTCAGTCCAGCCCGGAAATGACGTAACTTCCTGTACATTTGGACCGGAGCCGAGCGAAAACCCTAACCCTAACCCTAACCCTCTGTGGTTATTTAATTATCTGAAGGTAGATGTGAGCAATATGCAGAGCAACGACCGATACTTAGTGTTAAAATAGCAAAACAGAAAAAGACTGATACAATAGAGACGCTGCTGGCCGATTTTTCTAGAGAAACACAGAGTGCTTTATTTAGATTTTTACGAGAATCTGACTTGTACTATCGTATTTAGGTGCGCAGCATACATATAGGTGGATCAGTCTTCAATGATACTACAGCCCAGTAGGTGGCGGTAATGGCGGTAATGGCCCAAGATGGTGGCCAGTCGCTGAAATAGAAGAAGAAAGGGGCCTGAGAGCGGTGGAGGGGCCTGAGGAGAGTGGTCTGCATGGAGGGGCCTGAGAGGTGAGGTCTGCAGCCAGACTCTCTTGAACTGATGGGCTCTATGTAGGCAAAGCTTTCCTGGTTACCAGCGTGAGGACAGAAACAAAACCCAGGTGACTCTCAGGTTCGGGCAGAAAGCCAGGGCATCAGAGGCCTTTCCCCCGCCAACTCCCTTACTGGAACTGCATCGGTTTGGCAACACGCTAAAAAAATGTGGATGTTATCACACGGTGTTGTCTTGTCTTCTAAATCAAGGGTGTCAAAACATCAGAGCCGTGTGCCAAAACCATACAAAAGGCTCCATTCCACCAAACCACCAAACAAGTAGTTAACATTTCAAAGAAAATAGTTCGCTTTCTGTTTTGTTTTTTACGGAGCCCCGGACATGACATGGTAAAAAAAATAAAATAAACTGTGGCCACGAATTACTAATTCGTTCCCACGAATTAGTCATATACTGAACAGTTCAGTAAAGTTGGCAGCATATTGACAGACACGGACTTTCAGTCTCAAAAACTCTTTAACAAAATGTCAGTAACATACAAAGGGCGCCTGCATCCCATCGTTGTGAGGTGGACGATATGCTACAAGCTCATTGTTATTAAAAGTATCTGTCTATCAAGCAGCAGGAAGTGCTGCAGGGTTCAGGGACCGTCTGCAATTTACAAGACGCTGCAACAGTGAAGACAAACACCATATCCAATAAATTTGATAGGAGACAAATGAAGGTTGTAGCGATTATGGTGACACTGTAGTAAATCCCAGTGGTGGTATTACGTTTTTTTGTTGCTGTTGTTTTTTTAGCTATTTGTCGTTGCTGCATCTTGTAAATTGTAGACGGTCCCTTAACCCTGCAGCACTACCAGGTGCTGATTGAAATCAATATTGTTTCTGCTGCTTGATAGACTGATACCTTTAATAAAAATGAGCTTGTAGCATATCGTCCACCTCACAACGACGGGATGCAGGCGCCCTTTGTATGTTACTGATGTTTTGTATTGAGACCGAAGGTCCGTATCTGTCAATATGTTGCCAACTTTACTGGAATGTTCAGTATATGAATGATATAACTAATTCGTGGGAACGAATTAGTCATTCATGGCCACAATTTAATTTTTTTTTTTTACCATGTCATGTCCGGGGCTTGTAATTTTTTACTTTTTTATGAATTTCTTAAGAGTAGCAGACACAACCTCACACTGAGACTAAGATATGAGTGATGCTACCACGAAAGCTAGCAGACTAGCATTAGCCTCAGGGCCATGTTCAGCCTTCAGAGGTATGTCTGCATTTTGATTGATTCTTTGTAATCTGACGTCTCTTTCAGCTACAAAAAGGGAGCTGAAGACGCCAATAAGATCAACGCCCTGTCCAAGAAATACAGCGCGGTGGGAAACCTCAAGAGTCGCTGGCAGGACTGGGCCTCGGAGCACACGGTCAACCAGAGGCTGAACCCCTTCAGCGAGTACTTTGACTACGACTACTCCATGTCGCTGCGCCTGCAGAAGGGCCAGGAGGGCTACGGACGCCCCAAGGAGGGTACCAAGACGGCGGAGAGGGCCAAGCGCGCCGAGCAGCACATCCACCGCGAGATCGACGACATGTGCTACGTGATCAGGACGATGGCCGACCGGGACCCCGACGGGAGGACCAGGGTCACGTTCGGACAGCTGTTCGACCGCTACGTTCGGATCTCCGACAAGGTGGTGGGCATTCTGATGAGAGCCAGGAAGCACGGGAAGGTGGCGTTCGAAGGAGAGATGCTGTGGCAGGGCCAGGACGACGGCGTGATCATCACGCTTCTGGTGTAGAATCAACAATCCGCCGACAGGGGAGCCGGAGAAATCCTCAGAAGAGGAGGGTTTGAAGCAGTTTGACCCGGGGCTGCTGGGAGGACACCTGCAGAGCAGCTTCAGAGGGATTTGGAGACGAATGACAACCCTGGACGGATGACTCAGTGTGGATTAGACGAGGAATGTTCTGGCTGCTGTTGTGACTCCTCCAGTCGGCGCCGGGGGTGTTTGAGTTGTATCCGTCGCGCACGCTGTTTTGATAGCAAACGCTGGAGGTTGAGGATCAAGAGGGAGATAAAAGTCAAAGCTTTCTGCCGCCTAAGTTTCCATTCAGAGTGGCTTCCACACTTTCTTTATGGATTATGTTAATGAGACACTTAAGTATGTGTTAATGTACCACAGAACCAGCAGCTTTGCAGTACGCCGGCGCGCAGAGATTCGAGGGAGGATTGGATTTCACTGCCTGAATATTCTCTGCTCAGCATTCATTACTGAGCTCAAGGCACAGTGGAAAGAAACGAGGTGTAGCTGCCGCCGAGGACACCGAGGTCGAGACCTCGGTCTTTCTCCAATGTGTGTGTCTTTACGGAATGATTGAAACAATGCTGTCGAACTGCGTAGACACCTGAGTAGTTCAGTCAGGTCACAGCAGGCTCTACGCACAAGGCAGCCAGACGGAAGACGAGGGATTCTGATCTTTCTAGAGTTAAAGAATGTTGATTTCACAGCTGTAAAATAAAAAAAAAAAAAACGTGAGAGTCCATCCACGCAAAACTATTTAGGCGTGTCTCTGCAGCAGGACCGTTTCAAGTCAATGGTTGGCGCTTTACTGTCGCTCAGCCTTTATTTCCTGAGCACTGACTTCCTGGAGGAGATTCTTCAGCCAGAAATTCCTGAAAACCCCTTTAAGCTGTGACAGTTTGGTAAAACACGGAAAAGACAAACAATAAGAAACAGGTTGATGGAATTATTTAATGTTCAAAAGACAATGGAAGGAAACAAAAGGTAAATTAATTTAAATTTGGTAATAATCTATTAGCAAGATAGCTAAACAGTATCTAATACTGGACACACTTTCATGTTGAACTGATTTGTGTTTAGTGGTAAACTGGAGTTATTGTTATATTGATTTCCCTGCTGACGGCACATTGAGCACTTGGCATCAGTGTTCTCCAGCAGGGATGAAACTATCTTAATGCTGATTTTGACCAATTTGCTGTCAGAATAAGTTGATTTGAGGAATGGATGAAATGTAACGTGTCACGCGACGTTACGTTTAGTGACCTCCTGATGAGCAGCATTCACTGGAACCTTCTCCTCTCTCAGTTTTACAGCTGATGAAGGTGTTTGGATGAACACCGAACATCTTGAGAGGATGTTTCAGTCCATTACTTCAAATAAATCTTCTGTTTTGAGGAATGGAGGACACATTGTGATGAATGTAATCAGTTTGAAGATATGCTCCGCACACACTAAGTCCCAGAAAAGTTCTCATGTGTTGCATGGAAAGAGAAAAGTATTGTTTTTCTATGAAACATAAAAACGGTGAGGAGTTAAATTAAAGCTCAGTCATGTTGAATAAAAAAGAAACACTGAATAACAAAACCATTAGGTTTATAACATTTGCATTTCTTTAAAATTTATTTTTTTTTGTGACGAATCACAATTTAAAAAACTTCCTAAAGAACAGTCTGGACACTACTGAAACTACGTTTCCTCTGAACTGGAACAAGTCGTGTTATTTTCGGCTTGTGGTCGAATGACTGAATGAACTCTGCTAAAGAGTCTTTCATGAGTTCATCTGGGATTTTTCAGGAGGCGCCGCAACGAACCGAGACGAGTCAATCTGGTCCCGCATGTTCCTCCAGAATACGGCTTCTCACCTGAGTGAATTCTACTCATTAAACTCTGTCTAATCACTGTGAAAGAGCCAAGAACCAATCTGCTGTCATATTTTAATTTGTTGTTTTTCTGTTTGTTTGTTTTTTAATTTAAATACAGTACAGTAACAAACTTATGTTCTGCTTCATCACAGAACACACATCCACATGGCTTCTGTAATGATACACTGATATTGTTCATTATTCCCACTTTTTTATTGTGTGTGCTTTTGGGATTTAAGTGATTAAAAAGATTTATTTTATTTTATTTGTTTAATTTATTAAGGGTTCCTGAACCAAATCTGAGAAAAGCACCATGTTTCACCAGGATCAGGATCTTCCAACGGGAGATCCACAAATCTGCAAGTGTGGGAAGCAATGAAAGCACGAGGAGAAAAGCGAGCATCGGTCTTCTCTTTTGAGAGTTCATTCAATCATTCCGGCATGAGCCCAAAACAACAAGAATTATTCCAGTTCAGAGGAAATATAACTTCAACAGTGTTGACACTGTTATTTAGGAAGTGTTTTGTTTGTGGTTTGTCACAAAAAAAATGTTGATTTTAAAGAAATGTAATAAGATACTGTCTGGATTTGCTGATAAACTGAAATTTATTTACCTTTTGTTTCCTTCCATTGTCTTTTGAACATTATAAGTAATTCCATCAACCTGTTTCTTATTGTTTGTCTTTTCTGTGTTTTACCAAACTGTCACTACTGGTTAAAGTTGTTTTCAGGAACTCCTGGCTGAAGAAGCTCCTCCAGGAAGTCAGAGCTCAGGAAGTAAAGAAATGGAGACGATTCCCCTCAGAGCAGACCTGCCTGGTGCGCTTCACATCAAATAGGCTTTGTTTTGCGATCACAATCGTTTTTGGTGTTAATTGTTCAGATTTGGGAATGAAGCAACTTTTTTTTATCACATGTTCTTCACACAAATAACAACAACAACTAAACAAACTTCAAACTTTAAAGTTAAAGGTTATTATGGTGCTATTTTACCTACTGGGCCTACTAAAGAGAATATTGAGCTGTATGTGACCCCTGCATGCATTTATCTAATTATTACTGACAAAAGAAAAGAAAAAAAATTCAACAATTCAACACTAAACAAAACAGAGGTTAATAAAATTATGATTGAAATGGATCAGAAGGAAGAATAAAGTTAAATAAGTTGCAGAGTTTAATATCTGCAACAGTCAGTTACTTTTTAAAATGTAGTGTGAATTTGATTGTTTTGATTGTTCCTTAACTGCACTGTTCCTGAAATGCACTGTTCCGTTAATTTAGTCCTCTTTTTAGGTTTTTATAGAGAATTCTATTCTTTCCGAGTTATTTTTGCTTTCTCTTTTATGTAGATTTGTTCTGGATTTTGACTGGTGAAGTTTCTTCTGGAGCTTTAAACTTAACCTGCAGTAAAATGTAATTTACTGTGTCGTGAAACTTTAACGCTTCTCTCCGGCTGAATGTAAAGTGTTTGAAACTCCTGCTGCAGGAAGATCAGGGTCTTCAGTCCGTCTCCTGGATCAGGGCGAGACGAGTCCTGATCTTTGCACAGGGAGAACATGCAAACTCCACACAGCACAGCCAGTCCGCCTGACCGGCCTGTTCAGGTTATTGGTCCAGTGTTCTGTAAAAAATACATGAAACAACATTCTTCCTGTCTTCTTCACTCTTCCTGACCGCCGGCTGCTCTTCTGTGGTAACTGACATTCCTGATATGGAGACGAGAACCAAACAGCAGAAAACATCCTGGTGTGCCGTTCCGAAAAGGTCCCCCCACAACGCAGACGTGCTTCAAACTGGCACCGGGCGGGACCAGAGCGATTCCTCCTGTCTGAGGCGCCGTGGAGGACGCGGTCCGTCCGTCCGTCCGTCCGTCCGTCGTACATGTCCGAGCAGGTCTTCAGCTCTTCTCTTCCATAAGGTAAACCGTGCTGCAGCATCTCCCTTTTCCCAGGATGCTTCTGGTCGCGGCCTTCGCTCTCCTCGCGGCTTCGGCAGCTTATCGTGAGCCGCTCTTTCTTCTGCGGCCTTCTCCCTTTCATGCACTGCTGTTTTGATGCTCTGCGTGTTTCTTCCAGCCGTTGAGAATCAGCGCTACTCCTTCATCCCTCCGGTGGGGGCGCACAGGGGCTCGGCGTACAGCATCACCGGGGAAGGGAGGATTACGGCCGTACGGGTTTGGGAGAGATACTCAAACTACATCTCAGGGTGAAGACTTGCTTCTGTTTCCTGCGTTTTGCTTGATTTGCACCTCAGGCCTTAAACGTCATGTTTTCTGAACTGTGGGAAGAAGCTTCAGAGCCAAACAGAAAGTTCTCTGACTGGAAATGCAAGATGTTACCCCTGCTCATGACTCTCCGATCCTCAGCGTCCAGTTCCGCTACGGCTCGGTGCGGTCGGCGGTGGCCGGTCAGCCGTACGGCGCCGCCCTGGAGATGGCGCTGTTCGACGGCGAGGCCATCACGCAGCTGTCGGGGAAATACTCCTACTACCTGCAGTCGCTGGTGTTCGCCACCAACATGCGGCGCTCGCTGCTGGCCGGGCGGGTCAGCTCGGCGCCCACCGCCATCGGGACGCACTGGGCCGTGACCGGAAATGGCACGGCGCCGCCCGGGACGCTCTGGAACGTGTTGGCGTGAAGGGAGGAAGCCGACATGAATTACACTGCTGGAATCACCGTTTCTCCTCCTGGTTTTAACGTTATGATGGTTGGTTGATCAGTGACGTCAAAACTAAACGGAATAAATCAAAACGCTGAAGTCTTGTTTTGTGTTTCTGTTGAGGTTTGTTTGAAGATGCATTAAAAAACACACACACATTTAAATGAATAAAACAACGACCAAAATGACACAAATCTAAATTACACATGGACGAACAGCAGTAAGAATTCAAACAACTTCTATTTACTCACATTAACTGAACTCTGCCTACTTGTACCATCACAGTCTAACATTACCAGGTCTGCTTTTTTCTACATTAGTGTCATTTTACAATGAACAGCTCTTTATAATTAGCTATAAATAATGTACCAATATTCAATTATTTGTATTTCTTTCTTAATGAATTTCGTTAGATACTTGTTTCGGTAACACTTTACTTGAAGCACCCGGTATGACAAACTATAAGTAGTTATAAACACACTCTAAACTCTAACAAGTTGGCATTACTTAAAAAAATTGTGGAAACCGATTGCCTCAAAAAAATTAAGTAAATATAACTAATAGTCTTAGATTACATTTACTTTATATTCACTTGTTCTGTGTACTCAGAACCTTGTTGTATGTACTTAATTCTATTAAATTATTGTAACTTGAATTAAGAAAGTTATCTTAACTTATACATATCAAGTAAAATCAACTCAGCTACACCAAGTTATTCTGACTTACATGAACAGTACTATTTACTTAGTAGAATCTAGGAAACCGATTGCCTTAAATAAATCAAGTAAGCCCAACAAAGGATAGTTAGTACACAAGGAACGATACTTTATTTTTTTTACCAAAGCAAATAAAAGCCATTGTATATTATGGTAAAAACACTGTTTTACAGGATTCAACAATTACAGCATGTCAAAACAAATACCCAGGAACCTGAGTGAAGTCTTCCATGGCATCACAGTCCTGTGGCCAATCAGAAAAGTAAGAACAAATTTACACAGAAATCCTGGCTTCCAATTGCACATATAGTATAAGCATAAACTTTTACAATACTTACGAAACAGACAGCGTAGAAGTCACTTCCATCATCCTTGAGGAAAATTGGGAGGCATCGGAACACGGCTGTCCTCATGGCAATGGCATCAGTGATCTGCCAATAGGTAACAAAGTTTTAAAAAAGCAGAATGTTTCTTTGACTGTGCGTGAGTGTCTCTGTAGATTAATGGGTTACAAAATTAAAAAGAGGGCCTACATTAGTGTGTGTGTATAACAGAAAATAAAATCAAAATAGCAATAAAGAATATACACAGAGCAGCAAAAAATACAAGGGGCATAGGAATACAAAAAGTACAAATGTACAGATGTACAGTAGAGAGCCCAGTGTGAGTGAGACAGTCAGCAAGTGAGTGAGTGACTGAATGAGTGAGTGAGTTAAAATGAGGGCCTATGGTGGTGTGTGTGAGCATGTGTTCAACTAATAAAAAAAAATGAAAAAAAGATATTGCAAAATACTCACCCTCTGCTCAACCTGGGCAAGAATCTCTGAGAGTTGCTTGCCAACAAGCCCCTTTTTGGACCTGAAGATTTCAAGGGAGCGGGGTGTGCGACGATCCAAAGATTCACAGAAATCTTTCTACTCTGGTGAACTCAGCAAAAATCTTTGAGGATGAAACAGAACACAAACATTTTAAAGACAAGTGCAAAGAGAACTCCAACATTAAAAAACCTACATGGGGCAGGCATATTTGTATTTTTCTGAGTCACTTAAATATTTACCTGTTGTTTGTAAAGAAGATGTTGGAACGCTGGCCAGCTCTTTTCTACAGATGGCTGCTCTTCCATGATTTCTTTACGTCGCAATGAGAAGGTGCAGTTCATCAGGCGATTCACAGAATTTTCATTATGCCATTTTCCAGGATCTGTTGAGAGATTTTCAAAAGGAAGGAAAAAAAACTCATTTATATGAAATACCAATGTTTATTTATATTATTTTCTAATTTAGAGAGGTTCTACAAGTTGCACATTCAAGTTCATTTCTTGTCACATAGTGGGGTGCAGCATGCAACATTTGGAGTGTCACTGGTGGACGCTGTGAAGCCAGAAACAGTCCCCCACACTGGAGCTCGATTTTATCATGGGTTGGAAACTGTGGCGTAGTCTGGTTTATTCCAGTGGGTATACTCTGAGCACCCCTCCCACCCCCCTACTCCTGCTTTATACACATTCACTAAAAATGGCACTTTTGGGCCTCAGACCACAGGTTGAGAATCGCTGCACCAGTAGATTGTATAATTCTTGGCAAATAAGTGATGCAGAATACCTGAGGATTAATTTATATTTATAATTTAGAAAGGACGTAAGAGTGAGTATAAACAGTGGCACAGAGCTGGACTGCTGCAGGATGTTAACTTTTAATTAAGCTGACTCCTGATTTTTAAATACTGGTGCTCACAAACAGTGCACATGCATGTTTACATGCACATGGGCTGCCTGCATATCACGTACACTACACCACTGGTTAGAAAGATATCAAAACTTTCAAGAGTGAATGTATTAGCGTACGGAACAGCCGGTGTGGGCGCACTGCTGAAGGGATATTCGACCGGACTGTCACTCGGTGCTGGCTACATGTGCTGGTGTTGGTTCGAGAGGTGCTCACCTTACTCCTCCCCATTAATGTCCCTGCATGCATCTTAAATGTTATTTGCCTACTGTAGACGTGCTCACACACGACACACGGACACTCCGGTTTAAGTCTTCTTCTTTTGTTTCATTATTTTTGACGCTACTCCACTTGGTGCGAGTGCTGCCCCCACATGGCCGACTGAGAGGCTGCATGCACGTCGGCAGGCTTTGTTTGGGACGGTTTGGTTACAGACACACCAAAGTAATGCATGAACTGAGCGTTCATATCAAACTGAAACCAATCCTAGTCTTATCATAGATGTAAATAGAAAAGGCTAAAAAGTATAGCCATGACACAGCTTGTTAATATTAGCTAGACCTGCTTAGCTTTGGCTGATTTTAGCTAGCTAGTTAGCTAGTCTGTCAGTTCATTTATTTTAACATGAAAAACTGGTCTGCCAAAATAATGTCAATAATAATGTCGTGGATGACACAAGAGATGTATAGTGGACTTGAATAACTCACCTTGAGACGTAGAGAAATTCAGCGTCCTCCCACACCAGAGACAAGCTGCAGTGAACTCCCGCTCGGCTTTGCTGCGCATGTGCAGTCCTGAATGCAGTGTTTATTCACCGTGACAAAATGTTTCCAGTCCAGCTTACACACATGAATTTAGTTGTAAACTTTTTTCAGGCTAAATTGGTTCCTTACTTATATTGATTGAGTTGAATCAACAGGTTTCTAAGATATGAGTAAAGTGCACAAATGTAATTTAAGTAAGAATAATTATTATGTTTTAGAGTGCACTCATAAATGATCACAATGCTTTATAACTCACTATACAGTAAAGGATTAGGGTTAGGCGTGGAAACATAAGAGAGAAAGAAAGAGAAAGAGAAAAAATAAAAGAAGGGGTTAGGTTCAGGGTTAAGGAGGGGAAGGGGGTAGGATCACAAAGATTAATTAATGTAGAAGGGGAGAAAAAAAGGGGGGGGAAGAATTTAGGTTTAGGAAAAGGAGAATATTTGTATAAGGATCAGAAAATCAATAAAGTAAAATACAAGGTGGAAATAAGGTAGGATTCGAAAGTGGGGGGGGGACTGGAGGAGACTTAATTGTAAGTGCTTCACTCTGCATGCTATGGGGAAAAAAACTGACTCAGTTAGTATTAATAATGAAACAACCAAACCGACACAAAATTTCAAAAATAAAATAAAATCAATCCCATGTTAATCAATCAATGAACTCGTTCTCCTCCCAGTATATGTAGGAAAAAAAAAGGGGGAGAAAAGCAAAGGAAAGGGAGTGGGAGATAGAATATAGATGAGTAAAATCTCTCTTCCTCCATATTCTATCCGATGCAAAACAAATTCATGGTAAACAGATAATTAAATTATTTTGACCTAACATAAACAATGACGTCTTCCCAAGACCCTTCAATTGGTTAAACACAACAACAGAGTGAAAAGGTGGAGGAAAACCCCCACGACAATAAATCATTCAAAAATCCAAACCATGATCAAACTATTATATTGTAAATCATTAGAAAAATCAACCCAAGAGGGTTAAAGAAGAGGTCAATGTGTGTGCCCCCATTTCATAAATATGGGCTACTTTACAAAATAAATAATAGTTAATGTATTTATTTGATGGTTATTTTTGAAGGGGAAGAATGAGAAATAGGAAAAGGATAAACCTACAGTGAAGAAGGTGGTCGCAAAGGGCTGATAATTCAGCCGGACAATAGGAGGAGATCGCTTCTCTCATTCAGACCCTGAGGCCAGATAGTTTTCAGGGTCCGGATCCAAGTTTTCTCCTGACATCTCCGCTGAGTTGTTGACCAATTTGGGTTCTGTTCCACCACACGGTAATGAAGAAAGTGAGCACCAACTTCTTGAAAATGTGTATGTAGGAGACCTACTCCTTTCCCTGTTCTGATGAGGTAGAAATGTTGGGACATTCTGTAGCATAAATCAAATTCCTTTCTTGTAATTGCCAAGAAGTTTTGGTGGGAGCTCCCTCACCCGAGTAACTGTTAAACAGGTATGAAGGAGCTGTTCGAATGTGGGTAGGAGATCTCTTCCTACTCAAAGCTTTAAATTGAGAAAAAACTAGAATGTCCTGAAGGTTCCCATTCCTCCGATACGCGGTGATCATTTTAAATCTTTGAAGAGGTGGGTTAGGGTTAGGGTTAGGGTTAGGGTTAGGTCCTGGCATTGTGATCTTTTATGAGCGTTTATAACTATAGCTACACGTGCTATAATGACATTATAATGCTTTATAAATGTACTTATAATGTGTTATACAGGGGGGCTTCAAGTAACGTGTTACCCTTGTTTCATTTTCTCCACAGTTTAACTCCACAGACCATAATACATAATGTTTTAAATTAAATGTGATGCTTTGAGAAAATTAAAATTTGGCTTTTTCCTTAAATTTATCCTCTTTTTCTAACAGACATTTTTCTGGATGTTACCCGGAAATAAGTGTATTTATTTGTTTGTTTGTTTTGTTTTGCTTTATACGTGATTTGAATGGTTTGCATATTTCAAAGTTCTAGACTGCAGAAAAACTGGATTGGTGTTCCTCTGTAGATGATGCTTACTGTTCTTTTTTGGAGGATAAAAACTGTTTGTAATGAGCTTTTCTATGTTCTTCCTCAAACCTCCACTCAGGGCGTTAGATAAGGTCAAACCAGTGAGTTTGCTCCCAGTCCAGATCCTCCTGGTCTTGGTCCTGGTCCTGGTTCTAGTCCAGATCCTCCTGGTCTTGGTCCTGGTCCTGGTTCTAGTCCAGATAATCCTGGTCCTGGTAGTTTTAAAGTTGATGGTCACCATCATAACAATCCAACGGCCTTAAAGTGAACCACATTACTAACAGCGTGACTATTCTCAGTGCTGTCAATCAATATATTTTTTTAAACTAATTAATTGCAACTCTGACCACAATTAATCGTGATTAATCACATCATTTGTGAACTTGCAATGAAGGCACAAAATCACTGATTTAATGCTAAAAAATGACTTAATCTAAAAAATGGCTTAATCTGAATCTGTTAACTTCATTGGAGCAGTGTCACATCAGGAAACACTCACAGATGTGGGATTTGAACCATCCAATATTGTAAAGTTGAGGTGTTCAAAGGAAGGTCAGTCCCAGTTCCTCTTTCAGTGTTGAACAGTCCAGAACATCGACCCCACAGGAGGATGACGGTAGCATTTTCAAGCTTCAGATGAAGAATCTGATCCTCATAATTCACCAGGACTGAACAGGGAGGGAAAAACAATGAAGTCTCAGTGACGGGAAAAGGACTCTTCTCTCCTATTTATTTTCTTTGAGCCAGTTGTGATTAATCCCAGTTTTTTAAAAAACGAATCATTGATAGCCCTCCATTAATTAATCACAATTGATCCAGGCAATGTAAGTGTCTTTTTGCAGCGCAGCACCACCGTTTCTGAAATTCAACGCAGTCTCAGCCTGGTCGAAGAAGACAAGTCTGATCATAGTGAACGAACCAGAGGAAGACCTGGACAGATGTTCACTCACTAACACCTCTGGTGATCAGACAGAGCAGATAGACACACAGCCATAGAGCCATGGTCATTCAAAGACAGCTTTTCAGTGGAAACACAGACCTCTACCAACATACATCTACTGTGTTTTATTATTCTTCTACAGATGTAGAAATGCTATCTACAGGGACAAATGAAATGTGATTGGTGGTTTGTCTCATATTCCGTATGTTTACATGGGGCTTTTTATTCCTCTATAAATCAGAATAAAGCCTAATTTTGCTCTAAGATGACCATGTAAACGCCTAAAAACTTTATTCAGAATTAAGTTTGAATCAGAATACACTGGCGGGTTTATTCTCCTTTGGAAGTGGAATATGGAATATGCTAATTAGGTGTGACTTCATTCTGATAGTTCTGCGCATGCTCCGTTGTGATGATGCAATTTTCCAAAATGGCGGCCGCGGTCCACATTTCAGAGTTTCGACACGTATGGAGACGATTTATTTAATGACAGTTTTATAAGAATTGGTTATAATAAAAGGAGCGGATCGACGGGCACTTAAAGCTCGTGTCCGGAGTTTTGATAGAATGAGTTTTTTTTTTTTAATCCAACATCTTGAGGTTCTGCTCTCCCTCTGCTTTCTGAGCGACCAAGCCACGCCCCTCTAATTGTGCATGCGCTTTACCTGTGGGATGAAAATGAGCGCCTCCAAGTCCACAAGCATCCTGTGGATGTTCAGCAGACAGTGGATATATCCGAGGTAAGCGGACGGCTGCTGCGCGGCTAACTCACCTCTGCCTAGGAGTGCGCGTGCTCTCTGGCTGCGCACACACCTTGATTGACAGCACGACAAAGCGGAAGCTCAAAATCTATTGGCTGAAGGTGACCGGCGCTTTTCCACATAACATGGGGGTCTATGAGACGAAGGCGGGGCTCATAAATACATTTTTATATTGCTTTATGCTAATATTATATTATAGCATCGAACCAGACTGACACATTTAAGCTCTGTTAAAAAATGGTACATACATGGAAACGAACGGAAACACGAGCTTTAACAACGTGGAAATTTTCAAAGCTGTAGCATCAAAGTTAATCGAGAAAGAAAGACGAGAAAAACGCTGTTTACTTCTTGGAGACGTGAGTACATCATGGCCGCCCCGTCCAATCAGAACGGTTCACATACCCCGACATGAGAGAGACTTTAATCCTTCGTTTTCCCATGTAAACACGACGCTCGGGAATATAATTCTGAATTACTTAATTCAGACTAAACCAATTCCGAATTAGAAACACCCTGTAAGCACACTCAGTATGGAGTCACACTCACCATCACACAGCAACATTTGAATCATTCAGTGAATATTCAGATTAAAGTAGCGTTTGCTGTTTGTATTTTTTTGTTTGAAAAAAGGTTTGTAAAATAGTAACCTGCCCTGTTCTTGATATCGATCTATTCTGTATTTTGAATTTGTGTTTCAGTGGAAGAATTAGCCGATGATGTTCCCTCCTTCACCGATGGATGCATCTAACCCGGAACTTTGAAGTGAGAATAAATAACCAAGACGCAAACAGCAACAAATTAAATTACTGGAAAAAATGATCCTGTAATTCTGACATTCTGATTTTTTTTCTGCTTCCGTCTTGTTTGTTTTTTTTTCTTCAGTGCATCGTTTCTCGTCACATTCCGTCAGGCTCTTTCTTTTCGATACTCTTCCAAGTTCTTGTCAGCTGGGTGAATCTCTTCCTGCTTCCCTGTGAAGGCGTCTCGGTTTGAGGTCACTTTGGCATATTCAGCGTTTACCGTCAGAAACATAACAGCAGCTCTGAGAAACATGCTGCAAATCCAGTTTTCCTATTTGGAATTTTTTTTGTTTTGTTTCCACACCAGTAAATGGTTGTCTCTGGTGTTTTGCCAGTGTTTGTTTTTGCATAATTCAAAATCGTTTATGTCTCTAATGTTTGAACAGCAAAGCCTACTGCAGGAGCGATGAAAAAAAGAAATAAAAACTGTAATGAATGAAATAAGTGTTTTCTCCCCCTCTACTCCAAAGGCCTGAAGACCTGAAGGCTCACATGCTGGAAACAGTCACGTTAAACAAGATGAACTCGGACTCATGTCTGTATTAAGACTCATGAAGTATTAAAGCGAGTTGAACCGCGTGGAGGAGCAGCTCATCCAGCAGAGCATCAGGACTGGATCTGAGCTTCTCTGCTCTCCTGCTCATTGTCTTCTTCTCGTCCTGCATCAAGCTGCCGTTCCCACAGTGTCAGCAGACGATAAGCTCTGTAACGTTTCTGTCTAAAGACGACATCCAACACTGGTTCGGTTGACTCCACGTTTGATTTCCTGTAACATGAAACAATAACCCTTTTTCTTATCACTTCACCCTGACTGACTGACTGAGTGTGTGTGTGTGTGTGTGTGTATATGGGGGGGGAACATACCGTGCATTGTCACACTCACATCCTCGTTTCCTGGTTTCAGGGGAAATTTTGTTCGGGTGTTTGGTGCCAGAAAAGGTTGGGCTTAGGAGAAAAGGAGATTTCTTATCGACAGTGCGAGAGCTTTAAAGTGTGACCTTTATGAAGCTCATGCAGCAGAGAGGGAGGAGGAGACCAAGCAGCAGCAGCAGGACTCCAAGAAACAGCTGATTAGTAAGTATGTTGTTTAAAACATGACTATATCTTTATTCTAGAAAGAAATCTGAACTTTTCCCATCATTTTTCTGCAGGTATCTTGTGAAGAAACTGCAGGAGATCATTCAAGCAGGTGAGAATAAAGTTATTTTATCCCGCTTTTTAAAACCACAGCATGTTAAATGTCACTGATTTTTACATGAAGACTTGATTTTTGAGGGGTTTTTTTTTTTCTTTTTTTGCAGAATGCATTGCTTTGCTGTCCTGACTCTGCTGGCAGCCTCCGCCGTGGCTGAATGTGAGTGTGGCTGAAGACCATCACACAGATCATAGAACAAAAAGGCTTTACAAAATAAAAGAAAGAAAAAGGAAATGGAATGCATTATTTCATTAACCTAACTCTGAACAACACCTGTAAATACATGTGATCTGATGAATTCAACAAGACCACTGAGTTTGGATTTACTTCAGTCATCTACATGGACCTGGTGTGTTTCAGATGTGGGGGAGTCGCCCTCCTACTCCTTCGACCCCCCGGTGGGCTCTGGCAGCGGGACGCCCTACAGCATCAGCGGGGAGGGCAGGATCACCGCCGTCAGAGTGTGGGATAACTACAACTACGTCTACGGGTCAGTATCTCACCCTTTTCACGGTCCACAGTTTGAAGGAAGTGCAGATTAAATGTTCACGTCTGTGTGAAGCTCGACGCTGATAAGCTTGAGTTATGTTATCAAGATTACAGTGAAAAAAACAGATAATCATCAGATTCAAACCAGGAACCTGCACTGGACAACTGCTAGATGAAAGAAATATTTTAATAAAAGCAAGAACTGACCAATCGTAAATTAAATATGCGGTGCAGGATATCTAATGAAGTGCATTAACCTTTATTCCAATTAAACAAGTTGCAGGTGAAGAATATACAGTATAACATGACGTAATGCTGCCAAGAGAGCTACTTAAGTGATTTTCTTTTTTTCAGAGAGGAACTCTTTGATTTTTTTTTAATTTATTTACTTTATTTAATTTCATGTGACTTTTTGGTAGTGATTTCAGGGAGCAATTTGTATTTGTTTTATTGTTCTTAATTTTTTACGTTACTTTTTTTTAATGTCATTTCATTTAAATTTTTACAAAAAAAATTATTTCAATCTGATCATTTTTCAAGTTAGATTTTTATATTTTGTGTGTCATTTTTTGTGGGGGTTGTTGAGAGACAAATTCTTAAAAGTAAATTTAATTCGCTTACCATAATGTTTTAAAATTTCATTTCTTATTTTATGTGACATTTTGGAGGGTTTTTTTTTTTTTAAAGATGACTATTTTTTCTATTTCTTCCTTTTTCTTTTAGACACTTTTTTCAATTGAAATTAGGAAACTATATGAAAAGCTGCAGAAATGTTTTCAGGAAAATTTTGATTACTTTTTTAAAATTATTATTTAAAAAAAACTGACCCGCACTTTCATCATGTAAACATTACAAATAAGTTTTACTTCTCTCTCTTACTTTTTAGATGGCATGTAGATGTCAAACAGAACTTTTTTTTTTCTTTTTGTTCCCTTTTTCTTGTTTTATACTTTTCTTAAAATGAGTAATAAACTGTGAAACATTGATTTAAGTAGCTACTGCAACACAACATGTTGACCCAGAACTGAACAGCTGGTGGCAGCAAAGAGGAAAACTAGATTTTATTTATTTTTTCATTGCTGGTGAGAAGATTATGCTATGAGAGTGAGTATGAGAAAATATGAAAGTGTGCTTAAAAAAATGGAATTGCCTAGTTTTCAGCAATAATTAATCACAACATTCAGTCTGATGAGTGTTTGAGTCACAAATATAAAGTGTTTAACTGAATAACTGAAACGGTTACAGTGACTTGTGGGTTTTTTCCTGAATTTTCCCTTTAAAGAGTCCAGTGTTGGAGGATTTGAAAACCTTAAGTCAAATAAATGAAACACATTGAAATGATGATGTTAGTGATCAAAACAGGCCACAGGAAGGTGTTGGACTCCTCACACTGACTCGTCTTCTCGTCCTGCAGATTGCAGTTCCGCTACGGCACGGTGTGGTCGCCTCGGGCTGGCATCCAGGTGGGCATCATCAAGGAGTTCGAGCTGTTGGAGGGCGAGGTCATCGTCCAGGTCTCCGGGAAGTACAGCCACTACGTCAACTGGCTGGTGTTCGTCACCAGCCTGGGCCGCTCCATGTTCAATGGCCAGCCGTCGGGGCACTCCTTCAACATGTACGCCCCCAAAGGCAGCGAGCTGGTCATCCTGAGCGGCCGCTACCACGGCGCGCTCACCTCCGTGGGGGCGCACTGGGCCGTGATCCCTCAGCCCGACTCCAACTCCAGCAACTCCAAACATCTGTAAAAGACACAGTTTTTGGTGGATTTTAAATAAAAGACCATTTTCGTTCTGTGCTTCTCTTTTCAGGCCTGTTCGAACAGTAGCAAAACAAGACCAGCATCATGTAACTTCTCATGACTTCTGTTGCTTTTTCAAAAGTTTTTTCTCCATAAATTAGGTTTTTGAGTTGATGAAAACGCCTTCTGTGACAAATGTATTTATTTCTGTTCGCTGAGAAACTTAACTGACAATAAAAGTTTTGAGGAAAACCCTGTTTTCTTTCTGTTCTTCAGATAGGTTTGTACATGCAGAGTGTTTTTGTTGTTGGTTCTCTCACTGTTGCTGGCGTGTTAACATGGTGCCGACTGCAGACCTTTATGTCTCTCTCAGGACACCATACTGGGACATAATTACCTCGTCAGGAGGTTATGTAATCACGTCGGTTTGTTGGTTGGTTGGTCTGTTAGCAACATTACGGAAAAAGGACGGATTGCAATGAAACTTTGTGGAAAGGTGGGTCTTGGGCTAACTTAGAATCCATTAAATTTTGGTGATGATCCGGATCACTGTCTGGATCCAGGAAGTTTTTTAAAGGATTCTTTATAATTGAGAGATAGGGCAGTCTTTCACATAGTTGGACAGGCCCGGCGACAGCGGGCATGCAGCATGCAGCGCGGCTTGGTGACTGATTTGACCTGTGGCGGAGGTCTGCGCTCTCTGAGTGCCAAATTCTAGTTTGGGATATAATGAGTGTGGTTACATGGAGTTTATAATTCGGAATTGGTTTATTCTGAATTAAGTAATTCAGAATTATATTATTGAGCGTTGTTTTTACATGGGGAACACGAAGGATTACATCCTCTTTCATGCCGGGGTCTGTCCTGGTTGGACAGGGGGCGGCCGTGACTCGTGACGTCCTGACGTCTCCCGGAAGTAAACAGCATTTTTCTCGTCTTTCTTTCTCGATTAACTTGGATGCTACAGCTTTGAAAATGTCCGCGTTATTGAGCGGCGGTCGACCCGCTTGTTTCATTATAACCAATTCATGTAAAACTGCCGTTAAATAAATCGTCTCGAAACGCGGGCCGCCATCTTGGAATATTGCGTCATCAAGATGGAGCATGCGCAGAACGACCAGAATGAAGTCGCGCCTAATTAGCATATCCACTTTCAAAGGAGAATAAACCCACCGGTCTATTCTAATTTAAATTTAATTCTGAATAAAGTTTTCAGACTTTTACGTGGTCATTTTAGAGCGGAATTAGACTTTACTCTGATTTATAGAGGAATAAAAAGTCCCATATAAATCCACGAAATGACATGAAAAGATGTTTCTCTTCTTTGTGGATGTGACATTGAGAATATAGTGATTTAATTTTCCTCCATGAAAACAGGGAGTTGTCATTTGTATAGTTGTTTACAGAAAGAAACACAGAGTCCAAAGACTCTCAATGTTATGAATAATAATAATAATGAAACCTCATTCTGGATGATATATTAGTTAACACTTAATCACAGTTGGCCAACATCCATATTCTACTATTCTATTTATGGAATAAACATCTCAGGGAATCTAATCTCAAACTCATGTCTTATTCAGATTGTTGACATTCAGGTTGACCCAGTTGAGCTTTCTGGAGTTA
This sequence comes from Salarias fasciatus, assembly GCF_902148845.1. Lineage (NCBI taxonomy): Eukaryota > Metazoa > Chordata > Actinopteri > Blenniiformes > Blenniidae > Salarias > Salarias fasciatus. The sequence goes on from NC_043765.1 coordinate 3,615,829, forward strand.
GGATATTTATGTGTTATTGTATTTTTCTGGGTGTTTTTTGTTCCAAGAAAACCAAGTACTCCCTGTTTTTAATCCAGATCCACTTATTTCCTAAAAACACAACTCAGTGTGAAGTTCTGATGAAGACGACTCCAATTCCAGCTGCCACTCGGCGGATTTATACAGTACTATAATTTCCACATCTGTTGTTGCTTTGTGCATTTCAGGAGTCTGTTTCTGTCCCTTGGGGGAAGTGAAGTGACTATCACACAGCTACACCCACCCACACACACAACCACACCTACACCCACACCCACACCCACACACACACACACACACACACACACACACACACACACACACACACACACACACACACACACACATTTCATTTCTCGATCGTCACGTTACTGGAAGGCATGTCAGAAAAAAACTCCTCAAACAGGCTGAACAGACCAGAACAAAAGAAGACATCAGGAAGAAAGCGGCTCTGCATTCTGACAACCACGCCTCTGCGTGTGTGTGTGTGTGTGTGTGTGTGTGTGTGTGTGTGTGTGTGCGTGTGTTCTTGTACATACCCAAAAGTAAGGACCAAAATTCGTATTTCACCAACAGAGTGAGGACATTTTTGCAAAGTGAGGACATTTTTGCCGGTCCTCACTTTTCAAAAGGCCTTTTTTGGCCTTCTTGAGGGTTAAAACTTGGTTTTTGATTTAGGGTTACAATTGGGTTTAGGTTAGGTTTAGGGCATAGGTTAGGGTTAGGCATTTATTTTTGATGGTTAGGGTTAGGGTAAGGGGCTAGGAAATGCATTATGTCAATGAGTGTCCTCACAACGATATAAGTACAAACGTGTGTGCGTGTGTGTGTGTGTGTGTGTGTGTGTGTGTGTGTGTGTGTGTGTGTGTGTGTGTGTGTGTGAACACAATAGAAAGACTTCCTCGTACATTATCTTTCAGTCTTCTCACAATGACATCAGTCCAGATTCTCAGATAACCGAGTTTTTCTGCCGTCTGTCGTTGACGATCACTTGACTCAGACTTTCACTTTCTTTCAGTCAGCAGGTTTGTTGCGTTTGTGCAGACATCCTGGCCATGTAATCACTCTTCGGTCTTTTCCTGGCAGAGTTTGCATGTGCTCCCTGTGCATGCATGGGTTTCATCCTGACTATCAGATTACTAAAACATGCACGTGAGTTGAACATGCTTTCGAAAAGCAGCTGAATCCTGCAGCTACAGCTGTGTTTCTGCACATGAACCAGTAGATTATCAACAGCAGCAGAGTGCAGAGAATTTAACAGAAATTTACTTCAACCATCAGGAATGTAACTCCAGCTTCAGTTATGATTTTCTGCAGCTTCTGTGTGGATAAATGTTCATGTTAAAGTGCAGATATTTGTCTGCAAATGTAGGGAGGGACAGCAAAAAGTCCTCAGATGAGCACAGTCAAATAACATGTTATGAAGGTAGTACGAAACCCAACCATCCAGTTTCTAATTCAGACAGAAGGCGTGTGGCGTCGACCGTCTCCAAGAAGCCCATGTAAATTAAAGATTCACCACTTTTAACCTGATAACTGAGGTTTGCACCAACCGCCAAGCGCAATGAATATTCAGAAAGCTCAATCTGTGAGCGCAGGAAATATTTATAACACAACCTCAAGCAAGAGAATGATTTGTCCCGCAGAATGTTACGAACGCACGTGTGACGATAAATGATTTATGGTTCTGGTTGTCACTATTCCCTCTCTCATTACAGGTCTGAAGCCGCTTCCTTTGCTCTGGTTTCAGCCAGGAGACGTTGATGTGGTTTGTTGAGGTCTTTTCTCTGAAGTCTTCCTCTTCTCTTCCTGCCTCGCAGCTCCATGTCCAACGTCCGTCCTTCACATACATACAGCCCTCACCGTCGACATCTGTGATTTGTGTAAATGAATTGCATATGTGGCGGCCCTAAAATAGGGTGACCACGTTTATTTATTTATTCAGTTGACCATATTTAATTTATTTATGTTGGAAATTATTCGGTTACTATTTCAACTACTCAACTTTTGTGTAATTGAGGGGCGGAACTTTTGTTTTCTCTCGCTGCGCTGGGAATGGTTGAGGGGCGGACGCTTCTGCCGTTCATTCAGACGTTATTTGGGAGTTAAACAAGATGCCTCTCGTCTTCTGTCTCCTCTTTTCACCTGCTTAAAACAGGCAGTGTTTTTGTTACTGTGGTCATCATCACACTGAGACCTGTAACACATACAACAAAAATGAGCATATCTTCAAGTTTGACCTCCTTTTGAAATGTTACTATTTGCAGAACACAACGGTCATACATATGAATGTGCATGGGTTTTCTCCAGTTTCATCTTCAGTTGCTTTGTGTCTGTTTTATTGGGGATTGACTGTGACCTGTGCAGGCTGTTTCCTGCCTTCACTCACCGTCAGATGGGACCAAATCCAGATCTGAAAGACACCAGAGAAGATGAACAGATGGATGAACATGATCTCTTAGTTTGTTTTTTGAGGTGGATTTTTGGTATTGAGGTCAAAACCAGGTCAATACACTTGGATACCTGGAACATACGTTTTATAATATTTATTACACGACATATTGCATTCAGCTCTGTGAAACTCTTATGTATATATTTTTTGTTTCTCTCATTTCTCTGTTATATTGTACATATGTGTCTGTCTTAAATTTATATTTAAACTATATTTAATTTATATCTGTTATTTACTTATATCTGTCCTAAATTTATATTTAAATTATATTTAATTTTTCTGTGTATGGTTGGGCTTTGTACATTTTCCCATTCCACATTTCTATTCTATTTCTATTTCTTTTTTTCTGTGCTGATGGAACACTGCAATTTCCCCCTGTGGGACAAATAAAGGACTTTCAGTTCAATTAAATTCACATTTTGATGGTTTTTGAATAATGTTGTACCTTTTTTATTTTTAATTTACAACAATTATCTCATGTGAAAGGAAGTCTGTCTATCTATCTATCTATCTATCTATCTATCTATCCTCCCGCCTTGCAGAGCAGGGCAGGACTACACTTCCCAGCATGCTTTGCGGCCCTCGGCAGCTGTGCGCTCCGGCTCGGCCGCAGTAAAGTGATGAGAAGACGCCAAACAAGGTGGAATGAGCGCGCGCTGACTTTTACCTCCCCCGCCGCTGCCCCCCCGTCTCTCATGCTCAGATCAGAGTGAGCGCGATGGCCGTGGAAGGTAAGGCGCCTCTACGTCTCCATTCCTCCGTGACAGGTGACAGTTGTTGCCCGGACCGGACCCGACCGGACCGGACCGGACCGGGGCGGTTCGGGCTCAGACGCGGCCGTTGTACCGGGTCAAGTGTTGACAGACAGACAGACAGACGAGCGCGCGCTCCGTGCAGGTCGTCGTGTCGAGCTGAACGCACGGTGGACGCGCGCAGCCTCCGTCCGTGTTTGTGACATTCGAGCCGGTTAACAGGTCCGGTCTGCGGGGACTGCGTGTCCTCTGGAGGGAACCGGAGCCTCTGCCGCCACGAAACACGTTTATTGTGTTTTTATTTTTTTAATTACGCCGTGTTGTGATGCAACAGAGCCCCGTGCGCGCGTCTGGCACGCGGGCGGTGATTGAGAGCTGCTGTCCGGGCAGCAGGTGGCTGCTGGGCTGACAGGCGGACCGGAGCACCGGAGCACCGGGGGACCGGGAGTCGGGCAGGGTTTACGGGGATGCTCGGCCAGTCTCCTCACCTGGTCGGAGGCATCCTGTGGATCCAGAACCCCATGAGAGGTATGTCTGGACGGATGGATGCTGGAGTGGCTCCGACAGGCATTCCTCCTGAAGCAGGTGATTTGTCTCCGACAGCCTCCGCGCTCCAGTCCTCCCACGTGCTGAGCCGCCCCAGCTCGACCTGTCGCTCCTGTTCCCCGCCTCAGTCTGTCTTCATGGAGGAAATACTGAATCCTGGGATGACAGACATCACGATGGCTTTTAAAGTGCAGTGGTGAAGTGGTTTGGTCTGTCATCTCAGTGAAGCGTCCCAGGTTTGAATCCGAGTGTCATGAGCTCCGTTCCAGGCACAGAATCTGCATTATGGTGATGGAGTCTGGGAAAGGGTTGAAGAAGAAATGAAATGAGCAGGAGTCAGTGTTGTTGAGACTGTTCAGAGGTCTGGGTTGCATGTTTAATTGAATTTTATTCAAAGTGCTTCAGGAGGCAAACTCAGGCCCCGTTCACACTTGTTGACATGGCAACAGTTTGTTCAGTGTTTCTGCCATTTCCACAACGTGGTTTTCATGTTGTCCACTAGTTGGCGCTGTTGGTAGTTTTTGTAATGAAGCTACAGGCTGCAATAGGCCATAAACATCAACAATGGGAGACCACGGACATCAGAGCAGACAGACGGCCATGTTGGATCGTTATTATGGTGACTGTCGACTCTAAAACTACCAGGACCAGGAGGACCTGGACTGAGAGTCCTGACACTCTGGAGGGAAACATTGTTATTGTTAATTTACTGAGCATGTGCAGAACAGGTGGTGCCCAGTAGCAGCGGTTTCCACTGTTTCCATGGAAACGGAGTAGGAGAATTTTAAGGATCGACCGATATGACTTTTTTAGGGCCGATGCCGATTATTGGTACTTACGGAAACCAATAACCGATATGTCGAACCGATATTCATTTGCAGTATAAATGAACATTTTGCCATCAAAATTTAGCTGTGGGTGGGACATTGTTACACAGCCCAGAGTAGTGACTTCAGGCAGAGAGAGAGAGAGACGGCTGTATATATGATCCAAAGAGCACGTTTTTAAATAAATTTATTTTATCTGCTATTGGTGGAAAAAAAGGCTGATTCCGATTATTAGAGAAATGCCCAATATCGGCCGATATTATCGGCCAGGCCGATAATTGGTCTATCCTTAGAGAATTTTCAGAAAGTTGCATTATGTGACTCTGAGCATCGTTGTCGTGTAAACTGACCCCAAAATGATATGAAAGTTTTCCATCTTCACCTGATAACGGCCGAGACAGAGTGTTTGAGAGTAGAATTACTCTTGTGGATTACCTTGTTTTCTCCCGGGTTGCGTGGAGATGTAGATGTCTGCGTTTGAGCCTGCTGTTCTCTTCTGGACTCTGTTTTTCTGGTTTACTCTGTTTCCTCTGAACATGGCTGTGTTTCTGCTGATCTGCTCAGAGTGGACCCTTCATCCACCATCAGCCCCCCCGAGTCCGACTGAGACGAAACAGGGTCCGACGTCGGTTCCTGGAGGTGATCTGGGGTCTCCGGGGGGAGAAAAACAGAATGACTGCTTCCAGTCGCAGAAAGAGCTGCGTGCGAGAGCTGATTGTTATTCTGCAGGATTCCTCCTCTAATTTTTCCGGCGAGACATTCTGCAGAGAATATCTGAGGGAAGCGTAATCTGAGCCTCGGCGTGACTTACAGCCTCTGAGCTCCACTGATGGCGACGCTTTCATTTAAAGTTGGAAGGTTCTGCCTGCGCTCGTTCTCCCCGCCATCCTTTAAAGGAATCAAACTCATGTGAAGTGTTTTACTTTCAGGCTCCCTGAAAGCCTCGCGGAGCTCTGCTGGAGTTTAATGACCTTCTTTTGCTCCAGAAGCGGCTCCAGTTTGAGCCTTTTTGCGGGAAGAGGAGCGTCTGGTCCAGGTCCGGCCCTCCCTCCGCGGTGATGCTGTGGCTGCTTTATGGAGCTGACAGCTGACCTCCCGCTGATAAGATATCGCCGCTCGTTTTAAAGCTTGAAATATGCCTCAGATGATCTACAGCGAGCGCAGAGGCGTCTGAAACACTGCCAACCTCCCAGCATAGTCCCCCATATAAAGTTTCATTCATGCATCTCTGGAGAATCATCTTTCAAAGCTGCAAAAATAAAAAAAAAAAAAAGGTAGATGGGAGCTGAAGCTGCTTGCAGATGCACACTTTGTTCCAGAGCGGAATAGTTTATCCAGTTTTATCTGTTTCTTCCTTCCTTTGTCATCTGATGTTGTCCTCGTAGGTCGATTTAACAGCAGCTTCACGATGAAATTTCTGAATCCTGCTCCCTCTTTATCACTCTCATCTCATAGCTGGAGAATCTTCTTTGTGTTTAACCGAGGTGTCGTCGCACCGATGCTATTTTTGCAGTGGATTACCGCCGAGATTACTCTTAAAGCACAAAAGATGGCTCTTTTTGCTCTTTTTTTTTTTTGTAATTGGTGCATTAAAGCACGGAGTGTGAAATGCAACATCAGTGTAATTTGTGAGTTGAGCGCTTGACGCTCCTGCAGGACGACTCGCTCCGGATTCACTGACTTGTGTTACTGAGAGAGATGAATTATGAGTCACGTCCCGATTCGCTGAAGCTGCACTAATGAGTCCGTCGGCTGGATTTAGGGTGGAAAACTCAAACGGGGAGGAAAGCTGCGCCCCTAAACACCTAAATGCACACACACTCACACACACACACACACACACACACACACACACACACACACACACACACACGGTGCCATCAGATTGAGCAGACAGCAGCAGGAGTCTCTCTGGGCCTGTTCTGTTGCTGAAATGTAACACCTGGAAATGGTTTCTGTTTGAGGAAAAACCATTTATTTGTGTTTTTCAATTCGATACAGCATTTTGTATGATGGTTTTTGCGTTACACAGACATTCAAGTTATTATGGTGACTGTAAACCCTAAGAGGACCAGGACGAGGGGAATCTGGACTGGGAGTCCTGACGCTCTGGAGGAAAGCATTGTTCTTATGGTCCTTCTGCCGAGCATGTGCAGAACAACATTTAGGAGCAGAGATTCAGAAAACTTACGTTTTCCCACCATTATCGTGTAAACAGATACCCAAAAGGCAAAGTTTTAACATTTTCACTTGAAACGATTGTCAGGAAAACCTCTGAGATGTGAGATCCACATCCAAAGATCAAACTAGACCCTGATCAACCTTTAACACATGTTTTTCAACTGTGAAAGGAAACCACAGCACATGTAGGTCAGGGGTGTTAAACATAAGTCCCATGGGCTGAAAGCAGCTTACAAGAGGCTCCAGTCCGGTCCGTGAAATCGCCACCCAGCCTCAAACTTGAAGAATGCAACAGCTTTATTTGAAGTTTTTTGGATATTTTACTGTATTTTGCACCAGAAACTGTCTTCACGTTGAGCCTGGACGTGGAGCAGTGGTGTTATTATGTCGCTTCACAGCAGGAAGGTTCCTGGTCTGAATCTGCTGATATTTGCATGCTTTGCCCGGTTCGACCTTCACACCTCCTCAGCTTCCAGTCTCAATACTACTGGAATTAATTATGAGCTCAAACCTCATAGCCATAACTGAAGATGCATTTGAATATGTAACCATAAAAACAAATGTGCATTCGCGTCATGGATGAAGTGATTGATTTCCAATAAAGTAACAGAAAGACACAGAAATACCTGAAGCTCGTCGGCCTGACGGAGTTCTTTCTCCCCTTCTTTTGGCGAACAGCAATTTAGTTTTTATTGTTTTGTTGCCAGACTCAAGGACAACCAGTCTCTTAATTTATTAGTAATTAATCGGTTGAGTTCCACAAGTGTATTGATCCTTCGTCCATAGTGACCTTTAACCTGCAGTTTTACTAAATCCACCTGTTCAGGTCTGATTCACGCTTTGTCCGTCTCCATCACCGTCCTGACTGATTCTCCTCGTTTCTAATTCGGTCTCGATCAGCTAAAAGGTCCCGTCTCCGTATTTAGACTGAATCCCATTAAAGCCGGTTTTGTTTATTTCGCTGCGCTGGAAGGCGAAGCCGTCCCCCGAGGACGGAGCGGAGCGCTCCGCGGCGCCTTTTAATGCAAGATGCGACGTTTGAGAGGATTCACAACAACTCTGCAGAGTCACTGCTTTCTGTTCCACTGCTCCACCAACCTCTTTAGGCTGCAGAATATGGGTCAAGGTTTTAATAATTTATAACGCATGAGAAGACAATAAAACTGCGAGGCGGTGTGGAGAGTGCCGATTTGAACCTCACTTTACTGGACCGCGTGAGCAAATCCAGATGCAAAAAAAAAAAGAAAGAGAATGAAAATGAATGGGATGCCTCTGAGTGCTTAAAGCGTACAGGCTGCAGAAGGAGTAAAAGAAAAAATAATATCTCGTTTTACTTCAGACTGAGCAAAATAATCTTTGCCTTGATTTGGAGGCGTCTTGATTCTGTCAGCCTGCCTGTTCCTGCTCACAGAGTCGTGTCGGGGCCTCGTCGCTCGCTCTGACGCACCCTGTGGACCGTTACATAACAAGCATGTCGGACATGTTGTTTCCCCCTTCGGACAGATTTCGCTCTGCGTTAGCGAGCGCCCGTCGAGTGGCGGTCAGACCCCGTTTACACATTGGTCCACACGCTGACTTGCAGCTGGTTTCATGCATGTTCATCTCTGCAGCTTCAGTTACGCCACGTGGATGGAAAACAAAGTTGCAGTCGCTTGAACAGTAGCAGCATTTCCTTCATTTTCATGGATTATTTCAAAAAGTTGCGTTTTCAGAGGCTCCGAGTACCGCTGTCATGTAAACAGACATCTGAAAGTTTTGGGTTTTGTCTTGAACCTGTTGTTTAAAACTGATCCTGAATCTAATGTTGAAGTCTTCATCAAGCTTGTAAAAAAACCCGTTCAGAAGCCTGTCGGTGGCGTCAGGTGTGCTGCTCCCAGGAGAAGCCTAAAACATGCAGGATGAGGCCGGTGAGACCTGAACACTCTGATCGAATGGTGAGGAAGCCAGATTACCTGGAAACCCTACGGACGCTCCACGAGAATGTTCTTTTTGGATAAATCTTGGGTTCCGGTGTCTTTGGCAGATGGACTGAGGTGAGGCGGGGGGGTTAAACCCACCCGGCTTCGACCGACTGAGCCGCAGGACTGTTGGAGCGTGTCGGTTCGGTTATTCATACCAGAAATAGAAAGGTTTCGGTGTCATCATGGGCGCTGTGGGGCTGCCAGGCTGGAGAAAGAGCGAGAGGGAGAGAGGGGTGCTGGGTCATGAAGCAGGTTGGACGAGCTTCGGCTTTTCTCACCGCGCTATTCAAAGTCACCTGGCAACAGAGTGAGAGCAGCCGAGCCGTCAAACAGTGCGTGTGCATGAATAATGGAGCGGTGCTGTCTGGAAGTGTCCTGGATTCATATCACAACGCTGTTTCTGAGATCTGAACGTTGGCCAGGATATAAAGGGTGTAGCATTTCAAAATAAGGGCAAACGTTCTCCACAGTAAAAGAAACAGACTCTCTGAATTGAGGCAGATCGACCAAAGTTTTCTTTTTTGAAAGAGATACCCAACTACATCCCAAGGAGTTGGAAGCACATGCAGCCGCTCAGCTGGACTCTCTCTCTTCAAAAAGGCTTTTCAGACGGCTGCTCCTGCAGTTCCAGCTCGGCTCGTCTCAACTCCTCCCAGACCTGAACGGTAGCGGTTCAGGTAACGGTCAGGAGAGAGAAAAACAAGGGAACAACCCCGACGGGAAGCCTCCGGGCCGGAGCAGCGGTCACGTGCAGAACCGTTCCTCTCTGTGTGATGAACTCCTGTCCTTCACCCGGTGTCAGAAATGATCGGCTGTGAGCGCAGCCGATGGATGGACGGAGCAAAGGGTGCAGGATAACCACACATCCATCATGCAGCGCCCGTCCAGTGAAACACTCTCCTGTCTCGGACGTCACTGCCGATGGTCCAGAGGCACAGCTGAGGCCCGGAGGCCAGCAGTGTTTACCCCGGTGGCTGAGGCTGTTCGCTCCTCTCTCCCCTCTCGCCTCCCTGCATCACGCCTCCTTCACACGTCCTCCCCCGCTCTGCATGCCTGTGCACCCATTCAGAAAGCTCATTTCAGACCCGTCCTCAGCAGCCGGCAGGGAATAAAGAAGAAGAACCGTGTTTATTTGAGTGGGTGAAAAGGGATTACATCTCAGTCAGGTTACTGGAGACATGCTTCCATCTTTCCAGCCTGACTCAGCAGGGATGGGGTGAAGAAGATGGAGCGCAGTGTTGCGTAATCTCAGCCCTTCAGGTGGACCTGCAGCCTCGTTTCGTGTCTCAGGCTGAACTGCTGCTGTGTGGAAAACACAAACAGAAAACAGAAGCAGCCCCGGAGTCGTGTGAATATTCACAAACTTGACTTAGTTTTCCACACGCAGAGCTGATGCAGAGTAAAAAACACACACCTGCATGAGTGTGTGGGAGGAATGTGCAGTCATTACTGTTCCACTGGGTCTGTCTCCGGCCGGATCCGGGGCCTGAGCCGGAGCTGGATCGGTTTGCATCACCGTGGCTGTCGGCAAGAAATCCAAGAGGAGGAGGAGAAAGTCACGTCTGATACCGACTTCAGTGGAATCTGCTTTCACAAGGTGAATAATCCCACAAACGGGAAAACAAGGAAATGTGGAATAATTCTGACATGAAGTCTATTGATGCATGAAGCCAATCAATGTATGGATCAATATGTCCTTCACATTATGTTCTATCCGTGTTGACGGAAATGAAGGAGAACTCAAGCTGGTCTTTGAATGCCCTGAAAACAGCGTGCTTTGTTTCGTCTTTTGCTAATAATTGTTCCTCGTCTTTTAAGTTGTACAGGAAATGCTCATTTCACTCTTTTTAAAGCTTTGTCTTTTTGCAAAACGTATCATTCTACTGTCGAACGCCAGTTTTTCTGCTTTAACCACGGGTCGCGTCAGGCCTTTTGCACGTGAAGACGAATGGCAGCTCAACCAGTTTTATGTCTGCGTCTCCATGAAGCAATTACTCATCTGACAGGAAATGACTGTGCAGCAGCAGCGATGCTGTCCTCATCATGAAGCCTTCAGACCAGCTCCTCCTGCTGAATACTGAGACTGGGGGAGTGTTGGTCACATGACGGGGATTTTTCCCAACGCTTCACACGTGACATGCAGACTCATTAGGAATGGAGATGCGAGATGCGTGTTTTTTTTTTTTTCTTTAGCCTTAATCACATTAGAAGATCTCAGCAACGGTGAAATGAGTCGCAGCGGTGATATTTTGGGAGAGGAGCTTAATCGCGTTTCCTCTGATGTTCAAATGTAGCGCCGAGATCAACCCACAGGAGGCGTTTAGTTTAGCTTAGCATCAAAAAAAGGTGGGAGACGGAGAAGCCAGCGATCGTGAAGCATCAGTATCTTTTCATTTAACCGACAGTGCTTCAGCTTCTCCGTTCAAGAAATGGCGGATTGCGTAACGTCTGCCCGGTGGCGGAGAGGAATTCAATTCGATGGCTCCGTGTGCGACGAATCGTCGCCGTTTCCCCCTTCATGTCGCACCTGCTCCGGGCCTTCCTGCCGGCTGTGTGGAAGTGTCACCTGCAGCCTCGGGACACGTCGCTGTGAACGCAGGGCGCCTGTCAGCGCGTTCGCACACACCGGAACACGGGAAACGTGTCGGTGCTCCACATTTAGATGCCGTGAATATGCAGAAGAGGGGAAGGCTGAGGAGGTGTCGTTTGTGTTCGCAGTGTGTGTCTCACCTCGGCCCGGGAGGCCGGTTTATAACGCGCCGGACCATTAAGCCGGATGACAGCGAGGGTCCTTGTCTCTGTCGCCACGCAGGGCAGAACAAAACGCCAGCGCACCGCCGCGCCATCGACCTTGGTGAAGTACGAGCGTCGGGGAAATGAAACCCGCGGGAGGAAATAAATCCTGCTGAATGCTGGAGTCATTCATCGCTCGTTTCAAGCACTTCCAGCCTTTTGTGTGTCTCTCTTCTCGCTCCCAAATGACAACCTTCCTGCCTTTTTTTTTTTGCGAGTGCTTGGCGCCCCGTGCTTGGCGGCGTGTCAGGTCCGGTCTCTGATGACCGCCGAGCGCCCAGCGATCCGTTCTGCTGACGCACTGAAGCTGCAGATCTGAGACGGAGTGTGTGGCACAGGCGGAGGGGGAGGATGTCGGGCGGAGGCCGCCATGGCCAGGCGCTGACGTCCGAATCAGACCGCCACTTCACCGCCACTTCACCGCCACTCACAATCAGGTGTTCAGGCTCTCTCTCACACTGTAATTTCAGTGATCTTACCTGTCCATCACCTGCTGACACTGAGTAACTTGACTTTTTCAGACCCGACAGTGTCGCCCTCCACTTACAGCTGATGGGATTAAGCAGGAATGTCACAGTCGTCCTGGACGTCAGGGGTGTCAAACATGAAGGCCGCGGGCCCGTAGAAGGCTCCATTTAAACTGACACTAAGGAACTTTCAACCTTAATAAAACATTTTAATATCTTTTGTAGTGCTGTCAGTTTTAATCGCGATTAATCCATTGAGGTCTGCCAGTTGGGTCAAAGAAAAGAACTAGAGGATAATAGTGTTTTTTGTGATATTGGGACTGATTTATGAGGATTAGATTCTTCATTGCGAATAATCTCAACTTTAAAAAAGTTAATTGTTGACAGTTCTCCATGAATTAATCACGATTAATTGCGATCAATGCGATTAAATTGCGATCAATGCGATTAAAAGTGACAGCACTAATCTTTTGTGATGATACATCGACTTACAACTAGTTGAATGACCCTCTGTCACGGCCTGAGGGCGTCAGTGTTGCTTTCACTTGGACTCAGCAGCTGTGAGGAGGGTGGTAGGAACCCTGCACACTAAAACACTCCAAATGTGCGGACTGCTTTACGGCATGCGTCACATCATGATATAACATTGTTTAGCCACCATTAGATTCATGACCTCGTCGCTATCCGTCCTTCACACAGCCACTGGAAACAAATGTAGGCGAGTTCAGTCCGACAGCACGCCACCGGGAGCAGCAATTTACGACATCACGCGCTAGTCCTCATGGGAACTGTAGTATTCCTTCAGGCAAAACACTACCGCTTTTGTCCACTGGCGCTGCCAAAATCAACAACAACGGAAACTTCCTTAGTGTTGCTTTATGACGTTTCAGTGTCAAAAAAAAAATTATTTTATTAACAAAATGAAAGCAATTGCTATTTCATCGAATAAAGATTAAAAGAAGCAGAGAAAACTGTATAGTTCAGCACAGGTTATAATTATAATTCACTACAATTGATTTCAAACATCGTCTCTGACATGTAATGTGTGTTACTCGCCGTTCGTGGTCTTTGATCACAATATTCAGCAACTAATTCAGCTTTAAAATGTTGCTAAAGTTTGAGCTCTTTCCTGAAGGCAGAACTCTGCAGGTTAGCATTTAGCATTTAGCTTCCATTCCCTGTGTTTTCAGTCTTAAAATGTCCTGTTGACGTCCTGAAGAATATTCCCTTGGGTTTCAGCTGGCAGACTGAAACTTTATCCTCGAGGACGTTTGGATAAACTTCGGAATTTGTTTCCCCTTGATGTGAACAACCTGTCCAATGCAGCCCAATACCATGATGCTTCCTCCACCATGCTTCCCCGATGGGAGAAGACATGCTGAAATCATGCACGTAAACCCGCATTGAGGGGGTTTTATTTGACCCTTGCTGAGGGACGTTTTCAGACAGTCCTACTCTGTTAGATAATCAGACTTTACAGATGCTTCCAGGTGTTGACCTCCACTTACTGCAGCTCTGCTTTGAGATTCTCTGGTTCTCAGACTGAAATTAACTCCAGTCAAGACCAAAAACAGTCAAAGCCTTAATTGTAATTCTTACAATAGAAGCGTTTTGAGGAGAGGAGGCGGCAGAGCTAATTAGAACAAAGCTAATTAAATCTGACTGTCGAAGAACGGCGGCGTGTTGCTGTGAGCCGTTCAGCTTCAGCGCAGAGAACATTAAGGGATGTTTACTCCAAATGTTGTTGTCCTGGAATCAACACAAGATTCTGTCAACATCTGTCACCAAGTTTATTCTGACGATGATCAGAATCGGTGTTCTGCAGACAGCAGAGTCAAGAACAGTCAAACGTGTCCTTTAGAAGCTCCGAGCAGGTGGAAACAGCCCAGGTGACGGGATGCTCTATAACATATTGATGATATTTTGCATTCATGTATAGTCACTCTTCTGTTACCAATTCCCCCGTTTTCATTCCTCAAACTGCTTTTTATAGATACTGAGTACTGCAGAATCTCGTAAGAGCGGCATTTATAGAGCTGCTCTGATGAAATCGTTCAAAATGTTTTGTTTATGAAGCTTTTTTGCAGCTACAGATCTGCTTGTCAGTTGAACGTGTGGCCCCATCTCTGCTCTGAATGAAATACAGTCCTGTTTTCATGCATTAGAGTTGGAGGGAAATCATTCCAGCCACCTGAAAAGTAACTAACTTTTGCTCACAGAGAGCCGCTTGATTTCACGTCACCCTTCAGTGTTTTAGTATTATTGTTACTCATCAGTTTGTTGTTTATTTAAAAGCAGGATTTGTGATTGGAGGCTAAACGACACCAGTTCATCACACAGGGTGCTGAATCGTTTGAGACATGAGTTATTTGACTCACCATGAAAATGTTGATGTCTTCAGACTTGGGAAATAGCAGTTTGTAGCTCTTTCTCGCCATGCTGTCATCGCATTGATGAAATCATGATGATATAATGTCAGTCCTATTTTCATTTTAGGTTAAAAATGTGAGTCAGCCTGGATTAAGGAAACATGGTGCAGTCATTCACACTCTGGTCTGAGTCTGGACTGGTGGGACTTTCTGTGGGGAATCAGTGTTTTTTTCTGAGTCATTCAGGTTCCTCCAGTTGGAAAACTTCCATTTCAGGTTAGGTGGTGACTCTGAAAACTGCCTGAGTGTGTGTTTGTGTGTGTTTGACCTGTGATGGACTGCTGACCAGCCCAGGGTGCAGCCGGCCTTCGCCCACACTCGGCTCGGATAAAGCTTTCTAGAAGATGGATGGATGAATCCGGTCTGAACCGCTCAGCTTCTCTCTGCGCACGGAGCTCAGTGGCTTCAAATGAAGCGGCAGGTCTGAGCTGTGAATCGGACTGGATGCATATCCAATCACGTTAAGGTGCGTCCAGCAAACCAGCTCTGATCTGATGTGAGGGCGGTTAAAACACCTGGAAGCATCGGTGTGGGGCAGAGTCCATCACCTGAGTGAGAGCTGATCGGTGAAAATCACCATCCTGTCAGATTTTATGAAATAAACATGAGAAAATGTGGATTGTTTGTCTGCTGATTTCCAGTCTGCATAATATAACAGCTTCAGAATCACTTTAACTTGACATTGAGAATGCAAACCCTTTTTCAGTTTTGCTCGTACTCTGCGCTTCTGTTGGTGTTTTTTCTTTTTTTCCCTCATCATCAATAAACTTGATCTGATCTTGACCCTGCTCTGTCAGCACAGTGAATGTGGAGTGGAAGCAAACTAAAAATAGAAAGAGGAATATTTCCCTGTGAGCTGCTTCTATAGAAATGCATCCTAGATGCTGCCGTTGCCGTTTGCTTTGAAGTTGCTGGAAGTTGGAGAGGTATCGAGTTTGCGGCGCCGCACACGGCGAAGCGGTGAACTTTCCTCTTAGTCTGCAGAACTTCCCGTCGCAGCGGCCAGATAGAGCAAGTTTGTGTCTCTCATCCAATATTAATAGACATTACTCGGCTCTAAATTGAGAAATCTATTTCCGTTCGCCTTTTTCGCGGTCTTCCTTTGAAGCGCGGCCCGCTAACAGCTTTGTGCCGGGATGCAAGCTTCACGGTGAGCGGCGGCTATATTTAGCTCCTGTGTTTGTGCTGCGAAGTGGGTCATTTCGCTCCGTCTTCCTCCATCCGGCTCCATCTCACCGACTCCCTCCGTCTGTCTTCCTCCCCTCTTTGGTTCGCCGCTCCAACTTTTCCCCTTTTCATCCTGGTTCACTTCATCTGAGGCTCTGGTTTCATCCCCCCTTCACCTCTGAAAGTGTTCAAAGCCGAGCACATGCGCTCCCCGGTCACGGCCGCCAGAGCCCCCGGGGCCGCGGAGGGCCGAGTGTGAAGTCTGAGCTCTGTTGGCCTCTGATGGGATGTCAGGGTGAATTTCGGGCACCGCAGAGCGGCGGGCTGGCCAGCGAGCCAACTCATCACACCACTTCACCGCTTTACTCCCGGAGTTAGTCATGCAGTCCAGGCTGATTGTCTCCGCAGGAACACAGACACCGACGCTAACGGCTGCTTAGGAAGGAGAAGAAACGCTAATGACGCAAAAGAAACTTGATTTACTGCATATAAATGATCTGTCTGCTGTTTCTGCAGCTGTTTGTCTTTAAATTCAGTTCATTGTTAGCTTTGACGCATGGACAGTGGGACTGATTTACTGTGATCCTGCACAAAGTGTGACAAATTCCACATTCTGATTCATTAATTGCACCACAGGTGACATTTCAATCCAAAAGTACCGTTTAAATGTACATTTTTCCTTCAGAACATCGTTTTTATCGGATTTACCAAAGTTCCAAAAGCTTTCTCCCTCAACAAAACATTTGTAAAAAAAAAAAAAAACTGTTTTCAGATGAAGTGAACAAAGTCAGATTTCCTGCCTCGGAAAGCCGTCCGTTGACCCACTGAATGTTACCTGAGATTACCTGAGCGCAGAGTCGCCTCATGAATTTTAATTCAGCGCCAGAAGCCTTAAACCGAAGGTGTGTTAGCGAGCCGTGGATCAGGACACTCTAAAAGCCGATGTCCTTGTTTTTCTGCAGTTCTTTTTTTAGTTTTACAAGCAGAAACGTCTAAATCATGCAGAACTCCACGTTGGTTTATATAACCGCATGCTGGAAGTAGGAGACCACGACCTGGACTGCTTCGTATTTAAAGGTGCATTAAGGAGTTTGCATGTTTTATGCGAAACAACGGCCCCTGCAGGCCTTGGGCGTAACTGCAGCTTAGTGAAACACTCGTGCCTGTGGCTTGCGTCCATTTACGTGCACGGAAGAGAGGAACTCCCTCCTCGCTCTTTTAGTAGCGCTCGAGTAAAATTTAAGTTTCTTCTGCCTGGTGGGGTCTGTGCTGGAGCTGTGGCAGTGCTAGAAGCTGGTCTTTTCTTACTTTCTGGAAGCTCCATCCTCATACTGCTACGTTGTTGCTGCAAAGCATCTGGTGGAGTAATGGCGGACAAAACGAAACCGAAGGAAATCAGGTCAGCAAATTCTCCCCCCAAAAATTCTGGTGCCGGACCGGCACTGCAACTTTCAAATGACAATTTAGCGCTGTTAGAGGTACTTGCAATGAATATGTCAGGGCACATTGTACACATTATTGAATATTTGTAACATATTTATGGTGGAAATAAGTATTTTTAAAGTTGAAAAACTCCTTAATGCACCTTTAACACTGGAGCAATCTGAAAACCTGGACTGATGTCCTCTTGAATAATCTGCTTGTTTGGTTCTCACCGGGTTTTGACTAAAAATTGCTGAAATTTGTTTGAAGTAGTGCCTCAAGCACCTTTTTGCTTGGCTGTGATCCTGCTGCACCTTGCTGCTTGCTCCTGTTGCCTGTCAGTCCGGAGTTTTCCAGTCGTCGGGGTTAAACTGTTGGGAGCAAGAGGCTTGGTCAAGGTGGACAGGTCTGAGGTGAAGATCCTGACAGAGTCTGGGGGAAAATGCCCCCTATGTGACCAACAAGCTCTGAAAATACACTCAGTTTTCCAAAAACAGATGGTTTGGCGGTTAATAGTGCTTCTGTACATCTGTTTGATATTTTAAGTGTCGATGATTCTGTGCAACATTATTTTTTTTAAACAAATTTCCAAAGAGTAGTTGACACAATACTGGAATATTGGTGTTGTAGCTACCTGGTTGCTATCAAACTAGCCTCAAAGTCAAGCTGAGGAGAATGTTTTGGTCATTTCACTGTTTTGTTTTTTCTTTCCCCCAGAAAGTTTCATTAAAATTGGCTTCATGTTGAGATTGGAGTCATTTTCTGCAGTTCAGACATTAGATATTCAATATTTGTGGTCCACAGCAAAGAACAACTTTAAAGTTTAAATTTAAAGGCTGTAATATTTCCAGATGACATTGGGCCCCTGAACTAAAGTGTGTTTGAAACGACTGGTCTACACGTTGTTCATCATGATGACCTGCAGAACTGACGGAGCAGCTGAACTCGTCCTTCAGAGGGATAAAGTGTAGCATAATGGAGTGTGATCGTTAAGTTATTGTTCCTGTAGAAAGTCCTCCTCGCCCTGCTGTTTGTCCTGAAGCCGCTGAGCCTGGCGCTCCCGCTCACGGCGTTCCCGCTCACGGGACGGCGCTCCCGCTCACGGCGCTCCCGCTCACGGCGCTCCCGCTCACGGCGCTCCCGCTCACGGCGCTCCCGCTCACGGCGCTGTTCTGCAGGCCGGGCGCTCTTATCTGCTCGCCGTCGTCTTCAGATATATTCTAATTAGGACTTTGCTAAGCGTGCAGAAAACTATCCGGCTGCGTCGTCGTCGTCCCCCCTCTGAAGATGTTCTTGCCAAGGTCCTCGGGGTAGATGGCTCAGCAGACACATTCACACAATCACACACACACACACACACACACACACACACACACACACTTCTTGCCATTTTTTCTCATTTGGAAAGCGAAGGTTGACGCCTCACGCAGGTTGGAAGGATCCGCTCGCTTCCTCTCTGCACCCTGGGTGAGAATCAGCAATGCATCCTGCTAACAGGATGTCAGAGCGATGCCGTCCTCGTGTTCACGGCGCGGTTCGGTGTGTAGCCGCGTGCTCGCCGCGGTGGAGGCGTTGTGTGTGAATTAATTGGAGAGCGACAGCAGATGGAGGGAAGGCGATCAGCTCTGTGAAAAACGTGCCAGACCACACGTTCACTCCCAAACTGCTGGGTTATTTTCGGCGTTTGGACTTTTCCTGCCTCGACCGTGTGGCGGCGGCGCTTTGCTGAGCGAACGCCAAGCCGCTGTTAGCGTATGAAAAGACGAGCAGCTGCAGACTGAAGTGTCATTTTTGCTGAGATCCTGTGGGTTTCGGTGCCAGACGACCTCTTCAGACTCCCGAGAGCGCCTCCTGGCACCGCCGCTTTGAAACGAGCGCGCCCACGTCCTTCCTGTCCCACGTGCACGCCCATTCGCAGGCCCTGATTGGCTTGACCTTTCAGCTACAGAACAGAAAGCTCATCACTGCGCAGTTCGCACATGGTCTCTGCAGTCCTCAGGATTCATTTCCAGATCACGAACAGCCGAGTCTTATTTATGAACAGATCATTCTGCAGCGTTCTGGAAGGAGAGGATCACTAGAAACCTGGAAACTTTAATCCTTAATGTGGATCCACCAGAGGGAGCGAACGCACTCAGGTTGTTTACTCAAATAGGAAGACAGAGACGAGAAAAAAGACTGCATTCCAGCTTCAGTCTTTGATTCTGCTCCTGGATTTTGGAGACGTTTCTGCTCAGAAAATTCACAATGATGCAGTTTTTGAAGGCTGCATCCGTTTCTGTTTCCCCATTGGGACTTTATATAGTCATGAATGTCTAAGACTGCGTGTCTGTAACAGAATTCCCCTCAAAGTCCTTCTTTTTTTTTGCTCTTATTAAGAAAATGTTCACAGAGGCAAATAATCCAGTGCAGGTTCTTCAGGAATTTAAGGTAAAGAAGGAAGCATTAATGAGTTTCTGGGTGAGAGATGGTGGACGGTCCAGCTGCGAAATCCTGACTGAGCCTGCTGAATATCAGAACATGTGATTGTTTTGGATCCGGACCTTCGGGAAACGACGTTGGCTTTTAATTTGGGATTGGTCGGTAATGACTAGGTGATTAAAAGAAGAAGCTGTTAAGTGAGACTGATACAGTTCTTTCTTAATCCGCCTGCTGGAGCAGAGATGCACTGAGCCGTGTCTCCTCCTGTGGTCTCCATTCATTCCCCTCCGCCTGACTGCATCCCATTGATAAAAAGAGGAGTGGGAGGATGGAGGCTCACGTCCCGGCGGCTGCACGGCGCATGTCAGAGGAGCCAGGCAGGAATGTGATGCTGCTATTTATAGCAACTGTTGCTATAAAAAAAAAAAAAAAAAAAAAAGAAAGTCTGGCCCCCCGCTCGCCCACGCCGCTTCCCTTTGAAGCCGCGACGAGCTCTTTGTCTCGTCCCGCCCTGCCCGCCGCCGCGCCCCTCTCATCATGCTGTCATCCACGTATGCCTCCAGTCGGCGTTCGCCATTGTTCTGATGTCTCCCACCAGCGGATGCATAATTCATCCCCCACGCTGCTCGGCAGCAGGGCGGACGGGGTCGGGGGAGGAAGAAAGAGGAAGTGAGAGGGAGCAGCGCTCCGTGCTGCGCATCTCAAGCTGGCTCCGTTTGAATCCTGGCCCGCTCGTGCACGAGCTGCAACAAACCCGGTCCAGAACTGCCGGAGGAGCTTCAGGAACGTCTCAAAACCTGCGCAGGAGCTGGCTGTGTCCTCCGAAGGAGGTTCATACGCAAGTCGTTGGCTAAATGCTGAAACAAGCTCCGAGCGAGAGCCCTCAGAGGCGAGAACTCTGAGAAAACAGCCGAACTTCACCAGATTCAACATAATCCAGCTAGTTCCTAGAATGCCTTCCTCCAGCAGAGTCCAGTAGAAGCAGATATGTGAGGATAAAGTGTTGATGAGCTGCGTTCTGTCCGATCGCAGCGTCCCTGGGTGAACTATATGAAACTGGCCTGAGTGTGGCTGAAGGTGTTTCAAGTTATTTCACCGCCGTAACGCTCAGCAGGGCGTCGAAGGATCAGTCAGACTCGTCAATAGTGTTTATTTCATGATTTAGTGAGCAATTTGGCAAAAAGACGGTCAGTGATGCAACCAGTTTTAGCTTTGGGTGCCAGCTACCAGAGTGTAGCGAGGAGCTACGAGCTAACTTCCTGTACGGTCGATACAATCGATAAGAGCTTCAGATCTTAGAGAGCGACTGTGTGACACCTGGAAAGGTTTAAGTGCCTCAAACCACCGATGTCTGCGGCGCCGCCCCAAATGCCTCTTTAATATCAACATCAGTTTCTGATCACTT
Source organism: Salarias fasciatus (assembly GCF_902148845.1). Lineage (NCBI taxonomy): Eukaryota > Metazoa > Chordata > Actinopteri > Blenniiformes > Blenniidae > Salarias > Salarias fasciatus. The sequence goes on from NC_043765.1 coordinate 3,636,670, forward strand.
CCTTCTTATTTTCTCTAAAAATCAACCTGCAGTATTTAAAACGGGGCCCTCTAGTGGACTGAAGGCCAAATAGTAGAGGATGCATGGTGAAAATGACCAAACATTTACAAACTCAAATGACCACAGTCACGAAATGAAGCCAATGTGTTTCTCAAATGTTTCTAAATTCAAATTTTTACCATTTTCTTGGTGGTTTGGCCGGATCGGAACCTCTTGTGGACTGATTTTAGTCCACAGGACTTATATTTGACACCTGTGGCATGACTCAACCTTCATCTTGCTGTTGACAGCTGATGGTTTGCCTCACGCCTCCGCTCCCTCCAGCTTCAGTCTGGCTCGTTTTGCCTGAATTGTCTTTCAGGTCCAGAGCTGTGTGACGCTGCGAACAGCAAACAGTCCCTGAATAATCAATGTGCGGTTTGTTTATCCTCGGCTGCGACTCAAGGTCGTTCCTGGAGATGTTTCTCTCTCAGCAGATGTTTGTTTTTCCGAGTCCCATTATGTTCCGGCTCTCGTTCCTCGGACATCAGAGGCGGTGGACGGGACATTTCACGCCGACGGCACAGATGCTGCCGCCGCCGCCGCCGCTGTCGTCGTCGTCTTGTTCCACTTCAGTCTGAACTGTGTCAGCCTCGCCGACTGCTGTCTGAAATCTGTCCCTAATTGGCTTTTTTCCCTGGGCTTGTTGCTCTGCCAGCGCCAGACTGACATTTCTGTTTGGCTGATATTTAGCTGTCATCTTTTTCCACTCTGTCTGTCACCGATATCAAGCGCAGTCGCATGTTTATTCATGACGGGGCGTCGCGGGCTGGAACAGCTTCCACGCCGCTTTTGTTTTGACCAGTGGTTTTTAAAATGAGTCACAGTGTTTAATAGAAGCAGGAAGTTCCGTTTTAAAGCCGTTCTGCTCAGATCTGAGCCAGCCTGACTCAAATATAAATATATAAATGGAGAGGAATCTATTATCTGGGATTTATACTCACTTGTTAGCGTGACAGAGACAAGTTAGGATTATGATATTGTCAAAAATATTCTGTAATATTTCTATTTTGTAAGGGAAATGTGCAATATTCCTACTTATCTACATACAAAATGTGCATTAACTCTTGTTTTGTACATAAAAATGTGCAATATTCATATTTTATACTGAACTGAAAGAATGTTCAATAGTTCTTGTTCTGTTCATGAAAAATGCAATATTTCCTATTTTGTACTTCAAGAATGTGTAATATCCCTAAACGGTACGTAGAAGCTACACGATGTCACCAGGCACTGCTCAGTATTCCCACAGTGCCTTTGGGCGATGAGTAATATCTCCACACTTCCCATACTGTGCCTGTATAATCTGTAATAATCCCACAGTGCTCGTTGACGATGTGAATTTGCGATCGCCCCTCTCAGCACAGCAGACACAGACGTTTCACAACAGGAAACCACCTAATGTTATTTCCCTCCTCGTGTTGGGAAGCACAGCAGAATAAAAAACAAGACTTTGACTTTTTAACCGAAGCTTTAATTGGTGGAGCTTCACTGAATTTTACATATGTAAAAAAAAAAAAAAAAACGGTTGATCTGCAGGATATTTACCCTCAGTTCTGATAGATTCTCCCTGAAATTCAACCTGCTGCAGTGGCTTCTGGATCCTGTGGATTAGTGGTTCGCACTGGCAGGTCACACGGAGAAACCTCCAGGTTTGAATCTGGATTTTTGCGTGTTCTCTGAAGAGTTTGTGCGTCGGTTGGTTTCGTTCGAGGCTGATCTTTGACAGGATGTCGGCTCAGCCTCAGACTGGATGTAAGAAGTGAGGATCTCCTGTATCACCTGTTAGTGATGATCACACAGGCAGAATATCTGCTATCTGCTGCCATCTAGTGGAGCTTTCACGTGCTTACAATGAGGGACGGATCAGTGTTTTTTGCATTACTCCTATTGAAGTAAATCAAGAAGAATTCCGTGAACCTTGAGTGAAGTTGTATCTGATCGTCTGTCCTGCTTCCAGCTGTTCACTGCAACCTGAGCCAGAATGGCATCGACCACCAGATGTGTCCCGAGGACCTGACGTCGCAGCTGGAGGAGGACGAGGAGTCGGTGGACGCGGCGCCGGCGCTGCTGGACGACGACAGCCCCACGTACCGGGACGTCAGCCCGCCCATGTACCACCGCCGCTCGCCGCCGCAGCGATCCGTGTCCGAGTCTGAGCTGACCCGGGTAAGAGAAGCACCCGTCACCCCGACCCCGAGTCCGAGTCTGGAAATCAGGAAGATATCATCCAGTCTCATCAGGAGGGACTCAGGTTGATTCACATTCAGTGACTGATCAAAACATTTCTGTGTGAATTTGTCCGATTTTTAACAAATGGAAACAATATTTTGAACCTTTGAGGAAAAAAGGGCCTGAATGGAGCTGCAGCTTAATGATGTGACCACCAGGGGGCGACAGAGGTTCTGCTTTAGAGCTGTGCTCTTTTTAAAGCTACACAACCTTTTGTGGTTGTTTTTTGTATGCTATTAGTGGAAACTTAAATGAGCTTAAATATACAGAAGACGTGACAGTTTTGCAACTTTTTTTTTTATGCCAAATTAGGCAGAAACAGGAGTCGTAGCTCTATTTTCAATAAGTCCTGATATCAGCAATTTACTTCTGCACTGGATCTGCATGCTGCAAACAGACTTTTCTGGGTGTTTTTAAATGGCAAAATTGATTTTTTGGCGTTTTTCATTGCATTTAACACATGATTTTAGTCATATCTTTGATCAAATTGTATCATATTTCTAATAAAAAGCTAATATCTGTGTTCTGAACACACAAAACCTGAGACGCCCATGTAGAGGAGAATCCCTGCAGCAAGGAAAAACTGTTGAAAAGTTTAAATTCAGAGGTTGTCGACCCGCCCGGCCCCTCATTGGACTGAGTGTGGCTCCTGAACTGAAATGTGTTTCCCTGGTGTACATGCACAACGTTCCTCATGTATGTTTGTCTGAAAAAAGAAATTCCTCAAATATCAGTTCATTGAAACCTTTAGTTAGATTTGCTGTGGTTCCATCTGCTGAAGCTCAGTTTATCGTTTGTTTATGATTTTTTTTTAATACATTGAAAGAAAAGCAGCATCACATCTGTCAATCAGTGAAGAAATAAAGGGTCAAACCTGAGATGTGTGAGGAGAGACGAGCTCAGTGTTTCTGGTAATAGATCAGAGTACATCAGGTTCCTCACTGCCTCTCCAGAAATGGCGTGGGCGCATACACACACACACACACACACACACACACACACACACACACACACACACACACACACAGCAGCGTTGGCTCTGAGAAAAGTCAATACTCGCTGATTCTTCCAGGGTAACAGCGCCGTATCTGTAACACGTGTGAGTTATCTTGTAGCAGCGTATCCCAGCATCCCTCTGGAGCCTGACCTCCTCCGCTGGAGGAGTGGACTGGATTCTCCATCCTCTGTAGAAATGGATCAAATGCATCCAGGCTTTAATTATATAGTGTCCTAATCTGTCCTATTAGACAGCGCAGCCACAGGGAAAAACTGTTTATTAATACTTACAGCATCGCAGCTCCTTTCAGGGTAAAACAGGGTGAACGGAGAAAATCTCTGATTGCTTCAGAAAAAAAAACGAAACAAACAGAAAACAAAAAAACCCCAACACGTGATAAGACATGCAGCTTCTAATGCTTTGTTATTATTATCTGACCGTTTGACTCACAGCTTCAAGGCACTTTATTGATCTGCTCTGAGATTAAAATAATTAATTTTTGTAGCAAAGACAATTTTAATCCTATTTGTTCTTATTTTTCTCTTCTGTGTCTTTTTGAAACCTGTCTATCTATATCTGTATCTATCTATCTTATAATTTATCTTCAGTTATATTTTATATTTGAAGGTCTGACTGTTCCCGCCTGAATTTCGAAACTTTCAAATATGAAATATAACCGTGTTTTCCTGGAGATCTATAGTAATGAATATTAACTGGTTAACGAATTGGTCCTGGTCTGCCTGCAAAAGTTCAGTGAGAACTATTATTCAAATGAAGTAAAGCTTCCGTGATGCATGAACGTTTAACATCGTGCACGTAGAGATTTCAACATACTGTGAACATTTAGGTCCGTTTAGAGAAGAGGAATATCAACAAGCTCCGTTTGTGTAGGAAAGATCTTTTTCTTCCAATAGTTTGAATTGGAAGCAAAGAGAAACGGTTTGATTGAAACGGTTAAGAAATGTCAGCTCAAGAAAACCACGTCTGACCTGATATTTAGGAGAAATACTGAAGCTTCTGTTCTGCGTTTGTCCAGTTCAGGCAGGAAAAGAAGACAAAATCCTCACAGAACGGCTTCGAACAAGGAAATTTAGTTCCTCATAGAAAGAAGAAACATTAAAATTTTAAATTCTTTGTTACATTTAGTCACATTTGTTACATTTAGTCACATTTGATCAGTCCAGATGTGACTTTAGAAAAGGTTTAAATGATCCTTTCAGCGACATTTCAGGCCAGTTGGAGGTGAGAATAATAATAAATGTGGTTCTGCGTGTCGGTCTCGGGCTGGAGGTCATCTCAATGTGTTACAGAAGCCGTGCTAATTTCCAAATATTGGATTAAAGTGAGTCACACACCTGCCTGGGTTCATTACGGACTGGAGGTTCAGCGGCAGAGTAAACATGAAGCGTAAAGCAGCCATTAGGCGCTAACATCCACAGCAAATCGCCTCGTCCCAGCCCTGATCAATACCAGGCCCAAGGTCGCTTTACGGACCCTGCTGAGTCCCAAGGTCGGGGGGGGCGGAGGGGGGGCCGAGCGGAACGCCGCTCTCCCTCTGAGGTGCCTGAGCCGAGCTGAGCCGGCGTCGCCCGCAAATCCAATTTCAAACCCAGGATCCTTATGAAGGCTTATTAATTTATCCAGCATGGCGTGTTATTCTGCCAGCCGTCCGCCGCTCCCTGGACTACACACACACACTCACACACACACACACACTCACACACACACACACACACACACACAGACACAGACGTATCAGGGTTTCATCCCCTCTCCTGTATGTAACAGATTAATTAATGGAGGGAATTTTCATCTCCTGCCAGGCCTGGCCGGGAGAAGCCGAGCGCGGCGGAGAGCGGGCGAAGCGAGGAGAGCCTGCCAGAGCTGTTAATTAGCCGTGCGGTGGAGACGGGTGGAGACGGGTGGAGACGGGTGGGGACGGGTGGGGACGGGTGGGACGGGTGGAGACGGGTGGGGACGGGTGGAGACGGGTGGAGACGGGTGGGGACGGGTGGAGGCGACTCAGGGCCCCGTGTCTCCAGCCGCCTTTCACTCCATCAACATGACACTAAAGGCAACTGCTGCAGTTTCAGTCCCCCGACACTAGAGGGCAGTGTGTGACAGGCAATGCTGCTGCTGCAGCACCACACACACACACACACACACACACACACACACACACACACACACACACACACACACACACACACACACACACACACACACACACACACACACACACACACACACACACACACACACAGCAGCTCCTCCTTTTAAGAGACATGAAAGTCATCAGTGCTTTGAAATTCATTTAGAAGAGTCGGATGTGAAGCGGTGGAGTGGTCACACTCCTAACGCCGCGCCGCCGTTTCTCACCAGCAGGCCGTGTTCAGGAGCCGCACACACACACTGATACACACTGACACTCCAGCTGAATCAAAGCCACTAGCATGTTCCCTGGCTGTGTGTGTGTGTGTGTGTGTGTGTGTTCTGCCTTATTATTGGATTGTTGAAGCTACATAATATTTTCTTGTTGTTTACAAAATATATTTCATTTGATTCTATTTGTGATCACTTCAATAAGCAGGTGACACACACACAGAGGCATACACACACACACACTCACACACACACACACTGCAGTGTTACCTCTTTATCTCATTATTGCTTTATTTTATATCCTGATTTATTTTCTCTACGTTTTATGTGATTCCTCTCAGTGAGCCTGCAGTTTCTCTTTATTTCACCTCACATTCCCGGTTCCATTCCAGGTTTGGGGGCTTCTCTGTGTCTGATAGGCGTATTCATTTGTGCTCTTTGGTTAGTCAGTGATGCATTGTGGGAAGACGGCGTGTCGGCAGAGGTCCTCTGACGTTTCAGTTGCACCTTCTTAAAGGGACGGTGTCGCCGACGGCCTCTTCCTGCAGATCAGCGCAGCCTGACAGGAAAGCAACCAGACCTCCGGGAGCCACCTTCACGGACTCCAAACATGAGGCCCGTGGACTAAGTCCGGCACGCAAGAGGCTCCAAAGAAAATCCTTAAACCTCATTGTGGCGCTGTTTTGCCGGTCCAGCCCACGTGTGTTTGACACTCATGTTTCGAGGATCTGGAGCCGATAAAACGGCACGGTCCACGATTCGGGCACCAAGCCGACGTTCGGTCGTCACGCCGAGGCGGAACCTCACACGATCACGTTTCCTGCTTTAATAAACTCTGTGAACTTTGCGTGACGTGTCCACAGCGAGCTGGTCCGTCGCCGCTCCGCAGTGTTTTTATTAACCTGATTGCTCTCGGAAAACGAGCTGCTGTTGTTTTCAGCACAGCTCTGTTTCATCCAACAAACAATGCGGCTCCTAATGAAGGCTACTAGATGGCTGTAATGGTTCTGAACAAAAGCTCTGAGCTGTCAGAGCGCTATTGAATCTGCCTTTTTTATTTTTTTTTTTATCCTTGTTTGCATTTGTTCAATAAATGAACTCTGCCTGCTCCGTTCTGTCTGGGGAAATATCCGGAGGGGCGGGTCGGGGTTCAATTAGAGCCATTTCCAGGAGGTATGCAGAAGCTGAGAAAAACTCCATCCGCCATTAAAAGCTCCTTGTGGCCAGTTTAACACCGAGTTCGCCGCATTATTGACAAAACAATGTCCTCATGTGAGCCGATCGCTGCTGCAGTTAACAGTTTTTAATTGAGCGAAAAACCATCTGACCCCCAATCAGTCCGAGCATCTCTACGCCAAAACAACAACCGGGACACGAGGGGCTTCGTTCGCCGCTCTCCTCAGAAACCGTTACTGCGTCCAGCGCGGCCGCCGGACACGCTCCCCCGGTCACATGGCGTTTGGTTGTGGATGCCTTTAATTCCGGCTCCGGTTTGTTTTCCTGGTTCTCCTCACAGACTCTCAGATTGGATCTTTAGACGCTCGTCAGTGTTTGCGTGCTTCATTATGGAGGTGATCGTTTCCCACCGTGCTCGATAATGCATGCATGTTTTCTCAATATTAATTAATTCCACAAAAAAAACAGACAAAAATACAAAATAAAAGAAAATCCATTGGCACTCATTTGAATTTCAGTTGGGTTTGTTGGTCTTTCCCCCCCCAGATGCTTAATATTCCCCTTTAATTTTTTTAAGGTTGTCCTGGCTCTGTTGCTACGGTAACGTGAAGCTCAGTGGGAGATGTGCCGGGCTTTCAGATATCAATTAAAGCCAAGGACGGCGGTGCGCCCAGATGGCGGTCGGACGCTTAGCGTGTGCTGGAGTGTCTGAATATATGTTGCGTGTGTGTGTGTGTGTGTGTGTGTGTGTGTGTGTGTGTGTGTTCCCAGATGTATTCCACTTAGAAATAAAGCCGGCGTCTCCTCTCACCCCTCTGCTGTCATTCAAACCTCTAATTGGCCCGGAGTCTCTTGAACGCAGCTTTTTGAGCATGATAGTACTCTTGTTTTCTTCCCTCTGCTGTCCCCCCCCCCCCCCCCCCCCGCCGCCCTCTGGCTCTCCTGGCTGGCAGCAGGAAGGCACCGGCTCACCTATCGTGCCGCTCTGGGCTAAATCGCTGCAGAATGTAAAACACAGACGGCCGTTGACTCACAAATGGGTTCACGGGAAAATGAGAGCCTCCCGTGTCGAACTCTGCAGAGTCCGTCCGCTCCTTTCATTCCTCTGCCTCGTCTGTCAGTCCAGCCGTCCTCCTCACACACACACACACACACACACACACACACACACACACACACACGCTGGTGTCGTCCTCCATCTTGGCCTCCCTCTCTCTCTGTCGCCTCGGGCTTCTAGTCGGGGTTAATTAGCATCGAGTTGGGTTGTGTTTAATGGTTAATGTGGGTTCCTCCTGTGATGCCACTCCCTCCCCTCCCTGCAGATTCTACATCCCTACACACACACACACACACACACACACACACACACACACACACACACACACACACACGGCCGAACAGTGGCCAGCCTGCCTCCATATCTACCTGCTTTCTGTCACTTCTCCTCCCTGCAGGGGAGACGGGCCATATGCCCCGACCGCCATGTTCATCTCCCCCCCCATCCTCCCCCTCCTGATGGGGGAGGTGGGGGGCGAGAGACAGAGAGAACCATGTGAGAGAGACGGGAGGAATGAGAGGCGCCATATGTGGCGTGAGGAAGACGATGCGATGGATCTGACGGTGTGAGATTGAGTCCAGCGGAGAGACGAGACGTGATGGAGGGAGGGTGGAGGTGAAGCCAGTACCTGCTGCTCTGCTCCCTCCAGGGTGGAGCAGTCCCGCAGTCCAGCCGCAGAGAAATTTTAACCCCTCTCTTTCAGTTTGTAGTTTTCAGAAGCCCCCGCCGCCCCCCGATCTGAATCCGAAGCTTTGGCCGAGTCATCGGGCGGTCACTGCATCGCCGGAGAACGGGGAGGATTTGAATTACATGAGTCTCTCGCAGTTAAATGCGATACGGACCCGTGAGTGTGTGCATGTTCTCCGACATGCATTTTAATGTGAGCCGTCACTCGTTTCTGCAGCTCAAACACAGACGGACTGTTCTGAAGCGGGACTGCGCTTCACTTTACTCCCCACTAGGGGCGCAGGAGAGCCGCTGCAGCGATCGCCGCTAGTATGGACTTTATGGTTTGTTTATGTGGCCTCTGGACTGGAGAACTGATTAGTGTGGAATTGTGGGGTTTTCTCGATTCCTGTGTGTCTCCGTTTGTCCGGGTTGTAGTTTACCGAAGATGGCGTCACAAAAGTGAGCCTGTTAGTCTAAAATGAGGGCAAAACAAAACCCATGAGGAGAAATCCACTTAACATCTAATTAAACAGAAACCAATTGTAATGTTTGCGCACAGATCTGATGCCAGACACACACACACACACACACACACACACACACACCATTAGGAGTATAAACTCTGTTGCTGAAGTACCTTCACAGAGCATCAACGCCTCTTTATGAACTTTTCTCCCGACTCGGCGCTCCTGTTGTTGAGAATATGGATCAGCGTTCACGCTGTGGGCGATCGATTGACCCGCGCTGTGTGTACACATGTTCAGGACGCGCATCACGCCTAATATAAACATATAGGGGTCGCTCATAAGAACACACACAGGACGGATGTTACAGTCAGACAGGACGGCGTCGGCACAGCCGTTAATTTGTGAAATGTCTCCTTATCGACGTCCCTGGAGTTCCGCCTCTTCTTCTCACTTTAACAGATTAATATTTCATCGATCCTATAGGGAACCTGTCACATAATGGCCTGTTAATGTATGGAGGAATTGAGTGGAGGGCGGGCCGGTTTAAAGGTGACACGGCTGCACTGCGGCTAATCAATGGAAAACAATGACGGAGTGTTTTCTGAGCAGCTTCTGCGTCACGCACACTGGACTCCACGTTTGTTTGTTTTTTTGTGTTTCTGCGCAGCCGGGATACGTGAAGCTGTCCAAGCCGGTGGCGCTGTGGACCCAGCAGGACGTGTGCAAATGGCTGAAGAAGCACTGTCCCAACCAGCACCAGATCTACAGCGACTCCTTCAAGCAGCACGATATCACAGGTAGGACGAGTCTGCAGGCGCAAACCTTTCATCTCTCACTTTATCGAACAGACGGGTTTAGAAGAAGAGCAGCTTCCTCCTTTACATTCACCAAAAATAACCTCTCGACTCGCCCTGAACCCGTTACTATCTCCTTTCTGTGTCATTTATGATCCAAAAGTCTGGTGAAACCGGTGAGAATCACACACATTCCTTCACTCCAGGCTAAAAGGAAAAGCTGGCTCGCTGCTGGTTTTCTGTAAAAGACGTTTTGTGAAGAAGTACGATGTATTCAATGCATTCAAAATCTGACACAAAACACACATTAATGTACAAAGACCTGTGAAACACGTCGAGCAGTAAAACATGTAAACAGCATCACACACCGAGGCCGTCACTGGAGAAACCGGAGTGTCTGTCATTCTATTGGCTTTATTCACGATTGCTGTGATAAAACAAACCTTGATTTCAATGCTAATTTCCTAAATTGCCTTTGCAGATTCGTCTGTAATATAATTTTTTTTGGTGATTTTTTTTTTTTTTTTTTTTTGTTTTTGTTTACTGTGAAACCGCCAAGGTAGTTTCTCCTCTGACGGTTCCACATCAGCGTTCAAGCTTTGGTAATGAGACCATTTTGTGGTGCTTTGCAGTGAGAGAGAGGCTGTCAGGAGAAGATTTCTTCTTGTTTTTCATCGCGCTGTTGCACAGAATGCAAAATAGTTTGGACTCCTTTTGCCAAACTTGAAAGTTTCTGTCAGAAAATGTGCCGTAGTCCCATCACGTGGAGTCATAATGTTTAAACCAGGACGCATGTTGCCATATTTTACAATTGGTGGCTTTGGTTTCTGTTGAATTTGTGATAAAAACTATTTTCCAGAAGTGTTCATCTCTCAGTTGATTGTTTTGGTCTTTATCTCACGTGAAGCTGGGGTCACATCGGAGAACTTTAGCCTCTACAAAAGACAGAGAATGTATCTCGGAGTAATTTAGAAATTATTCTGTTTGCTATTTCAATGCGGCCTTTCTCAGCTTGCGTGGTAAAAGTCAGACGGCGGAACGTTTACGTTCATGACCGACGTCGCTGTTTTAAGCTGGAAGGTTTGTCGTCTCTCCATCTCTCTGTCTGCAGCCGCTGAGGAGGAAGAAGCTTCTCATTCGTCTTTCTGTTTATGGCAACACAGTGAAAACTGTAGGGAGGGTTTTTTTTAATTTTTTTTAAGGTATTAAAGGAAACTTTCATTCTGAGTGCAGCCATCTGCTGAGAAATGCCAGAGAAATGACTGATAATTACATGAAAATAACTGGAAAAATATTAATAATTACAGTTTTGAACACTGAAATGATAAATAAACTGCACATTTAAGATCAGTGGGAGAAACCTGAAATTTGGCGACTTTCCCAGAGAACCTCGGGCGCCGTCAAGCGTCGTCGTGGGAGATTTTAAAAGTTCAGCTTCAGCTGAGGCTCATCCGTCCAAACCAGTGACGACGGGGAAGAAAAAGCTTGATTTTAATTTTTGTCGGGCTCAAGCCCCTCCTGCCTCAGTCTGGGTGGATCCAGACCTTCCGGCCCGCCCGTCTGTCGGCGCCGCCGCGTCAGTCACTCCCCTAACGAGGCTCCTCAAGGTCACCGCTCCGCTAACGAGGCTGCAGCCCGCGCAGCGACACACAGGCGCTAATTGCCTCTCGGAGCTCGACTGATGGCATTAATATGTTTATTTGTTGCGGTGGAGGACCTCCTCAACCCGGCGACCGGCCGGCCTGCCGGCTGGCTGGCGGGATGAATCGCTCGGCAGCGGCGGCGGCGGCGATGAGTGGCGTAATGACTCAGCCGCCGTTTGATGCGTTGTGACTGTTTTGCGGCGACACGGAGGATTCGGAGACGGAGCATCGTCTGTTTAATGGCCTGAGAATACGACTCTTTGCTCTTCAAGTCGCACATATACCCCGCCACCCGCGGCGAGGTCCGGGAGATTACCCACAGTTCATTGCACGCCCGCTGGACCGCCGCCACATTTCAAACGCAACTCGAGGACTCTTTGATTTTTTTCTTTTTTTTTTCTTTCTTTTCATTCAGCATTTTCTGCATTATGTGTAAAACATAATTTTCTTTAACTGGAAATTTCTCACGAGGCTCAAACCTAAAGACGGAAAATTAATCTAACTTTAAGATTAAACGCCTCGGTGTTCCTGACACGCCTAATGCATTTAGTTTGAGTCTGTAAATAAATTATATTTTCTCTTATTAGTCTTCCGGTGATTAAAACATTAAACCTCGGCTTCCTAATGGTGCATTAACTTAACGACCCGCGTTTGTTATTGAGGTGTTAATGATTTTCACACCGGCGAGGGAAGGGTTAACCCGGCGCACGTGCACATACAGTACACACACGTGCACACGCCTGCTTTTTTTTTTTTTTTTTTTTTTCTGCTGACACCATTAGGAGATAATGACATGCACAAAACCTGCAAGTAATTCAGTTTGTCTCCACATCGAGCATTAATTAACAGAACCCAATTAAAAGCGGCCGAGCCGCACCAATCGGGGCTCACAAGGCAATTTGCATCCCAATCAATCTTTGAAATATTATGCATGTGTTGTGTTTTCTTTTTTCTTTTTTTTTTTTTTTTTTTTCCCCCCTCCTCTGTGCCTACACCCCATTAGAATAAACAAGAGGGAAACAAATGATGGAATATTGTTGTGGCGAACAATCATGCGTAGACAAACAAACAGTGAGGATGAATACGCTTATAGGCGCGCGCAGCCGTGCATCTGAGAAGATCGATTTATTCAGTGCGGCTGTCAGACGCGAGCTGCGACCCTGGAAAATTGGAAATGTGTGTGTTTTCGTGTGTGTGTGTCAGCATGAATAGACCCTGATTTTTTTTTTTTGGGGTGTTCTCTGTGCTGCAGCAGGTCTGGACTGTATTTCCTGTCCGATCCATCCATAACGCGGCGCTCGGCGCCGTTTTGGGCTGCCAGCGGTGCTCAGTCTCACTTGTCTTGGCAACGTAGTCATCCCTTCATAAAGTAGCAAATCAATAAGCGGTCTCTATTCCAGATCGTAATTCAAACAGGCGTTTGTGTCCTCCCCTCTTTTGACACAAACCAGCGGCGGGGGAAAAGCGTTTTACTGCGAATCGGCGCCGGCGCAGCGCTTCAGCGTTGAGCGGCTTCGGTATGCGGCAGCCGCCTCCCCGCTCGGCTCCTGTAACCTCTGCCAGAGAAATCAATGTTTTCCATCCTCCCTCCAGCCTCCGCTGCCAAGAAGCCCTCTCCCTTCCTCAGTCTTCACCTCCCACCCCCAACAGAGACGGCGGCGAATTTGACTTTAACACCCAGCTGCCATTAAAAATGCATTAAAGCATATTAAGGCATAATTAGATATTAGTCCCTAATCCATTGTAATTACAAAGACAAAGCTCTTTTGGTTGAGAGAATAACTTGGCAGGATGAATTAGTTAAACACGCAGTTTCCGATACCTGGGATGTGATCGGCGGTAAGAGGTGTGATGACACAGTAATCAACAGAGAGAGGCGGACGTTTAAACAGCCTCTCGGCGACAGAACGCCGCTGGGCGGAGGCCGACGGGCCGACGGCTGAGGGGTGAAGTCCAGGCTTTTAATCTGAAGATTCTGGAGCCGCAGCGCTGCCATGAGACCAGAACGGTGCGAATGTCAACGGATTAGCTGAAGTAGGAGTCACACCTGAGATTAGAATCTGGAGGCAAGTGTTGTTCACCTCCATCTACTGAGCATGTGTTGCATTTTCAAAGGCTCCAAGTCACTTAAACAGACACCCAGAATGTTACCAATGTCGTCTGTTCTTTACATGAAAACATAACGGTTCTTAAGTTGCTTCAATCAAAATCTGCATCGTGAAGAGGAAAGGCAGACATTTCTGTTCTCTGGTGCACATTTTTATCATTGTGTTTTGTAGCTTTTACTGACATTCAGCTGGCTGAAATGTCATAAAGACTAAGGTTTTTCTGTGGCGCTGTCGCAGCATTCTGTTTGCAGTCACAGTTTAGTCACTTCTTTATAAAAGTCACATGACCGAAACAAAGGAACTAAAATGGCCGCTTATGGTCCAGCAAATGCGGCACGGCAGCCTTGGCTGCTCGGCCATATTGATCAAGCCAATGCAACATTCAAAAATCAACTCCATGGTCGTTCTTATGCCTTTTCAAGGTTACTCTGCTCTTCATCAGCTCATCTTCCTCATGTCTGCATTTCTACATCTATTGATGGGTAAAAGAGGTTTAGTTCATGAAGTTTCTGATCAGTCCAGCTATGAATGGATGAACCACTAATACTGAAAAGTGCTCAAATATACATATTACAGCATAAAAACTCATCAGTATTAAACAGTATTCTAAAAGCTGCTCTTCCCACCTGGACACACACGTCTTTTAATAAAACATTTGAAATGGGCCAAAAAGAAAAGGCTAAAAAAAAAAGCTTTACCTGGCTTCTGCTGGAATTATTCATCCATTTTTCTGCTTTGGCGGAAAACACATTTCATCAGGCTTGATTAATAAAAGGAGAAGCCGGAGCAGAAGAAACTACTTTTAATATCGGGGGAAAATGAATATCCAGCCTCGCAACGCCGGCTGGAGAACGGCGGCGTCGGCCCGGCTCTAAATTATTGATAGCTGGTAATGTTATTGGTTTAATGAAGGTATCCAGCAGCTCGCTCCGCTCCGCTCCGGTTCTTTAATTCCGTTTCATCACGGTGCCTCCTCCAGAACCCGGCGGCCGGCGGCGCCGCGGCCGTGAACTCCTCGTGCGCTGGACGCTCCGCACCGCTACCGGATGTGTGTTTGACTCCGGTTTCAGGAGAAAATGCTGAATTTAATTGCGTTCTGAGAGTCCGTCTCCACGACGACGGTGTTTGGAGTGAATGAAAATGCAGATTTTTTTGGGGGAAAAAAACCGCTTCGTTGCCATGGCAACAGAAATGCTGCTACTGTTTGCTTTTGCTACGTTGTAGCCGATTGCTCTCTTCCCGTGTGGAGGAACCCCTGTGATCTGGACTGAGGCTCGCCGGTCTGGAGGCATGTTTAGTAACGAGGAGATGAAAATGTCTTGAATTTCTCTCCTAAATGTCGCATATTTTGCAAAGCTTTTAAAGCGGGACACCTAAACAACACCGTTTTCTAAGCCAAAAAGAGAGAAGATCCGTTTGTCCTCCTTCCCGTCATTCAGACCTACCGGAGTGAAGAAAACTGAGCCTGAGACTTTAATTATCGAGAGAGAAAATAACCGCAGACTCATAACTCCTCCGAGTCTGGACTCGAACCGGGGATTTCTTGACGTGAGGCAGGAGTGCTAACCACTGCACGTCACGATTTGTTGCCAGAGGTTTCTGTGACAGAGACAGAGCAGAGGAATTCATATCCAGGAAGCCGGATTTCACCGACTCGCCGCGTTACGACACGGAACTGAGTCTCGGTGTTTAACAGAGGAAAAGGTCACGGACAGAAGCTTCCACGTTTCCACAGTGATGTTAGAAGGTAGTAAAGCTTTCAAAGATTGGTGGGAAATGATGTTTCCTTTTAACTTCTGAGACAAAATAAAATTTCTAACACAAAAATACAGAATGTCCCATAGAAATAATAATATATTTTTATTGATGGCAGCACTCAAACAGGAAGAACATGCAAACTCCACACACTGGGAGTCTAACCCACAACAGTCTTCTTGAATTAGATTTTTCTTTTCAGCTGGTTCACATCATGCAAGAACTCTTCATTTCTAATTTATTCCACTTTTCTATACTTTGAAGGATGCTTCAGAATTGTTGTTTCTTCATCTTTCTTTCACAGTGTCATCGTGTTGACAGTCAAGATGAAGAAAAAGTGCTCTTTGTTCTCATGTCTCCTTTATTTCTTTGTTTTATTGTTTTGTGTCTTTATGTTTTCTCTTTGTTTCAGTAAAACACCAGAGAAGTTCTTCCAGTTTAAATACATTAATATCTCACAAGTTGAAGGTTAAATAGAAATTCAGTTTGTTAAAGATTTAGGGACTCGTTCAGATTGAAACTTCAAGTCTTATAATAACGTCGCTCCTGCTCACAGCTGCTGTAAAACAGGGGTGTCAAACATAAGGCCCGTGTTACCATGTTAAGGTCACAAACCCAGTCGTTCCGTAATGGCCGCGGGAATCCTGCTAGTTAGCGCCATAGCCGACCTCGGGGCCGTTCCGGTAGCATCAGAGTCCC
This sequence comes from Salarias fasciatus, assembly GCF_902148845.1. NCBI lineage: Eukaryota > Metazoa > Chordata > Actinopteri > Blenniiformes > Blenniidae > Salarias > Salarias fasciatus. Next base: position 3,652,688 of record NC_043765.1, read on the forward strand.
GGTGATCCGACTGCGGGTCGTTAGCCGGGCCTCCCCCGGCAGAGAGCCACCGTAATGACCAGCGAGCTCAAACACGACGAGCGGTGGAATCGGCAGCCGGGGGTTATTATCCCCGTGTGGGAGTGTGTGTGTGTGTGTGTGTGCGCGGCCGGACTGTCTTCATCACTCAGACAGAACGCAGCGGCGTTCTGCGGCCTCTGTCGGGTAGCGGTTAGCATTAGCATGAGATCAGAGGCTGCGGGAGACTTTTAGCCGGAGGGCCGACGAGCAGCGCCCTGCCGGAGACCATCGGCCTGCGTCTGCTTAAGGCGCCTCGTGGTCGTCAGCGGGTAGAGGAGGGTGTGTCACACAGCTGAGCGGGAGGTTTGGGAAACGCGCGTGTGTGTGTGTGTGTGAGTGGCGTGGGCGGTTTACCTGAGGAGACGTCGCAGCGGAGAGCAGGGCTGCTCCGTATCGCCGGCCTCCAGCTCGGCCGCCAAAAGATGTCAAGGTGCCATTTTTGGAGCCGGAGGGCGCGGAGGGAAACCAGCGTTAATATGCCGCCTTTGTGCTCCTGTCCTGATTCATGGCTGCCACACACACACACACACACACACACACACACACACACACACACACACACACACACACACACACACACACGTGGCCATAATTGGCATAGCGTTTTCAGCTCCACCTGCAAAATGAAGCAGGATCAGCGTCCGTGTGTGTGTATGTGTGTGTGTGTGCATGCGTGCGTGCGTGTTTGCGTGCGTGCGTGTTTTGCGTGTGTGTGTTTGTGCACAGATGCACTTTAAGCTCCCATTCATCAGCCCCGGTCGGCTATGCCAGACTATATAGCTGCAGATTAATCTGCTTCAGCCCAACACTGCTGCTCACACACTCCTCATTAATCTAATTCCCCAGGGCCGTGTGTGTGTGTGTGTGTGTGTGTGTGTGTGTGTGTGTGTGTGCGTGCGCACATCAGTGTGTTCCTGTAAAATATGTTTACAACACGTGTGCCTATATTTAGTTTACGTGTGAAAGAAAACATTCGTTACGACACAGAGCTACATGAATTTTTCAGGATTGTTTTCGTGTGAGGCTCGTCGGATGAAATCCAGTGAGCAGAGCAGGTGGAGTGAAGCCGGGAAACGTCTAAAAACGTCTGAAGAGCAGCGAGAACCCGGTAGAATGTTCCAGATTTCAGTCCAGCAGGTCAGGAAAACATCCGCCTCCCACTCCAAGCGTCCATTCACGGCCTTTCAGCCGCCTCCGACTGACCCACATCATGGATTTCAAATCATTCATCGTAGAATTAGTAATGATACACATTAAAGATGAAGAGTTTTGAATTTTCTCGCACGTTTTTACACTGACATGTAAGAAACAGACATGCAGATCATATTATTTATGAGTTAATCTGCTCCAGATCCAGATCGAGTCCCCTGGACTTAGTCAGTGTTTTTTGCAGCTGCTTTGTCAGATTTGAGAGTTTCAATATTCACTCAGGATTTTTATTCAAGATTTTGATGGATTTATGTTTTCAAGCAGTAATATTAGTGAAGTGCTGGAGTTTCCTGCTGAAACAGGGAATTTTAAACATATGTATATATGTGTCCCATATATTTAATGATCCATACAGCTGCATATCTGCAGTTCCACTGCCCTCCACTAAATGGTGCTGTGATAAAAACAGCAGGAATGTTTTATAACGCGACTCACAAACTTTGCATGTTTTGGAAAAAATTGCTAAAAATTTGTTCTCTGTTTATTTTTTTTTGGTTTTGATGAAAAATCTCACCAACATGCTAGCCGCATCGTTTTCAGCGCCGCTGCTGTCTCCATTGTTTCAAAACGTCGTCGTGTAAACGCGAAGCTTCATCATCAGCTGCATGCATGTAGCGGCAGCGGTACGGCGTCCTGCTGGGCTCTGGGGCGCCCTGTTCGATTCCCGGGGCTGAAAAGTTTTTTTCTTTCTCAGACATTGAAGATTCTCCTCTCCTCGACGACAAAAAGCTTTTTTTTTCTCCCGCTGCTTTTATGTTCTCCTGGCCTCCCGCAACGCTGATTCCCCATCCTGCTGCTGCCAGATGTTCATCTCCTCTTCTTCTTACCTCATTTATTTCCTCCTGACCAGCCCCACCCCCACTCCTCCTCCTCCTCCTCTCCTCGCCGCCATGCTACGCTGCGCAGCGTATTAATTGCGGTATGAAACATTCCCAGCTGAGTCTTGGTGGGATTGTCGGAACCAATGAGTCAGAACCGCGGGAGAGGCGGGCGAGCGCTCGGACTCCTGGCAGGATCCGTTCCGCCCCGCCGGCCGGAGGACGTGGCGAAGCCGGCGAGCCCGGCGCTCGCCGTGTTTACTCCCGCCCCCCCCCCCCCCCGGACGAGTTAGCAGATAACAAGGCCGAACTGTTAAAACCTCGGCGGCGAGTTAAACATTCATGCGTTTGATGATCGATACATGCAGGGTGTCGTGAAGCTTAATGCTGAGGACGTCTTCCCGGGGACTCGTTCAGACGTCAATAAGTCATTTTGTGCGAGTCGAGCAGGAAATGCAGATTAAAGCTGACCTGGAGGTCATGTTCTCTCATGTTTGTGGACTCCTCCTCCACCTTCAACCAGCCAACCAGGAGCTTTTTGGTTTTATGGACGCCGGTGATTCAGGACGTTCTGCCCTCTGGATTTGGAGTGAAGTGTCGAGTTTCCGGTGAGTTAATGATCACTGGGCTGTTCTGGTCTTTAAAACATTATTAGAAGAGCATAAAGGAAGCCCGCACGCCGCAGAAGCTCTCGTATTTACGTCACGGAGATTTATCCTCTTTCATTAAAATGACAAGAAACCGAAAGGATCCACGGTTTAGGCGACGGGTGGACGGACCAGAGGTTTTCAACCTGTGGCTCGGGACCCATGTTGCTGGTTTGATTCCCCCACAGCCCCAGAGCCTGATCCACGCGGTGTGTGTGTGTGTGTGTGTGCTTGTCTCTGCTGTTCTTTAAGCTCCGCGTTGCTGAAGCAGAGAGCGAGCCTTGGTTGCCATGCCGATCTATCTTTGGTTACAGGATCAGGTGCCAAGAGACGGTTGGTCAATATTTATAGACTCATAACGGCGTGCTTTATGCGCGCGTCGCTTATCTTCTAGTCAATTTGTACGTCTCCTTCGCCCCCCCCCCCCCCCCCCCCCCCCCCCCCCCCCCCCCGCCCCCCTGGCCCCGCCTTCGATCCGGCAGGGCGCCCTCCCGTTTCCACCTCGCTAACCCCCGTCTCTCCAGCTCCCCGTTCGTCACGCCGCCCTCGCTCCGGAGCCGTTACGACTCGGCGGAGTCGGACTCCATCCGGGCGGAGGCCCTCCTTCGTCGGGGCGGGAGGGAAGACGGCCTCACACACTCCACATTGTAGCACAAACACTTAAGGGCACTTAGCTTAACCAGCTCCCGGCTTTTGTGCTGCGCTAGCAAAGAGGCTCGACTGGCCTCAAACGCTTTCTATAGGCTGTCCAAACAAGCCGAGAGAGACGGGAATGCAAAGTGTGCCTCCGCCTCAATCAATCCGGCTGTATTTGTACAGCAGCAGGGATGAACGACAAGGTGATAATAAGAGGAGAGGAGCGAGGAGGTGCAAGAACAGCAGTGAAAGAGAAGCTTTAAAGCCACGCAGGGAGAGATAATTCAATTAGAGTGGAGGGAAACCAGAGGACTAATATTACCAAACCTTTTTCTGCTCAACGAATGATTTGTTAATTGAAGAAAATTCTTGAAAATGTTGAGATTTATGAAAAAAAATGCATCAACAGAGAGTCAGCAGGTCTCCACAGCCTGCTTGGTTTATGATATAAATAGCTTTTTGAGCAACTCTCAGCTCGTGTGCAGGAGAAACATGCATGTTTGTTTGCGTCTGACTGTAAATCCTGAGATCGGGCCTGAGCTGAAGCCACGGCAGACGGATCTCCAGTTCACCCGCACATCCTCCGATCCGAGGTCTCCTCCAGCCCCGACTCCTGCAGAGTAATTACCACTGCTATTATTATTATCATCCTATCTGCTCACATGTTACAAAGGCTCTGGTAACAAGCGTTAATAATTACCCCCTGCTCTACATGCCTTGTTTTATCAGCAGCCCAAATCCCTCCATAGAAGCTGATTGGATGATTAAATTAGGGATTTTATACAAGGATTTGCAATTAAGAGGAGCGCTGTGAGGGATTCTCCGCTCTGGGGAGAGACGGCACTGATATTTATGCAAAGGCGGATCTGCTGCACTTCCAGTCGCACTAAATTGGACATTTCAGGCTGACTGACGGTCACAATGGACTCTGGGAAACGCTGGTTTGGATGTTTCCTTGTAGGAAACGCGGTTTCAGGAATCTGCACACACTGTCAGCGTGTTTTCCTCCACTTTACAGTCCCCGTTCTGTGTTTGAGATGAGTTCGGCTTCATTCTGGCCGTCTGCTCCTCTTCAGGGCGGGCTCTGATGAGACTGACGGACAGGAAGCTGGAGCGGATGGGCATCATGCACGACGCCCAGCGGCAGCACATCCTGCAGCAGGTCCTGCAGCTCCGCGTCCGGGAGGAGGTCAGGACCCTGCAGCTGCTCACACAAGGTAAACCCAGCCCACACGCTCACCAGAGGAAGGAGACGTGTCCACACACACACACACACACACACTCGTTCCCGGCGCTGGCGGAGCGGCGTTCGCGCTCACGCCATCTGCAGCCGTGGCGGTTGCTGCGCGTTTAAATAAAATCCCACAGGAAGCCACGAACCAGAAGGGATTATCTAACGACGAGAGGGACGCGCAGACTGTCGTTTCTGGTTTCTTCTGCTGCGATCGCTCACGTCCGGCCCGCACGCCGTCAGCGGGAGAGTCGAGCTCGAGGACGGTGAAAAGGGACGAACATGCAAAAAAAAAATAAGAACATTTATCCAGCGAGTTTGATTCAGGGAAAGAAAAACTGAAAATGAAAGATATTAACATCCTCAAAGCCTGATGCATGATTATGTTCAGGATTTTTCCAATTTGATCATTTTTACTGCAGTTTATTTGCATTTATTCTTCACTACAGAATTTCTCATAAATTATGCATAAAAAAGAAAAAGTGCTTCAACACCTTTTACTGAAAGGCTGCGGTTCAGTGTGTGTTTAAACCGTTTCTGGTTGAGCTTTTCAGCCTCACATCACAGCGAGAGTCTGGATTTTGGTGTTTTTTCAGAGCAGTTTGCATCTTAAAGCGTCTCATTTTAAATCTTAATTCCAAAAACTGAACACCTGTTTGAACTTTGTTTTCTTCTCTGATCTTTTTAAGTGACTTTTGATCGTCCCAGCCGGCGTGTTATGATTATGATTTTATATCTAACATGCAGAAATACAATTTTGAAAGCCTCAATGCAGGCGAAGCTTCACGTCCCCTCCTGTGACCTCTGGCGCCCCCCGGAGGGGGCTTGGACCCCAGGTTGAACACCACAGTTTTAGAGTACTAATTTTTACTCCTTCGCCACATACTTCCGGAGAGTGCGAGGAGTGTGAGGAGTGTTTGTGGCGCTCGCAGGGCCTTTACCTCAGCAGTATGTGGAGGTGCGATTTCCCTCCAGCACAGCCTGCAGGATAATCAGCTCTGGCTCTCTGACAGGAGAACTGATAGCTTCGCCGCTCCGCAAGAAATCTGTGCGCTCTATAAATACTCTGAAACTGGAAGGAGAGTTATTTTGATTTTAGGCAGAAATTAGTAGGCTTGAAACAAATATATCTCCTCTGTGGAAGTGTGGAGTCTGAACTGATGATACATCCTGATGAGAGCTTCTCGCAGCATGACGAGCCGGAAAATAAAAGAGAGGAAGGTGAGAGTGCTTCTTTAAGCTTCCTGTTAGAGCTGAATGTATCGGAACAAAGGTGTGAAGTGAGCTTCAGATCAGAGGTGCTTCATGTTTGTTTAGTAAAATAATCCCACAATATCCTTTAAATGTAAAGTTTTTCTTTGTTGTGCTGCAGAGCAGAACACTGCTGCAGAACACTACAGCAATCTCAACATGAAGATGTTTTAATGAAACCTTTTAATTGAAAATTTGGTGAATTGACGGACTTCTTGTCTTGAGGTAGATGATGGTTGACCGAAATAAAAAGAAGAAAGCGAGACAGAAGCCGCAGAAGGAAAGCAGCAGAGTGAGAAAGCGTTTTCTCACCTCGTCCTCCGTCTTCTACACTTTACGCCACGCCTCCCGTGTGGCGTGCTTCATAATACCTGCCAGGTACCGCTGCCCGCCGCAAACCCCCCCCCCATCGGCTGGCATCTGCACAGACTCCTAACAGGCTCTGCTCTGCCGCAGGGCCCGAGGAGCAGAACCCAGAGATCTTTGTCGCTCTGCAAAAAATTCCTGGAAAACATTTGGAGTGTAATAAAGCCCCCCCCCCACAACCCCCCCAACGACCCCCGTCTCTGCTTCGTCGGTCCCTCAGCAAGTGGAAGACAGAAAGAGAAGCTGAGTGCAGAGGGAGGAGAGTTTAGCAGAGTGGTGACGCTCGCTCAAGGCGACTGTTGGTTTCCCGTGGCTTTGTTCCGTTTGCTCTCGTCTTCCTCACTCTTCCTCCTCCTCCTCCTCCTCCTCCTCCTCCTCCTCTTCGCTGATGAGATGCAGACAGACGGCCCACCGGCCTCAGCAGGAAGCGGCCTGTTACAGGACAGAGAGGGACGAGTGTGTATCAGTCTGGAGTCACGGCGAACGCCTCGTTCAGCCCGGCGAGACGTTTTTCACATTTTAAACGTGAGGCGAGGATCCTGACGCTCATCTACACCACATCGGAGCGCCGGGCCTCTGAAAACCCTGGGAAGAACTGAAATAAATGCTCAGTTATGGTACGAATGTGTCTTAAATGAAATTCTGGTGCTTCTGCTGAGGTGAACGGCCTCAGTTCAAACTCACGCTAAAGCTCCGCGTTCCAGAAAGAAAAGAGACGTACGCAGGAAGAGAGCGTCCATGTGAGGACAGAGAGTCGGCGTGACGAAGGTGCAGGGAGGAGAGCGAGCTGTTGTAATTACTGCAGTGTACCCAGACGGAATTAGCTCGGCGGACAGTGATTAACCTTTAAGGCTGGCCGGGCCACGCAGGGAAATAATTAGATTTCTCCCTCTCTCTGACCTCCGCGTGTCGAGTCAATAGCTTCATAACAGTTATTTGACGATCACTCCCACCAGTTTAACCAGGCTTTCTTCACACGCATCAAACACAGTGTTACAGTCAGGGTGTCAAACATGAGGTCCGTGGCCCAAAGCTGACCCGCGAGAGGCTCCAATCTGGCCAAGCAAGGAAATTGTAAAGATTTCAAAGAAAACATTGATTTATTTATTTATTTTAAAGAAATATCTCAGGAGTAGGAGATGAAACTGAGACTCGGTGGCAGCTGGTGGTGAATTTCTCAGGTGAGGCGCTTCATCATTCCTCCATCTCAGCCAATTTCTGAGCGTTAACGTGCATAAAGCACTCGGCGATGAGCGATCCATGAGGAGCCCCGAGCCGCCGCGGCAGCCTCAGATCAATTCTTCTAAATTCAGTTTTTGCCTCTTATTGAAATGATCCAGGAATAATGAAGTCATTCGTATTTAACTGATCGAGCGGAGCGCGCGTCTTCAGTACGGGATTCTGATTATATTAAGGCAGATGCTGAACGGAGGCTTTGACCTTGAGGGTGGGGAGCCAGGTTTGAATCCCAGGAAAGACGTTAAACGTAAAAACTGCGCTGTATTTAAATGACTTGTTAGTTTATTTCACAGAAAAAAAAACTGTAAATGACAATATTTTTAAAATATGTCTGAGTGTGCTAAAACTTGAATGGTGTCTGATGTTGTTGCAGTCGCCAGACGTTATTTTAAAGCTCTGTTTTATTTCAAGGCCGAGTTTAAAGCTCAGCACGTCACGTAAATACAGTTTCTGTCAGTTTGAGTCCACTTGTCAGAGACTGCAGGACGGAGGAAGTGAGCAGGAGATAAAATCAGGAAAGGGAGACGCGTTTAGGAGAATGTAGACACAGAAACAAGTCCGGTGTGAGTGACGGTTAATAACAGATCGATACAGTGAAGAGAAGCAATAAAAGAGAGTTTTACGAAGTGATTTAAAAGTTGATGCTGTAAGGTCTCAGTCCAGTTTAACACCAGCTTAGATTTTTAGCTTGAAGCTGGTTGAACGTCCTCGTCTCTCCATTTTTTTTTATGTTTCACAATCAAATTCGTTCATATCCTGAAAATGAAACAGTTAAAGGTTGAATTTGAAGCTTTTATGGCTTCATTCCCTGTGCAGGTTTCTGTTTCATTATTACTTTTAATTTATCATAGAATTTTCTTTCTTCTGCTGAACTTTTTGGAAGAATTATCAAAAACTTTTTCCCCCATAAAGTCTCTTCTTATCCTTCTTCTTCTTTTACTCCCCCCCACCGTATGTGTATGAAAGCCAACCGTTCTTGTTTTCAGCGATTCTGTGTTTATATTTTCTATTAAAGATCTGACATTTCATCGACCTGTAAATCTGAAGCTAAATAGGTGAAACATGCTGACATTCAGACTGAACCTTTGTGCTTTAGAGGTGTTTTCTCATCGTTTCTGCTCTCGATGAATCAGATCTCGATCCTGACAGAAGCAGGCGAGGGTCAGTCTGCAGGGCGGCGGCTGAATCCGGTGATCTGTGAGGTTTTTCCAGGTCAGCGGGGGTTTCTGCCGTATCGTCTGAACAGGGGATTCGTGAACGCTGACCTTTCCCGAGGTGAAGCAGGCCCGGGTGTTTTCCTTGGATCTTTATGATTTCCCGGATGAGCGGGAGCCTCTGGGGCTTTCGGTATGGCCGGCCGCTTTGAGGAAGGTTTATTGTTGTTTTTGAGTCTTCTCTGTTTGCTGATAATGCCCCGCTCTCTCTAAAGCTCCTGAAATACTGCTTTTCCTTCCCAGGCTGATGTATCTTCCTGGAATTTCTTTGAATTTGGTCATTAGATGGGTCTGAAGCTTCTGGAAGCAGATTTTTTTTATATGATTAAATATGGCAGGCAAGAGGTCGTACGAGGTTTATAGGGATCTTTTCCTTGGAGTTTATTAGAACTTCATTACAGATTCATCCTGCTACTCACAGTGAGGCAGCAGCTCTGCGACTCTTGAAACTTTAGTGTTTTCTGACATCACAATAAAAATGCCCAACATATTGATTTTTATACATTTACGTATTGGATCTCACATTAATCCCATATTTTCTGGTGTTGCCTTTCTTGTTAATTAAACATACGACAGTTCAACATGAAATACAGTTGTACTCGCAGCTCAAAAGACCGTAAGCGGCATTTACAAGTGGAAAAGTCGAGCCCTCGTCACTCTGGTACAATTAATATCAAAGCCGGCAGACAGATTCGCATCTAGTAAAGGCTTTACGAGTTCAATCAGCTCGGCAGGTTTGTAAGCGTCTTAATTTGAGGCAGACAGGCCCGACGCGCCGTTAGAATCTGGGTTTAAAGTGTCCTCATGAAGACAGAGAAGCGGATCTTTGGACAGCCGACGGCGGAATTCGGAGGCCGGGGCGACAAACAACAGCGTCTGCCTTCCTTTTTCCAGCAAATTAAAGTGAGTTATGGCTTCATATTAACCTCTGTGACAGCTTAAAAAGTCAAACTCTGAGACAATGGAGAGGAGGGAATGAGAATGTTCAGATTAATTAGCTTGTTTTCTTGATAATGGCATCCAACCATTCAGATAGTTGTGTGTGTGTGTTTGTGTGAGTGTGTGTCTGTGTGTGTGTGAGAAACCCTTCACTGCCTGCAATGAATGTCTGCGAATTAACTCTAATACAAAGATCGAGCGCCATTAACTCCTCACGTCTCTCCCCTCGCCTAAGAAAGAAGGAAAAAAACCTCATTTTACTCCTCTCCTGTATTCAATTTCATGCTTATAACCATTTCAGAGTTTTCAATAACAGCCCTGCGCCTGTAAATATGCTATTACTGGCTTGTGAAATCATCACTCTTAAAAGAAACTTGAATTACACAGCTGACGGAGCCCTCTGAAAGTGCTTTTCTGAGTACATAGTGCTAATCTGTGAATGTAGACACAGGCTCACCGCTTATGCTTCATTTGCTGTAACAGAGTCCCGTTTAAAGGCGAAGGCGACGACGACTTTGAGGAAATTAGACAGAGACGCTTCACACTTTCTTCGGTCTGGTGTTCTCCTTTTGTTTTGCGGTGCACGTGTGTGTTTTTCTGCGTTTCTGCCATTTTCAGACTTAGAGGAGCTGCGGCGGCTTCGTCTCAGACACAGAAGTCTAGATTTCGTCTTCAGGTCCCAGTGTGGCGGCGTTGGTGGAGCGCCGCGGCCCCGAGGCCGCCGGTGAAGGAAGTTTTCCTGTTGTGCTTTAGCAGACCTCGGTTCCGTCGCTCGGGGCTCCTTAATGAATTATATCTCTCCGGTTCATGGCTTCAGAGAGGAAATCTCCTCCGACAGAGACGCGCTGGGCAGGATGTCCCTCCCCGTCTCCTCCTTTCACGCTATACCCTCGCTGCTCCGGCCGGGAGACTTTCCTGACGGGACGATCCGGAGCGACCGGACGAACCCGGCTCTCCGCTCTGATTAACAACCGTGGGTTAACGCTTCATGTTACAGCCGGACGATAACAAGGAGGCAAATCAATACCTTCAGTGCTGTTAGCATACCTGAGAAATGGTTCATTTTCTGAGAAACCACAAGCAAAATGTCAACGATCAGTTGTGTTTTTGTCAGGCATGATGGATTTCAGATGGTATTTAACCAGAAGAAGCACTCACGGCTGCAAACACACAAAGCACCACTTTTCAGTATATTTCTGCAATCTTTATCTACTGCCACTCATAAATGTCCCAACTTTTTGGGGGTTATTGTGAATTTTATGGTGCCTAAGACTTTAAAAAAAAGATCCTAATTTTTTTTTTCTAAATAACTATAAAACAAGATGTGAAATACTCCTTTCTAATCAGATGTCAAATAAAATGATATTATTGATTATAACAATAAAAAAAATAGTAATACTTGGTTAAAAAAAAAACTTATGTGTGAGTTTAATTCTGGGTTTCATGAGAACGGAGTTAAAATTAGTTTGGTTTAAAGGAACGCCGACCGCCAGCACCAAACCTGCTCACAGAGAGCAACCAGAAGTAAAAAAGTCCATCTCTATTAAACTGTCTTTCTTCACGGAAAAGACTCACTCAGCATCTGGATGTGGGAAAAAGTTCTCCCCGTATGCAGATGATGGTGTGATAAATATGGTCAAAGCTCTGCTAAATTCAAACAAACCATCTGCAGAGCAGCGGCTTTATAACATGGTAGAGCTCAGTGCGTGTCAGAAAAGAAGCATTTTCACTGATACATTTGGAAAAAATTGAATTGTCAAAGCGGGTTCCCAATGCTGCTTTCACGTGAATGAAAATAATTGAGCAGTCGGCGTCACAGAAACACTGCAGTTTATCTAAGAAACAGTCACTACAAGGGAAATGTCAACATTTCTGGTGGAAAAACTCCAAAAACAGACCAATTTACACATTAAACATACGGATTACTATTGCAACAGCACATCATCAGTAGGGTAAAACTAACCTGTCTCACGACGGTCTAACTTAATAAAAGTATCTATCTATCTATCTATCTATCTATCTATCATTTTGGTCTCAAACTTTCAGTGCAGTTTGGCTGCAGGAAAACTTTGTGATGACTAAAGATGTGCATGTTGACTTCCAGAATTCACCTTTTGCTTCAGCTTCGATGTAAAAGTGTTGAAACTTTCTGTCCTCCGTTCCGTCTGAACGAGGCGCTTGACTTCAGTGTTGATATCAGGGTCCTTGGTGAACGATGGCCGGCGGCGGCGTGTCCTGCTGGCCGGGCGGAGTGTCTTTACTCCAAAGTCTGTATTGAAAGCGTTCAGTCTGAAGTGTGAAGGAGCTCAGGGTGACTCCGGTGCTTCCTGTGGGCTTTTTTCTGGCCAATCAGATCTATTTTGCTGGAGTGTGCGGGGAGCTGAGAGCTCTCATTATCCCTGTTCTCTCCTCAGGCTGCTGCCCTCTGTGGAGGCACATCCTCCTTAAAGCTCCCCTGCCTCCATCCATCCACCAGCCCCTCCATCTTCTCCCTCTCTCTCTCTTTTTTTAACAGCAACTGAAGGTCAAATTAATTCGTTTTCATAATTTCCTGTCAGCGAGCTTCCCTCCGCGGAGACTCCGTCTATGGCTGAGCGCCTGAAAGATGTGATTAAGGTGAAGACAAAGTGAATCCCGGCGTCGGAGGAGTTTTGTTCCTCACTCATATAGATATACGAGAACAGGAGCGCCTGAATAAAGTTTGAGCCATTAGAAGCTGTTACGGCTTCGCTCTCGACAAAAGGAAACGTCATTCAGGAGCGAATTGCTCCGACAACACGTAGCGGCCGGACCTCGCCGAGCCCGGAACGCCAAACCTCCACAATGAAGCCGCACACGGTGATCACGCTATGAAATGGAGAGAGTAATTGCTTCCCCTGTTGAGAGAGCAAGGCACTTTTTTTTTATGGAGGTGTGACTCGGAGCCGGCGTTAATAATGAAGGCAGAGCGAACGCCCCGTAGCAGGAGGAGTCCGGCCGTGTTCTCCAAAGGAGAACGGGATGAAGGAGAATGAGGATAACTAATGCAGCATATTGAAAAGAATCCCCCCTATGGACAAAATACATTTTTTTTCTATAACCTCAAGCTACAGTTCTCCTTCACAATGCATTGAATTCATCCCGCTTAGGGCCTCCAATTACATTCTCCTCACTGGAAAGGCTTCGCACTGGACCTGCCATTTTCTTTATTTCTGCAGGAAAAAAAAAAGAAAAAAGAGCGAGAGAGAGAGAGAGAGAGAGAGAGAGAGAGGAGCAGCTTCAAGGTGAGCTGCAGCCTGTTTCATGTGGTTTCACTCGGGGAGGAGCGGCTCACGGACACAACAGACCCGCTCTTACCTCCAGCTCAAGGACAACATGTGCCGGTCCGTCCGCGAGCGAGCAGCGGAGGGGGGACAGGTGGACTCCCCTGACGCCTGTCTCGTGTGATCGGGCAGTTTCCCGACCTCCGACCCCGAGGCGCGGGGAAACAGATTGCTTTGACAGCTCCGCTCACATCACAGGAGTCTCTGGAGAGTCCTTGGCCGCCAGATGTCCAGGAGGGGCTGGATTGGCCCAGTAGTGCGGCCGTGGAGCGAGGAGGCAAGCTTCCAGAGCGGAACAGACGCCGGAGCGTCCGTACAGCTGTGATCTGAAGGCCAGGAGTCGTGAACGCCGACCGAACTCCAGGCGCCTCGCACGAGGAAACGCGGTGAATCAGCAGGTGTCAAACATAAGGTGTGAGGGCAAGAATCGGCCAGCTGCAGGGTCTGCACATGTTTAACGGAATTTCAGATCTTTCCGCAGATTTGGACTAATTTTAGTCGTTTCAGATCAAAATGACGCTATTTTTCTAGAAAGATTTTATAACGTAAAGGTTATAAAGCTCACTTTACTGATGGAGATCAGATTAAACTGACTGTGGTTCCTCAACTAAAGTTTGCATCGGAGTGAGATCAGAACCTTTTCCCTTTTTTTTAATGCTTTTTTTTTGACCAGAAGTGGCAGATAAGGTTTCACCAGGCAGAGCCACACTCATCACTTTATCGTGAAACGAGAAGCCGTCCAGAAGCGGCGGTGTATCGGCGGTGTTGGAGCCGCGCTGGTTCCACTCAGTCTGCTGCCTCTCCGACCACCTCCGGACTTCCAGGAGCCCAGACGGGCTCGGACAGACCAGACTCCCGAGCACACGCCTGCCGCTTCCCAGCATTCGCTCCTGATCCCACTAACCCGGATCAATAGCCAGAGGACACTTACTTTACTCCGAGAACAGCCATTACCCCGTAAACATGCCCCGGCGCTGGCTCCAGACGCTCTCGCTGTAATGGAGAAGAAGAAACTGGCAGCGGAGGAGCTGCTCTGAGGTCGCGTGGCAGAGATCCCGGCCGTTAATGTATCATCAGCGCGGAAAAACCATAATGTGTAAACGTATCGCTCCTCCACGCTGTTTTAATGAGATCACTTATTAATAAGATGAACCCACAATGCCGAGCGCATCTTTAGAGTCGAGACCTGAGGAAAACGGAAGGGCGGGCTGCAGTCCACCTGGTCTCACATTAAATAAATGGATTTCAAAATAAAATAATGACTGAGATCTCACAGTAAGCAGCACTTATTGGTTGATGTTGGTTTTCCAATTGAATTAAATAAATGCACTGCTGGGATCCAGACAGAAAGGAAACATCGCCGATACGTATATTTGCACATTCGCTTCTGGGATATAAAATACTACTTTTAAATTAACTGCTTGTCAAAGAAAAGAATAAAACATGATGGGAAAAGGAACCTACTGCCATCTCGTGTTGTCAGGTGTTTTTTTCGATTTAGATGCATTCAGCTGCTGATTTTGGAAGAATTAATGCTACTTTAGGGTCCAAAACCAAGAGCAGATTGTCCCAACACCAAGACAAGACTGACCCTAAATAAAGACCAAGACCAGGAATTTAAGGGGCTGACACCAAGTCAAGACCAAGACTAGAGCGTCCGAAGACCTAGACAAGACTCGAGAGTAGTCTCAGAACTGGTCTAAAGTACCAAAAAAACTAGTTATTGCCTCCCTGTGGTGAAAAGACTGAAGTAAATGTGAGGAGGAATCTCTGTCTGCTTCAATCCCGCATTTCATAAATAACCGTGTGATCTGATGGGATCGTATCAGTGGGCAGTTTAAGTCGATTCGTGAAGTTGAAATAAGAGAAGCTGACAGTCGTACTGACTGCACAAGTAAAGTTTTCCCTGAGAGGACTTCCTGCAGACATGAGACGCCTCGCAGCTCCCGGCTGTCTGTTTGCGTGAGCGTCGGGCGGACTCATCCGGCCTAATCCTGGAGCGGCCGTGACAGACATTAGAGGAATATTTATTCACTGAATCATCTCAGGATGCACGGCGCGTCGCGGGAGAGTGAGAGGAAGGTGTGGAGTGAGACGGGAGCAGGGATACCAAGGACATTCTGGAGGAAATGGGGTGCAACCAGCAGGTACATAAAAGGAAATGATGTATATTACGCCAGCCTCAGACGCTGGTTTGTGTACGGAGGATTTATGGCGGCGTATTTAGCAACAGTGCAGCGGCGCACCTGATCATCCATTATTATTGTAACATCCCTCACTCCGGGGGCAGACATGATTGATGGGGAGCCGCTAATGACTTCGGCGTGAAATTGTTATTGCCGCGAACGTGACGAACGGCGCTTAAAAAGGTTCTGTTTGCGTTTGGACATTATCCGAAAAGGACACAATCATCCGTCAAATTATTTCTGACACAAAATATCCTGAATCGTTAACAAATGAGCTTGAAAAACAGATGCCGTTCCAAAACTTTCGTGCTGTGTCCAACTTTTTTCATTACTTGTAAACCAGACGAATGGTCGCTTAGTCTGAAATCACTTTAACACTGAAACAGCTAATATGCTCAGCTGCCTTTTTGCTAGCAAAGTAGCGCTAGCGTCAAAACTAAATTATTTCAGTTAATTTTTTTTTGTTTTTTTTTTTATACTGCTTCAACACTATCAAAGCTTTATGCTCTCACAGCTAGTTTAAACAGTTGCTTTATAGCGAGAAATGTAGCGTTGGCTTCAAAACTGTAGTATGATGAAGGTGCCAGGTGGCCGAAATTATTTGTAGAACACTTCCCAACTTTTCGAAAGTGCTCCGTGCAAATGAGTTAAAGTGCATCTTTTTTGAAACATCCTGCACCCTAACACACCACTGCCGCAGTAAATACTTTCTCTGCGAGTAGATGTACAATAAAAATCATTTCCCTGCAGTGTCATGACTGTCAGTCGACATTCTGCTGAGACTTGGTAGCTTTATAGTCGACAGTGATGACTCCCCACTGTTAGTGTCTTTAAACGTGTTGTTCTCTGTGTGCAGGTGTGTGGTTTCATCGCTGAAACAACCAAGAGCGCCCTCTCATGGCCCGGCGTGTTAATTGACACTGACACCCCATTCAAATTGTTTCAAGTAAATGTGAAACTTTCTGAAATGAAAGTGTAAAAAAATGAAGTGTTGTCACTTGAAACGCTGTGTGAACGGGGCCTTGATACACTCACGGCTGAGGAACCGGCCTCTTCAGCATCACAGTCACAATTAGCCCAAAGCCTGATCAATGTTTGAACGTTTTCACCACCTTTCTCGGTGAGCTCGCTTATTGTGAGCAGAGTAGCATCAACACTAAAGCCACACTGTAACGTCTGATCAGTTCTCTTCATCTGGAAGTCCTTGACACCGTTGGTCACGTTCACGATCGAACCGCGGGTTTTCTCTGAAACAATGACCAGTCATTCAAGGCTGCAGCTTTCAGTGTCTTCGAGTGCTCTCATCGGTTTGTATGGCGGTGAATCGCGCAGAGCAGCGGCCGCTGTCGTTTCACCGCGTTCCAGCTCCTCTGTCTTCATGAATGTGATCGTACTCGGTGGAATCGTCCTCTCGCCGCCGCTGCCGCTGAAAAGCTAACGTGACACTTTAAAACAAACTAAAATAATACATTTTGAGAAATCAAAGGCAGGCTTTGTATAAGAAACGCCGATCAGCCCACCCCACTTCAGTTGTAATTGGTGCCATTAGTCTTTTTATGCTCGACTGGCTGCCAAAATGTCAGCCTATCTGTTTCCCTCCCGTCACTTTTTTCCTCTTTTCTTTGAACTGTCAGTAATTAAAAGTGATTGTTTTATTGTTTCCATGTCAAGCTCGAAACTTTGAAATGGAAAAAAAAAAACTTCAGTTTAATTGAAAAAACAGGATAATAATCATTTGTTTTATAATGGCGTTGTTGGAAGTGGCGTGACGGCGAGGCGCTCGCTCGGCGCAGGTACTTCTCCGTGCACGTGGCGCGGCGTTGCGCCCGCTGTGTGGGTCCTGATGAAAGCAATTAAACATGACAGCGAAAAAACACCGTGTCCCGGATGACTCACGCTCAACATCTCATTGACCCTGCTGGTAGAGTGCGGCTTTCAGCAGAGCAGAGGGAGCGGCGGCAGATAGGGAGCGAGCCGCCACACCAGCCACCGGGGTTTCAGAAAACACGAGGAGTGGTTTTATCCTCTTTGTCGCTGCTTTACTCCACTGGTACATCCAGAGTCAACCATCCGCTTTGAACGTGGAGAACATGCAAACTCCACGGACTCAAACCAGAAACCCTCCCATGAGGATTCTCTTCTATTGGATGTTGCTAAATGATACAATGATACATTTTAAAACATTAAAACACTTTTTGATTTCTCCCACAATGTAGAACTTTGACGAATTGTGGAACTCTGGCATATATACACAACATGGAAGCGTAACACTGAAGAACTCGGATACACTCTGGAGCTCTGACACATAGTATATCTATACCTTTAGTTTAATACTCAGCTGAAATTGAACACACCATTTTCAACAGTAAATATATTTCTGAAGGTGCTGTTGGACATTTTCACCAGATGTTGGGTTACAACGCATGTAATCCACACACGCAAAGAAATCAAACCGTGGTCGTCCACAAGTGAAGTTATGTGTAATAATGTGAAATGACAGAGGGAAAACGTATCGAACACATGAAGGGAGGGAGGTGCAAAAAAAAAAAAGAAGCAGGGAAAGCCAAAACGCCAGCTCATTTCAACCAGTGGTTAGAAAGCAATCTTTCCCCTTGTCAGTGCAAATTCATAATAGCTGGCTCAGGCTCAAATGATGGCCTGTAAGAAGGTGTCTCATTACCAAGGTGTCACACAGGAAAATCTCACGATGGGTAAAAGTGGCTCTGAGAACCTTCACAGCCTTATTGTTATAAACACACAGCGATGGCTTTGGTTAAAGAAGAATTTCAAATCTCAGGTTCATGTGGAAAGAGCATCAATTCACCATGAACTGACCACGACCAGGCGGCGCCCGCAGGATTCCCGACAGCAGTGACGTTTGGAGAAGGCAGCACCATGGCGTCGGGCTGCTTTTCAGCTTACTGTACTGACAACCTTCTTATGATTGAAGGAAGGATGAATGGAGAAATGTTCTCGATAAAAACCTGCTGCCGTCGACCAGGAGGATTCAGCAAGACCATGATCCCACGCTCCTGTATTTTCAAACTCCAACGGATTCCAGAAACCGGGAAGAAGCCGCCGCTCTCTGAACACGATGAAGGCTTCAAATCACGCTGTGCTGTTAAATAAAGCAGCGTTCCCGTTCCGCTACCTGCTGCTGTGGTTCTGTCGCGATGCCGACCGCAGCAGAGTTTGCTGGATGCGTCTGTAAACGTGGACGTGGGAGAGAGGCTGGCGTCGCCTCACCTCTCAGGTTGTGAGTCTGTTCATTAGCGGAACATGGCCTCTGGCAGCTGGAGCATTAATAGTGAAGCATCCGATAACCCCACGACGGGCGGCGGGTTTTGAAGCTGTCTGCGCTCCTCAAACGTCTTTCAGACGACACCGGTTTCAGCTCCCAGTTTTCAAGCAGAATTAATTGTGAGCGAGTCGTGTTTTTTATCCACACCAGCACCTCAGGACCTCCAGCTTCTGAGGCTTTTTAACTCTTATTTTAATTACTTAATAAATATTTAGAGGCTAAGGTTGCCTGAGGGATGAAATATAAATGAGGCCTCCTTCTTCTCCTCTCTCCCTCATGATGTAATTCTCGGCACATCTTCTTTCCTCCCCGTGTTGAAGGGTTAGTTGCAGTTTGAGAGGAGGTGTGAAGTCTGGGACGGAGGTGCAGAAACCCCACAAACTTGCACATCATGAGTGTTTTTTTCTTCTTCTTCTTCTTCTTTTTTTTCCTCCGTCGCCTCCGACTTTCCCAGGGCTCCTGCGAGTGATGTGCGTGCCGCCGCGGAGGAGTCTGGGGCTCGACTTGCCCCCCATTAAAGATTTAGCTCCCTCACAGAGGGGAGCTATTAGAGACGGGGGCCCCTGCTCCTCGGGAAGCAGTTTCAAATCAGGAGCAGTTTGTTGCATTGTCAAAAGATTAAAGGCAGTTTGCTGAGAGGTCTTTTCGCTATTCCACGTGATTGATCTCCCTCCGCCCCCTCGTTCGCACCATGAATGGCGAGCGCCGCCGCGCCGCTCTTCTTCACATTCTTCATTATCTTCATGTTGTCTTCTTGCCGCCGCTTTATTAGAAGGGTCCTAACACTGAGTCTGAAGCTGCTTTCTTTCCTCTCTTCTCTCTTTAATCTCGTCTTTCCTGCCGTTTCCAGTCTGATTGTGGTCAGCGGCGCTCTGCTCCCGCCAGTCGCCGTCCATGTGGGACAGTCCTGATATAATTATAGCTTTTGATTATCCTCCAAACTGACCCCGGGATGGCCCGGCCCTGATGTCTGCCAGCTCGCTGCTGCTGCAGCGGCTAATGAGGGACGCCCGGCGTTTCCCGCTGCCGGCTGACTGCTTGATTTATTGTCTCGCTGCCTTCGTACCCGCGGCTGCCTTCCTGTAACGGAAAAGCTAAATAATGGAGTTTGCTCTGCGACTGATGTACCTATCCTTTGGTCTTTTGCTGACAAGCGTTGTAATGCTAAACAGCCGTTCCCGGCGCCGCGGCCGTGTTTAATTTCTCAGGCGGAAATTAGTTTTGTTTTAGTGTCCCGTCGGGCATTGAACATAACCCTCCGACATTAAAACCTGACATGCAGCGCATTGGCAGAATAAAAATGCAAATATGGACGGAGTCTATCAGGGTTCAACTTAATGGCGCAGATGGGAACATATATCCTGAAGATTTGTGGCGAATCAGGAGCAACTGAAGCGGCGCCGCGACACACGGTTTTCACACTTTAAAGATCCTGTTTATTACGGCGTATCTATCAACCCCAAAACGTCAGCCGTCCCTCAATCACACCCCGGGCTGCCAGTCACGGCGGCTTTCAGCCGCTCTGATTGACTTCCTGTGTCAGACTCGTCGCCGCTGCAGCGGGAGCAGAAATAGTTTCTTCACCAGGACAAACGGCGGACGCGCAGTCCTCGCTCTGCCTCCTTCGAATCGCAGCCGCATCACTGCAAACATCGCACCTGGGTGTGTTTGCAGGAGTCTGGAATATGTGAAGCCGTGCAGCGCAAACCGTACATATAGTTATGTGCATATATATGTATATTTTTTTGCCTTTGTATTAGAACAGAAGATGTTTACTGCACACGTGCGCACACGTGATATTCCCTGCAGAAAACGCTTGCTTACATTCCCAGGGCTGCAGCCTGTGCTGCCTTCCGTTATCATACATTCCTCCACATCAGGTGCTGCAGGAGCTTTTATTCTGAACGTCGACGCATCCGATGCCTCCAGAAGCCTCGGAGGATCAGAGGTCAACCCGGGGTCAAAGCTTGGTTTACATATCCCGTGCGCACGCTCTCTGGGAATCTTCTCTATGTTTTAAACATTGAAAGATATTTTGGTGACTGCTGTGATGAGGGAGCTGTCGGCAGCGAGCGGCGGCTCGGAGTTAAACCTCCTTCCTGAGGCGCGGCGGATCGTTTTGCTTCAGTCGTCAAAAACTTGAACGTGAAGCAGGAGGAGTGAAAACTGCAGCGCGGCGAGAGACGATGGACCATGAACTTGGTCCAAACCGTCCTCGAGCTGTTTACATGACAGCGATGCTCACGGCCACTGAAAACCAAACATTTTGAAAACACCGTCTCCATGGAAACGGAGGAAACTAACTTTTTGAAAACGCTCAGATTCCATCTCCGTGGAAATCCGTCTTCATTCTCCGGCACGCCAACCAAGTCATTTTCAAAGTTGTCAACGTTGTGCTAATTTTTCTGAAACAAAAACGGTAAGATTTACCTGAGCGGTGCCTTTTCCACATTGAAACCTCTCCCTCGGCAGAAAACCCTCCACGTGAGCGCCGCGGCGACTCTTTAACGAGCCGTCCGCCGCCGCATTTTTAATTTCCTATTTGAACGCCCGCATTGATCTCGGCGGCGAATGTTTTCCGAACGGCCGAAGACAAACCTGTTCTCCACGAACAGAGACGTTCGCCCTGCGCGCGCGCACACACACACACACACATGCACACTCTGTAATTAAAATGTGTGTGTGCTGGTGATGAGGCGAACCACACTTGGTGTTTGTGACCTTGGTAAATCAAAGGAAACCTCTGTGACCTCTGGTGTACACGCACACACACACACACACACACACACACACACACACACACACACACACACACACACACACACACACACACACACACACACACACACACACACACACACACACACACACGAGCCCGGTGGTGGTGTCCTTTGCGTAATTATGCAGACGGAGAGAAAGTGGCTGGCGAGCCGCTTTAATTTGAATCCCTTCTTTCACCCTCCGTGTTTCGCTAATAGTTCCATTTACTGTAATTTGTTCTGCCTGAGGCAGTGACTCATAACAAAGGCATTTGGGTGTAAAACAAATGTACAGCACACGTGTGTCTGCGCGCGCGTGTGTGTGTACGTGTGCACACGCGCCGTCGTCTGCCCCCTCTCGGAGTCTCTCGCCTCCTTTTCTTCCTCCCCCTTCACCTCTGCTGCACAATCAACGTTACAACTTTTGGCTGCAAGGAAGTGCAGAGTTATTGCGCGCCAGTATTTTAAGTGCCGCCGCTATAAAAGCGGTGCAGGACGCAGACGCCGTGCGGGGCTGTGTGGCGGCCGTTTACTGCCCTGGCACGGCCGGATCGCCACGCAGCGCACGCCCGGGGCGCCCCGCGCCGCGTCCGTCCGCGGA
The DNA here is from genome assembly GCF_902148845.1 of Salarias fasciatus. NCBI lineage: Eukaryota > Metazoa > Chordata > Actinopteri > Blenniiformes > Blenniidae > Salarias > Salarias fasciatus. The sequence continues at coordinate 3,674,447 of NC_043765.1, forward strand.
TATTTACGAGGGACGTATTATTTTTCATTATGCACACATTAAATCATGCGTTGATTGTGATTCCTCTCTGGAGCCCGGAGAGGTTTATTTGCCTCGGTTACCTCAGCGACTTGGAAGTAGTTCACTTTTGATTGGCTGTAACTCTCCCGCTGTCTGCCGTGACCCCAGCACACGGCGAGCATTGTCTCTGATCCGCAGCTGTTCCCAGCTCATGGCCGCTGGTTTACGGGCCGGTCTGGTTCTGGTTCTGGTCTGGTTCTGGTTCTGGTCTGGTTCTGGCTCTGGCTCTGGTTCTGGTTCTGGTTCTGGCTCTGGTTCTGGTGGGAGGTTCTGGCTCTGGTTCTCGTCTCCGGCTGCAGCTTGAATAGATGAGAGGGCTGTCAGCCTCGTCAAAACGCACATATTCACCATACAAAGCATCCAGAACCAGATCTGACTCCGGTCCGGTGGTCACAGGCCGGCACCGGGTTTCCCTTCACCTGATCAGCCACAACATTAAGACCACTGACAGTTGGTGATGGCTTCATCATGGCTCCTGCTGGTGGATGGGAGAAATAATAGAGTAAAATGGTGAAATATTGATGGAAAATAATGTAAAAGTAATGGATTTGAGGGAAAAAGATACACTTTTTTATTAACTCAGTTTAATGTCTCATTTGACTCTCATGTGAAAACATAAAAGTCAGTTTTCTTTTGGAAAGTTCCGCAACTGGTTCTGGTTTAGCCTGGACCTGTTTTGGGTCATTATGTTGCTGTTAGATCTATTATTACTCTTATTACCGTAACATATTGTGACTATTAGTATGACTGATACAGCTATTCCTACCACATTAATAACAGCTGTTACTATTTCTACTGGTACTGTAGTTATATCACAACTACTAGTAATAATAATCATATTGCCAATAATAATATGTTGTACTGTCCCCTGTGATACAGTCACTCTATTCTACTGATATTACCAGTGTCAGTGCGGCCATTAGCAGTAGCACTGATACCACTATGACTATAAATAACCTTAAACCTTCTCCTGTTTTTACTGACCCTCATATTACTATTACTACTACTACTAATAATGCATTATTTACTGAGCTGGATGGAGCCTCTGTTTGCTCCGCTCAGCTGAAAGTCGATGTGTGAACAGTGGTTTGGACCGCGGACCCTCAGGACCCGGCGCTCCCAGAATAACCGATCGTTGGCCTGGTTTCTTATTCACGCCGTGATATCGGGGCTCTCTGGAGACGCAGTCATTTACATTTAGCCTAAATTCACACTTGGCTTTAACCCCCTTAAGTACGCGGGATTAGAGGCGGCAGAGCTGCGTCCGACAGCTAATATATGTTTCACATTGTTACACACAAACGCCTGGGAAATACACACACTGTGAGAAGTGTACAGGCAGGTTGTACTATTTAGATGTTCGTCATTACAGTTTCTTTATCTCTGTGCCAAAAAAAAAGAAATAAATTACACACAAACACACAGGAGGAACATGCAAACTTTGCATACAAAGCCTGAAAGCTGGGATTACATCAGATTATTATTATGAAAACACCCACATTTTCCTTTTTCTCACAAATTGAAAAAAAAAGTGAAAACGTTCATGTTTTCATGAAAGTTAGCACTTCGCCTCTTCTGCATTTTACATTTTCCAGGAAAAAAAAGCAAACCAAAATATGACAAACACTCAACAGCATAGATTTTATTTTAAAGATGAAAAACAAAAATCTAATCCAATAATAATAATTAAAAAAAGCTGAACAGAACAAAGAAGTTTTAAAATTAATTAAAAATTTATTTCAAAAAATGCTGCATAATAAAACAAAAAGGCTAAAAACAAACCCAAAACAGCAAACAAAAAATAATCCAAATAGAAACCATAAATACCAAAATTATATTAAAACGAACAAAAAAGGTTAAAATGAATTTAAAAAACGTTAATGAATAAAAAATTGACCGAAACACGAAATGATAATTAAAGAAGAAAACCCAGAAAATGACCTCTCCAGTCTAATCGTCATTGTCTTTTTACGTCTTTGGTTCAAAAGTGCTGAGCCGAGGTTTTCCAGGAGTAATTATTTGGGATTCGTTGTGTCTGATGTTAAATCTCTGCTGTTCTCGCTCTGGACAGACGCCGGTTTCCCTGAAAGTCACTAACCTGGCGATAATTTGACTAAAGTTCAGGCCTGTGTGTGAAGCCGCCCAGGGAGGAAGTGACTGCAGCGGCTCAGCTCCAGGATTACCACGCTGTGTGTTTTTCGTGGAAAGATAAAAGTCATTAGGGTGAGGAGGCTCAAGCTCGGGTCGCTCGGGGCTCCGTTCTCCGGTTCCGCTAAATGAAGCCGTCGCAGGATTTTGCACCTTGAAAGCTGTGCAGCTCGTCGAGACGGCGCAGGTATGAAAACACGACAGGAGCGTTTCCCCTCAGAGCACGGAATCTGCGGATCCTTCCTGAACCGCGTGACGTCAGCTCGGAAACATATCTGAGTACATAATGATATTCATATCTGATATACTGCAGTCGCCAGCATTTCTTAACACACTTCAAACACACCAGCTGAGTCTGGTGCGTGTGTGTGTGTGTGTGTGTGTGTCCTCCGGGAGCGTGTCTCACAGACGAGGCCGCTGTAATTAAGGCGCTGGACTGAGGAGCTGGTTATGATTCTCTCGCTCATCATTTGCCAGGTTATTAAAAGGTGAGACTCACAGGCGGGTTTGTTGTGATTCAGAATTAAAATGTGCAGCGTCAGTGCGGTGGCTGATCTACCGGCGGCGATGGCTAATGACGGGGGGCCGCCGCGGCCCCGCTGAGCCGCCGTCCCTCACCTCCGGATAATGAAGCAGGTTTGGGTGAATAGAAACGGACGCAGCGAGTCGTTTTCACTGGTTTCCAGTCAGAAGCTAATAGACTTCACTCACTCGACGGTGACCATAGATTTGAATATCAGGTTCGTTCCGCTGTGTCGGAGTGCAGAGGTCGCTGACGGTCGTGACCTGGAGGTCACAGGTCGCCGCTGTCATGCCCCCAGTTAACCCTTTCATCTCCAGCTGCTGCGGCCGTCGGCTGTTCAAACAGGAGGAAAATCAAACCTGCGGGTCACGTGATCAGCTGTGGAGCCGCCGGGCCTCTCCGCCTCTTTTCACTTTGAAGTTTTAATATTTCTGTTTGCGTGTCGTCGCTGGACACGCGTACTTTTATTTCAAACAAAAAAATTATTTTTTTCCAAACAATGGACAGATGAATTTGCTGTTCTTCTCCATTTTTCCACACAACAGCCCCATTCAACAGCTACTTTCATCAACTGTATCTGGATTTTATATGATGTAGATTTCACTTTAAACAAATACAGAAAGATAAGAGAAAAGGTGCCTGTCTGACTCCCACAAGCGCATTGATTGCCTGAAGCGGTGGAGACGAGTGGCAGGAGAAACCCAGAGCAGGAATGAATATTAAGTTTACTGATTGCTGACAGATGCAGCTGATGTTGAACTATTTTCACAGCAGATGTTTGTTTCTCGGTGGTTTATCCACTGGATGGCTGTTTTATTCTCTGAATAAATGCATTTAATGGTTATGATTGCATTTCTCCTGTCATCTCGATTTATTTTATTTTTTCTTTAATATATATTCTTGTATGATTTTAATGACGCTCTCTTCACTTGCTTCTCTCGCCTCACTCTGCAGTTCCGCTGCACACAGTCTGCAAACAAAGGCGATATCTTTGAGGATGTGGCTTCTCGTTATTGATGAGTCGGACCGAGCGGTTTTCAGAGCTTTTTCCACCAGGAAAGCAGCACAATGGCGTGACAAATGGCACGAGAGGAAGACGCATCTCTCACAGAGCAGCAGGAGAGATGGCCGTCATCTGCGGTTATTATGTGGAGCTCTGGACGCGATCCATCCTTGTTTACCATCGCATGGGAACACTGGGCAAATGTCAGACAGATGCTTCAGAGTTCATCACAATAAACCATTTCGTGGCAAGAGCTTGTCATCCGGTGTTCTTACAGACACACACTGGCTGCTGGGACTCACTTTTCAAAGCTCGACTGTCGCCCTCAACCTTTTGCAGCTATTGATCAGGGATGTCAAACAGATGGCCCGTGGGCCAGAACCAGTCTGCGGCAGGGATGACCTTCACCGGTGGAAAAACGACGCTCGCTTTAGCTCCTGTGTGAGCGGAATTCCAGTGCCAGCCCTGAGCTTACACATCAGGCCACTAGTTGGCGCTGCGTTTGCTGTCAGGGTCATACCGTGATGGTTAGTGGAGCAGTCGGCGGTCTGAGAGCGCTTTGCTCTGTTACTCACACACCAGCGGTGACGGCCGGCTGACCCCTGCACGGTGCTCAGCCTCCGTCCGGAGGTGATTCAGAGTCTGAACCCCCCCCCCCAGGACACTCCAGCATGTGGTCAGAGCGAGGCGGGAACCGAACCACCCACACTGGGACCGGCAGGCGACCCGCTCTGCAGACTGAACACCAGCCTGCCAAAGGTTGGAGAGAGCTGCAGGCGTATCGAGGATCGGAGATCGATCTCAGGTCTCTGCAGATTCACCAAACAAAGCATCAAGTTACAGAATTTGTTGTATTTTTTTGATGCAACAGAATTTCAATAGAAAATCTGAGCCAGGTTTTAGTTTATTTCAAATATTTTGAACCTGAAAGGGTGTCTGAGAACTGCCTAATGGTGAGATGCCCCTGATTTCTCCTTTAACGTTTCAGTTTGAACATCCTTATGACGGAATGTAAAGTTTTGAATAACGTAGCCAAACCTCTTTGCACTAAACCAAAGGAAGAGGTTTGATTTGTCGTTGTGATGTGGAGGTTTCCACTGGGAGTGAGCAGAATGGGAACGAGCGAGTTAAAGGAAGGAGTGAGCGAGACGAGGCTGGGTTGGTTTGGAGAGGTGGAAGCAGTGAGAGAGGAGGAGGATTGGAGAACCCCCACCCCGCCACCCCCATGGGACTTGAATTGGTACGAACCCCAAACGCTGTATTGTTTTCTCTGCAGCTCCAGACTCCACTTCCAGAGACGCGCTGGCTGGATTTCGCTTTCTGCCACTGCTTTGTAAATGAGTTTTTTGTCAGCTGGAGCCGGAGGTCCATCAGAAAGTGACCTTTTCAAACATCCAGCCTCTGTCAGAATTGAAGTATGCAACTGCATAGTTTAATTCTGACTTGCAGCCAACAGCGCTGACTTGTTCATCACCTCCATATTTGCGGCCCAGACAGTGCACGGCGGAGGGACTCAGCCAATCCGTCTGACTCGCCCATCTTTGCACAACATTTTTCACCTCCTGCAGAAGAACCCGAGATGACGTGTCAGACTCCTTCCCACACATTCCAGCTCTTTTTCATAATCCTCTCTCTCTCTCCCTCTCTCCCTCTCTCTCCCCCACTGTCACTCGCCGTCTTATTCCTCTCCTGTACTTTTGAACTTTCTCCCCCCCCTTAATCCCATTTCCTAAAATGGCCCTGTGTCTCTCGTCCGGGCTGCAGCGAGAGAATTAAAGCCCAGCTGTTCGCTTCCCGGCCGAGTGTAAACGAGCAGAGAGGAAAGTAAGCAGAGATAAGCAGCGGCAAACACACAGAGGAAGTGAGACACAAAGGTGCGAGAGGGGTTTGATTAAAGTGGCTTCGCCAGCCTGCTTCATAACTTTCACACGCCGGCTCTCACCTCTGCTTCTTTTCATGTTGTTCTCTGTTGATCTCTGCTTTTTTTCCAATTTGCTGCGATGTTTACGTCGCCGGCGGAGCCCGGCGCGTCGCCGCAGACCTCTAATGAAGGTGACATTTGCTTGGCGTGCGCGACGCGGCCCCGTCCTCATCAGCGAGGGGGAAAACAGACAGCGCGGGTCATTTATTCAATTGTTTACTGACAAGCAACCTTCTCGTCTGGGGATGAATTCCCGTCGTCTCTGTGAAGAGCGCCACGCCGGCGCCGTTACGTCACCTCCCGGCCCAGCCAGGGGGAGCTCAAGTGCATCGTCAGGCGCTTCATATTTTCCATTCTCCACTAAATTGTGCCTGTCAAGCATCGATATTTTCCTCTGATTCTTGCAATTTCTCCAATATTTCACCCTAATTTCCAATCTTCCCGTCCTGCTTACATATTTCCCTGTAAATTCTAAAAGATTATACGTCCTCACCGTTTCTCTCCGGGAACACAGGTGGCCGAGTGGAGAGCATTAACTGGCCCAGATAAAGAAGTGCTGGATATTTGACTTTGTTATGGATGGAAAGAGACAGGCGGGCCGTTTCTCCAAGTTCCTGGTCTGCATGTTGCTGTAGAAATACTCTTTAGAGAATCAGTGAAGGTACAGAAAGTAAAGGTTCAAACAATCAAGTCATTTTCTTTTTGGCTCTTTATTGATAAAAGATGGCTGTTTGAAGGGATATTCCATGTTTTTTTTTGGCGGCAGGAAGGCATAAACGCAAACATGCATCTCAGTCACATTTGCAATTAAAGCTAGGGTTGGCGATCTTGGAAAACTTGCATGTATTCGAATGTAGCATCTCCCCAAGGCTCCACCTAGCTCCGCCCAGCTCCCACCCCATTGGAGGAGCTCCCGCTGTTACGGGGGACAACGCACTGGACGCGGAGGCGCCGTGGACGGAGTTTGTGATCGCTTTCCATGTTAACCTATCCACCGCGCGCGCCGGCTCAGCTTCGTTCTGTTTTTCACGCGAGCGGCGAGAGCGCGCTTGGCAACGCGCGCACTGAACCAGGGTCAGTGCACGCCATTGAAATGTACGCGCAGAGGGCAGGTAGAACGGCGAAGGCATTTGATTGGTTTACAACCAAGATGTCCCGGCAAGACTATTGGTTGCTGTTTTTCCTGTTTTACTCCTGCTGTAGATAGCAGATATTTTCCGCTCTGCTCTAAAAACACGCTATGAATTGCTTCCCATCGGGTCATAAAGATCATTTTAACCAGTATTTAAACATTTTTTTTATCTAATTCAGATCGCCAACCCTAGCTTTAATATTCCCAAACTCTACATGTCAGAATGACACAGGTCGTGATTCTACTTCTATCCTAGTTTTGAGTCAAGGACAAATCAGCTTTTTTCACAAACTGGACTGAACCTCACATAAAACGCTATGAGTTCCTTTTATAAATGTTATTTTGAATTGGAATCAGGATATTTTGGCCTTTTAAATGATCAAGGTAGAGAAAGAAAAGTGAAATGTTGTCAGAAAAATCAATACACACCTACAGATCCCTGAAAATGTACTTTACGCAGTAACGAAGCAGAGATGCTTTGTAGCTGTAATGATATAGAATAAACACTAAAGCTGTCCAGTCAATCTTATGTGTTGGTTTGAAGGCCCTATTTACATGTTTCAGAAGAGTTTCCCGTTTATACAGTCACGTTTTGAAAACAATGTCAAAAAATGCTGACATGTTTGGCACAGCTTGGTAGCTCTGAAACTACGAAGTCCAGGAGAATCTGGACTGGGAGTCTTCACACTCTGAAGGTTAAGTTCTTGTTCATCTTCTGAGTGTGTGCAGAAGAACTATTTACTGCACTGCAAGGAGACGGAGCTCGAGCGTTTTCAAAAAGTTGAGTTTCAACCACTGTTGTCCCATTACGCAACAGAACTTCTTTTTCACTTGAAAATGTTGTGCGAACGGGGCCTTAGTGAAAGGAACCAGCAGCCCAGCTGTGTAAAGCTTGATGGAAGATGGATGGACGGATCAGAAAATGCTCATATTTTTGTCACTCTGGCAAGGCATTGACGAATTACCCCGACCGTCAAAGTAATATTAGTCCTCTGGCTGTTTTTCCACGTGCCTCTCATCTCGAGGTTGAGACCGTCCCACGGTGCGTTTGAGGGGCGTCGTCCGTCTTGACCGCGGTGCAAACGATGAGGCAGCAAAGCGGAGCCGTACAGACGGATAAAGAGGACCGACGGCCGTGCGAGAGACACCCGGCGAGACTACTTACACTGCATCGGGCTCAGGGGAAATCTAAGCAGGCAATATCCAAAGCCAGGCGCGGCGCTCCTGCCACCTCAGCCCCACACAATTACAATACTATCTGACAAAGATATTGAGCGCAGATCCCTCGCCGTTTCTGCTGCAGTTTCATATAAAAGCACGAAAAAATGGTATTAGCGCCGGTTTATTGGGAAGGAGGGGGAGTGGGCGGGAGCGACGTGACGCGGCGGAGCAGGTGCTGAGCGAGAGGAGCAGCCGAGGTGACGGCGGCGCTGATCGTCCCCGCCGAGGCGGAGGGAGCGCTGGTGAAAAGGTGACCTTTACCTGCCCGCCACCTCTGAAAGACTCATGACTGACCTTTCCCGGGTTGCAGTCTGAGCGGAGACGGGAACAGCGGGTGTGCACGGAGGGAGGACGGATGGCGACAAATCACCATCCTGTCCTGCCCGGAGAAACAGCGGTTCAGGAGAGGTTCGGGTCTCTCGGTAACCTTTTGAAACCAGGCAGTCTGAACGCAGGAAGGAAAACACACTGTTCAGGTGATACTGTTGATTTGTACAATCTCTCTCGGGGTTTGTTCCTTCGTGACGACGGTAAGTCACCACCAGGAACTCGGGAACCTTTGGGGAGTTTTCATGAAAAATTTCTAGAATAACAAAGCAAATTGAGCTTTATTGACTTGAAAACACTGGATCTGGAAACGTGAGGTCAGATTCCCTCTGAGAATTTCAATCAGGTGCAGCGAGAAGACGATCAGGGAGTGCTGTAATAACTGTAAGTACACCTCATTCTCAGGTCTTGGTCCTGACGGGACCTCAGCCCCTTGAAGTCTTGCTCTTGAGATGATCTTTTCTTGCTTTGGACTCTTGACTGTTGCAGACTATCGATTAAGACTCAGAGCTTTGGGCTCCTCCATGGTACAGTGGTTCGCACTGGAGCTCAATTTTGGACCAACTCTGGGTTTCCAGGTTCCCTCAGAGACGCCTTCCAGCTGCGTTGTCACCGCCTTACCCGCTCCGTCTTTACAGAGGCTTTTTTTTTATATGAAATATCTGCGCGAGCGGTTTCATCCACTCTTTGGGGACGTTGCCAGATATACGGGTGCTTTTGTGCACCTTCAGGCCTTCTTTGGGCAGATGGAGGAGATGAAACGGGATCATGAAGCACCGGGGAAAACGCCTGCGGAGTTTAGGAGGCGTCAGCATTCTCTGCAGCAGCCGGCAGGACGGGATGCTCCTTAATAGGGTTCGGCGTTCATGAAACATTGCGCCGCACGTCTGAGAAGCTCGCGCTGTCGGTCATATTGGGAATCCTGCCATTAAGCAATACACTTTTTCACTGTAAACAGGAGATGCACACATTTCTGAGCAAGAATATCCATTTTCTATATATGATATGAACTTTTCCCTGTTCGAAAACAGCCTTCTCTGCCCGTGAGTCATATCAGTCACCTTCCTCTTCTGATAGTGTCCTCATTTGAATGATTTTTTTCGGTCCTTTCCAAATTAAAGACGCTCATTGTTCTCTCATCGTCTCCTCGGGGCTCTTTGAGGATGTTAAATCCACTTTTTGACCTGACTTTACCTTTCCACGCTCGCTGCAGTCAAGCATCAATGGCCGCCGCCTTCCACTGCTTTCCTCCTTGGAGCATTCAGTGTTAACCTTTGACCTGGCGTTCTGCTGAAATCCAAGCTGATTAACAGTTTGTGAAAGACTCAGCCTCTTCTTGGGGTTTAATTTGAACACCTCGTGTTGTGACGGCCGAACATGGACACGTTTACGTGAGCTGCAACTTCATTGTTTGGCAAACATGGCGATTCTACTTAGAAAGCTACGAAGGACATTCCTTGAATGCGTCCTTTAAATCTCTTTCAGCGGCTCCAAATTACTTCAACACAAAGAAAGAAGCGAAACCCTCACAGATGTGAAAATATGAAAATATTCCACCGTGAGTCTCCTCCTGGAAACCAAACCGCTTTGAGCAGAGACGCAGAGTCGAAAGTCTGCCGCCCGGGTCGGAGCCGGGTTTACGTCTGATAACTTCTGACATTTCATTGCTTCCCATAAAGGGAGTCTTCTTTTCACCGCTCGCCGAGGTGAGAGGACAGGGTCGCGGGGAGAATAAAAACTAGCGAGGATTCGCTGCTTGGCTCAAGGACACTTCAGAAGAGTGTGTGTTTGCAAACAGGGGAGTCTGATCTCGGGTCATCCAGCGACGGAATGGCTTTCATTCTGCATCCTCTGGCTTTAATTTGGACTTTTTTTTTCGTTGAACAGTTTTCCCTTCTCCAAGGCTGATTTGAAAAGCGAGCTTCATAAAAATGTTAACCTTTGATTTTGACTCGCCAAAATACTCCAAGAAGAAATCACACATACTCCACGCTCAAAAGAGAGACTCGCCCAGGCGGCTTTCACATTCTGGAGCACAGCGTGATCGGACCACAACGAGCACACCTGGACGGGAATGTGTCGGTAAATACACTGCATCGGCAGCTAGTTTTACTTAAACAAGAGGATCCTACATTCCACTGTTACGTTAAGGAAGAAACGGAAAGAAATGTCGGAAAGTCAAACGTTGTGTTACGATCAATAGAAGGTTCATGAAGGAAAATGAAGATATTAATGCCAGAACAATTTTAATGGTTTGTAATAAATTAAAAAAAAGACAGAAAATGACTGATTTGGGCTTTTTCATTCCTGTTATTGCCTCATTTTTTTAAAACCACAGTAATAATTTTGGTTTGAGGGACTTACTGAGATGAAATTAAAGTATTATTTCACAGTTGTACCTTAAAAAAAAGGTTATTAGAATTGCAGCTTCATCTGAAACCAGAGCTTTATAACCTGTAAAAACCAGCGCAGGGCTGCTTTTAGTGCGAACGGACCTCCGACAGCCCAGAAACTTCATGTTTCCTCCGAGATTAGATCCAATTTACGAGCCTCATAGTTGCACTTGCAGGCCTGGGGTCAAATCTTTTCCCATTCAATGAATTCATAATGTAAATCTACTGCTCCATCAGTAAATGGGAAGTGCAAATGTAAGACTAATATATGATTTAGGGAGACGGTGTTCTATACATTCACCATCAATAATTCACCGATGTGGATGCAGCTGGGTGGTGGAGGCTTCATCTGAATGCAGCCTGGATTCACCCTCCTCTCCCGACACATTGGAAATAACATGTCTGCAGTATGCGTTTCAATAGTTTCTGCGTTGTGGATTCTCCACAGCAGGACGCCGTCGTGACGCCCGGCGGTCTGGCCGTCCGGCCCCTCCATCCCCGAGCAGGAAAGGTTGTATGAGGGCTTATTTGATTAATTGATATAAAGAAGAAGCCTTCAGAGTCTCTGGTTAGGTGAATGAGCTCAAAGCTTCATGTAGAAATACTGAAACAAGCATGAAACAAACCAAACATTTACATTCAGTAGAGTTTGGTATAAATATTTGTGTTTTACAAATAACAAAGATCTTTTCTCTGTTGAGTCGTGTCCAGTTAGTTAACAGAAATTCAGTGAATTAATCACGGTAAAGTGTTTTTTCTTTCATAGTTCATGTTGACCCGTTTACAGAAAACGGATCATTTCTGCCTTTTGAAAACGAAACGGTGAAATCCAGACGGTCAGCCTGCCGGCAGGGAGTCAGCGCTGTTGGTGTGTTTTATAATGAAGCCACACACACCTGCCTGCAGAGAACAATCAGCTTTAAACTGGTTGATAATGAGACTGAGGGCTGGACGATACGCTGGAAGTTAAATTATATCAACATTTTCATAAAATTCAGTATTGAATAATGCAGTGTCGTTTACATCAATGTAGAGTTTTGCGTTACAGAGGGAGTCTTGCGTGTGTGTGTGTTCATCGAACGCTTCTTCTTCGGAGTGTGTGCATACTGCCGTGTCTTCGTTGTTACACACACACAGTCAGACTGTGGCCACCGTACCCTCTCACCACCACCTCCACCCCCCTCCTCCAGCGTCAGTGGGCCGCGGCGGCCTCAGGTGAGCCGGCCGGCGGCGGGCTCTGCGTCCGGGGCTTCGCGCCTCCGCCCGGCCCCCCGGGACACCCCGGAGCCGCTGTTTAAGTGAAAGTCCTGTTAACCCCCATTACCCTCTGCAGCTCTGCACCGCAGGATTAGCTGAATACAAATGGCTCCTCTCGCTCCCTCCCGCCGCCGCCGCCGCCGCCGCCGCCGCCGTCCACTGAAGACTTGCTGACAACCAGAAAGAGTGAAATATGATTTGGGGGCCGAGCGGCTGTTTGCTGCATGCTAAACCGGGCCCTGCTGCTCATTATGCGGCGCCTAATGGCGGGAATACATTAGCAAGTGGTGTGAAATCCTGAATCGGAGGAGGGTGATGAAGCACACGCTCAACATGTTACAATAGCTGGCTGTCATGTGACCTTGGCTCGCAGAGGCTCAGATCACGATGTGGAACAAGGGAGGAAGCCAGAGGGGCTCGCATCGCATCGCAGGCCCTTTAATAATTGATCATTCGAAGCTTCTTTGTATTGCACTTGGTTTTAGAGCCAAATCAAAAGGCATCGCAAATCAATGCGCTACAAGCCAAACACTCCTGAAGCCGCCGCGGCGCCGCGAGATGCCGCCGATAACGCCGGGCGCTCCGCACGGCCTCGGAGAGCCGGGGCGGCGTTTAGCCGCCATCAAAACACGCCTTTCATCCGCGGCTTCCTTCGGTGGACTCATCAAAGGTTGCGACTAACCGCCGTGTTGTTTCCTCGTCTCCAATCAGCCGATCGGCTCGTTAAAACATCATCAAGTCCTCGTTTCAAGTCAAAATGTTTTTCAATTACAGCACGAAACAAGAGTGATTAAACAAAAATAAAACAAGAAGCTGTTAAATTAGAAAAAAAAAGAAGAAATTAGTCAAAATACTTCATTTACTCAGTCAAATTACAAATTCCAGATTATTGGCTGCCTCCAGTAAAACCAGAGAAAAGCGAAGCTCCCAGGACGTTCATTAAAACTGAGGAATTCAGGGAAACAAATCTGAGGATTTAACTTCGTCTGTTTAACTCCAACAGCAGAATATCAGAGTTTTAATAAGAAATATTTTCAGACTGAGATGAATTTATGGCTTCCGCAGCAGTCACAGCGTTTCCTCTCAACTCTTTAGCAATAAAAACGTTCAGATGAAAACGCATCGTTTTTACCTTTTACCTAGAAATGATACTGATTCACACGGAAACACTGGCAGTGGTGTGTTTAGCGTACCGAGCCGTTTTTAGCCATTTTAACAGTTTTTTTTTCTTCAGCTGCATTAACCTCAGATGAGTCTTTTTAAAAATGAGTCTGGCCTACATATACATTAATAATTTATTTACACTTAATTATGCGGAAGCTGCAGGGAGCGACGTGCCGGCGGTGGATCGACTCTGGAGGCTAAAAGGAAAAATCCAGGGTGAATTTCACAGCTGATTGGCTCTGATGATGTGGAGCCGCGACCGTGAAGCTGACGGTGCGGCGGTCTGACGGGGCGGCGGTCTTACGGGAGCCGCCTGGACCTCCTCCAGACCCCCGGACGGACGGATCTCCCTGCTTCACGTCATTTCTGCCACGCCGCTGTCAGCGTGACGAAGCTCTCATGTTACATTCGGCCCGTCGTCAGATCTGTGATCAAGGAGATTTTCTTACTAATTCTGAGAAGACCAGATGTTTCTGGAACGTTATGAGTCGCTCTTACATTACAGCTCCTCTGTGGTTAGTTTTTTTTTTTTTTTCTTTTTTAAAGATGCAGAGGAAGGAGATTGAAACATTCAAACCATCAATAAGACTTTTAATTAACTCTTAATAAGGCTTTATTTCTGTTTTGTGAAATTCTGAGTGTATTATCACACACCACAGGCTGTGCAGAGCAGTAATGCCTGCAGTAGCAGTGAGCAGTCTCTTCCTGCGTGTGGAGTTTGCATGTTCTCCCTCCTCATGCACGGGTTTTCTTTAGACACTGGTTTTATTTTCTTTGTTACGGCCCGGAAATCGTCCGCTGTACTTCATCTTGCTGTTCACAGATTGAATCATAGTTACGTTCATGTTATTTAACTATTTCATATTTGCTGCTTTTCTTTTGTGCTGCAACAGCAACACGTATAATCCTCCAGTCTCTATATTCAGCTCAGTCTGTGCCGTTGGAAACGGATCCTGAGTTTAGCTCGAGGTTGTGTGACCTGAGTTTGAATCCCGGTTTGAATCTGGAGTGGAGATAATTAAACATTCCGAGTTTGAACTTCTGTTGTAAATCATGCTGCTTTATTCAATCCACTTTTCTTTTCTGTGTAGCGTGTCAGGAACAATCATCGTCTCTCAACCCGACCAAGAGCGAAAACCACAAAGAAAGAATCTTTCTTTTCTCATCTCTGCTTTTCTGTTTCGCTCCAAATCCTGTCCTCTCCTCTCCTCTCCTGCCTCCTCCTCGTCTCTCACTATTTTTCAATTGATCCTCTGATTTCCCATCATCCCCTGCTCCATCCTCTCTGTCTCTTTCACAGCAGCCAATATGAGATTTCCTGGTTGATAGAGAGTCACAGACACACTGTGTGTTAGCCTCCCTGTCCGTCCCTGTGTGTGTGTGTGTGTGTGTGTGTGTGTGTGTGTGTGTGTGTGTGTGTTTTCTGTGTGGTATGTGTATTTATTTGTTTAGAAAAGAGGAAAAAGTAGTTTACTGAAGGCCCGTGTGCGTGCGTGTGTGTGTGTGTGTGTGTGTGTGTGTGTGTGTGTGTGTGTGTGTGTGTGTGTGTGTGTGTGTGTGTGTGACCACTGGCTGTCACTCTGATTCCATTTCGGCGGGAGACAGAGATGCTGCAGATAACAATGTTGTGTGAGCTACTGTAGCGCCGGGCTTGTGTTTCACTGGAGCTTCAATTAGAGTGAACCGGCTCCTGGGAGAGCGGCGGCAGCCGTCCGCCATCCTACACACACACACACACACACACACACACACACGCACACACACACACACACACACACACTGTCCGTCCGCCATCCTGCAAACACACACTCTATTCCCCAAGACTGATCGAATGGCTCCACGCTACACAACACCCTGCCTGACAGCACACAGCCTGATGGGAAACGAGAAGAGGCAGGCACACACACACACACACACACACACACACACACACACACACACACACACACACACACAGTTCTTGAGCCACTCTCATTCATATGACATTTTCAAGCGAAAATATAAAACATTCATTGCTCTTTGGGGCCCGTTTCCACGGCAACGACACTCGGAGTCGCTGAAAACGCAACTTTTCGAAAACACTCCTGCGGTGTGAACGCGACACTCGGGGTTGTGACGTGCACGGCTCTTCGTGCACGGCTGCATCTCCCGAGCGAAAGCTTGCCGGACCCCGTCCTGCCTGGCGACTCCGTGCTTGTTTTCTGAGGGTTATTAATCACGCTGGCGTCTCTTATTCCCCGCAGACCGTACAGAACGTCAGTGTCAGGCGACGCCGCCTCCCGGGGAACGGGCGTTCCGGTGATCCTGCACGGCGGCGGCTCGGTTTCCTCCTCAGGTCATAAACTACATCTAAATGTTTACAGCGGAGACATAAGTGGAGTGAGTCTCGGCGGGCCGTCCGGGGTTTATTTAAAGGAGGAGTAATCAGCAGCCATTGTTTAGACTCACCGAGGCAGAGATTTACATCCGTGCTCATTGGACGGCAGGATGAGGCCAGGCGGTGGAGGACGGACGAAATTCAAATTATGACACATTAAAAACACTTCTCCTCATCAGTGTCAAGAAAAAAAAGCATATTTCCGCAGGTTTTCCGTTAACGGAGTTCTTTAAATGTCCTGTGTGCGACCGTGTGTTTCTCCTGTGAAGTTCTGGGTTTATTCTGTTATTGATGGATGAGGCTTCATTACATTCATATTAACTGATGATCAAAATTAGGTGAAATTTCACTTTAATCACATGTAAAAATTCCTTGACAAGGTTTATAACTTAAATCAACTCAAATCTGTGAAATAGGCTTAAAAGAAATATCAAAACAGGTGATGAATGGATATCAGCCGTTAACATCAGACAAGTTTTGCTTATCGGCCGATACCGATATCCGCAGCGATAAACGGTACGTCTCTTTGAAACTTGGACAGTTTCTTAGTGCAGCTGATAAACTTCCAGTCAGTTCCCTTTAAATCAGGGGGTCAAAATCATTTTAGTTCCTTCTCCAATGGACCAGAACAGTTAAACGAGAACACAGTGCCATAATAACCTTCACATTCAAACCTGAAAGATTTTCTTTGACATGAAGAAAATGTCAATAAAGAAACCTCTTTATTTAATGCTAGCAAAAATACAGAGTTCTTGTTTCACATAAACATTTATTTCTGAGAGCATCTGTGATTCTCCTTTAAAAGACGAGCGAATGTTTCCACATTCAGATCGAATAAACCGCTCTTCGTACGTTTACAGGCTGATGTCTGTTGATAAATCTCTCATCCGCTGTCGGTGGATCTGGATTCTGTTGGATTCGTTCGATCTCGCTCCAGCGGCGCGAGCGGCAGCTGGACTGCAGCTGTTAATAAATCATGGCGCCGACGGCTCGCTCGCCGCTCTGACAGAACAATGCTCAGAACACTTAGCATGGCAGGAACGGAAATGGAGCCAAACATTCAAAGCGTTGTTCAATCAAGTGCAGTTGAATCGTGTCCTACTTTTCAGACGAGCACAAAGGAAAAACTGCAGCCGATCGCCCCTCTTCTTTTTGTTTTTTTTTTTTTTTTTGCTGTGTTTGTAGTGATTTTCAGGTGACGTCCAGCTGAACACACACTAATCTGCAGGACGCCTGCTTTGCTTTTCCACACTGCTGCTCAGAGAAGCTGCTAACCTGCTTTTGCCTCTGCTGCTGTGTAAAACAAGCCAAACCCTGTTTTTTTTTTTTCTTTCCTCTTCAGCTCATGCTGAGTGTTCCCCTCTTCACTTGTTTACTCGTGATAACATGACTTAAGTAAACTCTGCGAAGGGCTCCGTCAGTGCTGCATGAAAACCTCAGTGTTTACTCAAGTCAGCGCTCTTTAATCTTGACACGTGAAGAACGACCTTAATTTCCTCTCTTCTCTCTTCTTCTGCCCGTGCAGCAGCTTTCTGGTGATGTAAACACCTTCGTTTATTGCGGCTGCTTTCAAATTGCCTGAAGTGGCTGCTTCAGTGATTGTGGGTTGAAGTAAAATGACTGTGCACACACACACACGCAAACACGTCTGTGTACGTTAGAGGTGTAAAAGATGCAGCAGAAACGGGCGTCACTCTGTTTCCACGAGACAAGGAGACGGGTTTAAGACCAATAGTTTGAAATATTAAGTCGCGTTGCGCTGCTGCCGTGACAAGTGTGCAGAACTTAGCCTGCGATTTCATCACAATTTAACCTCAATGAAAATGCGAGGCAACAGTAATTACCTGCCAGCTCCTCGTCATGCAGACACTGCAGAGAAGAAAAGGAGGAAACCTCCCAAGAAATCAAGAGGGGGAATTGATGGGAGCAGGGAGTGCGTATAAAAACAAGACCTGTGGGGGAAATGGAGACAATTATATATAAAAAAAAAAGAAGTGTTAAGTGGAGGGGAAAAGGAGACAAACAGAATTTGATGGAACTTAAAAGGGATTGTAGGCGGAGGACGGCGGGGAAAGATGGCTGTGATGATAGTGAATGGAGAGCTATAAGCCAAAACAGCATTCTCCTCTGACAAGTCCATTTCTCCTTTTAAAGAATTATAGGACTTTTATCTCTTTGAGCGGCAACGCTTGTTTCGACTGTGACAGGAAAAAGCCATAAACCCCCCAAAAAGAGGACAGAAATGGTCTGAGGCATGTTCCTATAAGAACAAAATACTGCGGCGCTCTACTGGTCGCTTCGCGTCCCGACTCTGCATCCATTTAAACTGTCTGATCATCGCAGCGCTCATCGCCACGGGACTCAGAAAGGTTCCCGCCCAGGAGAGCCAAACGCTCCAGGAATATCATTTCTAATGAAAATGTTTCAATGCGGCCATGTTGAGTGATGCCAGGTCGCGTTTACACCTTGTTTCAGGTAAAAATGCATCGGTTTTTTTTTTCTTCTGCTTTTGTTTCAGAAAAAAAGCAACATTTTGAAAATGTTAGTGGTGCGCATCTGTTAGTAACTTTCCACGTAGATGGAGTCAAATCATTTTTGAAAAGTTCCACCTGGGATGCTGTTTTCTAAAAGTTTCCTGTGTGTCCGAGCAGACTTGAGTACAGTCTTCTAAGTTTTCCGTTCTCACTTGAAAACGGCCTCAGAGTGCCTCTTTAGCTCTCCCTCCCTCATTTCTCCTGAACTTTCCCAGTTCCTCATGAAAACATTTCGCTCTCCGACACTTGATGAAATGAATACTCTCAATAAATCATCAGATAACACAGAGAATGTTCCATAAATCTGTCTGAAATGTCTCAGAAAGCAGCGAGCCTCAGCTGTCACTTTCACTACTGCTTTTCACACGTATTGAGATAAAAACCACATTTATGATCCCAAAATTGTTTTTGTCGATTTGTTTTGGATATATATTAAATTTAATGATCAATTATATGTACTTTTCAGTCAGTAGGCTTCAGTTTGCATAATGCTGCATGCAGACAAAATGATTTTTTTTATGCCACAGTAAAAGGGAGATAGCACATCACCTCTTTTCACTGCACACTTCATAATACACGCCACTATCTGCTTTTAAAATACGAAAAATGGACTCGAGCAGAAGCATTAGCATCATTAATAAAGAGGGGTTGAACACATTTAACAGGCCAGACATTATCTTGAGCGATAAACGGCCTGAACATAGATTTTTGTCGACGACTGCCATAGCAACAGGTTTCTGTATCATCCCTGAAGTAAGCAAGCCTTTAGACATTCGCCGCTTTTGAAACTGTGTAAAATGCAAAAACAAAAACGTAACAAACCCACCTTTGCATTGAGAGAGTTGCTGAGAGTGTGGATGTGCTGCGGCAGACTTCAGCGCTCCACTGCACCAACAAATGTCAGCCTATCTCTGCTGAGGATTAACAATGGATCTTCACGTCTCCATTTTCCTGCTGTCTTCCATCTATATCTCCCCCTCCTTTGTTGCTGCTTTGTCAGGCATTGTAGCTCCAATCTTTTCACCTCCCACAAATTAAGGCCTGCATTCAGCCATCAATCACCAAGTGCAGCCTTAAACAGAACGGGGAGATAAAGAGGCGAGGGCTGCAATGCTTATTTGTCTATCAGCTGCCTCCGCCAGACCAGCCGGCTGAATCACCGTCGGCTCGTCAGCCGCGGCCTTGTACTGTGTGTACTGTGTGTTGCTCGGCTGCATTTTCGAAGCCGCGGCGGCGATTCGGCCGTCGCAGTGAGGCGCGAGGTGGTTTGCACGCTGCTTGCTTACCTCTCGAGCGCTGATCCATGAAGACAAACTAATTTTCTCCTCCAGCAGTAATGAAGAATGAAATCCTTTTGTTTAACGGCGCTGGCTTTAGCACACAATTGTCTTTACTTCTGTCTGTGCTTAGAGCAGGTCAAGTAGATTTTCTTAAGCACCTTGTGCTCTCCCAGCGAGACAGATGATTCGTTTAAAAAGCCATTGGAGCGTGCATTGTGAGCTTGCTGCCCTTGATACTCCGCCTCATGACGGCTATTCACAGGCGTGTGCACGCCCAAGTGGCTGTTAGCATAAATATACAGACACACATCCAAAGATGCACATGCACACAGATAGCTGCATGAGTATATAGAGAGCAAATGCGGTTTTAGGCTCTTCGGATGTTTTGAATCTTGTCCATCAGGAAGAAGTACGAAATCACAGTGCTGATTGTCACTTCCTCCTGCGTACAGGCGATGACCTTGTTGCTGATGCATCACATTTACTTTACGTCCCCCAACCACCAGAAACTGCACAGCCAGACAATACTGAGCAGCACTTACATGAGGCAATCAAGAAAGATCCGCATCTTATTCTCTGTATGTATGTGTGTGTGTGTGTACTACAACGTTTTCTCGTGTTGTGTTTTGGATTAAAGTGAACTCCAGTAAATTGAAGTGAATCAAAGTGAACTACGGTTCATTAAAACGAACTACGGTTCATTAAAATGAACTGCGGTTCATTAAAATAAACTACGGTTCATTAAAATGAACTACAGTGCATTAAAGTGAACTACGGTTCATTAAACGGTATTGAAGGCAGGTGGAGTGGATTGCGGTGCACTGAAGTGAATCAAAGTGGATTGAGGTGAACTTAGCAGTAATGAAGTGAACTAAATTGGATCAGAGTGAATTGAAATGAACTGAAGTCAACTGAACTGTGTTGAGGTGAATTGAAATGAATCCCAAATGAAATAAATTGGATAGAAGTGAACTTTTTGAAGATGGCTGTCAACACTTTTAACCACAGGAATTTCCTTTTTGGGCCGATTTGAATCATATCAGAATATAAGGAAGTATTTCAATAGGAAACTGTTTGCTAACAAGGTTGTTTGTGCTTCTCTGCATTACGTTAAGTCAGAATAAGCGTCTGTGAATGTATCGATGGATAAATTCCAGAAATAAGACCGACGTTCTTCTGTTGCTGTCAGCCTTTAAAATGAAGCTATCATTCTCCTCCGGCTGGTTATTAAGCATCCTCAGGTTTTCTGGATTCATCTCTTTTCCTTTACGGGGAGCGATTATCATACAGTGAGCGCTTAAGAAAAATGAATTTACATTTCTATCAGCACTTCAGTCAGCTTTCCCCAGACTCGCCCTTCTACTTGGAGAAGCAGGAAACGGCTCGGTTGTTAACAGAAGGATATATAATAGCCCTTCATTAGAGCGCTGGCTCCAATCCAGCGTACCTGAAATTCATCTGATCCTACCGATAAATCTGCTCAAACGCCTGGGTCAAATAAGACCTGTGAATTATTCAGTGTTTGTTATAACCGGTTCTGCAACATGACCAAAGCGCACGCTAACCAGACACTGAAGCACCGCTTTGATTCGTCCTCGCGTCGCGCAGCCCTGCCTGTTGTTTAATTTCACCCTCGCCATCTGGCACACGCATCAGATGAACTAATTATTTAATGCTACCCCAAGTCTGCTTTCTTCGTCTTATGCTTTGCTTTCCTCCCACTTTGCTTCTGTGCTTCGGCGCCCAGACGTTCCTCCATGTTCTCCTCAGTGTTTCGTACCATTTCTCTGTCGCTGCATTCGCGGGAAAGCCTGTCCTCTTCAGGTTAAGGCTGTTTATTTAGCCAAACGAACAAGGATGTCTTAATGATGCACCAAGAATGAGTTGCTGTGACGGTGTTATTATTAATCTAATTATTATTTTTGGTTGCAGCAGCAGCTTCCTGCAGCATCTGATGCCTCCCCTGGTGTTAAAGGGGTCAGCATCAATCCCACATTGCTTCCTGTGGCTCGCTCGCTCGCTCGCCTCCCAACTGGCCGGGATGGATGTGGGATGCAGCACTGCCATCCAGTAACATGGCAGATGTCTCTCGCTGTGTGATTACTCAGTGTCATGTAGGCGGTGAAAACAGGTGACACGTTTATTTGCGGGGCGTTTGCGAACAAGGCTCCGGCGATTAGTCATCATTTGTGCAAATGTTCCCTCGCTTCACTTTCTCCTCTTCCCAGAGAGACCAGTTTCAGTTTAACGTTGGCATGATGGGTCCGTTTGACTCGTACACCGTGAGACTGGAGCGTATCTGTTCACACTGAGGGGGAAACTTCCTGGAGCTTCTGTTTGGTCCTGATGTGTTCCTCTGTGGGAGACTTGATTCTCTCAGCTCCTGAATTCAAAGCCAGCCTTACCGAGGCGGCGCTTTGTCTCCACGTCTCTCCAGGATGTTCACAGAGAGGTTGTTGAGGTGTAGTTCAGGTCAGGAAGGCCTCAAATTCAAAGATGAGCTGCCGGCGTCTCTGCTCTTCGCAGATGATGTTCTCCTTTCACTGCTGTTTATTCTCAATCTAATAAATCTGTGAAAGTGGAATTTCTCCAGACTCAGAGAGGTGGGAATAGCTACATGTTGGCTGTCGTGGACTCTCGTGGGAGCTGAGGTGTGAAGAAAGACTGAGTTTATAGGTCAGTTTGGATTAATGTGTTCATCTCTGGTCAGGAACTTTGAGTCATGAGTCAAAGATCGAGGTCACAGATGCAGAAGAACAGGAAAATATGGAAAGGTGAAATACAAATCATGTAAAAGCTCTGCCATATATTTAATTTCAACCCTTTAAGGGGAATTTAATCACACATTTCTTTAAAGTAACCATTATATGTGAATAACAGTAGCAGAACACATGATTAAAAACACAAGGACACCAGCACCATGTGGAGATCAGGCTGAGATCAGCAGACTGCGGAAGCTTTCCGAGGACATCCGTCAGCATTTTAGTGAGTATAGAGAGTTCATTTAACTGTATGTTGTCAAGTATGATGTGATTTTAGTCAGTTTCCAATACATATCGATCGGATGAAGATGTGCCGTTTCAAAATGACGCATCTTTAAATGTTCTTTAAAAACGTGAAAATATTTAAATTCTCCAGTTCAAACTATGGTGCCCTTATCAAAACGGTAAACTGTCAGTGTTATAATAGGAGCTCAGTCATGGATGAATGACTGGATGGACCTTAAACATATGTAATATCTGATTCTGTCACCTCTGTTTACCGTTTTGTGCCGACTTGCGCCTCCGAACGGTGCCCTCCTTGTTAACCTGGCATTTAAACCTCTGCTTATCTGGCTGTTTTTTTTTTTTTGTTTTTTTTTCTAACTGGGGCGACTCCTCCTAATGAGCTTCACACAAGACCTTTTTAAAATTGATGAAAGAAAAAAAAAAAGAGGATGTGGAAAGCAGATAATGTGAAGGAGCCTGAGAGCCGCTGATGCTGAGCGGTCGTGACGGGGATCGCCACATTAGCAAGTCTCACGCCCGACAACCTGAGAGGAAATGACAAAATGATGAAGAGTGATTCACTAATAAGTGTTTTCCTATTAAAGAGAGAGAAAGAAGAGCTTTTCAACCAATCCAAACATGGAGGTTAGTCTAGCAGGCGATACAAACAGCCCCCGTCTCCAGTGCGTCACGCGTCTTGAGGCTGCCTCCGAGCCGGAGCGTATTTGCAGTTCAGCCGGCGTTTCTCACCAACTGTGTCTAATGCATGTGGCAAACAATGCTGATGCTCGCCGGCAGTGGAGCAGATCCGCTATCTGCTCCACATTAGCCTCCCTCTGTGTTCCCAAAGTCTGTTGACCCAGACGCGTCACAGATCTACAGGTAGGCCTGCTCTGTGTGTGTGTGTGTGTGTGTGTGTGGTTAAATAATACAAACCAGGGAGCGGCACTAGTGTGTCTCACAACGGGAGCACATGTGGTGTAATGTGTGTGAAATTCCACCCCCCACACACACACACACACACACACACACACACGGCGGTGTGTCTGGAGGGCATGCTGGGACACGGCGTGCAGCAGCTGATGTGGCACTATTGATGGCTAATGAATGTACACGCTGGATTCCCCCCAGGTTTCACTTCACTACAATCTCCAGAGCCTCTCTCCGGCTCTGCAGCGCATACGACGATTAATATTCATGGTGCGGCTCCTCCGCCGCCTGCAGATGCCCCGCTCCGGATCCGCCGGGACTCGCTCGCCCCGACGCCAGCATTACACCCGTTTACACACAGCTGACTCCGTGCCGGGGTGTGTGTGTGTGTGTGTGTGTTCCGTGCGCGGGTTAAGGTGTCTCGCTCAAGGGCGAATTTGGCAGGTTCGGTCCCGCCGGGGAACCGGCGGCTTCGTCACGTATTCACACCCCCAGCTGGTAAATACACGTTTAATGCTACCGAGTCAGCAGGGGCGAGCGGCGCTCAGAATGCACAATCACTCCAGGTGATTCACTTTGAAGCAGCCCCGGTGTGTGTGTCTGTGTGTGTGTGTGTGTGTGTGTGTGCGAGCGGCCCGGGGGAAGAGTTTCAGTGTCGGCTCACACCGTATGAAAGACATCAGCGAGCTTTTAAAGGGTTAAGGGTAAAATAGTGAGAGCAGAAGGAGAAACGTGGAACTTTCTGTGATGTTTGAAACCTGGAAGAGGAGCAGTATTTCCTCTGGAGGTCATATTTCACTCTTGAATTAAAAAAAAAAACAAAACATGAGAATTTGAAATAAAAATCACTTTTGAGCTGAAATGAAGCAAAACCAACATTTTTTATTTGATGCTTGTTGTAAAGCAATATTAGAAAATAGATATTCATGATTAAATGTATAGAATCAAAAGAACTGAGTGATTTTATTTAGAATTTTTGGTTTGTGGAGCAAAATTTAATTAAATCTGGGCTTTTTATATCGCTTTTTGAGACTTTCTCCATTTTTTTTAGATATGACTGTTGTGAATTGGGGTAGAAGGTGCATGAGTGGATGAATTTATTTTGTGAAGTGGTTTGATAAAATCATGAAAAACAATGAAAACAATGAAACATCAAACTGCTTGGTATAAATTCCAGATGTTTTTAATGGAGAGGAATGCACAGCAGTGATCACAATGACACAATCCAGACGTTTTCATGACCCTGGGATGGTTCAAACCTGCAACACACACACACAACACACACACTCACACATTTTCCCTGTTTTAGCTGAAAGTCTGATTTCCAGTCAGATGAGATAAATGCTTCTCATCGCCGCCGCCGCCATGGATTTTGGTGCTGGTTCGCAGCAACGTGGTTTAGATACAAAACAAACTATTGATTGGTGGAGACTTTTTGCCGACTCGGTGTTTTGCGGCGACATTCAGCGATTGTACCGGGAGGACGGCGTCGGCGAGCGCCGGTGCTAATTTCCCCGCTGACGCAGGAAGTGCAGCCGAACGCGAGGACTTCCTCATTCTGGCGCTGATGCCGTTACCATGACGCTGCTATCATTACCGCCGCTCTGCTCTTCTTCCATAAAAATTGAACACCACAAGTGCACACGCCTCTTCTCTGGGGATGCTCAGATGCATCATGGGAAATCTATAGAAGAGCCAAAGGTGATGTAGATAAGGCGGTTCGAGGAAGTCTGGACGTATCTAACTCACAATTACCACCAACCAGCAGAGAGTGTGTGTGTGTGTGTGTGTGTTTATCTGAGGTGAAAACTTTCATTTTTTTCATTTTATCAGTGTCAAACCATCAAATGCGTTTCCTCCTCAAGTTTCCGGGTTTCAGATTTGAGGATAATTCGCTGAGTGTTTGCCTCGCCGCGGAGTTTTGTGCTTGATGACACTGCAGATTCAGGTTCCTGCGCGTGGTGAGGTGTGTGTGTGTGTGTGTGTGTGTGTGTGTGAGCTGCTTGTAAATGATGTTTAAGCAGCAGCAGGCGAAGTGAGTAACGGGAATTTCTAAAGCGCCCGGGGTGGAAAGCTCCTTTTACTGCATTTAAATAATCAGCAGCGCCGCTGCTCTCGCCGCGTCCCGGCCTCACCTGAAATGTGTGTTTTTGCGTCTGATTGCATTTGAAGTGATTTCTGATTCAAAGCGAAGCGAGGAAACACAATCCGCCCCGAACAAAGCAGCCGTCGTCATTACACCCACACTCTAGATGCTCCTGCACGCACACACACACACACACACACGTGCGCCCACACACTCGCACAAACTGCCACTCGCCTGCGTGCACAAAGCTCAACTAACTGTTTGCAGAATTGATTTCTTATTTAATTACCAGACAAGCAAATTAGTTTAAATGTGAAATCCCACAGCCACTCACGGGGAATTAAAGTGCTTCCAAAAGTTTTCAATCGAGAGCAAAACGAAATTTTCTCTCACGGTGATTGGTTATGTCGCTGAGAGGAAGACTTTATGGCTCTTTTTTTTTCCCCCAGATTTATGTATCCAGCAAACACAGCGCCTCCCCGAAGAGAAGCAGAAGAGCTTCATCACGTCTTTAATGCTGAATTCAGAGGAGGATGCAGTGCGTGTTTTGAATTAGTGCACCTTTGGTGGCTGCTGAAAGCCGCTTCTTTAAGTCGTCAGTGGATGAAAGAGGATAACGACGGCGTCGGTGACGGCGGTGCCTTCAGGGACACGACGGATGCATGAGTCAGATTAAATGGTAATCTGGGAAAACACAAAAGAAGCGTCTCAGGCTTTTGTTTTCCAGCCGTTTACTAATGATAATTTCATGCAAGTCAAGCATGTACAATTAAACTATAAAATGCATTCAGTTCATATTCCCAGGAAGAGTTTTTAACCCTCATGTGAGAAAGATCAGGAATCTTTTTTTTTTTTTATAATCTTGAACTCACATCAAACAACTTGCAGGTGAACTTCCTGATTACTGAACGGATTATTTCCTCGGTCAGCTGATCAGACCTTTCCTTCTGATCTG
Source organism: Salarias fasciatus (assembly GCF_902148845.1). NCBI lineage: Eukaryota > Metazoa > Chordata > Actinopteri > Blenniiformes > Blenniidae > Salarias > Salarias fasciatus. The sequence goes on from NC_043765.1 coordinate 3,700,745, forward strand.
AGGATCAAAATCAACGATGTTAAGTAGATTAGTTTTAGTCTCTGACTGTTTAGGTGAGGTTTTTTTTTAGTCAAAACAGAAACATTTTGTTGTATTTTGGGAGTGTGTTTTGGCGAGCCATTGAAAAAGTAACGTCTTGAAGATGTGTAGACGGCGGAAAGCACAACTTTTCTTTCACACTTTTCACACACGACCACAACACACAGAGGTTCTGAGTGCCATAATAAGTAAACCCTCAATAGAGCAGGAGCCCCATAAAAGCACAAAAACCAAAAACACACACAGCACATGTAAACATGCATATACACACACACATACGCATTCACACACACACAGAAAGGAAAACGCTACCTAATCAAGACGTGATGAGAAAATGCATGTTCGGCTTATTCCTCAGTGTTTTCTGTCAAACCTGAGAATCTGATTTAGTGTAAATTAAGACAAAAAAAAAAAAAAAACATTTTTCTGTGTTCATTAGAAAACGAAAGCCTGCTGTTGCCCTGTGCTTTATCTGTTACTCCAGTTACTTTGAGGTAAAACCTTGTGGATTTGTGAAGCAGCAGCAGAACTTTACAGAGTCAAATCCAATAAGCTCGCTGGGTCCATGTTTCATTTCCGATCCAGATCCAGATGTGTGATATTTCCAGGTCTACATATGAACAAAATGCTCACGTTTATCCCAGCAGAAAGCCTTTTCTCATTTAACCGTGACGGAACGGGCGCTGCAGCGGCACCGATCAGTCCGACAGATTCATCCGTCTCCTCTTCTCGTATTGCCGTTATATTCTCGCCGCGCCGTCGCCGGATGACTGACAGCGTTTTGTGTCTTTCTCCGCTTTTTTATTTTGCGATGAATCTTTCTGAGCGCGAGGCGACATGCGGCGGCACTTTCTCACCGGAGAACTGCTCGGAATCGCAGAAACCCGATTGAGAAAAATAAGATCCAATTACTCCTCTGACAATGGGAGAGGGGAGTTGTGGGTATTTGTGACGTGGGGTCATCATTATTCGCCGACAGCTCGCCGGGTTTTCGGCGGCGAGCGACAGACAGACGGACGGAGCGGAAAGCGCTGAGTGGAAGACGTCGCCGTCTTCCCCTGATTGTGAGCGCCGCTTCCCGCCGCTCCGGTCGGCGTCGCGCCCGTCCTCCCGGTTGTCGAGTCATCACATTTCCGTGGAAGATGAGATTCGCCGTTGCCACGAAGACTGATGATCCCCTTTAACCTCGGCCGCTGAAGCACTTTCCCCGCCTCGAAGCGGCAGCGAGCCTCTCCGTCTGAGCCGTCGCAGGGCCTCTTGTCTCCGACGCTGAAGTGCTGTTGACTTTGAGCGTTCCAGTCTGGGGAGGTCGCCATATCAGCTGAGTGACTGGAGGGGGGGGGATCATTTTCTTCAAGTGTTCTCAAAGTACGCTCAACAATCGTCTCCCAAGGGCGAACTGGATGGCGCTGTCAGACTCGTCTGCCTTTCTCCGCTTTGTTGGCTCGGAGCTCGTAACACACTCAGGAGTGTCGGGTTAATGCTAATCTCTCACATGGCTGCTGGCTTTGATTATCTCTCTGGAACGCTTTCTAACTGTATGTCTGTAATACTGCTGTTATTGGTGTTTTGAAAAAAAAAGCTGTTAAAGGCGTTAAAACAGACAGAAAGGAGGAAGAAAGTAAGATCTGACCCATCGATGGGTGGGAGTGACTGAATGTCTTCCTGTCTAATACGTCTCAAACACAGAAAAATACACATTCAGAAACGTCTATAATGAGAAAGGCCATGCTGTCAGTGGTAGAACATGCAAACACAACACATTAAGGCTGGCCAGGCAGGGAATCGAACCATGGATTCTCGCCGTGAGACCAAAGTGTTTTTCACTCTAAAGATCTGCCTGAATACTGATGATTGATTATATATTTCAGTGATGCACCAATATGGGTGTTTTTAATTCAGACTGTCAGTAGTTGTTCTTTCCACTGTGTGTGAATCGGAGGTCGGAGGTCGGAGGTCGGGCGGGGGCTCGTCTGCATGGGAGCCGCGGCGCTCCGGTGTTTGTTGGGATTAGCAGATGGAGTTCCTCACTGGTCCCGTCGGGTTGTTCATCAGCCGCTGCCGAGTCGGCGATTTTATCGGTTCCTGCTGTCAGCAGCGTTTATCTTTTAGAAACCTCCAGCCGTTATCGCGCCGCGGCCGCTGAGCGTTACCCACAGTTCCTCCCTGCGCAGCGCCCGTCTCATTTTCCCTCCGAACGCGGCGTCTGGTTGACCTTACATCCCTCCTCCCTTCACGCTCGGGGGAAGAGCTTTCACCTCAAACCTAATGAGTGATGGGATTTTTACTCAGGCCCGGCTTACATGACGTTTTCTATTGAGGACCCAAAACTTTAGCTGCTTCTTATCAGTCCGATAAGCGAAACTGGTCCAATATGAACAGAGGATATTTATTTCCGTCTGGTTCCCAGGAGTGTGGGTTCGGGTTGATTTAAGTTTAGGGAATGTGCAAAAAACCAGTTATATTTAATGCCATTGTTCTGATAGTTTTGATTTAAGCAATTTAACAGGAGTGACGTGACTTGTGTTGTTTTGCACTTTGCCAACTCAAAATATCGGCCATCAGCCTCAACATTAGCACTGGATATCTGTTTAAAGAGAAACCTGGAGACAGTGAGTTTTTGCGTTTTACAGCGGAGGTCATCGCCATTTCAGGTCAACCTGTTGACTGAAGTCGGCTTTAACAGACCACTTTCGTTAAGAAAGCAATGTTTTGCTTTACAATAAGCAGTTAAAACAAGAGTTGAATGTTGAAAACACAGTGAGAAAAGCTGCAGACGTCCTCTCCATCTCAACACGGCAGGATTAGACAGACTCCAGCAGACACAGCCCCGCGTGTATTCATGTTTAATTTGCATAGAAATCATGCTCACAAACAGATAATTATAAATTAGGAGCAGCCGCACTTTGCGGAAAGACAATTCTAGGTGAAAATGAAACGTATGTGACAGGAAAAAGAAATAATCTGTTTGGACTATTAGCTAATTTTAGTCAAGCGATATCGCTTGGCAGCCTGCACGGCGGCCTGTAGTACGCCAATCAGAGGCATTGTGCACTTAATCACCGGTAATTAAAAGTGTTTGCTCAATTAAGCTCTTGACTTTATTTGAACGAGAAAATGCATTTTTAACCTGTGTTTCTGTAATTTATCTTTATCTGTGAAACGCACTGAAAAGCGTCGAATTGATGTTTGGGAGGCGGAAATGAGGAATTAATGACAATGTAGGAGCATTAATAACCTCGGGAACGGAGGAGTCTACCAGTTATTGTTAACAGCAGTTCCGCGCAGCACAAACCAGGTTAGAACACGAGCCGGGGTTTCTCTGCAGGTAAGAAGCCTCGGTGTTTATTTGTGATTTCTTTTAGTGAGACAGCGAGTTTCTTAGGGAATGGAAGATTAAAAGGAAATCACAGCTAAAATATGTTGAGAGGAAGAAAAAAAAAAACAAAAAAACGATAGGGGAGGAATCTCACGGAGACTCAGACAAGAGGGGAAAAAAAAGCCCCTATTCTGTGGGAACACAATGGCGGATGGCGTGCTCCAGCTAAATAAATTATCACGGGGCTATTTTTAAGCTGAAGTGTAAATGCAGTAATCCTTGGAGCAGGAGCTGCGAAGAGCCAACACACAGAAGCCACATCAGGGAATACAGCCCTGCCTTTATCTCCCCTCCTCCTCTCTCTCTCTCTCTCTCTCACACACACACACACACACACACATCTCCATCCCCACATTTCAACCCCAGCCCAGCACCTCTATCTTCTCTCACTTTATCCGCTTCCAGTTTCTCTCCTCTTCTTCTTCTCCTCTTTCTTCCTCCTCCTTTTCTCCCCCTGCCTTTCATATGGTAAAAGCCTCTTTTCTGTGTCGGAGTATTTTGCTTATCGCCGAGCCCTCTGTGGAGACTCCGCCGACTCCCATTGTAATAAACAATAACAGACTGGGGAACAAGACGGGGAGGGGAAACATGGAAGTGGCACGTAAAGAGGCAGCAGTCAGAGGATATTAGGCCACAGCCGGTCATTCTGCACCCGTCTGAGGTCTTTGGGACCCGGCCGCCGAGGGGCCGTGTTCTCCGGCGGTTTGGCGCCGTTCGGTTATTGGTGGAGGGAAACTTGTCCGCCGCCGTTTGGTGGAACGTAATGGACCGCCGTTAATCACCGACGCAGGTGGAGGTTCTACAAGGTTAATGACGGTTTAGCCAACCTCTCAGCTGCGTCGCATTCCGCAGGTATTTATCAGTGTCAGTAGAAAACGAGAGAACGCTGCATCTACTTATCAGATTTACTGTTTTTGTTTTCATCCACTTCTTTGCAGACTTGTTTAATGACAGGAGGACATGGAGTGTTGGTTGGTGGGTTGGTTGCTTGTTTCATTGGACAAAGTTGCAAAATAAACCAAGCACAACCAGTTAAAGTTTCAAAACTGAAATAGCTTAATATACTATTTGTACACAAACATACAAAGACAAAGAACGGTTAAAGATAGTGAAGAGTATCGGGTTAACGTCTCCATATGAATAAAGAGAAAGGATTTAAAATGTAGTATATTGTATATTAATGCACCATTAACCTGAAGTCAGTTTTTAAATTGGATTTAATTTGTTCTTTCCAAGGATGCAAGATGAATAAAAGCTCATTATTATTATTATTATGATAGCTGTAGGTCCTGATCTGTTCGGTCATTAGTAATGTTTCCAGACGCAGCAGGTGTTTAGTATTTTCTTCTATGAAATGTAATTCTAACCTCCGTCATGTTTTGAAAACCAGAAACCACGGAAGATGTTGCTAAAAAAAACAAACCAACCTTCTCTAATTGCAGCATCACGGCAAAACCAGCTTCTAGTGTTTTCCTGTTTCCACGATTCCTCCAGAAGCACGTCAGCGCGCGGATAGAGACACCAGCTGGAGTCAGCATACATGTTCCAGGATAAATGAGGGTCTTGTTTTCGCTGTTCCACTTTTTGCTCTTTTGCATCGGCATCTTTAAGCCCTGAAGGCCGTGACAGCTTTGTGTCAGGAGAGATATCCTGCATGATGGAGCAGCGCAGGAAAGAAATGCTACCGAGCTGGGTTTGACAATCCCCCGCCGAGCCACGGAGGCAGTGTGTGTGTGTGAATGTGTGTGTGTGTGTGTCATGGCATGCGCTGGTAGGTGGCTCCGGCTGCAAACAAACCCAACTTGACACAAGTTATGAGACCAAAAATACTCACAGACTCTTCCTCCTCCCGCCCTGCATAAAGTCGCCTTGTTTACTTAACCTCGCCGGGCTGCGAGGCTGATGAGGAGCTCTGCTTTAAAGAGATAGATGAAGCGGGAGGGAAAACTTCCCGTCAGTTGTTTATGTTGTTGAAATCAGGGCAGGAAAAGAGGCGGGCTCCGAGTTGCAGAATGAGATGACCTATTTTAAACGCAAGCCGAAGAGAAAAAAAAAAAAAAAAAAGAAAACCTCTTATCGGCGCCGCGGAGGCTCCAGCCGTCACATGTATGACGCTCCGGCAGCTCCAGCGCGCTGCCATGTATATTTTAAATACTTCCACACGTGTTTTCATAACTTATCTGAAACGGGCGGAGCAGCTGGACGTCGTCACTTCTGGTCACCGAGTCCAGCGCCGCCTTCTGAGAAGCAGAATAAGAGGTTTTCCTCGAACCGCTGGGTTCAGGTCCACTCCGAGGTCACGACCTCTGACCCTCAGTAAAGCCAGTGAAGGAGCGGAATGAGCTCACTTTGCTCTGATCGTCTGCTTCTTACTGTTTGGAGGTGATGAATGACGGTGAAGCTCTTTAAACGTGGTTTGACTCTTTCTTATCAGTCTTCACGCATTTCTTCCTCCTTGAGAGCTGTGTGGACTCAATCCACACTTCCTGTTTCATCAGAGCAAAATAATCCATTCCCAGTGGACTAAATGAGAGCTTATTCTGAAAGAGATGATCAGTGTGGTCAGATTTTCTTTCATTTCCAAAACTACACATTTTCTCCATAATATCAGCTCAACCTGGCATGAAAGTCCAGTTTAATGTGTTTCTCTTCAAAAATGAGATGGAAGATGCTGGTATTCCTCCTATCATCTCCATTCCAGAGGTAAGCCGAGAATTAACTTCCTGAGATCATCTTGACAAGGCGTTCTCTGATTGAATGATAAACATACTGGCGTATTTTTTTCTTGTCTTACATTCTTTCTTTGCTGCTTCTACTTTAATTAATGAGCAATCGGTACATCGCTGCACCTGTTCGGCTCTTTGTCTCATCATTTGATTTAAATTCAGTCTTCATTTGTGCAACACTTTCAAGTGAAAAACAGAAAAAAACTTTCATTTACGGTTTAGGTTCATGTTACCGTGAAAACGGTGCAGCCAGAATAACCGTTACATTTAAACTTTACAATCGGTCTTGTTGTGGCACAGAGCATCCATGATGAAAATTTGTCCAAATCAATAATAATAAAAAAAAAGTGTTGTGTTAATACTATTAAAAAAAATCCATGTTTTCTTTGGAATTTTAACCATTTCCTTGGCTGTTTGGCCCAGTTGGAGCTTCTTGTGGACCAATAACACTATTAACGTCAGAACATCGAAATAAACCACAAAAACAATGTTTAGATCTCGAATATTTCATCCCAAACTCCCACGATGCATTGCAGCACCACCACCACTACAAAGCCCCTGTTGAAACACATTTATTTTGAGTTGAGGAGTGGTACAGGGGGTAAAATCAATTACAATTAGGTCACATTTGTGAAACATATTTAGGTTTTGTTGGACATAATATGCTTTAATTAGGAAAACAAAATGTTAATGTGTCAACTCTAAGAGGGGCTTGAATCGGTTTTTTGAGTGCAATTTGGACCGAGGAGTTGGATAAATCTTTCTTCACACACTCTTCATCACACGTTGAATTTATTTCCACGGATTTGTTGAAAATGAAAATATTCCCAGGATTTTTACCTTTCTAAACCACGTCTGAACGTTTCCCAGCAACAGGGAAACACCGGCAGGTGATGGAGGACGGCTGGTTAGGAAGTCACGGGTGTGAGCCGGAGGGAAGGGGCGGGACGGGAGAAACGGGAATGTCTGATAATCCACACGTCTGACTTCCCGTCTCAGAAAAGCCGCTCATCTGTTGATCGCACCAAACTGCAGCTCCTGGAGGAAAGCGGAGCTCGGGTTGTGTGAACGTTTGTCTGCAGCCACCCGAGAGGGAATCGCCCCAAAGAACGCCTGAATAATTGATCGACTCTCATTGTGTTTGGTACGGAAACGTGATGAGTGCAGCGTGTAATTGGCTCGCCGAGTCTCCTCCGCCTCACACACACACACACACACACACACACCGTTGTGATTAAAACCAAAAAAAAAAAAGAAAACTTACTAAAATTGTAATTTCCAGTCAGATGTTGGAGCCGGCACGCGCTCGCCATTCATGTCAGGAAGCCATTCACACTGCGCGCTGTTTAATTTAGGTTCGGCCGATTACAGTAATTACCTTAAAGAAAAGATTTGCCGGAGCACTTTGCCCTTTCCCGTCCTTGAAGAGTGAATCGGCGCTGGCGGGAGGCGCCGTCATGCCTTTCCTGTGCGTCTCCCTCCTCGCGGACTGGAAATATGTTGTGGTGGAGGGTGTGAGCGCGGCGTGGGCTCCATTGTTTGCTGCAGTTTTTCTGGCGACAATAATCTCTTTGATCGGCTGAAAATGTTTTTGCTATTCATGTAACCACGGCGGTAATCTCAAACTAAACCACCGCTCTTGTTTAGAGGGTGTGAGGGTGCGCGTGCACGTGCGGCAGCCTGGACGAGCGTAATGACACCAAATTAGATTGAAAATACGGAGTGTGTCGTCGAACTGCACCTCTGGGCTCCGTGCCACCTCGCTACTGTGTGTGTGTGTGCATGTGCGTGTGTGTGTGTGTGTGTGTGAGACGGTGTAAACTACCCATGAAATTAAGAGTTTTTCGTGCAAATGTGCCAGTTTTCCTTCTGCGCGCGACGACGCAAACTACCCTTGAAATTAAGACGTAGACGTTCATGTGTGTGTGTTCATGTGTGTGTGTTCGTGTGTGTGTGTGTTGGAAACGTAGCCGAGCTCTGAGTCTTCACTCCGTCCCCTGAAGACGGGGCGAGGAGGGGGACTTCAACATGCTGTCAGCTCGTCCAGGCCGTCCTCCGACTGTCCCTCCAGACTCGCCGGCCGGTCGTTGCTTCTTCTCTTCCTCTGACTTTACCTGCTTTGGTTTGTGGCTTCAAGGTCGCTGCGACCTCTGCCGACTCCTTCGCTTGTAAAAGATATTGATTAATTCCTGTAAAGATTGGTTATTGATCATTTCCTCGATAGAAAATGGATTTGTTGATTGAGGTCGTGTTTTGACCCTGATCCGTGACATGCGAACAGGCACTTGCTCTGTTTCTCTTCATTTGAAAGCGTGAGCTGCTCCGATGCAGATGAGGAACAGTATCTGCAGGGACGCTGGAGGCTGATCACACATGCAGGACGTCACATTTTCCCCGTTGACGCAAAGAAGTCGCAATGAGAGCGGTGTCTTTCAAAAACATTCCTTTAAATGTTTCCGGCGACTCGTGGAGCCGACGAACAGAACAGAAATACTTCCTGAGAAGAGAACAAGAAGACAAACGGCTTGTTTTGACCTGAGAACATTTGCAGTGAAAACTCCGGGTTTGAAAACGACGTCGGTTTACGCGGAAACGGCAGAAACACTGAAAGCCATGTGGTTGTCATGCCAGGCCACAAGGTGGCGCTGTTTCGGTAATGAAAGCACACAGCGTTGTTTCCACTGAAGTCTGCGGCTCGTTTCGCTGGAGCGTTTTAGAAATTTGTACCGTTTCCTGGAACTCGGCGGAGAAGTTTTGGGGACTAATTGTGAGTGGATCCACGTTAAAGGGCACCTTTAGCTCCTGAGACAACAGCCGCTTTGAAAAACAACTCGCTTTTTTTTTTTTTTTAACACCCAGGGAATAAAAACAAGTCGTTATCTGAATTCTTCTTCCCCCTCCTGAATAGTTAGTAGACTCTTCAACACGACATCCGCTGCTTTCAGATTCTTAACTTAGACGACTGCGGAATCTCAATCTCATTGTGTTTTGTTTTTTTTTTTTTGTTTTTTTTTTTTTTTACTTTTCATTTAAATCTGAATGAGTTTGACTCACAGTATCAGGCCGCGGTGTTTCTACCGTTCTGTTGTTTCTGTTTATTTTGAGCTCAGTGTGTCAAAGAGACCACTGTATAAAGTCACAGTCGCTCTCTCCCTCCACACACACACGCACGCGCACACACACACACTCTTGCAGGCTGTTGTCGGAGAGGAGGCTGCCTTGTCATCACATGCTCCGACTGAGCTTTAAATGTCACTTGTCTCTCTCCGCTTCATCTGCCTGACTCATCCTCCTTGTCTTCACTTTGCATTTGAAGTGCTTGTGTGTGTGTGTGTGTGTGTGTGTGTGAGAGACACTGACATGTGCTGCTGTGTGTGTGTGTGTGTGTGTGTGTTTGATGGACACGCTGCTGCCGCTGCTCTCCACCTCCTTTTGTACGGCGCCTGCAAGCACAATGATGCCCACTGCATTGATTTTCCCCCGTGCCATTTTATAATTATGTCTCCTCTTTTTATTCGTCCCCCCCTTCCTCTCTCTCTCTCTCTCTCTCTCTCTCTCTCTCTCTCTCTCTCTCTCTCCCTCCCTCTCTTTTATCCTGTCTCTCTTATCTCCCCCCTCTCTCTTCTATTTTTCTAATTCCATCCCCTCGATCCATTTTTATGCCTCACTGTGCCCGTGCTTGTTATCTCGGCCCTTTCTCTCTCTCTTTTTTTCCCCCCTGTTTGATCTCAACTTCTTAATTTCCTCTCTCATCTACGTCACTCTGCTTGGGTTTGGTTTTTTCTCCCCTCCTCCTCCTCCTCCTCCTCCTCCTCTCCTGACCCCTCCTGCGATGGCCCTTCTGTTTCTATCTTGTTTTTTCTGATTTCCTCCAGCGGCGGCGGCGGCGTCCCTCCCGCCTCTCGCCCTCCACCCTTCCCTCCGATGTTTTCCTCCTGTGAACTCCTTCTCCTCTTCTTCTTGTGTTTTGTGTCTGCAGCCTCTCTGGAGTGCAGTCCGTCTTCGCCGTAGCGCGACGCAGCGGGACAAACCGTGGATCACGTCGCTCGGACTTCCTCCCGGACCGACCACCGCTCTCCTCCGTCTCACACCTCCGCTCCTCCACCTCTCCAAAGATCCCCACTCAGAAACACAGACTTCTAAAAAAAATCAGCTGGATGCGTTTTTTCCCAGCCGCTCCTGAAAGACTCCCACCGTCGTTTCCACTCCGGGCCTCCGGTCTCTGCTCGACCTGGAACTCCGTCTCTCTCTCTCTCTCTGTCTCCGCTCATCCCTGGACGGCGCTCGTATTTACAGTGTAACTCTTCATTCTGTAACATAATAGCGCATGTTAGCGCCGCCATCGTAGCACTTTACCGTGGTCTTCCTCCCCCCTGGACCCTCCTGGCGTTTCAAGACGTCCCCTCTGTCCCTCTGTCCACGGCAGGACGCTCCACACACCCGCCGCCGCCACCTGTGTGTGTGTCTGTGCTCCTCTTTGGCTTCCGTTGTGTGTGTGTGTGTTGGAACTCTTCCCCCTCGTCGTGCAGTGTGCCGCGGTCTGAGAGCGGCTCGCCGTGGAAACCCGTGGTTAGCGGCGCGGCGTTCGGGACGGTTAAGTTTTCTCCCTCGCTGTTGTGAAAAACAATCCGAAGGAGACGAAGCAGAACCATAGAAAACACGGGATGAACTGCGAGGAGGAAATTCCCTCTTTCCGTAAACTAATTTGGCAACTCAAGAGGGCAGCGGGAAAACAGAAAGAAGGGGAGGGCGACGCAGGAAGGGCTCCCTGAACCAGGAGACGCTTTTAATGAGGAGCGAAAACCGAGAGAAGACGTCACAGATCACAGAGGAAGAGCCCTCTCCATTCCCCCGACCCCTCGTCTGCTTCCCATCCCGCCGCTTCAGACTATTTTTAGATGAAACGTCTTGAAAGCCGTGTGTAAAGCAGACGTGACGCTCGTCACAGAAACGCTGCGTGTCAGTCATTTTTAGGAATCCTCGCCGTCGTGTCCTGATAGGAGGCTGGGATGTGAATAACGGCCGCTCACTGTTGATGTTGTAGCACCTATAAAAGCACATGTGTCTGTAACGAAGCAGCTGCGGCCCGGGCCGCCGTCATCCTCTCCTCTGTAAATACACGATGCAAACAAACCCCGTAGCGGAGCGGCGGCCTCTCGGCGTCAGCTGCTCCTTCTCTCCACGCCGGACTGATATTTATCAAAAGCTCATATCCAGGCTGCTGTGGCGGGAGCCGTTGTCACGGTAACAACATCTTTTCTTTCCTGTCAGTCAGAGGAGCATAAAATAGCTGCTGCCGGTGGGAGGAGGGGGAGGACCCGGGGGTCAGCGGCCCCGAGTCGCGGCGTTTTAATGGGATTCCGTTTGAGCGGCGCTCCCTCGGCGTCCAGACGTCCACCGTTTGGACGGCGGCCGCGTCCTGAAGCGGCTCGGACCGGAGAGCTGATTGAATAGTATTGATCAGCTCTTCGGGACGAACAGCCGGTCCTCCAGGAGTCCAGACATCTGGGGGACTGTGTGTGTGTGTGTGCGTGTGTGTGTGTGTGTGTGTGTGTGTGCGTGCGCGTGCGCGTGTGCGTGTGCGTGATGGTCGCAGAGGGATGGAGCTGTTCGGGGTAAAAACACAAGTGGCTATTTCACGGCCGGCTGGAGACGCCGTGTCCGTGTCTGTCAGGGCCACAGGAGGGAGGCGGAGCCTGAAGTTTGGGATTTTCTTCTCTCCGCTTCGTCTCACGCCGTAGAAAATGTGCATAACTAAACCGGGGGGCGCGGTTCGGAGTCGAGGGAAGCTGCAGAGACGGGACTCTGCCTTCAGCTTCACTGAAATATGTTTGTGATCACAAGTGAAAGTTCATGGCTGAACATTAAAGTGTAGCTAATAAACTGTCTTCCAGTGTCAGTTAAATCCTCCGAGTGAGACAAGAGTGAAAATGGACGAAAGTCGGTTCATTTGTGTGTCTTGATGGAACCTTGAAGTCCGTTCTAGAATATAATCCAGTCTGAACTTCCTGTGATCGTCTCATTAGCATATCGCTCCTGACAGTGAAGCGCCGGAGATGCCGCCGAGAGAATCACACACACTCACACACACACGCTGAACGAAGTGGTTTGGGTTTGTGGTCCGGCTGTTCCTGGGTCGCCTCCCTCCAGAAGTACAAACAACTGGGCGAAACCCAACTTTATTAGCTTCACACAGGAAGTGGAGCGACTTCACTCTTCAACTGAGCTAAGATTCAATGTAAACAGGGATTAAAGCGGCGTCCTCCAATGTAACTCATGGCGAGAAAGAAGAAGGGAAAAAAACTAAGATGTTCACTGTTTTGCTCGGAGGCGTCGAGAAGCGTTTAAATTTGCACACAAGAACCCGACAAAGCTAATGTCCGAGTGTTTCCAGAATCTACAGGGAGGCGAACACAAAGCGGACTTCCTCTGATCTCGCTCCATACGAGCGGCTTGCTTTGAATTTCATCATATTTTTGGGGCGCCGGCGCCGTAAAGACGGCGCTCCGCATCCGAACGGCGGCGCTTCAGCGTCTCTGTAAAAGAGCATCCTCGGCTGTCCGATCCAAACGCGACTTTAATCTCTCCAGGTTCGGTAAACGAAGCTTCTTTATGGAAAGTCTCCGGAGGGAAGCCTCGCTCTGGGTTTCTGGGGTGTAAGCGGACTCGCCCCGTCTCCTCGCACCCGGAACGGCCTGGCACGCAGTCCGAGACGCCGATGCACGGTTACGCAAGAGAGCGCCGGTCCAAAACATTATTTGCACAACAGTCCTCACACATGCTGGCACACACACACGTACGCACAAACCCAGACTCTGTGCATGAAACACACACTCGCGTTGCACACTTCATTCTGGATTTGCAGCAAACACACTGAGGTGTGTTGAGATGAAAGCAACACCTCAAACACAATTCAAAGTGAAGACAAACAAACCCATGTTTTTTTTTTTATTATTATTTTTTCTGCCGTGTCGACAGCATGTTCCTCTTCCGGTCTGAATGTTTTTGTATCAGTCGGGCACGTGGACGGAATCTCTGCTCCGGATGAGGTGCCTAGCGATGAGCAATGGAGTCGGTGTCATGATGGGTGTAAATAATAAACGAATTAATCTTAACGGATCGGCTGTTCTGTGTTCATTATCTCTTGTTTTCAGACCAGCAGTGACGTCCCGACGCTTTCAAACTGTGGGAGGTTGCAAGACAGAGTCAAGCATGAGGCCCGTGGGCCGAAGTCGGTCCGCCCGAGGTTCCAGAATCACAAAGAAAACGTTGATTTTTAGAGCAGTTTAAGACGAACGCCTCACAGAGACCCGAGCTGAGAATTCTGCAACGCTGCCATGAAAGAGAGCAAAACGGCATCAACCTCAAAGCCAGGCTGTGTGCATGAGTTCATAAAAAAACTCCCATAATGCAACAGCTATAGAAGGCTTTTAGGGTATTTTACTGTATTTTGCACCAGAAGATGTAGAAGATGTTGAGATTCTAGTCAATTTCAATACTATTTGTTTGGTTTTGTGAATATGTACACATTGTATTTACTTTTCCTTAAAAAAAAAACCCTTCAAAAATCAAATTTAAAGTTGACGATGGCACTGTTTTACTGGTTCGGCCCACTGAGGATGTCATTTGGCTTCATGTGGCCAGTGAACTAATGTGTGTTTGACTCCTCTGTGAAGTGAAATTTGAAGAAGTGATCTGATATTTTCGGTCAGACCGGTTTTCTTTATTTGAGCGCGGCAGCTTCCGTCTGCGCTCTGCGTGCTGTAACAGTATAAATCACAGTCTGTGACTCTGTACAGTCGACTTCCACTGTTTAATGGCACCGGTCCAGAACCGGCTTCAGCTGTTATTATAATCCTCTTTATCAATGTTTCCGCCTCGTTCCTGAGACGTGAAACGTATTTGCATTTCGTCGCTGTTAAAGACTCCAGCTGCATGTGGAGCGAAGCGGCGTCGGGGTCCCTTCTTTGAAGCTCTCTGACCTCTGACCTCTGGGCCGCCTGCATGAGCAGCGAGGGATGAGCGTCTCAGTCGCCCTCACCTGGGCTTCAGATGACCCCCAGCAGGCGGGGAGGGACCGGAGAAATGTGAAGTGGGCGTGGCTAATGAGCAGCAGGCGGAGGGAAAAAGTGCAAAATCGTCTCCGTTATGAAGTTTCTGGTTCTGGGAAATACAAACCGAAGTCTCCAAACAGAACTCTGAGAATCCTACCTGTAGCAGAGTTCGCTGATTAATCTGGTGCCAGAGTTAACTGATTCCGGCCCGGCGGCGTGTGAGGGGAGGGGGGAGAGGGGAGGGGAGGGGAGGGGAGGAGGAAGTGGGTACCAACAGGCATGAGGGATGAAGAGAGAGCGGAGTGCGACAGAAAATCAGTGGCTCTGAGTCGACGGCCTGCAGCCGAACCTGGCTCTCCAGACCCGAGGCCCCGCCCTGTTTTCTCTGCTGTCCGTCCTCGTGTGTGTGTGTGTGTGTGTGTCCTGTCGTTACTCTGTCTCCTCCTCCTCTCCGGCTGCTCCACTTCCATCCATCACTCATTCTGGAAGCTCTTTAATGCTTCACAGAGTTCAGCTGTGTCTATTTCTATATCCCTGTTTTCTCTGTGGCTGTGGAGACTCCTACATGACTCTTTCTTTTTTTTTTTTTTTTTTACCTTTATTCCTCCCTTCATCTTCACACACCGCCGTTCTCTCTCTATTTATGTACCCCCCCCCCCCCCCCCCCCTCCTGCATCGCGCCCGGCTGCTGTGCACAAAGCTCCTCGTTCCCCCGTCTTCCTCCGTCACACGTTCAGCAGGCGGCTGTATGAATTAAACATCTTAGACGGAGAACACACACACACACACACACACACACACTCTGAGGCGCTTTGGAGTGTCAGAAGCAGATAGGGGGACTCTGACCACACACCGGGAGCGTTTGTCTGCCCGTGTGTGTGCGTGCTACACGGCACTTGACACAGCGTCACACAGAGAATCGAGGGTCATCACAGCTGTTCTTCATGTTTTATTTTTGACGTGAAGAAAAACCCGAAAACAGAGGAAAAAAAGGGAAAAGTTCCCGTGCCTTCCCTTTCCTCTCTCTCTCTCTCTCTCTCTCTCTCCCCACGTCTTCTTCCTCCTCTTATCTCCTTTGATTTCTCTCTCTCTCTGTTTTCAACCAGTGGTTTGTGGCAAATACTTGTTTTCTGGCTTTTCATTTTTCAACTCCTGCTCTTGTTTTTGATCTGCTTGCTTTTTCATCCCTCTGTTGTGTTTCATCCATCAGCCTCCCTCCTCCCTCCATCACCTCTCTCTCTCTCTCTCTCTCTCTCTCTCAGCTCCTGTCAGTGTCGGAGCAGCAGATCTCTTCATGTTCTCGTTGAGACGAGGATCAGGACGGCCTGTATCTCTGTGTTAATCACCGTCTCCACGCTGCGGAGGGAAACCGTTGGCGTTAGCTGTAAGGCGGAGTCCCCGTCCCCACCCCCCCCCCACCCCCCTCAGGGGAGGTTAAGCTTTCTTATCAACCTTGGCCGACTGTTGATTCAGATCAGACTGACGTCCGTCCGGCCGCCGCTCGGCTTTACTCTCATTTCCAGCATCTGCTCTTGGAGCGGCGTTATCTTGTTAGCTTTGCTCCGAACAGCGGCGGCACCGCGGAGGATAACGCCGACTCTCGTTACACTGATTGACTGTGGCGGCCGTTCAGCGTTTGAGAGGGTTTTTTTTTCCCTTCACTGGAGAAATTAGAACGGACCTGACAATCGATGCTGGTGTCGATTAATTATGAGTATTCA
Source organism: Salarias fasciatus (assembly GCF_902148845.1). Classification (NCBI taxonomy): domain Eukaryota; kingdom Metazoa; phylum Chordata; class Actinopteri; order Blenniiformes; family Blenniidae; genus Salarias; species Salarias fasciatus. Next base: position 3,716,664 of record NC_043765.1, read on the forward strand.
TAAGCTAACTATACCGAAACCACATCTCACAAAACTGTTTAAATATCTGCTCATATCCTCAGAACCTTCACACTGTTGTGACAGAATCTGATGTAAATAAAGCGTTTAAGTAATTCACATCATCTTAATTGCGTTATTAAGAAGAACCCAAATGTAAATACTTGTAAACTGCTGTTTGCATTGCTAATGTTCAGTTAATGAAAGACTCGTTTCTGAGCGTTTAGCACCAAAAAAAAGAAATGACAACACAAATGTGAAGTTACTTTCTTGGAGGCTGTTTTCAGATGTAAATTAAAAGTAGTACCAGCGCAGCGAACCCGTTCAAACCGAAGGCAGCGTCCTCATGAAGGATTTATTTCTATTTGAGTATTTTTGATGGCGTGCAGCCAGGAGCGGCTCCAAGCGTGGAGTTTTATTCCTCCTGCCAGCTGCTGCTTCTTCTGTAATTCCCTGCAACCTCTCGCCCTTCGATTTGTATCTTCCTGCCCGGGTCCAGCCGATGTGTTTCAATCAGGAGGACCGGTTTGGCGGTCTGCGGGGCGACGCTCCCCGCCGCCGCCGGACCCGCGTTCGTCCGCGGCACGGTGACTTTTTTCCCCGGCACGGCTCACAGCTGCACCGCATCAAGGCGAAGCCGGGGTTGTTTGTGTGTCAGGCAGTGTCAATTATACATTTCATAGCAGCAGAGGGGGGAAAATGAAAGATGCATGCGGCAGACCTGGCTCCCCCGCCGATGTGAGAGCAATCCTTAAGCCTGTCCATGTGTCTGGGCAAATGAGCTCCACAGGTAGTGGGAGAAAATAAATCCCCTCCCCTCTCTGGGCTGTGATGGAACATGCCGGACCCCCCGCCGCCGAGCCAGAACCCGGGGGCCTCCAGCCAGCAGGCGCCACTGAGGATGGAGGGCTGCTGTGAGCTCGCTCATTAACCAGCCCAGTGCCCGACCCTAATGATATCCGCCGCCACCGCTCGCTCCCATCCATCCCCTCGCTTTCACTTTTCACTCTCCCTCCAGCCTTCCTCCCACTCTCCATTCCTCTTTCTCTTCTTCTTCTTCTTCTTTTTTTTTCCACGCCATCTGCCTCTCGTCTCCCTCTCTGGCTCGCCCCCCCCCCCCCCCCCCCCCCCCCCCGCCTGTTTGGGTGGAGGAGTCGGACCCGTCTGCGGCTCCGTCACACTCGCCTTCTAATGAGCAGTCGCTCGGTGTGCCACCAGTTCTGACGGAGCCAAAATGGCCGACACGTTTCACACTGCTGGGCCTTGATCTGTCGGGTTTGTGAGTGACTGGCTTGACGGCTTCGCCGTGGAAAGATATCACGCCGAGGGGAGGGAAAAAAAAATAAAAAGACAAACAAAAAAGAAAAAGAACAAAAACAGAGAAGAGAAGAGATGATGTAACTCGCCGCCTTTGGTGAGAAATCGTCTATTCCTGTTTTCGCTGTTGCTCAGAACTGGGACAGTAAACCGTGTGGCGCTGCTGGTGTCCGGAGGGGTTTAAAGTACGGGCCTTTGTGGGCCTTTGTGGTGGCCTCCCTGCTTTCATCCACTGTCTGTAAGAGTCAGTTTTCATTTAGAGGCTTTTCATTCTGCGATCGGGAGGCGTTTGATGTCGGGGTGTTTTCAGCGAACGGTAAATGATTAACATCAACATCTCCGCTCGCTCCTTTCCTGTTTAACACGGATCAGCCCGGGCTCAAACACACCTCGTGCAGGGCGGCGGGGCGGGGGGGGCTTTCCCCGCTCTGTCCTGCAACAACATCCTGATCTCACAGGAAACCGAAACCTCTGACGACTAATTTATGCCGAACTCACCAGCAGCTGCAGGTGATGGATGGTTTTCAGCAACAAACACAAACACTCCTACGTTGTTGTACAACTGTGCATGTGGGTTTTGGTAACAGTGAATCTAATAAAATTCTCTTGTAATCATTTTCAGAGCTGCATACAAATGTGATTACCAAAGAGGAAGTTACATAATTCCTATTTTTGTCGTGTCTTTGATCCGTAGTGTTGGGATCATGTTCAGCTTTGTGAAAGTTAGTTAAAAGTAATATCTAAAAAGCGTCGCCGCCCGGCGGCTCCGAGCTGTTTTTCACTGTTGTGGAGTGGAAATGATGAGAGACTCGTCGAGGTCGGTCAAGGACTTCATGGACCCGGAGACCAGTTTCCCCTCCAGTGCGATGTGTTTGCATAAAGAGTGTTTCATGTTGTTTCTGTAAAACTTTTGACTCGGTTTCAATGACTCTGAGCTGCGGGTCGGTCAAAGTGTTTTCAGTGTGTCTGAAGTGATGGAGTTCCTGAGAACGAAACACGTTCAGGACCGGTCCTGGATTGTTTTACGCCCTAGACGAGCGTCTCGAATTTTGCTGCACGTTGCAGCTGCGCGTTGGTGAAGCTAACATTAGCCTACCTAGCTCAGGTGGCTAACACGCCACAGTCCATGCTGATGCTAACATTAGCTGACCTCACTGATTCAGGCCAGATCCCTCTATGTGGAGCTTGCATGTTCTCTCTTAGTCTGGGTACTTTTGTTTTATCCCGGAGTCCAAAAGAACGCATCTGAAGTTTTACTGATGACTGTAAACTTTTAGAGAGTGTCTGAGTCTCTGTGATGGGCCGGTGACGTCTCCTGTCAGCCGTCCTGAACCAGATGAAGCAGAACCGAAGGAGGATGAGTGAGTTTGAAGAACACTGCAACAGTTTTTCCAAAGTCATTTGAGGCCATTGGAGCGCAGCAATACTTTGCAAAAAGAAAAAAAATTGAGTTACTTGGCAAAGTCACAGTTGTGTCTTTTAATATAGCTTGATTGTGAAACGGACCCGATATCCCATCTTTGTTTATTTGCATTGACAGTGAACCAAGGAGCACATATTTGTGACCTTGTTACCGCGGTAACCCAACACAACGATGTAAACAAAGATCAAATCTCAGTCCCAGTAACGCAGGAATCTGCCGCTCCGCACCTGATGAGCAGAACCTTCCTCGCCGCCGCACCTGGCAGTTTATCGCAGTTTAGCTGGATTTTCAGCGCAGCCCGCTTGCTCCTTGGCCGTTGCTGCGCTCCGGTTGATCTTTGTAATGATGTTTTGACAGTGTGATTGAGGCATGTCGCCGCTGTTCGCGCCGCCACCAGTCAGAGAGTGACAGGTTATGAACCTGGCGGATGTGGAGGTGTTGCCCGACTCTGCTGCCTGTGCTGATCAAACACATTCACTCCAGCGCTGCAGCCACCGGAGGGGCTCCAATTATTGGTTTTCCAGATCAGTGCGAAAACTATCAATAACGCTGACGGAGCTGTGTGATTGTGGTGCTTCTGCTGCGCCTTGGCTTTGCTGTTTGCACTGTGTGGGTCATAATATTGATGTGAGCACTTGAACAGCTAATGAAAAACAGCAGACAGGTGCTGTGAAGGGGAAGTTAACCGAAGCGCCAGCAAACAGGAGTTTAGTGAAACTGTGACACTAGCTCTTTTGAAGGATGATATCTTTCTCAGTGAAAAATTAGGCCCCATTTATACAACAACATTTGAAGTGATAGCCCATGTTTTCATGTTGTTTTATGATTTAGATTGACCAAAAACATTCTTGAAAATGGAAGACTGAGAGGAAAAAAACCAAACAGTTTGGTTCATTGAATCTGAAGTAGTTCTGAGACGCACAGATGGGAGGGTCAGAATCTGGCGTCAACAGCTTGAATCGACGGACCCAACCTGCCTGGTGTCAACAGTCCAGACTGGTGGTGCCGCTGAAACGCTGAGGCCAATGTTTGCTTGGCTAACGTCGGGTCTTTTAGCACCAATCAATCACGGCGCGAACGCCAAAGCCCGAATATTGTTTCTGACCATCTGCACTTCTTCATTTATTTGGTAATAGCTATTTTGGTCCCACAAGTTGGGTTTTGTGAGCGTGACTGAGTGAATTCAGTTCATATTTTGATTGGCGAACAACTTCTTGAAAAAGTACTGACGTGCCTGTCTGCTGCAGCACAGCGCGATGAATTAACTATCGTCATGATTTTAAGCATGTTTGCTAACTGTATGCATCAGCTGCTCACTCCTATGTTCCACATATCTCGTGATTTTCATTAAAATAAGGATACCATTCTGGTAAAAGAATGTCTTTCATGAGAAAACAAAGCAGTCTTTTTGTTATTCAGAGTGGAAGACTTGCTGGAGACAACAAAAAAGGCATTTTTTTGCTCTTTTAGACTTTGTTAACATGACCAAAACCGTGACATACGGTGATTAACTGCTCAGAAAAAAAGCAATTTTCTGCCTTTTCTCTCTGAACAAGTGGCATTTGTTCATCAGACAGTGTACAAACAACTCTCACGTTAAAAATAACCTTTGGCGCGTCTTTACAATGAAGTCTTTGTAACGCAGCAGATGAGAAAGGTGCAGAAGAATTTCAAAACTAAGAAAGGATCTTCACTCTTCTAAAACAATGGCAACTAACTGCAGAAAAACGCTACAGTTCATTGTGTTTGCACTTAATTACAACGTACAAAGTAACGATGCAATTCATGGACATCTTATTGTGAAAGAGTTAGCATGAGGGGGAAAATAGTTTGATCCATCAATTTCGATACCAGTGAAAACACAACTTTCTGGAAACACTCTGACTCCTTCTCCATGCAAATAGATTAAATTGGACAGTCCAACTTGGTCATCCGTCATTTCATGAATAAATTCTATCAAGTTAATAGAAAGACTTGGTCTCAGTTTTTAAATTTCACATTGATTTCACATTTAATGATTTCTGACCACCATAAAAAAAATGTCCCAGATTTTTGTGTGCTTCATATCGTCCATATAGACTGCAGCATTTGCTTTAAAACACCTCACACTGGAGGCACATGAAGGCTAAAAGTGGGTAAGTGTTGTAGTGCTGGAGGTGCATCCATAAAAACAGCATGTTTGGATGTTGAACCATCACCTGTGATTTATTTTGAATTTTTGTTCACTCCTGCATAAAAACTGCTGTTCAATAGATGGCCCAGGCAAACAATTCCCCGTCTGATCACAGTCGGGGGTCTTTCTGTGTGGAGCTTGCATGAATTTTTGCATGAATATGTCCTGAAAAGAGCAATATAGTTAAACCTATTGCAGCAAATCACTTTATAAATGTGTATCCAAACTTGCACAGACCTCATAGAAATGTGCACAGTGCATGTAAAGAATAGCATGCAGCTTTACCACGTTCTTAAATCAACATGTTAAAAATGTGTCTGCAACGTGAAAATGTTGAATAATAAGTGTGTCTGCCGGTGCGACCACTTTACAAGCTTCCACATCAGACTACATTTTGCGGCGCCGCCACTGTTTTTTTTGCATTTCTGAGGTCCCAGTGTAACTGTTGCACCGACTGATCTGATGTTGCACTCAGCATGTGAGTCACTTTGGAGCTCAACCGAAGCAGAGCTGTCGGGCACTCGCTGTGTTTTGCATGTGCAATCAGTGTGTGTGTGTGTGTGTGTGTGTGTGTGTGTGTGTGTGTGTTTACTTGTAATCCTGCCACCAAAAAATATCTTCTTCTTCATCATCTGTACATACTTGAGATTGCATGCTTAAACAGGTTGCCACAGGATGTGTGTGTGTGTGTGTGTGTGTGTGTGTGTGTGTGTGTGTGTGTGTGTGTGTGTGTGTGTGTGTGTGTGTGTGTGTGTGTGTGTGTGTGTGTGTGTGTGTGTGTAAAATCTTGCTTCCTCTCACATACGAGCATAAAGTGGCACATGGAGCCGCGGAGCTGACACCCGGTCCACACCTCCGAGGGCGAGCTCGCACCAAACAAACACTCTGAGCCCCGGTCCTCGACGACCCGCGATGACGAACATTCTCCCATCTCTGGAAACCATCCGTGGCTGATTGGCTCCGAGCAGATTTGCATAATGTGTGGGCTGAAATATCGCTGAACAATAACCGCTTCAATATGAACGGGCAGTTTAAGATCTATGGCAACAAAACAGTGAATAAACAACAATCGAAGGAACAGAAGTCACCCTCAGCTCTGATCCCTCAGCTGCAGCTCAATGTCTTGATTGTCTCTCTGGCCTACATTCAGTCTCCAACGTTACACTCTCACATTTATCTCTGAATCGGCCTCTTAATCTCAGCTGGTATGATCTGACATTACCATATTAAATAGAGCACCAAATATGCAGATGACTTCACTTTCTCCTCCAGCGGCGGCGAGCTAAACCTTCCCCGCCTCCTTTTCCTGAACGGTGCTGAGCGAGGGGCTGATTTATCGACGGAGGCCGAGTGTGTGCGCTGGCACGCTCTGGGGGGGGGTGTGAGGGGGGATTATGTAGCCGCAGTGTGATGTTGTTGACACTCCTGTCGCCTTCACAACTTCGACATGTCAGAAGTTGGACGCAGGCCCATCCTGACTGTGTGTGTAAATGCCTGCATTAAGAAGTGGGGAGCGGAGGGGGGTGGCAGACGGGCTGGAGAAGTCAGCGGAGGGGTTTTTGGGTGTGTGTGTGTGTGTTTGTGTGTGTGGTGAGCCAGCTGGCAGCCTCTGGCTCCAGTGTGCTGCCCCCGTGGGGATCCAGCTTGGCCGCCGACTCTGTACTGTGACAGCTGGGACCTGGGTGCCAACCAAGGCACAACTCACAAACACACAACAACAAATAGACACACACACACATACGCACACATGCACGCCCTGGATTGGACAGTGAGCGAAAGACAGGATGTGGCTTCAGAAATTCATCACTGAGTGCTGTTGTGTATTGTTGTGTGATCAGAGCCGTATAGTGAGAGAGTTACGACAATGACCTAATAGGTGCCATTTTCTGTCCGAGTGTGAAGTTGCGCATGCTTGAAGTCTGATATCACAAGTTCAGAATTTTATTTGAGGCTTTTATATTTCCTCTTTAAGCTTATTATATACCTAAAATAAGTTAAATTCTGTGGCATGCTAGGCTAGATTTTGTGCTATCAGAACATTATACAGAAACCCATGCAACGAATACAATCAGCCACATTATCAACAGCTATTCCGGAACAACACCCAGGCATGTCGCCTCAGTTCGATGACACTAATGGGTTAACACAGCCAGTAACCGACGAAAATTAACAATACAGAGACGACTGCTGGACAAAAAAATGACAGAAACCAATGGTCATTGCCGCAATCCCTAAGTGTATGGCTCTGGGTGTGACTAATCAACATCTATTTATAAATATATTAGGTCCCATTTACACGACATTTCAAGTGCAAACATGTCGTTTTGTGTTTTCGTATCAGAACATTTACATTGAAATGATAGAAACGCTGAAGACGAAGTAATTAGCATGCAGTTAGCATGCCAGGCCACCAGTTGTCGCTGTTGCGCTCCACTTCACGTTCGTACAGTGTTTACTTAAAGAGATAGAAATTGCTGTTTTCTCCCAGGTTCTCGTTTCTTCTTCGTTCAGTCACAAATGAGCTGTACTGCTCAACACTGCCTCTGCAGGCGGTCCGTGGTATTACTCCATCTGCCACTTATCAATAAGGCACATGGAAACCAAACATATTAAATACGAAATGAACACAGAAGAGGGAGAGAAACCTCCGTCTGCACATTTAACATCAGGCAAATTTGGGCCTGAGCCATTGAGGGTGAAACCAAAAGATTTAGTGCACATGGAAACACAACAAACAGGAAGGACCGAACCAAGTAAGACAAGACTTGGCTTGAAAAAAATACAAAAACGTGCACACAGTGTAAAATCAGATTCTTTGGATGAGGCTTTGCTTGTGAGAATTGGCCCAGTAGTTCAGCTCAGTTCAGCTTCCCCAAGATCATTCTGAGCCCCATTTTATTGATGGCTGCACATTTTATGTCCATTAAATATGTTAATGAGCTAATAACCCTCATTTTTCATCCCAGAGTTTCGCCATCTGTTGAATTACTCCCCAAGTTTCAGTGTCAGAGGGTGTTGGAATAAGTACACAGATAACAGAATGAATTAACCGCAGTTTGCTTTCATATCAAAAGAACATAAAAAATTATTCAGATTTTGATATATTGAAGAAATAACAGCACAGGTTAATGTTTAATGTGACGTACTTGCAAATCAACGCTACAAAGCTCAGTATCATCCGTTCATTTTTACCCCAAATGAGAGGTTTTCTCAAAACCAAGAGTAAAAATCAAAGCACTCTTTTTTTCAAATGATGGCCATTCCAGGTGACTCGTGGAGGTTATTTTCCTATTTTACCTGTAATTTTTCAGGCATCAGGGAGCCAGAAATGAGGACGTTTCCTTCGTAGCGGGAGGTGGAAGTCATGGCGGTGGAAGGCAGCCGCGAGCCGCCAATGGGAAAAGGGAGGCTGATGGGAGTGGGAATAAAAGAGGTCAATATTCAAGTATTTGTCTCTTTTTAACAACAGAAGAGATCATTTTACAATAACGGTTGAATGCAAAGACTTCCTGTTTCCTGTTTTATGTGTATTGGAGTTTTGTTAAGAGCCGCTGGCACGCGAAACCTATATGCGTCGTGTTATGAGACGAGTAAAGCCATGCTAACCAATCTGAATCCTGGACAACTGTAAACATGGGCCGTTCACGTGTGGCACTTCCATCATATAGCCTATGGTGCTTTTCACACAGTTCCAAAACGATGCAGCTGGACTCAGCCTCATCGTTTTCCATTATGATAGATTATGACCTTGGTGTGGGTGGAGTCATGGCGAGGCAACCAAAAACTGAAGTGGCGTAATTTGTTCTGTCACATGTTCGTCCTGTCGAGCTCCTGCTAAATCCGCCCATCAGCCACCTGAAGAAATGTCTGCCCCTCGTTGATTTCTGTGCATCCACGTCTGATCCTGATCGTTCTTGCTGTGATGTGTTTTAAAAACAACAGGGTTGACTCTTATGGGCGAGCCACTCTCCGTGACGCCGTGTCCTGCCCAGTGGCCAGCCGTCTGCCAATGCCACATTTTCAGCTCGCTTGGAACCGCAGCAGAGCAGGAACTAGAAAAGTATCTGGTTTCCGGCAACTACTACACGTAATGGAAAAGCCTAAGGTCCGAAAAGGCCCAGAAAATGAACCACTTGGCCACAGTTTGTAGGTCATCACGACACAAGTCAAACAACTCAGAGCTGCAAGCTGAAAATTCAAAAAGCTATGAAGTGAAAATGTATCTTCAAGAAAACTTCACCTGTGTTTAAAAACATCGAAACTGTACTGACATTACTCAGATTTAATTTGGTTAAGTTTGTTTCTACTCCACAGATCTTAAATATTCAGGTTTGAACATTCAAAGAACAGATCAGTCATATGGCATTTAGGATGACAAATGGCAGATTGTGTTTTATTGATGTGAAGATTATGAATCCCTGGTCTATAATAATCAGGCCAGATTTTTTTCTCTTTTTCTTTGAAACACAGAGCATTTGGTTTATTTATTTCTGGGGACTTTCTGCAGTTAACTGTTAGCTGGAGCTAACTAGCCGTTACTAGCAGCAGTGATCAATGCTTGCTCTTCCTGCTTCCCCCTCATCACTCAGACTATCCGAGCTGTGGATGCTAACCAGAGCTTCGCTATAATCTCAGATTCCTCTCCCACCTTTAACACTGGCTACCTCCATCCCCTCAGAATCCCCCCATGTCCATACTGCCATGTTAAAACCCCTCTTCCCCCGTGCGTCTCAGTATTCACTCCCCCGTATTGTGTTGAGGGCAATAAAATCACCACATATCAACCTGTAGCAACACCTGAATGAAGGTCAAAGGTCACATAAACATACATTTTTGTTACTTTTTATTTGGTTTTCTTTCTTTGCGAAACAGTTCAACTTTTTTTTCTTCTTTCTTTGCTTTTCTTTTTCTACTTTTTGACCTGGTCTCTCCTCCTCTGCTACCCCCCATCAGCAGACCTCCTCCCCCTCGTAGACCGGCTCCAGGCCCACAGCCCCCCTTCCCCCAGCACAGCATCCTCCTCTGCTCATGTTCCCACTGTCTCGTTTGTCGTAACTTCTTCATTTCTTCTTTCTCTTGCTCTCCGACGTCTCTCTCCTCTCTTCCTCTCGCTTCTTGGCGGCCTGTTTTTGGGTCTTCTTTTTGACCTTCTCTAACTTTGCCTTCTGCCGGTCGTTCATGGAGGCGAGCTCATTCAGTTTGATGATTTGGTCAATGAGAACCTGGATGTCTTGTTTTGTTCTCGCCTTGCTCTCTATCCACTCCTTCTCCTTGGCCATCCAGGTCTCTTCTCTATTTTCAAACAGCTTCAGCTGCTGAACGGCCTTCGCCTTCACCCTCATCTCTCTCTGGACTTGAGCCTCCAGACCCCTGCACCTCTCCGTCCACTGAGCCTGGCTGGTTGCAGCCTGTGCCTCCACCTCTTTCAGCCTGGCCACACTGTTCCTGCTCTCCTCCATGAGGGCTGCCTTCTCTGCCATGAAGTTGGCGGCTGCGTCACAGTTCTCCTGTTTGAGGAGCCTCAGCTGCTTCTCTTGCTCCTCTTGGAGAGCTGAGATTCTTGAAGCCACCTCCTCCTCTCGTCTGGCACAGCAGTCCTTCCACTCTTTCTCAGACGTCCTCAGGGTGTTGATTTCCAGCATGAGCTGCCCCACTCTCTTCTCATGCCTTTCGTGAAGAGCGTTTTCTTTTACCTTTTTAGCGGCCATCACATTCTCCATGTGGGCCTTGAACCTCTCAAAGCGGGTCTTCAGATTATTGAGCTCCACGTCCTTCTTCCTGAGCTGTTTTTCAAGTTTTGAACTCTGGATGTTTTTGTACATCACAGTTTCGTTCAGCTCTTGGAACTCCTCTTGAAGCTTGTTGCAGCTGCTGCGAGCAGTTTCAGCGTCTTCCTTACCTGTTAGGAGGCTTGTGTTTAAGGCCTGGACCTCCTGCTCCATCTCGCACAGCTGTCGGTCCTTTTCCTCCAGCTCAGCCTCCAGTTGCTTCCGTTTGTCCTCTAAGCTGAGGACCCTGGCGTTCAGCTCCTGATTTTCCTCCTGGAGCTTTGCTTTGGCGATCCCGGTCTCTTCTCTCTTTTTAAATTGGTTCAGCTGCTGAACGGCCTTCGCCTTCGCCCTCATCTCTCTCTCTACTTCAGCCTCCAGACCCCTGCACCTCTCCGTCCACTGAGCCTGGCTGGTTGCAGCCTGTGCCTCCACCTCTTTCAGCCTGGCCACACTGTTCCTGCTCTCCTCCATGAGCGCTGCCTTCTCTGCCATGAAGTTGGCGGCTGCGTCACAGTTCTCCTGTTTGTGGAGCCTCAGCTGGTTCTGTTGCTCCTCTTGCAGAGCTGAGATTCTTGAAGCCACCTCCTCCCCTCGTCTGGCACAGCAGTCCTTCCACTCTTTCTCAGACGTCCTCAGGGAGGCCATTTCTAGCATGAGCTGCTTCTTCATCTCATTCATTTGTCTGTCCTTTTCCTGGAGTTCAGACTCCAGCTGCTTCTGTTTGTCCTCCAAACTGAGGACCCTGACGTCCAGCGCCTGCTTCTCCTGCTGGAGCTCCGTCTTCTCCTCCTCCAAGCTGCTGAACCAGTGTTGGAGGTCATTGTATTCTTCAGTCTTCTGAAGGCTGAGGTTGCGGTAGTAGCACAATGCCTCACGCAGCGCCTGTTGAATTTTTAACATGAAAATGAAATTAAAACAATGAAAACAATGAAAATGAAACTTAACATGACTGAGAAGAAGTAAGATAAAGCATAAGCTTATTAAAGTTTACCTTGAAAGACGGGGATTCTCGGCTGACTGCTTGTTCCGTCATTCTCTCCGATTTGCAGCTAAAACATTCAGTTCGCTGCTCCTTCATCTCGCTCAGCTCTCTGTCCTTTGCCCGGAGTTCAGACTCCAGCTGCTTCTGCTTGTCCTCCAAACTGAGGACCCTGACATCAAGCGCCTGCTTCTCCTGCTGGAGTTCTTTATTCTCCTCCTCCAAGCTGCTGAACCGGTGTTGGAGGTCATTGTATTCTTCAGTCCGCCGAAGGCTGGCGTTGCGGTAGAAGCGCAATGCCTCACGCAGCTCCTGTTTAATTTTGAACATGGAAAATGAGATTAAAGCAATGAAAACAATGAAAATGGAAACTTAACATGACTGAGAAGAAGTAAGATAAAGCGTAAGCTTATTAAAGTTTACCTTGAAAGAAGGGGATTCTCGGCTAACTGCTTGTTCCGTCATTCTCTCCAATTTGCAGCTAAAACGTTCAATTCTGTGCTATCACTGTCTCTGCTCTCGTCTGCTCTCGTCTACTCTGCTTTGACTCCTCTGCTCTACGCTACGCTACTCTATGCTACTCTATGCTACTCTAGGCTACTCTACTGTGTTCTGACTGCTCTGCTCTACGCTACGCTACTCTAGGCTACTCTCCTCTGCTGTGACTGCTGTCCTGGTCGCTCGTGCTCGTGAGAACATTCCCTTTGGAACAATTTTTTTTTTTTTTTTGTTATTGTTTTTGGGTTTTTTTTGATTTTGCAGTAAAATATACAATAAGCATGAGCGTGTGAATAAACATTGATTTAAAGGGGCTGTATCATGCAAAATTCACTTTTGTATGTTTTAACCTTGTTATATAGCAATGTACTCACCAAAAACACCCCAAAGCGTTTTTTTTTTTTCCTCCGTGCCTGTGTGTTTGAGCTTTCCTAGTGTTTCTGCTGTTCAGAGAGGCAGCCCCTCCCGCACCGTGAAAACGCTCTGTTTCCCATGTTGACGTCACACAGAGAAGATGGCTCCCCTGAGCCCCCCTCCCTCCCGCAGGCCCTCGGCAATCAGCGTTGCTGCTTTCTGTATCTCCGATTACGGAGATAAACTTTAACCATCGTCTGAAAGCAACAATCAAGCAACAGCATGAAGAGTCTGCGCTTGGTGAGTTTCTCACAGGAAAAGACGTTTTCGCGTGTCTTTGCGTGTAGAGAAGCTGGAGCTAAAGAGCTAAAGCCAGCTAGCGTATTTGTTTTGAAGCGCTGATTGGTTGAAGTTCGCTGTCAGTCAAAGTCCACAGGGGGAGAGGCGGGATTTTCAGTGAAACAGAGCGTTTTCTCTTCCGGGTTTCAGAATTAGCCCCAGAAAATGTTGTATTTCACACAAAATGACTTTTCCTTAGCGCCAAAAATAAACTATTACCATGTTAATGTCATTTCTAGGGTTTGGACTAGCTAAAAGAGCATGATACAGCCCCTTTAAAATACAACACAAGTTCTCATGTCTGGCCGACCAACCCGACAGAGAGCATGAGTCATGGCCAGCAGCAGAGCAGATTCCAGGACACGGCGGTTCAGAGCTCTGCTCTGGAGGACTGGTTCTCAAACCGACACCGTCCAAAATCCGCAGTGAGGAAACAGCAGTTCTGACCTCCTGACCTTCCTTCAGTCCCTTCAGGCGGATCTGGTTCCCGTTTACACAACAATGGCAGAAACTGAAAACCCTGCAGTCTTCATGTTGCTCCACCGGTGGGCGCTGTCATTTGTGTGTGTGTGTGTGTGTGTGTGTGTGTGTGTGTGTGTGTACACCTGTCTGGAACACTGCTGCGTCTCTACAGAGCTGAATCGATCGGGAACAGCTGAAGAACAGACCACCATGGTTTGGTCTATCACTCTGTGACCGTATGAAGCTGTTAATGAGAAATATTTCTCTCGATATTCGTTATGAAGATGCTGCAGCTACACTAACAAATGTGTGTGTGTGTGTGTGTGTGTGTGTGTGTGTGTGTGTGTGTGTGTGTGCGTGCGTGCGTGCGTGCGTGCGTGCGTGCGTGCGTGCGTGCGTGCGTGCGTGCGTGCGTGCGTGCGTGCGTGCGTGCGTGTGTGCGTGTACCATCCATCTACTGCCCAACTTGAAACAGGTTGAAGATGCCTTGAAAAGACATTGTATAGCAGCATTAGTTACTTTTTTACTTGAGTATCCCGTCCTGGTGGTGCTTCAGATTAAGACTCCGTTACGTATTTTCATTTCAGGAAAAGTTTTGCGTTTCCACGGCAACGTTTTGAAAACAATGACCAATCTTACAGAAAATAACAGAAGCAATGAAAGAGATGTCGCGGGCATGCCAGGCCATGAGCTGGCGCTGTTGGTTGCTTTTGTATTTAAAACACACACACACACACGCACACACACACACACCCACACACACACACACACACACACACACACGTAAGTCCAGAGGAAAATGAACCTGGAGTCACGCAAAAACTGTCGTTATTGCCCGTCTACTGATTGTGTGTAGAAGAAATAGCTACCACGGCTGCAGTGTGGATGACCGGTAGCAGCGTTTCCTCCGTTTCCATGGAGACAGACTCGTACGGTTTCACCTTGGAAGCCATTTTCAAAAAGCTGTGGTCGGTTGTCATGTAAGCAAACACGGAAAGCGCTCTGGAAGTTTTCCATTTTCACTTGAAAACAGAAGCTTCCACTTCATGGTGTGTGTTTGTTTGTCTGCGAACGAGCAGCAGTAGAGACGAGCCGCGGACGCTTTGAGTGTTTCTTTATTTTTGCGGTCTTCTCGTATCTTTCTATCTCGATTTGTGTGTTTTTGTTTCTCTTTCCGACTTTGTTTGCATATTTCCCGGAGGTATGTGGAGGAGGAGCAGGACGGGTTCTTAATGGGCCGACTTGGCGCCAAGATTCAGAAGAGGAGTGAAGTGAGAAAAACTGGCTTCAGCGCTTTGTTCGGATGTTGTGTTATTTCCAGGTTAGTGGTCGCGAAGTCCCGCCCAGTTCTGCTCACGGCGCCGACACGTTTCATAATAAAGACTGGAAATAAAACAGCTGAAGAGGAGCGTCTCACACGCAGCTCCGAATATCTGCACTTAAAAATAGGAAGATGAGGAGGGAAAAGAAAACAATAGGGGGAAGCAGAAAGTGACCGTTTGCAGACGGACCTCTGATCTCTCAGAAGATGGGAGTGTGTGTTCGGGCAGCCGGCTGAGCGCTCCGCAGCAGAGTGTGTGTTCTCACCCTGATGTGTTTTGACAGCTCCGAGCCCTCGATATTAAACTGTACTGAAAGTGGAATGAAAACAGCCGGGCTAAAAGGTTAGAGCAGCAGATCAGGGCTTCCTGTCTTTATGAGACACGCTCGCACACAAATGAATTCAATCATTTAGCACCGCATCCATTTTTCACCCGCTCTCCTCCTCCGCCGTCGTTCCCGGCAACGTGATGCATTTTTGACAACGCGAGGGCAGAAAACCCCAACTGCTTCCAGAGAGTGTTTGTTGTCCGTCACTTTCCTCAACCTGGTCACACACACACACACACAGACATGATCAAGTCCAGAAATCAAGCCTGGTGTCCTCTTGGTGTGAGCCAACAGTGCAAACCACTACACAGGTCACAGTAACGGGCCGAGCAGGTGAAGGATTCTGAATCTTTCCACTGAGCAGTGATGCTCAGGCAAGGATCCTCTGGCCTCACACACACACACACACACACACGCACACACACACACTGCCGTCCTCAGCGGCAGCAGGATTCTGGCGTGCGGCGCCGTACTTTCCCGAGCCTCGTCTCGCCTAACTGCTCGGAGCGGCGGCGCTTTGTCGGGACTCAGTATGATTAATCGCCGACTCGAAGCACTGCTCTATTTGCTGCATGTAGGTCGGCCTGTACCTGCTTAACCATTAGCAGGCGAAAACCCGGATGTGTCTGAAATATTTAGAAGTTTGCTCGGAGTTTTCTGGCCGCCAGACGCGGCAGGGCGATGCTGCACCTGGCGTCTGACCAGCTCTAAAAATATTTACCGGCTCCAGAAACGTGGATGTGTGCTTTTTGGTTTTCCTCCTTCTGGAGAAACGATGCAGCTCCAGTTGGTACAAAAAACTTTTTCTTCTATTTACTTTAGTTCACTTTTACAGTTCATAAACTTTACTTGTATCTTCATCCATAAATATAGTTTTGTTTTTCATTTTGAATTCGCTTATTAAGACTGATGAATGATTCAACAGCTGTTTATCATGAATGGAAAATAAATTATGACTTTATTAAAGCCTCATTTACATGATGTTTAAGTAAAAACGCAGAATTTTTGTGTTTTCCTTTCAGGAAAGCTTTGCATTTACATGGCAACGTTTGGAAAACGTAACCGTCTCATAAGCTCAGGCATCGATTATATCACTGTTTTTAACCAGAGCACATAATTATCACAGCAAACAGACATTTTCAGTGATAGTGACAGCGATGCGCCTTCACACACCCTGAGAGTGTGTTTAACCGGAGCAGACGTGTTTTCCTCTCCTCGTGTTGAACGGCGTGTGAAGCTCCGATAAGGACTGAGAGCAGGAGTCACTAAAAACTCCTCCGTCTTGCAGTTTAACATTGACGTCGCTGCTTTATTTACACAGTTAGATCTGCAGCAGCTCCCGCTCATAAATCAGGTAAACTTGAACATATGTGACTCTTTACCACTGCAGATCAACTTGAAATATTTGTATGAATATCTTTAACTAGATTGAATCATTTCTCTTCATTTCAAATCAGTTGTTGATGATGGTCTCTTCAGATTCTTCTATATTATAAAATGTATATTTTAAAAAGTCCTGATCTTATGAGGATTTTCTTTTAAAATCCCATTTGAATCCCGTTATAGTTCAAAATAAATTAAATATTAAAGGTGTAAGCTTTGTTGATATTTTGTTCAGTCGACCATTCAAGAGAAAACGCATCGTTTGATGTTTTAGTTTCAGTAAGTTTTCCCTGAAGTAGCAGCATTTTCAGAAAGTTGCCTTTTCTACCATTTTTCACTTGAAAACGGAAACCGAGCAGCGTGAACGGAGAGCTTCAGCTGAAATCTGACACATTTTGCTTTGACTGTAATTCAAAGTGCTTCATAGTTCAGCTGTTCTTCCCTTTCTGGCTGGTGTGACCTTCTGAACTTCCTCTCTCCTCCATCAGTCAGTGCTAATATGTTTCTGTTTGTTTCCTTCCTCATTTTGAGCGGCGCTGTCTCAGATTCATTTCCCCGCTGCAAGACCCCCCCACCGCCACCAACGCCTCAGGCGTGCACATTATGAACACCGCCAACTCTCAAACAATCACACACTGCTTCTTCTTCATCTCTCCGCCTCTTTCTATCTTTCGGTCCTTCCTCCGCTCTGAGGATCATTCACTTTCAGATTTCTCACGTTAAACCGTTTTTCCTAAATTAAATTCATTCTCGGTAAAAAATTTTTGCCAAAGCTCAATCTTAAAATTGTATAATAACTCTAATAACCTTCCCTTGAGTCTGATGGAAAACCCGGCTGGCTCACATTTCTTCAGTTCTGACGGTTTGCCAGGGATTAATCAGTTTGGAAATCCTTGAAATGTGAGTTTTCAGGGCATCCGGTTGATGGCATGCGTCACCGAGTCGCTTGCCAAGCTGCTCAGGCAGGCTGGAACTACGAACCGAGCGAGGTGAGCGGAGGGGGGGTGGGAGGGGGGGTCATTGGTGAAGGAGGAGACCTGTACTGGCAGCTCCACCACAGATAAAGTTACGGGCTGGATATTAACGGTGCCTCACACAGAGCCTCTCTACCTGAAAGGCCATCCGCCGACTCGGTTTGTTTCTCCGCTCGTCCTCAAGCAGTCGTCCTCCCACCCCGGCTCCTCTCTCCTATCGCCGCCCCGTCTTTGCTCTGCACTCAGTGCACAAGTCTCCACGGCTAAACCGGCGCTCCTGTTCTCAAGCCCTGCTTCCTGTGGCGCTCAAACCCTTAAAACCCCGCTTCATACCAGAGCATGATCTCCGGGCTTATCCAGATTCCCCCTGTTCCTTCCATTTCCTTAATAACTGCGTTTCCTGTAAGTCAGCTAGTCCTGTAGTCTTCCACTCAGGGGAGCCCGGATTCCTGACGCACAGAGGGAAGGATCGCCTCTTACTCATCAGGAAACAGAGCAGAGGGTGTAATGACGGCACGTTCACCTCGAAAATCAACGACTGCACACGTTTCCCTTTGTGCTGCAGCCAAACCTGCAGAGCAGCCTGGAAATGTCCACCTTTATGAAGCATTTTTGATTTAATTTAAATTAAATTAAAGTGCTGCGGTGCTTCTCTTCACACTATGGCTCTGCTGACACAACAGCTCAAGTAAGAATATGTTGCACGTTTTAAATTTACGTCGATGTGGTTTTCATGTTGAGCCACTAGTGGGTGCTGTTGGAGAATATAGACTTATTATTGTTCCTCTACTGAGCATGTGCAGAACAGCTGTCTACTACAGCTGCTCACACAGTGCCAGCGCTTCAACAAAGTAGCATTTCTCCCCGTTTCCATGGAGACAGAGTCAGAACGTTTTCAAAAAGTTCAGCTTTGGAGCTGTTCTCAAAAAGTTGTCTTCAGTGGCTCCGAGCTCCATTGTCATGGAAACAGAGACTCAAAACACTGCCCAAGTTCCTGTTTTCAGTTGAAAATGTAATTTTTTGGACTCAAAATAAGGATTAAATGTTGGTTTAACTCATGATTTTTAAAACAAAGGATGAAAGTTCTTCATTGTCGTCTCTTAAAAACGAAAACCAGGACACACTCAGATCTTTTCATTAAGTTCTGTTTGCTCTCCTGGTGACATTTATCAGAGGGAGATAACCTGCGTGAGGCTTCACTCAAATGTTTACACGACTACGACGATCGGAGCTTCTGAAAACACAACTTTTTGAAAACGTGCCGCCTCCACCTCCGCATGTTTTCTCCCTCCGGAGCAGTTACTTCTCGCTGTTTTTACGCTCAGGAATCCAGATTCTCGCCCGCTGGGTGAAACGAGGAGCGTTCCTCAGACTGTAGCTCCTCTGGCCTCGGTCACTCCTGAACCTTTGTGAAACCGGGACTCATCCGAACTTGAACTTTCGTCGCAGCCTTTTATCAAAATGTCAGATGAGAACAGGAGCGAAGCCCTCGGATAATGAAGCAGGATGAAAGAAGAGGCAGCAGCAGTCGCTTCTCTCGCCACACAGCCGAGGCTGCAGACGTTGCAGCTGAAAACGCATCGGTTTTTCACAAAGCTTACACACTCCCAGTAAATCTGGCCACACTTAAACATATTCTATTGAAATGTAAGATTATTCTGGCAGCAAAAGCAAAGTTAAATCTTCCCTTTGACGTTTCCTGAAGATGTGAGATCAGACTTTAAAAGGCACTTTTCGGTTGGTGTTTTGATGTGCAGGCGCGAGCGGACAGGCCGTCACGTTGCGGCCGAGTGCAGAGGCTGTCGGCCCGCCTGCGGTTAATGCTGTCCCCCATTGACACGTGCATGGGAGCGGTGTGAATGGATGCTGGAGTCGTGCTCTAATGCACCGGCCGGGGAGTTGTTTTAACTCGGCCTGTTTGCCAAACACATCACCGCCGTTATGTAAGCGCTAATGGCTTCATTGTGTGCATTTTCCCTGTGATGTGGGCCATTGTTCGCCGTTAAATTCATTTAATTGGATGGATCTGTGTCCTTGTGCGAGCGGAATGTATAAGTGTGAGTGTTTGTCTGCGTTTGATGTCGCCTCAGCCTAATGGACCGCGGAGACGCCGAGACCATTCAGTCCTGAGGACACATCCACGCACCGCAATTCAATGTCGGCTCCTACCTGAGCTCTTTTAACACTCCGTCACTTTATGTACATTCTGTAAAGGGAAAGTGCTTCGGAATGCGTCTTCTTTCACAGCCATACCTGCAAAAGAAATACATGAAAAATATAATCAGGTCCATTCAGGCATGTCAGACGAGCGTCCTCACCTCCGTCCTCCTGCCTCCGTCCTCCAGCCTCCATTGCTGCCTCCAGACAGCGTCCAGCCTTTTATCGCTGCTCAACATGAGAACAAGCCACCACAATATCTTATATTATGTGCTTATAAAGCTGCCAGACGACTTTTGATCTCCACATTGAATCGGCCCCGGTCAATTAATTTTCAGTTTTTTCTTCTTCTTAATGAAGAAATTTCAGGTCGGAAACAGTTCATCATCAGAGCTGCTTTATCAACTTTTTTCAGTGCATTGGCTAAACATCACTCCTGGTTTCCTCCTAATAGGCGGAATGTAACCTACAGTTTACAAAAGGAGAAGTGAAGCTTGATCCGAAGTAAAGAGAGAACCTGGTGGGTTGAGGTGAGGTTCAGAGCTGGTGAGGCACCGATTCAATGAGATCAACATATATATACATATATATATATATATATATATATATATATATATATATATATATATATATATATATATATATATATATATATATACACACATTTATATACACATCTATATATATATGTATATATATATAGATATAGATATATATAGATATATATACACTGTAGATATATAGATATAGCTACTGGAACAAGACACTCGTGGAGCAGGTCGGAGAACAGAGCGTTAATGGAATGCTACTGCAGCAGTAATCCCAGCAAAAGGGGATATATGCAGAGTATGTGGGAACAATGGTTATTCCGAAACCCAACATCTAAGCTGATAAGAAACAGCTACTTAGTCAGTGCTCGAACATGCGCAAGAGGAACTTACTGTCACAGTTGGAGATTGATGAAGTGCAGCAACAATGGGTACCAAGCCCCAGCACCTCACCCACGGTACAAGATGCATCAAGGAGGAGCCAGGACGACAGGTCATACGAGATTGGGTACCAAGCCCCAATAACAGAGCTGAACACGAGAGCAGCTGACCTGAGAGAGAAGATCATGACGTCCTGGGGGAACTCCACACCCTCCTGGCTGCCAAGGCTAAGAAATGATAGAGTACCATTGGAATCTCTACTGGAAGATGTGAACACAGCACTGCTAACTATCCCTACCAGCACCACCACTGAAACCAATCAGCTGATATATGCAACAGCAACAGTCATCCTAGAGATGCTTGGCTACAAGATGAACAGCATGAATAGCAGGAGTGACCAAAAATCTCCATGGAAAAGAAGGCTAGAGGCAAAAATCATGGCAACACGGAGAGAAGTCAGCTTCCTCACAGAACTAAGCAGAGGGGTGAACCTCAAGAAAGAACTGCCCAAGAAATGCAGAAAGCTGTCAATAACTGAGGTACTGGAGACTGCTAAGCAAAGACTCACAGCCCTAGCTATCCGCCTAAAGAGATACACCAGAGAAGTGGAGACCAGGAGAATAAAAAGGGTGTTCTCCAACAATCCAGCTAAGGTCTACTCTCACTGGCAGGGTAGTAAGACCACAGCAGATCCACTCAGGGCTGAGACTGAGCAATACTGGAAGAGTATCTGGGAGAAAGAAGTGTCACACAACACCAATGCCCAATGGCTGGCAGGCCTGCAGGCAGAGCACAGCAACCTCCCAGAACAAGACCCAGTAGTAATTACAACAGCAGATGTACAGGCAAGAGTGGCCAAAATGAAGAGCTGGACAGCTCCAGGGTTCGACAAGATTCACACCTACTGGCTTAAGAAGCTAACTGCACTCCATGAATGCCTTGCAACACAAATGAACCAGCTGCTAATATCAGGGACCCCCCCAGAGTGGCAAACCCAAGGTCGGACAGTCCTCATCATGAAGGACACCCAGAAGGGAACAATACCATCAAACTACCGGCCTATAACCTGCCTCAGCACCACATGGAAACTCCTATCAGGCATCATAGCGGTCAGGATAAGTACATGAGTAAAGTACAAAAAGGGATTGGCAATAACACCAGGGGGGCCAAACACCAGCTACTGGTTGACAGGGCAATCGCCCAAGGCTGCAAGGCCCGCAGCACCAACCTGTGCACTGCCTGGATTGATTACAAGAAAGCCTATGACTCAATGCCACACACGTGGATACTGGAGTGCTTGAAACTGTACAACATCAACAGGACTCTAAGGGGCTTCATTCAGAACTCAGTGGGGCTGTGGAGGACAAGTCTAGAGGCCAACTCAAAGCCAGTGGCACAGGTGAGCATCAAATGCGGCATATACCAAGGTGATGCCCTGTCCCCCCTGCTGTTCTGATAGGCCTGAACCCCCTCAGCCAGATCATTACCGAGAGCGGCTTTGGATACCGGTTCAAGAGCGGAACAACTGTCCGCCACCTCCTCTACATGGACGACATCAAACTGTATGCCAAGAATGAGCGTGACGTCGACTCCCTGATTCACCTCACCAGGATATACAGCAATGACATCGGGATGTCATTCGGACTAGATAAGTGTGGACGAATGGTATCTAGAAGAGGGAAGGTGATCACAACTGAAGGAGTTGAATTGCCTGAAGGGAACATAACAGATGTGCAGGACAGCTACAAGTACCTGGAGATCCCACAGGTAAATGGTAACCATGAGGAGGCAGCTCGAAAGTCAGCCACAGCCAAATACCTACAGAGAGTAAGACAGGTCCTGAAGAGCCAGCTGAATGGCAAAAATAAGATCCAGGCCATAAACACCTACGCCCTGCCAGTAATCGGATACCCTGCTGGCATAATATCCTGGCCACTGGAAGAAATGCAAGCTACTGATATCAAGACAAGAAAGCTCCTTACAATGCACGGAGGGTTTCACCCTCCAGCATACTGAGGCTATACACCAAGAGAAAGGAGGGAGGCCGAGGACTTGTGAGTGTCAGAATCACTATCCAGGAGGAAACCAAGAGCCTCCATGAGTATACCAAGAAGATGGCCCCCAGTGATGATGTATTTAAATGGTAAATGGACTACATATATATAATAATTATATAGCGCTTTTTCATCTGCATTAGCAGAGACCAAAGCGCTTTACACTGCAGGATCACATTCACCCATTCACACACACATTCACACACCGGTGGAGGCGGCTGCCATGCAAGGCGCTCAGTCCATCCACCGGGGGCAATTCAGGGTTCAGTGTCGTGCCCAAGGACACTTCGACATGCAGAGACGGGAATCGAACTAACTGACCCACAGTCGCCTCATATATGTATGTATGTATGTATGTGTGTATATATATATATATATATATATATATATATATATATATATATATATATATATATATATATATATATATATATTAGGGGTGGGACGAGACACAAATTTCACGGGACGAGATGTCTCGCGAGATTGAGTCCACGAGATCGAGACGACACGAGAGCGGGGGGGGGGGGGGGGGGGGGGGGGGGGGGGGGGGGGGGGGGGGGGCGTGGGGGGCGTGCTGAGTTTGTGGGGGGGGCAGCGCGGTACTCACATGCAGCGTCGGAGCATGGAGTGTCGGGTCAGAGTGCCCCTTGTACGGCCACGTTGCCCTCCGCTCTACACTGCGCCCGAGGCGGCCGCCTAGTCCCCCTATTCCCATTCAAACCGCGGCGCACAGACGACGCCATGACTGCATTTGCACTTCATGCCACTAGGTGCGCTGTTTGCATGTTCAACCTTATTTTACACAGACACCACAGAGGAAGAAGGGCGCCGCAGCCGCTGCAGGCTCTCTCTGCATGTTGTTAGAAAAAGAGTGTGAGCCGGTAAGACGTGGTGAAATGTGCATTGATGCGATGCACCGTTTTTTCAATAAAAGAGAAGAACTGAACGACCGTTTCCGCACATTTTCTTTACGTCTTATCAATTAAACTGTATCACAAGTAGTTTGTGGACTCAAAAGACCAAGATTCCTTGCAGATAGAACATGCGCAGAACAGTATTTCATGCCCCTTTCGACCAGGTTTTTAAATATGAATATGAGCACATTCAGGGTTTTGCACGTGCTTATATGGCTGTGCGCCATGTAATGTATCATTCCGTCAATATTCCAGTTAATAAAGAGTTTTTGCCTTTATATAAACGTACTTAATCTCGCGGCATTCGATCTCGCGAGATCTCGCGGCATTGCGATCTCGCGAGATCTCGTGACACGAGATCTCGTCCCATCCCTAATATATATATATATATATATATATATATATGGACCCAACAGGGGTAAATTATTCACCATTCGATCGGCACTAGTAACATGAAACGAGACAAAAAAAAGATCTTAATATTAACATGAAACTTGTCAGCTGTCAGGATAGTGGCAGACATTGTGATGTAAACTGGAATAATAACAGAAATCACTAAAAATGGGAGGAAACACAAGGAAATCAAGAAAAAATGTTGGGAATCGCTGATCTACATCGCCTCACCTGTAGCCCCGCCCCCACATGTAGCTCCGCCCCTGCTGTGATCTAAAGCTTTCCAGGAATGTTTTATTGGAACTGTTTTCTTTAAAAAGACTGTTCAAAGATTTGTCGAGGACATTCTAAAATGTTTTTCTCTTCTTTAAAGTCTGGCTTAGTTTTATTAAAACCAGCAGTCATGAAAGTAACTGAGAGCAAACAGCAGACTGCTGTAAGATGCTTGAATAAAAGCTGATCATCACCTCTTTAGGAGATAATTTACATAGTCATCAAGTCTTATTTATAGGTCTATAAAGAACATAGATTGAACCCAAGTATTCATAGAAATGTTAAATAGTGTCAAACAAGAGGAAACATATGTACTTTCTTGAACTTATATTATTCACTCTCACTTCTGCTGTAAAATATGTGATGATACGTTCCCTGTATTATTTATATTAGGTTTGAATGTAGAGAAAAGAGAGAGATATCGCTGATATTTTCCTCACTTCTGAACAGATTTGCATAAATGCTGGAGAGATGCTGTGAGAATTCAAGCTCATCTTACAAAAGAACTTAAACAGGTTGCACAAACAAAGGAATATTTCCTTTATTGATATTTGAATCACCTTTCAAAACCTTTGGCCGCTCCTAGATGTGCAGCTGCTTCACATTCCTTCCTCCGTTCTCTCTGTGCATTGAGAAAATTCATAATTGACTCATAAATCCCCCTCATGGGCAACACTTAACTTCAGAAATATGTTCTGTATGTAGAGACAATAGTCATAAACAGTGTGTGTGTGTGTGTGTGTGTGTGTGACTGTCGCTTCAGTAATTGTTCCCCATCCATTGTGATTTGGGTTGAGCTCAGATTCCTCATAAGTCAAGCGGTTGGGTGTGCAGACGTGATTGATAGGTGGAGGAAGGATGATCATCAGAAACAAAAGGTGTTCATCTCCGCTCTCACGAAGACGGCTTCTTAACAATGTGACAGTGAGATCATGGGTGTGGTAGTTTCGAAACGCAAACTCAGAAGAATCCTTTGAAGCATCGGCCCATCACAGATAGATAATGATGGTGTGTATTTTAAGGTTAGACAGTGATCTGTAGATCTGCTCACATAAAAGAGAAAAGCTCATGATTCAATAAATACGGTGTTATACGGAGGAACGCTCCTGCAGACCGCGCTCTGATTGTTTTTACACTTTCTGGCACATAAACTTCTTCATTATTCCACACAGTGAGGTGCTGCTTTTCATTATCTTTTCATTTTCTCAGGTTAGCGTCCAGAAACACAAAGTAATCATTACATCAATGACTCCCTGCAGCTGGATGTTCTCACTCCTGCAGCTCCTCCACGTCACCATCTGGCCCACATCTGGAGGGAGACCACTCCGTTTGGGGCTTTTCTGTTTCTGACGGGAACCCGGATCCAACACATCCAAAACAGCTCTTAATGCTGAACACTGGCTTCCTGTGATGCTGCGTTCAGGCTGAACGGCGTCTGAAACATCGACGTCTTATCCTCCACAACCCGTTTGTGTTGAATCACAACAGGCCTGAAAACGGATATTTTACATTATTCTTCCTTTTAATCCATGAAATATCTTCCACCCAAACCATCAGAACCCGGCCTGAGTAGCTCCACCTCTGCTCTGCACTATTATGCAAAGTGAATTCCTCTCTGTCAGCTGGGAGACGAGCAGGTCTTGCCTCATTGCTGGTGTGCCTATTAAAAGGAATTAAGCTTGATGGACTTGCATGTCGACACGAAAGTGTTGACGAGAGGTTTGGCTGAGAGCGGCGGCTCCTGAAACTTCTGAACACGTGACTTGCCATGTGCCGTGTGACGTAACGCTGTCTTGATTAGAGAGTTCGTTATTTTCGTTGAGCTAATCCTGAGCAATGAGACGCGTCGCATTAATGCCAACCTCTGGAAGACTTCTGTTGTGTTTTTGATGTGCGTTTGCACGACAGCGGTAGACACTCCTTCTCCCCCTCCTGCCCCCAGGGCATCATGACCCCCAGCAGCGCCGGAGCCAGAGCTTCAGAAACACTGAGGTCCACCACCAGTTGAAACTTACAGCGAATGTAATGCTCAAAGCATATCAGTCCTGAATGGAGGATTAAACTGCCTTAATGCTGATTTTGATCAATTTACTGTCAGAATAATTTGATTTGAGGAATGGATGAAGTGTAATGTGTCGTGTGGCGTTCTGTTCGGTGACATCCTGATGTGGATTCACCGGAACTAAAGAGAGAGAGGAGTTAAATTACGACTCAGTCATGTTAACTAAAAAAGAAGCAGCGAATAAAAAAACCCTTTAGATTCATAACATTTTATTTACATTTCTTTAAAATGAACATTTTTGTGACAAACCGGTTACATTACTAGTTACATTACTTCTGCTGTTCCCGTTTTAAAAAACTAAACTGAGACTCAAAGCAGTGAAACAAGACTTTCCTTCAAATTTCAATAACAGCGTTCAGTCGTTTTGTTATTGATTCTTCTTGGAGATGAAGACACAAAAGGGTGCAGTCTCATTACGAGCTCTTGATCTGTGACGCCACCATCCTTCACTCTCTCCTGGAAGCTCACCTTCGTTTTGTTCTCCTCCAGGCCTTTTATCCTTGTCCTTCTCGCCCCCTTCTTTCTTCTCACCATCTAAACAGATTAGGGAGCAAATGAGGAGGGAGGAGTGATCTGGGTGATGAGGCATGCCAGCATGTCAACAGATGACGAGCGGTGCAGATGGAGGGAGCGACGGAGAGAGGGAGAGCGCCTGTGATGAAAAGAGAAAAGTATTCCCTGAAAACCCAGACTTGAAAAGAAATGATTAATGAGGCCAGATGTTGGGCTTCTTTTAGCATGAATCATCGCATTCCCCATGACAAAGCAAAAACGAGCCCCCCCCCCCCCCCCCCCACCCCCCCCTCTTTCCTCCGAACACAGAGGCAAACGACTTCACAGCCTGTGAACAATGGAGACGGACTCCGTGCTTTTCTGGCTCCAGCAGCTTTTCTCCATGTCGGGTCAGGACAGTGTATCGACCCGGTGTTTCAGGCGTTTGCTTCATGCTGACATCCCGTTATTTCAATCCATACCTCTTAAGGAAAGGAGGTCTTTTAACTGGATACACTCGGGCAGAAAGCTCTTCACGCTGCGTGTTTGCCTGACCAAGCTAATTATGGCATCTGGGCAAATCACAAGTGTTTGAATCGGCGGCGCCTCCTCCGTGATGCGAGGTCGCGGCGGATCCTTCAGAGGCGCGTCTGCAGCGCGCCGAGCGCCGCGTCTCTTAACAAATCAATGCAGCGCAGCTCGTGTTGTCAGCAGCAGTAATTTGGCATCCTTGACTGATTGAACAAGTAGCAGCAAGTGGAATTAGATAAACCGCAAGAAGAAAATTACTACTTCTACGCCGCGAGTCGCGGCGCAGATCATATGTTGGGTGCGCGCTCGCCAGCCACTACATTAGGTGAGCCGGTTCAAGTGCTCATTAACACAAATGTCTTATCAACCGATTACGCTGGAGCCCCTCCGACGCCTTCAGGCACGCCGACGTATTGACGACTTCCTGCTGGTGTTCAAACTGAGCATCACACCGAGGACAAACTGTAATTAACGTGACTCGGCGTGGATTCTGGTGCCAGGAGGACTGCTCTGGGTTTTTCAGAAACTGCTGATTCACTGGGACTTCCTAGCACTGCCGTCTTTAACAGAGTATGACTCCAAAGGAAATACTTTATCCAGTGAAAATCACTTCTGTGGGCCAAGACGCTTTTTGATGCCAGAGATCAGTGCAGCTTCAGCATAAATCATATGTACTCTTTCTCTGCATGTGGTGCGTCACTTGAGCAAGGCAGCAAAATCTGATTCTGGTCAGATCATATCTGGAGCCATTGCGTGTTTTCTGTGACGCTGTCTTCACCAAGTTCGTATGAAGTGGGAGGGTAAAATCACGCCTCTTGATTTGTTTTTATGGTCTTTTTTTGATCTGTCCTTTTGTTTGGCGGGCCCGAAGGCCGCCGCACTGTAAAAGACAAAACACAAAGGCGACAGAAGAAAATCACAAATGCAAAAAAATCACTGTGGAAATGAACGAGCAGAAGCTGTTTTCAGTGAGTTTGTTGTTTTCACTCCAGCTGCTGAGATTTTCAAGAATTACCGTATTGGTCCAAATATTAGGAAATGTGCTTTTCACAAGCGCCAACCTCCGCTCTTAAAACATGAAGATAACGCGGAAGTACAAAAAAGCTGTAATCCCGGCAAAATTCCAGCAGGGGGTAAGGATGTTGGTTTCAAAAAGAATCCCAGTCTCATTGGAGAATCCATTCAAAAATGCCGATTTTCCGAGTGCAAATAAACATATAAAATGCCCGGTTTCAGAACATGTTCCGATAGTTTCTACAACTGTGTCGGCTTGACCAGACTGTGATTTTCACATGTTGATGTCTGGTGTTTCACATCTGTTGATTTTATTTTCTGAGTTAAAGTTTTGCATAAATCGCCCAATCACAGCGCCTCCTCTGTCCACGTGATGCGGTCATGTGACAGACTCAACCAATCACATTTACAGTCGTTTTCAAATGTTCAATATGGAGACGTCTTGCTGGACTCGATGAAATCTTCAGAACAACATTTCGGAATGCTATGGGTGCCGTCACGAAAGGTACTGCCATTGTATTTACTGTCTATGGTTTTTCAGGGATATTACTTGTCTTATGTTGGGGATCTACGAAAAAGAAAAATCTGCTTTTGTTTGACTTGTTAAATGTCAAACAAAAGTAGAAGTAAAGTAAAAGTATCATCAACATTCAAATCTCAATAACCTGCACCTAAAAAAAATGAGCAATACAGCACTCAGCTCGAGGAAAGAGGCTCTAAAGTAGGTCACATTAGCCCATCTGAATCAGAAGGGAAAGAACCCAGACCCCCTGAATCAGAGAGGAAAACCCACCCAGATACCCTGAAGCAGAGGAAAAAACACCCAAACCACCTAAATCACGAAAGAAAAACACCCAGATCTCCTAAATCAGAGAGGAAAAGCATCCAGAAACTCTGGAAACTTCCCATAAGTCTTCATTCGGAAACAAGATGCTCTTTTGGGATAATAGCTCTTAAGATATGATGGAGACAAAGTTGATTTTAGATTTGACAGGAAACCAATGAAGAGAAACCAATAGAGGAGAAATCTCTCCTCCCAGTTCCTGTCAGCACTCTCTATGCAGCATCTTCAATCAATCACACCAATATTTGGAAAAACCTGCCTGGAATGATCTTTTAGCGTCTGGAGCTCAGGATGCTCTTTACCTTGTTTCAATCACACATCGAAGCATTGGAAGTGTGACTGTGATGGGAATATTTACTTGGCACACTGTCAACTCCCTGAAAATAGTTTTGAACACCACTCCCTGTGTGAGTTGGTGGTTATTTCAATCTGGAAAACTCGGCACGCCAATAATAAGAATCCATCTTCTGGAGCTAATTTCTAAAACATGACTTTCGCAGACTTCAGTCACTGCCACAAATCCCAGATTTCCGCTGAGTGGAGCGCCTTTGGAAGCTGCTTGATGAAGGGATTCATATCATGGACATGCAACCAGCAGATCTGCAGCACCCTGAGCAGTAAGTAGCAGAAATCTCCAAGGAATATTCCCAGCAGAGTGTTCAATCCATTCATCAAAGAATGAAGGAAGCTCTGAAGGCAAAACAAGATCTAAACCAAGCAGGTTTCAAATGTCTGTTGTGCCTGAATGTCTCCATGAACATGATGAGAAGGCTGGTAAAACAGAGACTCATTCATCCTTCCTTCCATCCTCATGAGGTTTGGTCCTTCCTGTGACTCCCAGAAGAGCCCACGCTGTTCGAATGCCGTAAATATAATGCATGCCTGATTCGTCTTTATACACAGTCTGTCTCGTTTGTTTAACCTGTACATAAATAGGAATGTAAAGCCCATCATGGTAGCATCATACGCCCGCAGAGGAGGCTGGAACTTGGCAAAGACGCAGCACAGAAGCGCCGAGCAGATGGGGGGAGGAAAAAAAAAACCCTCTTCCATTTGTGAAGAAATAGTCGGAACATGAAGCTCCTCATGAATCCCATGTGTTTACATCAGTGGGAATGAGAAACTAATCCAGCTTTAAAGGTGTTTACAGTCTGATTGAATAGAACAGGACTCATCATGTAACCGTCAGACAACCAAGATGATGATAGAAATCTTTTCACGTTTTCGAGTAAAGATGGAAAACTTCCATCATGTTTTGGGAGTTTGTGCTCAGAAAAGATGGCAGTGTAAAAATGATGACGCTATCGTGTCAACAGGGCCTCAGTCTCAGAGAGAAACCCAGAAGGAAGCGTCCCCACGAGGAGCTGAAATGCTTTCCAGCCTCCTGCCGGAGAGAGAACATGCCTCCTGTTCCTCTGGTTCCTCTCCTCGCTCGGGTTTCTTGCGTCTTTGTATTGACTGACGGTTCTCCCAGGATGTAAATCACTAATAACCCATAAGTAAACTGGGTCAGGCGTAAAGCATCAGCACCAACTGCAGCTAACGTCCTCTGTCAGGAAGCCAATCCCGAGCGGAGCCGCAGCATCCTCCCGCAGTAATAAAACATAACAGCCTAATGCGTGGAAGCGCCAGGAGGCGGCCGGGCCGCTCGCCTCGCCGCCAGCAGAGGAGGCCATCCATAATTAACCCTACACTGTCAAGTCAAAGCGGCAGTCATAACATGTCCTCACATGTCATTCTAACCTTTTTTCCCTGCCTGGTTTTCTCCGCCGTCGACCCGTCGCCCACATCTGCGGCTCGCCGCTCCGGGACCGCTGAGAGGGAGGGCGAGGCTCGGAAAGGCTTTGATCTGCTGCGGTTCCTTCACGGAGCCTCCCTCTCTCCCAAAGGCCTCGGACAGCAAACGATACACAGAACAGAGGGAGAGAAATGTGTTTCCCATTCTTCGTGTGCTGAGGTTGATTTCTGTGATTTATTCCTGGTTAGTGAGCGGTGATTGAGCGCTTTGGCTGTAGGCTGATCACAGCCGTCAACATCTGTTGTTCTCAGCAAAAAAAAAAAAAAAAAAAAAAAACAAGCTCAATACACTCTTTCATTTCCCCTCCCTTCCTTTGTCTGCGTTCCGTTCTCACCTCTCCAAATCTTAATAAATCTTTGTATGATTAAAGATTTCATTAATTCCGGAGGCGAGGAAATGGGCAATTAAAATGTGTGAATCAAAGCGGAGAAAAGGGGAGGCGGCGCGGCGAGAACAATCGACCGAGTCAAAGGGTCAGAGGGGCTAAGTCAGAGAGAAAGACGGAACAAGAGCAAGAGCAAGAGACAGTGATTAAAAAGTGAAAGACCGGAGATTGATTTCACGAGAAACTCAGAAAAAGGACCAATCAAACGTGTGGGAGAAGCTAAAGTGAGAGAAATGTAAGAAGAAGGGAGTCGAATCGAAGACGGGAGCCGTGCAGATGGAAGGAGACGGAGAATAAGATTTAAAAATTCATGCGCCTTGAACTGGAAACTGCAGCGCCGAAGAAGAAAAGAAGACGAACAGAGTCACGAGAGTGAAATGACATGAATCCGTGTTCGATTCCCTGCTTCGCTCGGCTCTTCGGCCCAAACAGAAACATCAGCTCAACTTCTGGACAAAGGCCGTTCCAGGAGGAACGTGATCCTCCGACTGATCTTCACAGTGTGGAGGCCGGCCGGCAGGGAGGCGCAGTGTCTGCTGCGCTCTCCTCACAGTGAGAGAATCCCTGGTTCGAGTCCAGTTGTTTGCCTTTCTGTGGAGCTTGCGTGTTCGGGTGTTCTCTGGGTGCTGTAGCTTCTTCCTGCAGTCCAGAAACATGATTATTCAGTGAATTAGATTCTATAAGTGACCTGCGGTTGAACGGGATGGTGTGTAAATGTGTTTTTGCTTCTGGACAGGTGACCGGTTCACTCTGGCAGCATGGACAGCAGGACGGATGAATGGATGAATGAACGGGAAGCTCTTCCTACTCCTGTAACCAGTCTGAATCATCAGAAGGAGGGATTCCACCTCTCATTTAAACACGGTGAGTTCAAACAGTTTGAATTAATCCCCAAAAGATGTGAGGAAAAGTGTGATCATCTGACATCAAAAGGAAGTTCAAGTCCAAGCCTCACACTCACGGTTCGGCGTTTAATTTATACAAATGTATTTACAGCCACAGACTGTTTTTTTTTTCTTCTTCTTTTACTTTTACTGAGACAGAATAAGAAAACAACAAGCAGAGGTCGACTACAGTTACAATAGTTATTAGCATTCACTTACTCCCATCCTGAACTGCGATTCCCATATTGATCCTGCTCTTGTTAATAAGCTTATTTACATGAATCACATGCGAAGGTCGGCGCCGTCTGCAGCGCTGCCGTAATTCACACGCTACGATCCGGTTTTCTTAAAGGTTAATATCAATTTGTACTGCTGCGTTTTCCCTTCAGTTATGATGAGTACAGAGTGGGAGTCGGAGTGTTTTCACAGAGTTCCATCAATTTCAGTCATTTAGTGATTTTAGTGAACAGTTTAGTGATTTTAAAAAAAACAAAAATTATGGATTATTTCAGTGTCTTTCCTGATGTGACTGATGAAAAAGTGTCTTATCAAGAGACATACATGCAATATAGAAACTTCAAATTACATGGATTGCATAAGAAATCTAGTGTGTCCACAGTTCTGGTGCTGGACACCAAACTGAACACCTTCAGTTCCCTAAAACAGCATGTTAAATAGTAAAAATGTTCCCACTATGAAAGCTCTGCCATCATATTGTTTACAGACTCTCAGTCACAGACAGAAAAAAAGAGGAACTGCGGTCCGAGGAGACACTTTGCCGGTAAGTTCTCCCAAGTCGCGGCAGCCGAGAGCTCGGGAGGAGCCGGAGCGGTCGGTGCAGTGAAAAGCAGGTTAGAGTTCAAAGAGCAGGCGCTGCTCTGATCTTTGGCAGGGGAGTTAAAACATTAACATTCACCCGGCGCTGCCAGATTTCACCCCTGCATCTCCTCAAAGGCACGCGGGAAGTTCATGCAATATGCAGCGGGGGGGGGACGCACTGAGCATGTGCCGCGTATACATTTGTAAATATGAAAGTGAGTGGTAAATTCAGAACGGCGTGTGTGTGTGTGAGTGTGTGACAACAAGCTGCACATATGAAGACAAATGATGGAGGTGTGGAAAACAGAGCGCACGGTGTGTACGGTCTGATTTCCACGCTCGCCGGCTCTATCAGCGGATTACTTGAGTCCATTTATCATTCCATATGAGTGTGGCTTGCATGGGTAATTGTAAATTAAGTGGATTACTGTGCAGTGTAGTGCCTGCGGGAATTAGAGAATCTCTGAATGGATGCGGAATCCTCTGCTGGTGCAGCCCGCAGGTCCCACAGCAGCATCAGCACTTTCTGAGGCAGTGAAACCGGCACCGGCTCCTCTGGATGATCCTGATTTAATATCATCACGCTAGATTTAATGATACCGACGCTCATTACGTATCGCCTCCCCGAAGTGATTGGCACGTTCTGCCCAAAGTGAGCCGGCGAGGAGGAGTTTCTCAGAACCCCCCCCCCCCCTCTCCGTTTCTGTCTTTAATCAAAAAGCTGGAGAGAAATTGGGTGCACGGGATATGTAAAGTTGTTCTTTCAGGGCTTTGCGTAAGATGAAACTACAAGATGCATTCTTCCTTCTTTTTTCTTGCTCCTGCTGGCTTCAGTGGCCTTATACCATCCAAATCCCTCAAATCAGAATCCACCTCGAATGAATGGAGAATACCAATGAGGAGGCAGCGGCAGGGCTTTCTGTTTTAATGAGGACAAAAACCTATCACCACATCTAACCTGAAACGCTTGGCTTGCTCCTGCCTGCCGGCCGACACTTCCCCGATGAATTCCGGGGTTAAAACCGTGGCGTTTCGGCGCGGCTCGCTCCGGGCCCTGGCAACAAACGCCGGCCTCCCTCCCACACCCCCGAAACATTTAAACCCAGCTCGGTTCGCCCAAAGCAATCTCGGCTCGGGAGCGGAAAGGTCACTTTAAATAAATAAAGAATGGGGGAGATCACTAAGCATCCCACACATGGAGTGAGCAGCGCTTTGAAAGGATAGCCAAGGCTACAGCATTTAGCATTCAGTAGCCTGGAGCGGTCCGGGAGGCCGGCAGTCTGAGAACACAGAGTCCGAGTCCAGACTGACTCCCACTCAGCTGGCCACAGCTGCATCGGTCGCCAAACTTCTGCCCTGCTTGTCGCTGAGCCGCCGCTCTCTTCAGCCATGAGAGCGGATAGCTGCATGGAATTAATTTATCGCCTCGGGTCGGGCGGCCCAGCCACTGTTTGCTCCATTTCATTACAATATGTTAATAACCCCCCCTCTAAACTTTCTGCTCTGCCAAAGTTTATGAGGAAAAGCTGTGGGAATTAGCGAGGCGGCCATAGAAGTGATGGAAGTAGACTACCTGCAGCTGCCTTTGTGCCGCTTTGTGGATCTTCCAAATCAAAGCGGTGTTGTTGCAGTGGAGTATCACGCTCCCTGTGAGACCGAGCAGCCGAGATTACACACTGCATCAGGGCGACTCTATTCTGGGGTTTTAGGAGGGACTTCACAAGCCTTTAAAAGGAAACTCGACTGGGTTTGTGACTCGTTATTCACACACACGCACACACACACGAGCCAGGTGCATGGACCCAGACGCACAGTTCACCCCTGAGATGCCGTGTGTTTCGGGGCCGTGCACACCTCTGCGCACACACACACACACACACACACACACACACACACACGGCCTTTGTGGACGTTACGTCATCCACAGAGGAGTTTATCAGCCGCTGATCAGCAGCAGCCTCAAGACTCTCAAAGGCTGTTTTGTCTTCCTCCCGCCTGAAACTCCCTGAACCCACAGATTACCTTCCAGCCGTGGGTATTTGTTTACCGCGGCCTGAATTTGCAAGTCTTCATGGTGGCAGCCTGCCGTCACTGAGGGGAAGTGTTTCACCGGCTGTCTATCTGCAGCAGGAGGATCTCGGCCTGGTAATCCAGGCTTCCTCCGCTTGACCGACTCTCCTCTGACTTGTTTACTTAAGTCAAAGCTTTCACACAATGAATTATTATCCGTCCTGGTTGAGGCCAGTTCTGTTGCTCTCCGATGTTCAAACTGCGGTTGGACCAACGCGTTTGAAAAAGCTGCCCAAGTGACATTGATCTGTTTACCAAACCGAGTTTGTAATGAATTCTAAAGTGAAAGACATCTTTTTTTAATGCACCATAAATATCGGAGCATCTTGTGCATTTAAAGAGATGGAATATCAAACGGTTTAAGTTTACAAGAAACTCACAAACTTCTTCTTTCAAAACCTTGATTTGTAGGCTGATGAGTGTACTAGCAATGTAGAAACTGTTTTCACCGTTATATCTATTTCATTCAGCAGGTCCTGAATCCCGACACGGATAATGTTCGGTGGAACGCAGACTGCTCACTGTGAGGAGAAAGTGTGAACCGTCCCTCTTTCATATCAATGGTTCGAGGTAGATCTGAGGTCCAGCTCGTGGCCTGACATGCTAGCTGCATCGTTTTCAAGTGTTTTTCGCATTTCCACGGAAACACGCTTAATTTTCAAACAACGCCATGCTAAACCCTTCTGAAATGAAAGTTTTTCATGTAAATGAGTCCCTGGACTGGAACCAGAGTTCACTTTGTTGTTA
Source organism: Salarias fasciatus (assembly GCF_902148845.1). NCBI lineage: Eukaryota > Metazoa > Chordata > Actinopteri > Blenniiformes > Blenniidae > Salarias > Salarias fasciatus. The sequence continues at coordinate 3,752,350 of NC_043765.1, forward strand.
CTGCTGCGTCTATGAGGGACTCAAAGCACCATCTAGTGGCGCAAGCCGGTACTGCAAGACGATATGAGCTACTTTAATGGAGATACGTGCGGAAAAGCACAAAACTGTAACATCAGGACTGTTTTCTTTGATTTGACTTTTTATCCCTTCGCTTTCTCTCTGAATCTTCCTCGTAGGTTAAAAACAATTTTAAGAATGTATGAAGGAGAAAGTATCAGTCTTCCATTTTGTGAGGCAAAGTAAAATGTAATCAGAAAAATGTCCTTAAATGCCTGAAAAGTGAGGAACACACACCTGCCACCTCTGCTTTTCTTCTTATCAAATGTGTGTTCGTGGTGAAATCCCCTGCTCATGGTCACACTGACACCAGCTCTCATTTAGACAGACGGGAAAATCTACAGCATAAGAATACTCCTCTTCATTTGAAACCCCACATTTTCATTTTGCCAGACTGAAAGAAAAAAAAAAAAAGAGGCGGGTGTTTTACATAACAATGTTACTCGGTCCAGCTTTTAAGGTTTCACAGCTGGATGGGCTTTCTCATCTCCTCATATCACACAGCTAATACAGCACTGTGAAGGACTGAGAGCAAAGTGGGACTGAGGAGGGGAATTTTCCTGTGCTGGGAATATTAGATGCACACACACACACACACACACGGGGATGGATGAAGGAGTGGAGTGTGGCAACGCTCACTGGAACGACTCCCGGGCTTCATCGCTATCGCGCCGAGACCACACAGCCTCAAAATGTTCCAAAGCGGCAGGGATCGAGGGGATAAAGTGGCTGTGTGTGCAGCCTTTGATGGTGCGGCGGGGAACGCCGCTCCAGCCACCTCCGCCCGTCTTTGTTTTTCACCTGTAGCTGAGGGGACTGCCGGATTCACAGCACGGGACAAATTCAAATTACAAATATTTTCAAGAGACATTACATAACCCCTTTATGGTTAACACAACGCTGGTTTTTTAGTGTAATTTAGCATCCAAAGTGTATTCCCATGAGAGTTGCAAGCAATTAAGAGGAAAGACCCCTCAGGCACAAACAGAGGCAGTGTGAGTGTGTGAGCTGGGCAGCTCCAAGCTTTCCTCCAAGAGAGATGTGACAAGTATTTGGACTTCATTATTGCGCTCAAGTACATTTTTCAAGTGTCTGTGTGCTTTGTTTTCCTTACATTCTTCAAACTCCTCTAACCTCTACGGACACGATTTAGACTCACAATAAAAGAACAAAAGCAGCTGACGATAATAGTCATCATACCGAAGCTGCAGTCGGGGAAAACTTTAAATGTAGAGTAATATAATAGTTTCATGCAAGTCATTGTAATCTTCAGTAATAAACAAGGAGTAGTTCATTTAAAGACAAATTTGTGATGTGATTCTAGATTTATTAAATCCTGTTTAGTCTTGCAGTACAAGTCTCCACCACTAGATGGTGTTTTGAGTCAACTGAAGAAGCAGCAGGAATATTAGTAACAAAGCAAACGCCACATTAAACATCACTCTGTTGTAGCGTGTGTGATAATGTAAGCATGTACCTGTTTACCTGTCGGCTCAGTTTGAACATCCTGTTAATGCGAAGTCCTTTCAGGTTACTCCATTTTTAAAAAAACTTATTTTGAAAATAGTTTAGATTTGGAATCAAAAGACTGTAATTCAGGTGGATTTATCATTTGTGTGCTCATAGTATGCTGCCACACAGTGGAGAAGTGGTTTGTTCTTTCACCTTGTAGTAAGAATATCATAGGTTTGAATGCGAGGCTTGTCTCTGTGGAGATTCCATGTTCTCCCTGTGCATATTTGTTACCTCCTGCAGTTTAAAAACTGACTTCTAAAGTTCATTGGTGAGGCCTTAAGCCCCAAATATATTTGTAACCAAATGTTTACAGTTGTTCCTTGAAGGGATTGTCATTTCACAATGCTGCCCCTACAGGCCATCAGTGGAATGACTGCTTATCGTGTACCTGTAAGTTCAATTAAATGAATGGAGGAAACGGACAGAAGGCATCACAACAGTGTCATCAACCATAGTTTGGATGGATGATGGATGGATGGATGGATGGATGGATGGATGGATGGATGATTATCATGGTTGTTTCTGTATACATATGTTCCCTCCCACAACAAGAGAAACATTTAAACTGCCTCACTTTTTACTTTTGCACTTGAGCACATTTAATTTCCTCCTCTTACCTTTGAACAGAAGTTAAATTCGTACTTTGACTTTTACAAAGCGTCTGTACTTGCTCTCAGGTGAAGGATGCGAGTAATTTGGCCTCCTCTCCTCTGAGGAGGAACTGCTGCTGTTGTTGTACGGGATGAAAAATGGCCACAAACAGATAAGTCAGGAAAGTCATTTTCTTGCTGGCAGCCAACAAAACCTCCCCATGTCGAGTACTTAACTTTGGATTAAGCAGGACGACCACAAAGGCAGGAGCAGTCCTCTGGAACTGCACCCAGTCCTCTTCATCACCGGCATATTCTGACGCCGAGCGCTGGCCAACCGCAGGATCCTGGCCTGTCTCCCAGCCAGCCCGGCTAATTAGTCCCCCTCTTCTGAGCTAATTGGCCGATAAAAAATGAGGATGGCCTCTTCACCCAGCCCGAGTGTTGTGCCACCGAATGGCAGCGGGGAGGATTATGCGGGCTTATGAGGCATGGTGACACTCGGCGAGAGCCACTCCTCCGCCGTTAATGTGTTTGTCAGGCGGGTCGGGTCGCCTCCGCCGTGTCACTTTGGTTTGTTAGTGGAGGGGAGAAAACTTCCGCACCAGCTTGACTTCCAGCAACTTCTCCTCATTAAAACAGCTTGGTCCAAATTAGCAGTGAGATCATTGACTGAAGCAGATGTTGGGTTTTTGGGTGATATCAGTGTTGCGACATGTTTCAGCCACATTGCACGGAGCTTATCTGACTTTACGGCGTTTGACTGTCTCCACGCCGTCTGGTCTGCGGGTTCGTGATTTCAAGTCTCCGCGTGAACCCGCCCGACGACAAACCGCCCAATCCAAGGAGTGGAGCTGGTGATTAAGAACACAGCGAAAACATGGTGAATGTCCCGGAGGGCCGGCGGTCGAAACACAGCCGTCTGCTTTGTCTTCATCTAAGACACGAGAACAGAGAATATTAATTAAGAGCAAGAAAGGAAGGAAGTTAAAGCTGAGTGAAGCAGGAACTCATCATTTTGGTGTTTTCCTTTCAGTAAAGATTCATGGTTACGCGGGCATGACTTGAAACCGCTGAAGCCGATGGAGTGAGCATGCTGGACCACAGGTTGGCGCTGTTGGGTCGATTCCTCATCTCCCCGTCCAAACGGCTCCCGGTGGATGGATTGAGCGCCCTGCATGGCAGCCGCCTCCACCACACACGCCTCCAGTGTGTTTGTGTGAATGGGTGAATGTGGTTAGCAGCGTAAAGCGCGCTGCTCATGCAGTGGAAAAGCAGAATTTAAGGAAGTCCGTTGACCACTTTCTCATAACCTGTGGCGGACTGAACGTTGATATGAACACAGGACAGGGCGTCACAGACTCTTTTTTCTGTTCTTTATTTAATGAATAGGAATTACAAAGGACTCTTCTCAATTAAGTGTAAGTTACTTTTCAACCTCATTTAAAGCAAATCCATGCAAACCCCCCCCCCCCCAAAAAAAAAAAACCAAAACAAAACAAAACAAAACACAACAGAACAATGGAGTCAATGGAAAGGATGGCAAACAAATGTAGACATGAAACATGAAACAGGGCTTTTCTCGTGCAGGTCAAGGGCAAAATCTGTCCTTTTGAGCATTTTCATTGGTTTTATTTTTTTTTTTTAAGCAAGCTTACTTAAACTCAGGAGCAAAGTGCGGAAGAAAAAGCTTGTTAATGACAGCAGTAATGTGAGAATCAGCAGGTTAAGTCTTGACCTTGAGCGTGTGAGGAACCAGCTGAAAGGAAACAGATGAATAGATGATGTCTGCAGTGTTTCCACCTCCAACCACTATTGTTCATCTTGAATCCTGTTAGACCCGAAAATATTCCCACAATCACAATGATCATATTAATCATACCTCGGTGATTAAAAAACTCAAGTAGCTTTCAAATATCAGAAGTTTGACAGATTCTGTAGCTTTAGGAAGAAAGAAATCCTTCATATTGACGATCCTCATGATGTTTAACCTCAGTATGAGTGACCTTGCTCAAAGCTCTCCGGTTTTATTGTATTATTTTATTTTCTTTAAGAGAGAGCCAGGTTAGATCAGGTGAAAACGCCTCAGGGCCAACAGTTCCTGATGACTTCATTTCAGATACAGTTAAATATGTGACAATAACTCAGAGCTTCCCTCTGGGGAAGTTCTATTCTATTCCATAGTGGGCAGATAACCAGCCTTGATTGTGATCTTGAATTGGAAATTAACCACAATATATCTAATTTTAACAAAATGATGAGTCCAGAAATATTATCGGTGATCTTTAATTTAACTGATGGATTTTCAGACGTGTTTCTCTTTCCTTTCTGTTACCTGTTAATGACTGTTTGATCCAAAAAGTTAAAATACATTACGACTGTACCTCCAAGCATCAACATTCTTATATTTTGTGGGGTCAAACGCCGGAGCTCAAAGGAGAAATCACATAAAATGTTTCCCCCCATGGCCATGGCAGCGCAGGAGCGGCTCAGCGGAACAACTGTAACCTGACGAATCCCTGCTTTTCTCTTATTTCTCTCTTATTTCTGATGCATTTCTCTCATTTCTTATTCCTCATTCAGTTGTGTACTGTCCAGACAGACAGATTATGGGTGATTTTATGAACTGCTGCTTGTTTCTCCTTCATCCTTTATGTTCTTGTTAATTGATGGAGAGGATTTCATATCAGTCTCCTCTCCCGCAGTTTGGCTAAATTTTCTTTTAATTATGCAGGAAAATATTCTTATTTTGAAAATAGGTGTTGTGTTTTTTTCAATAAGAAAATTTGATTTTAACCCCCCCCCCCTCCCCCTCCCCCCCCCCCCCCCCCCCACCCCCCAAATCATTTTTAACCCCCCCATCTCCCCACCCCCCACGTGCCCTCAGACCCGCGCTCCGCGGCTCCTCTCCAAACATCCTCTCCGGTTTACAATCACATAATTTGCACGCGCGGAGGACTCTCCGGTTATGAATGGGTGCATGGGCGCTAAGTCCCGCCCCTTCCGCCGCGGCGCGGGCCAATGAGCGTCCCTGGATGGGACGTCGCGTCAGCTGCCGTCGTGTCGGGATTGGAATGTTACCGACCGACAATCGGAACAACTGAGCACTCGGTAATTGGACACTGGGATCCAGGAATCCCGTCTCGCGGAGCAGTGAGTGCGCGGCGCTGCGAGCGTGCGGGAGTGTGGCGCGGAGCGCGGAGCCTCTCCGCGGATGACGGTCCCGCTGCTGGAGCGCGCCTGGAGCTCGTGAGAAATAAGAGAAATGCAGGGATTCGTCAGGTTACAGTTGCACCGCTGAGCCGCTCCTGCGCTGCGACGCGCCCCCCGGTGCGTGGCGGGAGAAGCGGGGGGAAGAGGACGGAACCGAGCCCGGGGAGGCGGCGGCGCGCTCATCCACGGCGGGGAGAGCCTCGCGGACCCACCGGGGGGGAGAGAGAGAGAGAGTTCCCGGACAGTTTTCCCTGCCCGGATGCGGCTGCGGAGCCGCGGCGGCTGATCCGGACCCCGCCGGTCCCCGGACGCGCTCGCGAGCCCCGGCGTTTAGGCGCCGCGCGACATGCCGAAAGTCTGCAGAAGAGGGACAGACGGACACCGCTCGTAAAATCGCCCACATGCACTGGATCAATTGCTGGATTTGGGAACCGATTACGCAGAAGGGGGGTCGCGGATCGTCGGAGGCAGCCGGGGGATGGAGCGGCGGGGCCGGGGTCACTGACAGCCTCACTTCGGGCGACTTTACCTTTCTGATTCGTGGACAACTCGCCCCGCGTTCCCAGGACACATGCAGGCCAAAAAACGCTACCTGATCCTGCTGTCCGCCGGCTGCTGCGTGGTGCTGCTCGCCTACCTCGGAGGAGTGGAACTTCCCGCGGTGAGCAGGAGCCGGCACGGCCGGGGCAGAACCGGGTCCCGGCTGGACCAGTGCTGGCCTCACTACTCGGACCCGTTAAACTCCTTCCTGCCGTGCGACCAGCAGGACAACGAGGAGTACAACCTGCGCCTGTCTCCGGCGCAGAGGAAGGATGTCAGCACCAGTGTTTACAAAGGCAGAATGTGCCGCATGGAGTCCTGCTTCGACTTTTCCGTGTGCCGCAGGAACGGATTCAAAGTTTATGTTTACCCCCAGCAGAAGGGGGAGAAGATCTCAGAGACCTACCAGAGTATTTTATCCATCATCGAGGGCTCCAGGTATTACACCTCGGACCCGGGACAGGCGTGCCTGTTCGTCCTGAGCCTGGACACCCTGGACCGGGACCAGCTGTCCCCGCAGTACGTCCACAACCTGAAGGCGAAGATCCAGAGCCTGCCCCTGTGGAACGACGGCAGGAACCACCTCATCTTCAACCTGTACTCGGGGACGTGGCCGGACTACACGGAAGAGCTGGGCTTCGACATCGGCCAGGCCATGCTGGCCAAGGCCAGCGTCGGCATTGACAACTTCAGACCCAACTTCGACGTGTCCCTCCCCCTCTTCTCCAGGGATCACCCCATCACGGGGGGGGAGAGGGGCTATCTGAAGTACAACACCATCCCGCCTTTTAGAAAATACCTGCTGGTGTTCAAGGGGAAGCGCTACCTGACCGGTATCGGCTCGGACACTAGGAATGCCTTATATCACGTCCACAACGGGGAGGACGTGGTGCTGCTCACCACCTGCAGGCACGGCAGAGACTGGGAGAAGCACAAGGACGCGCGCTGCGACAAGGACAACGCGGAGTATGACAAGTAAGTCCGCCTCGTTCTGCTTTGGTGTTGAAGGGAAAGCTGGTTTCCTCCGCGCTTTTACGCACGGAGTCAGTTTACGCACGGCCGTCATCCAAAGCGCGCGCGCTCGCTCGCTCGCTGCGCGCAGCGTCCGGTCCTCCTCGCTCTCCTCATCCCTCTCCTCTGACCGAGGCAGAGCTTTCATTAGATCAGCTCGTCCGCTGTGAGCTTCCCCTTTCTGTGGAGAATGATGTGGCGACTGTCCTCCGTCTGAACTGCAGGATAAATGATTCACAGTAGAGATGCTGAAATCCTCTGAGTGGGACTGGAAACCTTCCTGTGCCCCCCCCTCCTTGATATGCTGTATGTCTATTGGAGTGTCCCTGAGGAAAAAGGTTTTTCACTCCCTGGACGTTCCCTCAGATGGAGGAATTCACCCCCCCCCCCCATCAGCCTTTTACAAGGATATGCATGGGCACGTTTGATTTGCGCCTTGTAGGTAGTGCAAATGAAGTGAAAGTCAGCCGTGGGAGTTTCTGCTCCAGAATCGGGTCCCGGCGCTGGAGCGAGTCATGACGAGCGGTCTTCACGCCGCCGGGGGTCACACGCCGGGCTGAATCCTGAACGGCGAGGTGGATGAGAGCATGTAAATCAGTCATAATGGGTTGATTACCACCTTAATTTCCCGGAGTTAGTGTCACGGTTTTCCCATTTAGCCCCCAGGGACAGTTGATTACCTCTAATTTTGGAGGCCTGGTTTTGTCAAGGTGATAATTAATGACTCCCTCTTGGGGATCGAGGCTGCACTCGAGGCCTTGGTGTGTTTTAATGCGGAGGGCGGAGCCGGAGCCGGATCACGCCGCAGACACCTGCCGTCAGGTTTATCCAGCTGTGGACTGCAGCGTCTGTAAAGCCTGGATGGGCTGAAGGGTTGTGTGTTGTAGGAGGGAAACAGGTGGGCAGCATGTGGAGAGTGAGCATGTTTCAATGGGGGGTGGGGGGGTGGGGGGGGTTAGTCCTTAAAACAAACACATGGAAGCGACTTTCCTTGAACTTGGAGTGAACTCAAGAACCTCCAGCTCTTCACATGTCTGCTGCAGTAAAGGGAACTCTAACAAAACTTCACAAGCATGCACTTGTCTATCCATTCGTCCCCCCCCCCCCCCCCCCCCCCCCCCCAAAACGCTCCTCCCCTCCTCCTCCCGGGATGCCTTGGGCTCGGTGTCACCTGGAGAGATATGCCATCCATTATCTGACATTCCAGTCGTCTGGGGGCGCGGGGCGGCCCGCTGCCGCTGCCGCTGCACCGGGGCGGCCCGCCGCCGCCGCTCCCAGAGGTGGCCTTGTCTCTGGAACATCTCGCTGCCGTAATCAGATGATTGATCCCGCTGATGGCCGCGGTTCGTGGAAATCGGAGCCCGTGCTGCCCACTCTTTCCACTGCACCGTGTTTCACAGTTGATTTATTTGGATCGATGCTGCTGCCTGTTAGTCATTTCATTTCCAGCATCAGTGCTGGATTTGATTTCTGTCCCTGCTCAGATTCAATAGATTCAATTTTACTTTCACAAAACACTTCTGCGGAGTTTAGCTTGGCGGTTTTGCGATTGGCTGCCATGTGGAGCATCTCGCCGATTCTCTATTTCTTTGTGAACCAGATTGGATTTTTTTTTTCTTAATTGATTTTTGTGGGTCCTAACCTGTGCTCGGATTTCCAGCCCTCTTATGGATTTGGCAACACGGCACAGCTAATATATTTAAAACATTTCGTTCTGTTATGATTTAGCAGCCTGTTTAAATTTAATCAAACTGATGCCTCCGTTTTAATCTAACTTAAAGCCCTTTGAGGAGCCTCGGCCATCGCCAGCTGGCTGCCGCCGCCTCTCCGGAGGCCGAGGGCGGACAGGCGATGCCTCGCGGCGACGCGCTGCTGCAGACTCAGGAATGCACACACGTGTCGGAGCAGCTGCTGCAGCGGCCGCCGCGGCCCGGGCGGCTGCAGGGACGAACCCCGGCGCTCCGGACGCTCGGCTCTGAAGCGACGCGTCTTCACTGGAAACGTCGTGTGAACCGACGCTGAAAACCTTCTCTTGCTCGCAGTCACTGTACATCCGCCCACTGAGAGCAGATCCACGCACCCACACACACACACACACACACACTCGCACTGAACACACACCACTGCTGCTTCCACGCTCATCTTCCCTCTCCCGACCTTTGACCCCCCTGGAGGAATGCTGCCGGACAGAAGAATGCAGCGGGAGGGCAGACTGGGACCTGGAGAGGCTTCCCACCCACAGCACCGCACTCACACACACACACACACACACACGCACACACACACACGCACACACTCCGCACATTTATTCAATCGATTAGTGAGCTGCAGCAGCTCTGAATCGGACTCACTCCGGTCCACTTCCATGGCCGAGCGCTGATGAAAGGAGCCATTCACGGCTACATTATCCACCCGGGTTTCTAGGGCTGCGGACAGTAATCCGGGCAGAGGGCGGTGAAAGGCCATTACAGGCTCGGCAGTCGAAAAATTTCACGCTGGGTGAAATTTCTTTGCAGTAATGCCGTGCCTTGTTGTGACGAAACTCCACTTTTTTTTTCTGGAATACTCTGGATGGAAGAATTGCGATTCGTTTCTTTTCCTGACCTTGAATGTGCGGAATAAGTCGTTTCTCCTTTATTTATTTCCAAGGGCTCATGCATATGGTCAACTGTGTCACGATTAATTGAAAGTTTTGCACGCCGTGAGTGCAGTGCATCAGAAAGTGACGTCTTTGCTCAAACAGGCTGCTCATGCAGAGTCCAGGTATTTTTCGTCCTGCGACAGCGTAGCGAGATATAAATACTCGACTGAATTCAGTTTCGGAATATGCTGCACTCGTCCTAATGGAGGTTTTTCTTCTCATATTTGAGAGTAAACAGCCTGGCGTCTCCTGAACTGCAGCATGCAGAACTGAAGTGCTTTAACTTTAATAGGGAGACTAATTTGGTGTTATTGAATATTTATTATTTATGAAAATAAGCACTTTACTTCTCCTTTTCTGCATCAAAAACCCAACTAAAATATGACTTCTCTGCATACTTCCCAGGCTTCCTGGATTAAATCAGTTGAATATCTTGATGTAAAGGCTTTTCTTTGCACGGCGTCGCGTTCGGAGCCGGACTGTAACGCTGCTGCTCTCCACGCTCCAGTGTTTGTCTCCATACGCCGCTCCGTTTATTCCACATATGTAGGCCAGCAGTGACTCCGCTGTGCGGGCGCGGTAAGTGCTCTCTTTTCTCCTGGCGAGCAGATTATCCCGCAGAAATCAAAGTACAGTCTGGTCCGATATCAGCAGTCAATTGCAGAAAGTACATCATTATTACTGTTGAGTGTTCCATTAAAGCCGGCCCGCATGTATTCCTCCTCCCGCTCTTGGTTAAGCCCTTTCCCCGCTAACGGCAGCGTCATCATCCCCCCATTTAATACTTAACCAGCTTTGTTGACTCGTATTGACTTTGTACTTTAGCTACTTCATTGGCGGCCGCCGCTCAAGGTCACCCGGGGGACTGGAGAGCTGGAGGAGAGAGACGGAGGCCGGCGCGCCAGATTCGGAGAACAGCAATGTCAAGAGGAGATGAAGGAAATGTGTTTGCCAAAGCTTTTTGAAGAGCGAGTGGGTGTGAGACGGAGTGATGATAACGCCGGAGTGCGGGGATGAAAGCGGCGGAGAGTCCGGGACGCCGCGCACGTCGCTCCCATTAGGAGTGGATGACAGTGACACGGAGCCGGCCGAGTGGCGTTTTCATTTTCACAACTGTGTCATCAGCAGAAATTCCCCCTCACTCCAGAAAATGATGTGAGCGGCGAGATGGAAGGAGGAGAAGTGGAGGCCGCCGCCCCCCCCCCACCTCCCCCCCTCCTCCTTTATTGCAGTTGTACTTTCTATACTGATCTGGGTGGAACACGGCGTGGCGGCGGCGCCTGATGGAGATCTGTAGGGCAGAACGACGAGCGAACACGCCGCTGCTCCCACCGTGTTTGGCAGGAGAGGGTGTCACACTCCCCGGGCCGCCATTGTTTGTTTTTCTGTACTCAGATTAATAAATCATGAATATTTCATGATTGCCTGCTCCCTCGTAGATAAAGCACCGGGCTCATGACGGAGAATGTTAATGATGTGGAGGATAATTAGTTTGAACGCGCTGCAACTTAATTAGGACTCTTTGATATTTCGCCGGGTGTCTTAGAGACGGATTTAAGCCCATAACTACATAAAACCTGTGTTTGTTATTTCATCTTATCAGGATGTGTATCCATCTCCGATCCCCTCCAGCCTCTTCTGCCTCCCTGTCTCTCTCGTAATTGTGTGAGCCGTGCGCTCCAGTCGCTCGGTAACATGTGGGCCAAGTCAGTGTGTCACGGTTACAAGTCCTGACTGGTTCCCTCTGCCTCATTTTTTTTTCTTTTTTCTTTTTTTTTTTGTAGCTGGTGATTTCTTGGAAGTTAGGGGTGTGTGATATGAGAAAAAGGAAAAAATTCACCACATGTTCTAAACGTCTGCGTCTCTGAAACCAGCCCTCCACGACTTGAAGATATCAACTCTGTAATGAGGAGCAACACAACAGCTGGAGGTTCTCACGTTAATTATGGGATTTGAGAAAGAGGCATTAATCCTTTCAGGGATCGGAGCCGATTCCAGATGACTGTTGACAAAAGATCAGATCCAAACATCATCAAATTAGAAATGAGACAAACTCTCCCTCAAGCCTGGAGTCGAACTGGGAATTTCCTCACCGTGAGGCCAGAGAGCAAACCGCTGCACCACTGTGTGGCTCATGTCTTTATAAAGTCACTTATTCAACAAAAAGTAGCAAAACTCGGCTTGAAACCCAGACGCCCGACACCAGTAATTCCAAAACATTATTCCGACCAGCTTCCCTCCACTCGGGTGTCAGACATAAGGCCCGTGGGCCAAAAACAAGCCGCTCCATGAGTGTGGAGGGCCAGGTTTGACCTCTCAGTCTGACAGGGACGTCTTCACTTTACCAGGTTTGTAGTTTCGTGTAGCAGGTCATTAACTGAAAGTGTCTCTTTAGGGATCAAATAATGAGATTGACTTTTCAATTACCCGTCAGTTGTCAGAAAAGGGCGAAAAATGAGGAATTTAAGCTCACAGAGCCCACGGGGACGACGCGAAAGGTCATTTTCTCCCATCAATTAACAGAATCCGTCAAATATTCAGTTCACATTCTGAATATTCTGAAGCTTTTTGGTGGATTGTTGGCAGTTTGAATAAAAAGATGTGATCGCGCCAGTTAGTTTCCCGAGAAACAGATTCGATCTGGGATTGTTTGGAGTCCGTTGACCTGTGCAAAGTTCTACTCCTTGTTTTCATTTGTGCAAGTTTGTGTAGCTGCTCATCCATCCGTGCCTGTGTGTGTGTGTGTGTGTGTGTATGTATGTGTGTGTGTGTGTGCACAGGATGGCCGGGGTCACGGCCCCTCTGTCTGTCCCCTCGCTGAGTGACGGAGCCAAAGCCCCACTTACTGACCCACATTCATTGAGGGATTACCACCACAGCCAAGCTGCCCCTGGCCTCAGAGGTGGTGTCGGTGGAGGGGTGAGGGAACCGGGGTGGGGGTGGGGGAGGGGGAGGGGGGTGGGGGGTGGGGGGGGGGGGGGGGGTCGGACATGAACTCTGCACTCGCTCACACAGACTTGGCGAGCTTTACTTGCTGGAGTTTTTCCATTCGTGCAGCCTAAAACCTGAGCCAGCTGACGGACGCTGCCGTCTTTGTGGTGATTTTGGTTCGTCCTCCGTCCAAATATCGACGGTTTGATTCCCATCTTCCCCTCATCATGCGTGGACATGGAGCACCGTGCATGCCGGGCAGCTTCTGGCTCAGGGGTGCAGGCAGATTGATCAGCTTGGAGGTTCCTCCCTCCAAAAAAAAAAAACCAGAAAATCGATGAAGGTATTGGCACAGCGGTGGTCCGGCCCCGAGAGTCATTTCCCCCATTAAAAACTGCTCACTTGTCGAGATGTGTCAAAAAATGAGGCCTGCTGTCCCTGCAGCCGCTCTAATTGAAAGACTGGAGAATAACGAGACGTGAGAACGTCTTCGTCCGCGCAACTGTCAAAGTCTGTAAGGGGGATGAATGAATAGAAAACAGTGTGAACGTTGTAGAACTCCTCCTCTCTCTGACTCCCCATCCTTCACTGCTGCTGATGCAGCGGCGTGAGAAAGTTTTGCAGGCAGGTAACGCGAGCGGACGCCCAGTTTTCAGAGGCTCTGACGGCGCAGAACAGAGCGGGAACAAAAGCCGGGGAGGGAAGCCGATTGGGCGCCGGTGAACTCAATTAAAGCCGACAGGTACGTGACTGGCTGAGGCGAGAAGCGATGATCGGGACAGACGCGTGATTGGCCCCTCATTAAAGTCTCCGCCGGAGAGGGATGAAAGCAAGATCTGGCTGCTGTCTGTGGGTTTGGAGAGTACAATGAGCTCAACGCTTTGACATCTGTCTCTTCTTCTTCTTTTTTTTCCTAGTAAAGATGAAGTTACAAAAAAAAAAGGAACACACACACACTTCTTGGCTCTGGCTGTGTGGCGTGGGGCATGCCGAGACGCAGCAACATTCCCCTTTACATCATTCCAACATTTCCAATTTCATCTGCTGGCGTTTCTTCCTTCATGTTTTCAGGGTTTAACCCTTCACAGGACGCCCACTCAAATATGTGTCAACTGGATCATTGAAGAACTGCTGTGTTTAAACACCCGTCTGCACCTCAAGACTTTAAATATACACAGTTACAAACCAGTTCTACAATCAAATGTCTTGTTAGATGACCAGAATCTGGTTTGGTCCGGGTGGGAGCAGGAGGCGATCTGCTGTGTCGGACAGACGGCTAAAACAGAGACGATCCTGCGGGACGGTACAGAGAGAAGAGAGAGCTCAGACGACCACACCCTGAGTGACAAGTAACGTGACGGATTAACGTCTAAGCAGCCTCATTGTTAGGAAATCTCACGGATTTAGTTTTACAGTTAGAACCTTTACTTTTCTGAGCCGTTGTTTTCCATATTTACAGCACCGAGCAAAAGAGAGAGAGCGGAGGAATCTGCCACTCTCCTTCACTCTCAGTGAATTATTACAGTACTTTGAGAAAAAGGGGCGTTTAGAATACTTTTCAGCAACAATCAAAAACGATAAAATCACTGAAGTGAGCTTAAATAGCACAATGAAGGGAGTCGGTAAGTTTGAGATGATGCGTCTCCAATTAGTTTTTTTTTTGTTTTTTTTTCTTCAGAGAAAATTGACATTTTCCTCTCACACATCAATATGTAAGGAGACCGGGAGTATAGCAAGTAGCAGTAAAACCTTATTTATCACTTTTGCCATTGACCTTGACAGCTAATGCGGTTAACTAAATGACTGTTGTTTCACAGACTCCACTGACAACCGTTGCTCTACTTATAATAATTAGTGTTGCATCTGCTTTTTCAGATTTTTAAGACTGCCTATTACTGTGGATAATTGGTCAGTTAACTGCGGATTTCGTCGATCCTTTCAGTCGGCGCACGACTGAAACTCCGCCGAGTGACTGAAACGGTGTGTCGCCGTGAAAGAAGAAGCTCGCCATCGAACACTGTGACAGAGCAGCAGGGAGGAATATTGGTGCAGTCGCAAAACTGTAATTACAGCTAATGATACAGTTTGCTCAATGATAATAATTATTGTAATGCAGAGTCTAAAACCAGTAAAATTCACATATGATGCAATTCAATGCAGTTTGGTATCACAGAACAATGTTTTATTGATTTATGGCCCAGATGTCAGGTTCTCAATCCCCGAAAGGTTAAATGACTTTCCGTTCATGTCGTGATGATTCATGTAGGCCTCTGCCGTGGTTGGGTTATTGGCGGGTCTGTTTAAGCAGTGAGTCACAGTTGAAGCGTGCAGGTTGATGTTATCTTGGATAAGAGTCAGATTCTCAGTAAATCTTCCCACCAGTGATGAGGTGACTGTTAATCAGTGAGCATGTCGCAGGTTCACACACTCGCCTCACATCGAGGAGATCCACAGTTCGAGTCTGTGGTTGTGGCTTGTGTGGGTTTCTTCCCACAGTCTAGAAGCATGTTTGATGTCCGTTGGTGACCAGACATTTTGACATAGCTCCGGCTGCGTCTGTCTGTCTGTCTGACTGTCTGTCTCCTGTGGGCGGAACCTGCTTTCATCCACATCCAGCCACGGATGGTTGGGAAAACTTGGACGAAGCTGGTGTAGATAAATGGATGGGTTGCCCAGATGTGGCCTTGTTTCCTCGTGTCACTGGGCAAGTAGGCACAAGTACTTGAGGCTGTAGTTACAGCGCTTCCATCTACTGAATAGCACAGCGTTGGGTGTGTTGGTGCGTGATGGGTCAGGCCGTGTCGGATGTAGGGGACGAGTTGCTGGTGGTCCGGTCGTCCCTCGTCCTGAGTGACTGTCTCTCGGGGAACCGGGGCCGTGGAGCGCCTGACCACAGTGATCTCGTCAGCGAGGGGCAGCGGGCCGAAACCCCGACCTATATCTGCTCTGGCAGTTGCGGACACTGGAGTCAAATGACGCTATCTTCTCGTAACAATAAAGCCAAACGGCCATTAGGCCATTGTCGGTCGGCATTGTCAGCAGTTGTTACAGATCTCACCTCCTGCGAGCTCCGCGTCTCCCTCGGGGCGTTGAAACAACTCCACCGGGGGGGAAGCAGAGGGGGGGCTGGCGGGGTAGTAGCCAGTTTTTATAGCCCTGTAGAATGGCTGCTTTTTATTGCCCCGAGAGGCCGTTCAGCAAACACCTACCAACGGCACATCAATGGGACTGCAGATCGTTTGACGGCGACTTGCTCGCCGACCTCCTTCCTTCACTTCTCGCTGCCACAAGAGAGAAAACAAACACTTAACCCCTCCGCTGGTATTCATATTCAAATAGTAATTGGGAAAAAGGAGGAAATCTGAGTAAAGGGAAGGGGGAGGAGGCGGAGGGGCGGGTGGGGCGGGGGGAGTGGAATAGGGCAATAGCTTAAAAAAGCATTATGTCACTGAAGAATGTGTGCATGTCTCCCAGTTTAAGGGGCCAAGGCTTCAAGGAGAGAAAGAGGGTTTTGTTGGGGCTGATCTGGCTGCCTGGCAGGCTGATGGAAGGGCTCTTTCCCCCGTCTGGTTCTCGGAGCTTTATGGCTCGGTTTGACTCCCACTCTTTGGGTGTAAAAGTTGGGGCTGCCCCAGAGGGCTCCCATTGTCCCAAAGTTTGCTCTGGTTCCAGAGGGAGCGCTTGTGCCTTGTTGACATCGCAGCCTCTCCATATGGTCGCCCTTTATCCCCCCCCCCCCGTGTTTCAGCGCTCTCCGTCGACTCCGTCTCCCCTCCTGCTACGACTTCTCCTGCCTGCGCATCTCTTTAAAGCCAGGGTGACAACTGGCAACAATGGCCGCTCACACGGCTCCGGCAATGGACAACCAGGCTCTGGTTCTGGCAGATTCCACAGCACTTCACGGATCAGCGGCTTAGCCAAAACTGACGGGGGAGGAGGGGCGGACGTGGCGGCGGGGAATGAGAGGAGATGGTTACAAGGGAAAGAAGGCATCTGGTCTCACCGAGGAGAGCCTGAGTGTGCCCAGAACGTGGGCGTGTGATTGACCGGAGAGAGTACGGAAAGAATTATCTGGGTGTGTTGCCGTTCTCCGCAGCCTCCTTGGCAGTTTGTTTGCCGGTTGTGCTGCGCGGTGTTTATTCATGAGCTTGACGGGGCCTCCTTTTCAGATGAAGCAGAGGAGTGCATGCTTGTTTTTCGCCAGCCAACGCCGGACAAAGTGCAGCTGCTGGTGGCAGTGCTGGATATTTTAAATTAACGCCCACTCTCCTCTGCAATTTCTTCCTGTCTTTTCTCCTCCTTTGCTCTTCCCAGCTCACAGTTTCCTCTGATGCAGTCATTCCTTCTGTCTCACACTCCCACCCACAGCCTGAAAAGCCCAGATACACAATAGTCAATTCTGCATACATGTGGAAAAGTCTCACGGAAAAGCCTGCCAACATCGCTTCAAGACCTCAGCCTGTCAGTCCCAAAAGGCAGCGCCGCTCCGCAGGAATTTAGTGATTTAATGACATTTTTCCACAGGTGAATCCGACTGTTTGCACGGGTGCGATATGTACACTCGACTACCGAGCTCTGCCCACACCCATCTGTTGCGGCTCTACTACCAACTGCAGGAAGCTTTTTCTTTCTCGGCAACTTCATTTCTGCTCCCGTACGCTCCGGCTGCCCAACCACATCGCAAACACAAAGGAGAAGTGAAGGAGAGGGAGCTGTAGCGGGGAAAGCCGGTGATCCGGCTGAGAGAGGGAGCCGCCGAGGTACAGTGGGAAGAGGAGAGCAGGGGCTCGGTGGGGAACGTCTCAGGCGGCGCAGCCGAGCATCCCGCTTTGTTTAGCTGCTCGCTGAGCTGTGCGCTCTTTGTGGGGGTGAGCCGAAGTGTTTATTTCCCCAGAAAGTTGAGACACGACAGCACTTTGTTTTCAAAGCATCCGAATCTTGTTTGCCTTCGCCGCTCGCGAGACGCGGCGCTCCCTGGCTGTCTGGGGTGAGACAGGTGAACGGAGCGAGGAGCTTCACAGCCCTCGGCTTATGTAACCGGCGGAAAAGAAAGACGTGATTGTTGGCGGCGGATCTGGTCGACCGGAGGTCTGTGACCTTCAGCCGCTCTGCCGTGGCTCCGTGTCGCTCTCACAAAGTGACACACCAGTGAATTAAGCCTGCTTCTCAATTTTGCCACATTGTGGTGACTAAGAGGAAAAAAATATTTTAATGTTCTCTCGTCTGATGTTCTGGTTTACCTCGATGGTAAAAGGTTATTGAACTCCACTTATATAGTTGTTTGTGTGTTCAGACACTAGACAAAAATCCATTTATAGTATCATGTGACAATAATCACATATGGGTTACCAATATACGATACGCCGTATAGCTGCATACGTCCTGGACATGGATCCATCCTCCACTGAAAATGGGTGAAACCAAGCAAAAAGACCGACAGGAGAAAAATGACCAGTTAGTAAAACAAAATCAGCAAGGACTGGAGTTATAGTGTGGATATTTGTGAAAAAGACAGCAAAGAATTTCTGACTTGTGTAGTTTCTCAAGGGTAAATTTCTTTATTTAGTGGCAACTCGGACAAAAATGTCTCTTTTAGTTGTAAGGTTTGCAGACTGATGATTTTTTAAATACTTTTTTCAAACAGGAGCTACTGGCCCAAGTCTTCACTCATCTAAAATGCCAGAGCCCGAGCGATGTGTGTTCTACGAGGGTGGACCCAAAAGTTCCCGGACTGTACTTATAACTTTTTATTTTTTAATCTTCGCAATTATTTGAAACTGTCACCTTCAAAGTACTCTCCTTTGGCTTGAATACAACGCTGCACCCGAGATTTTCACTGTTCAGAAGAGTCGCCATGACCGTGCGTAACTGTGCCGGAAAGATTGAACTTCGATTTTCCCTCCCCCGCCTGTATGCCTGCCTTACCTTTCCGCTGCCGCTCCAGTTTCATCTTTGACAACAAAAAGCAGTCGTCTGGGGCCAGATCAGGTGAATATGGCGGTGGGGAGGCTGGCTGGTCACGGTTTTAGTCCAAAAATAGGCTTTACGCACAACATTTGGTGCTATTCCTGTGCGTAACGGGGCGTCCTGTGGTCTGCTGTCAGCTACGATGCGGCCATTTCCGGGTGCCTTCGTCTCACTGCTTCTAATAACCGCCTGAGGATTATCTGTCTGGATCTCTACAATACTCCCATCAGATCTGCAATGTCATCAAAAGTCCTGCGTGGATCTACCAGGACGTCTTCTTCAGTTTTTGTGACGTTTTCCTCTGTTCTGGAAGTGGATTGTTGTCCTCTGCGTGCCTGGTCTTCGTGATGTAATCCGATCGCTCTTAAAGGGCCCAAACCACTCAGACACCCTAAGAATCCTTCTTAAAGAATGTCTGCAACATGGTGAGTGTTTCTGCCGCTGTTTTTCCAATAAAAAAGAAAATGTTTTGACAGAGCGCATATCCGTGGATATCCGCCATCTTGAAAAATCGAAGAGCGGGGTGTAACTCTGTCAACATAAACAGTGACTGTCAGCTGACCGCATCACGGGGGAAGACCAAACCTGGCACAGTTATGCATGAGGCTATCCTGTAGCGACATCTAGCGGCCAAAGTCGGAAATTCATTGTATTTTTTTATTAATAGAATCAGTCCGGAAACTTTTGGGTCCCCCCTCGTATTTGCCTCGGCGTATCACTTTTTATTTTAATCTTTGTTTTATGACCGTGTTGTTCTCTTTCCTTCGGTGTTTAATTCTATTCTTGGGCTGAGCATCTGGAACATAAGCAGTTTCTCCCCGGGGATCAATAAAGTCATTTGATTCTGAATAACTTCCCGCAGCAAACACCCTCCTCTGTACGTTTTCACGAGGAACCGGCTGCATCACGCACGCATGTGGCGAGGAACTCTGAGAACGTTCTGCAGCGAAGCCCTGAAATCAGGCATAATGGTCCCTTCAAAGAGCGAAATCAAAGCGTTACAGGATGCATTATTTAGGAGTCCAGCGATTTATGGTGTTTGAAGCAGCCTCAGCTGAATCTGAAGGTTAGAAAGTAACTGAGAGCAGGACTGAAGACGCGGCGTTTCAGCGGCCTGGTTTGGATTGTAGGGCTTTATTGTCCGGTGTAGGGGATTCCGGTTCGAGTCCAGCCTGTGACGGGACGCGCACGTGGAGGAAAAAACGAGGTCTGCCGAGCGCCGACCTGCCGAGCGACCCCGGTGAGAAGGGAGCAGCCAGATAGACACTTAATAATGTTCAGCAAGTTATGGAAATTGTGAGGAGTCTCGGTGTCGCTTCCCTGAGGGGAGAGTGATTAGGTTTCTAAAAACCTGCGAACCCTCTGGCTCGCACATTAGATGAAATATAGACATTTAAATTTATGCAGTGAAACCTGCTTATTTTCATCAAAATGAGCCGCCAGTCGATTCAGACGCGGGCGAAGCGATCGGTGTGATTGGTTGTCGCCCGTTGCGTGCGTGTCCCCCCCCCCCCCCTCTGCTCAGGGTGTTTTCACCGTCGTTGCCTCGGTATCGAGGTGACGGGTCAAATTCTCGTGCGGTTCCTCCGACACAGATGTGTGTGCCTGTCTGCGTTAAAGAAAGCGCTTCTGTTTGCCAGTGGGCCCAGTCTGGAGTTTGTGGAGTATCTGGTGACTTGGAGGTATTTGCTCACAGCGACTCGGCTCACTGTCTATAAATACGCAGGTATATTCTGAAGGCTTCACCGACTTTTTCAGGAGCTTAACCCCTTGTTTTCCCTGGAACGTATACTTATCGCAAGCGTAACTCCAAAACCGTTCATGAGAGCTGACGACGTCAGAAAGCAGCAGAAAGTGTTCATATAGCAGGGTTAGGTGAGGGTTTCACTATAAAACTACGCCGTTTTCAGCGTTTTTCAACACTTTGCTGGGAAAACGCAAAACTTTACTGATACAATAATAGAAAAACTGCGTTTTCACTTGAAACAGCGTTTGAACAGCTCCCTAAATGGACTTACAATCACATATTGAGAGTTAAAACGCTGCATATTTTTAAATGGGGTTCGGTTTGAAATTAAATAGATCTCGTCATGAGGGGGTTAAGACAATTAAAGTCCTAACAGTTGAATACGGTCGGCATTAACGGTGTGATTGGTCACCTTTAGCTACCTTGGTGTTTTTGTAGCAGAGTGAGTTTTTCCTCCTTTGGCCTGGAAGGATCACTTGGCTGAAATCCAGACGAGTACGTGTTACATTTACACTTCTCTGTGTGTATGTGTGTGTGTTAAATTGTGCATATGCATATGTTGCGCGTGATGCCCGGCCCGTGTTCGTTCCCCTCAGCAAAGTACTGCTGATTCAGGAGTGCGTCCTTCCATCCGTTCTCGGACTCGCCTTTTTTTTTTTTTTTTTTTTCTGCTTTCCTCAGTGAATGTTCTTTTTTTCGGAGCCTGCAGGCAACTTTCCCGCCCAGGATTCTCAATCTCTTGTCCACACACACACACACACACACACACAC
This sequence comes from Salarias fasciatus, assembly GCF_902148845.1. Taxonomy (NCBI): domain Eukaryota; kingdom Metazoa; phylum Chordata; class Actinopteri; order Blenniiformes; family Blenniidae; genus Salarias; species Salarias fasciatus. The sequence goes on from NC_043765.1 coordinate 3,773,333, forward strand.
ACACACACACTCCTACATACTCAGCGGCATGTTGTTTGGCTGAAACCCGGTGCTAACTCTAACTGTGGCCACTCATGTGGAACCCCCAGAAGCTATGAAGCATGAATAATGTATCAGCGAGAGGAGTTTTTATTCATGTATTTTTTTTTTTTGCTCTTCATATTAAGCAGCATGTACGCTCATACCCAGCCTCCTCATTCCCCTTGCATGGATGCAGACAGCCTCCGGACCTCAGCATTCTCACCCAGCTGCATGGAGGCAGCAGACTTCCTGCGTGATGGAATTCCATCTGAATTTCATCCGGGATGAGAGAGTGACCTTAAAGGCCTGCTTTTTTTTTTTTTTTTTTTTTAATTTTTTTTTATACATTGTGACTGAATGTTGAGTGAAATTATAAAAATCACCCCGTCTGCAGAGCAGAGGAGATTCATTATTCAATAAATTGCATTTAAAGTGGAGTGTGAAGCGAGACCAAATGAGCCTCAAAGCCGGCGGCATCTCTGGATGCAGATAAACTTTTTAGAGGACGGCACAGGGGAGGATCTCGGGAACGAGAACAGACGGACTGCATCTCCAAAAAATAGATGCCTTGCTATGCATTTCCCAGCTGCGGTGTCTGCTGGGACGGCTGAGGCGAGTAGATCTAAGGGCTGTGTCATTACAAAGTTTGCTTTAGCTTCGGCGTTGCTGCCAGATCTGCTGCGCGTTTTCCATTTTAAATCTCCCCCAAGTAATCAGAAAATCTTCCTGCAGAAAAAAGAAAATCTTCATAATCTTCTTTTCTTGTTATATTTATTGCATGAACTTGATCTGTACCGCTTTCATATCTTTCTCCGGGGTTTGATCAGATCCTTTTCCCTTGTTGATAGTGGTGATAAAAAAAAATTGTGCCTCGCTGCATTTGCTCTTGTGACTGTCGACACTTTTTTCAGGCACATTTTCATTTAATAAGTAATTTAAGTTCTGTGAAGCAGACGCTTTGTGTGTTAGCAGAAGTTTTTCTCTCGATGCGGCTCAGGGACTTGATTCTTTTTCTCCATCTTTGTCCCTTGGGTTGGCCGTGGCTCCGGTGGTGGAGTAGTCGTCTCTCCAGTAGGTTGAGGGTTTGATTCCTGAATCTCAGCCTGTTGACGTGTCCTTGAGCCAGAACCCCAAATTGCTTGGATTGAGCATCTTGCATGGCAGCCGCCTCCATTGGTGTGTGTGAATGTGTTTAAGAGTGTGTTTTTGCAGTAGAAAACTACTACATAAGTGAAATACTTAACAATTTATCTCCCTAAGGAGGATAGAGTGGTGATCAGTATATTCTAATGAATGTTATTAACTTCAGCTTTAACGCTACATTATATATATTCTGAATTCGAACCACTTAAATCTCATTTTTGGTAATTAAACTTTTTCAAACTGAGTATATGGGGCAGTAATTCAGCCTGGATGTGACAAAAATAGAAATGAAGTTGCAGTTTGACTGCGAGTCAGTGGCACTAGTTAGTTTGGAAGGCATAATAGAGACCAGAATGAAGAATGAAAGTCACGAAATGTTAAATCACACAACCTGGCTGAGACGTACGCCATTAGCTTGGACACAGCAAGCGTTATCCGGGAGTATAAATGAAGTCCGGGGAAAGTCGGGCGGCGGTATGGCCCCTGCGAGCCGCTGTGATCAGAGTGCGCACGCTGAGCAGGCCGTCTGCAGTCACTCTGCGGACGACACACTGCGAGGAGGAAAGGCCGCAATCATCTTTATTACATGCTGGAGGTTTGAGGTTTGCCCACACTGTAAAAAGCTCCTGCACCTTCTCATTTGGCCACTTCAGCAGCGAGTCTTTTCCTCCTGCCTGACGCACGTAATGCAGCTCCTTCATGGCATTTCGGCTCCATCCCAGCTTGCTGTCCCTTTCTTTTTTGCACCCGTTGATCTTGCCTCGTCATTTGCAGCCGTTGAAAGTTTTTGGTTTGCCTTTTGCAGTCTCGACGCGGTTCACACCAACACCCTCGTTCGTGCATTCACACAAGTGTAAATAAAAGGAAATTTCACTACGTTTCATTGGCAAAAGCAGCGTTAAGTCCATCTAAAGAGGCAGAGCTGTGAAAAGCTTCTACCTGCTGGAGAAACAGCATCGTCATTCTGGTTCTGCTAACACTGAAACGAGGCTCCTCCGGTTTACTCTACAGATGTGAAAATATGTACGGCTGTAGGTTTCTGACACAAAAAAAAAAGTCTGATTTTTAAATCCAAGGCAACTTTGGCATGAAAACAGTATCATTTTCTAAGCATTACTTTTTTCTTCCTGACGCAGTGAGTCCTGGTTATTTCAGTAGTAACGGCTTTAACACAGTCTGAGGTGGGTCCACATCAAGACGTCCTGACTGGGGAGCGACATCTTTAGCACACTGTTTCTAGTAAACTGTGGTAGCAGGAGGTGAAATAGTGAACAAATATTGTTGCTTTGAATCAGGGGGAACTTCCTGTGGATTCTCAAAGTGAAAGAATACAGAGGAACATCTGTGTCAAAAGTTCGTCCATAAAATGTGGCCTTATCACTGCTGCTTCATTCGGAGCTGTAAACCCAGACATAACGGCTAAAAAGGTCAATAAAAACTCGCGTTTGTCCTTTCGGAGTGGGTTCACGGAGCGCCGGCGGAGCCCAAAGCGCCTTGGCTTCACTTTCTGAGCTAATCATGGAGCATAAGCGGGATTAGCATCCGCTAGCCGTGTTATCTGCTAATCACTTCAAAGCTGTCCACATCACCTGCCCCCTCTGATGAGTGCATTACGCGCTTTATCGCTCCACATGGTGTTAACTCAGGGTGCACTCAGGAAAGAAACCTGGCATTACTTTTATTGCTATGCATATTTCATATCCTGCACTTCAGCGCAGATTGCCCTCTTTCAGATGTGGAGTGCGCGGCGCTATTAAGTTGAGACGTTTCTTTTTGTGGAGTCAGCATTTTATTTGGGACTTGGAGGCACTGAAGGGAGAGAGAATTGGTTGTTGAAGTTTTGAATCGTTGTGATTAACAGAAGCACTGATGGCCACGAGAACGAGTGCTAACCTTTAGCTACTTCCAGGTACAGCATATCGATGCTCGTACTTAATAAATGCCATACAGCTTAATTCATAGTCCATATGTGAAGGCATTATGTTGCCACAAACTACTTCCAACAGCCACTGCGTCACTGTAAATGAGTGTATCAGCCAGACATTAATCATGTTTAGCATGTAGCATCACTGGTATGTGAGCCCTTAAACTCTTTAGCATGTATCATCAGTGGTGTGTGAGCCCTGAAACTCTTTAGCACGTAGCATCTAGCATCACTGGTGTGTGAGCCCTGGAACTCTTTAGCATGTAGCATGTAGCATGGGTTACCTGCTGATCAGTCAAACTAATGAGCCTGACGTCTCGAGGCTCTCAGAAATGGAGAAAGTGAATATTTGTAAGATGTTAGACGTTACCTTTAAATGGTAAATATCAGTCTGTAGTTGCTTTACTCAGCAGGTCACAGGAACTCGAACAGGGCCTGCTGCCACGCAGAGAGCTCGGCCTCCGCTGACAGCAGTTTGCGACTGAGCCTGTTGCTCAAGGACGTTTTGACACATGGACAGCGTGAGACGGGATCAAGCCACCGGCGCTGAGCCTGGAAGACGAGCCGCTCTCCCAGCTGAGCCGCAGCTGGCTTTAAGTACATATTATGGAATCAACTCCTTGTAAAACGACATTTCCTCTTAAGCTGAAAACACCTCCTTCAGGCTATCGTCTAATACCACTGGAATGTGAAAACGGCGTATACGTGACAGAGCAGTGACTGGATTGTAAATGGGTGTCGGGGTTTTCTTTTCCTCGCAGCTTTTTTGCATATTTTTCACCTCATAAACTGATCACATTTTCACTTTTCCCTCCTTAAGCTTCTTTATGGCGTCGTAATGGGAGCCCGGAGCGCGTCCTCCTCCTTCGGGGAGGGCCCGGAGCCGAGCGACTCCGCCGTCTTGTTAATGATTGTCAGATAGCGTTACCAAACATGACCTTATCGAGGCCGCTGTGTGTCACGCCGCCGGTGTTTGTCAGTGTGCCACGACACGAGCGGATGCACGAAATGACGGCGGCGGGCGAGAGGAGAGATCTGCTCTGTCAATGAATAAGCCCGATCCGTTGTGCCAGGCACAGCCGGACGCTGGTGTACGGGCGACCACCCGCTGCACTTTTGGAGATGTGCAATGTTTGCAGCTCCTTTCTTCTAATTCATGTTTATTTACTGCCGCCGTGATCGCGCTGCCTCCAGCAGAGTACGGCGCGGATCTGAGAGCCCGCGTGCACAATCGCTTGTCTCCTCGGCAGCGTTTGGTGTATTTATGTACATGTGTGTTTGCTCACTGAACCGTGAGATCATTTCAACTGCATATGAGAGCCTCTGTCTGCTCGGAATAGACATCAAATCGCACCCGGCGTCCCTGTCGCTCGAGAGGCATCGGCGAGTCGCCATTTCCTTTGTCAAGAGAGTCCCATCGTGTTGGCAAACAAACTGCTGTCACGGAGTTAAATTGGGTCTGAATACATTATGTTAATGGGTCAGTTAATGGCCAGCAGGAGCTCATCCACCATTTATGAATCAATATGGCAGTAAGTGAGTGTGTATATCAGTGGTCAGGGCAGCGTCCCAGAGTAATACCAGCCCTGACATCCATCTGTGCCTGCATGACAGATTCTGTCCTGGAAGAGTTATAGACCGGTGCAAGAAGTCAAGAGATTTTCCCTTTTTACCGCCCGAATCATTAAGTGATTGAACAGCTGATGGACAGAGTATTTTCGGTTTTACTAAAAGAGGAGGACTCAGATTTTTCAGATATGTTTTGGGGAAAATAAATGCTTTAGGAGTCTTTTTTTTTTAATTTGGAAAAGATTTATGGCATCAAGGGAATGTGGAATAAGCATGTAGAACATGAAGCTATCACATTGACTTTTAAATCCATTATTATTTTGAGCCTTACTGATCTTCAAAACCTAAAGCGTCTCCGGCTGCCTCTGAAAACGTGGCGAGAACACGATGAACTGATGACTGACAGGCAAAGACGTCAGTCATCACTTCCATCCATTGTTGTTTGGGCGCGACTGAAATTCCTGTATAAATGTAATTATTAGCTTTGAAGAAACGTGAACGACAGGTGAGGCTGATTATTGGACAGTGGAAATTTGTGATTGGCTTGAAGGTGAAGGAATTTGGATCCAAAAGTGACTGAATGTCGTGAAAGAGGGAGCGGCTGATGCTTCTTTGTCTTCAGGGACTCGGCTGTTCAAGTGCTGAACTTCATTCCATCACAAATTATGCATCACTGCTTTTTATAATTCTGATGTAAGACAAGTATCTCTTGAGTATCTTTGATTTTTTTTTTTTTATTTTTTTTTTTTTAGTAAACTATTCTTTGAATCTTGGTCATGTTCCAATTCCTTACTAAGAGACCAAGCATCTTAGATATGACATTAACCTTCATGTGGTTTGTTCAACCACCTCCCTGTTAAAAGTCCCCACCTGTCTGATTCTGTCATTCCTGTGTAGATTTATATTTTCTTGTAGATTATGGTCAGAGTGATAAGATTTTATCTATTTTCTTGTACAATCTGCTTTGAAAAACTACTGCAGTGTCATCAGCAAAAGGTCGGAGTCGCCTGGATGTCTTCGTGGTTTGATTTCTGTGTGCACTGTTGAGTCTGGTATTAGCATTAATCATTCCATTTAAAGTCGTCATGTCATAAAAGATTCAATAGAAGTCTTTAATATGTGCGACAGTAGCAGATGCAAATCTGGCTTCATCCTTTAATTAGGATTCAGGTGGAGCTGAAATTCCTCCTTAAAGGTGTGGCTGTACACGGTATGAAGATGAGCAAGTTTATAACTAAGTGTGACTCCAGGAAATTAATTTCAATCAAAAGTGGGTGCAACTATTCTATTCTTCTTCTCAACAAAGGCCTTAGAAGTGTTTTATACGCCTTCTCGTGCTAATCGAATGATACATCCTGCTTGGCCAAAACAACACTCTGAATGATTGTCTGAAGGCTTAGGAAATATATCAGTGGAAGAGTGTGGTTAACCCAGGTTTTTCAAAGACTTCCCAGTCTTGAAAGCAGTTCTCATCTCTTCCTGAAGAGCTACACTCCAGATATGTACCTGATGACTGTGGTTTGACTCCGACTGCTCCTGTGTGCACTTTCTATGTTCTTCCTGTGCATGTGTCAGCTATGAAGTGTGAGAAATAAAACCTACTCAACTTTAAACTGCCTCCTCCACCTTTCCTCCATCAGCACCGTGTTCCCCCGCATCTGAATATTTGTTGCATTCTACCTAAATGTTTGTATTAAATTTTCATCACATATTTAATAATGTAGCTTGTCTAAATCAGACTAAACCCAAAGATTTTCGTCGTTTCTTCTTCTGAACGTAGCAGAAATCTTCTTTGTTGAACCTCGAAAATTTAAAAAGAAACTTGAACTATGAACGCATCAGTGATTTTCCCATCTGACTGTCTGAAAACAAGAATCTTGAGGAAATCAAGTTTAAATACAGTGAAGCTGCCGGGAAGCCTCACCTGCCGTTGCTCTGGTTTGTACACTTTGTGCTTTGTTCCAAGTTACAATAGCCACAAATATTCATCTAATTGTAGGACTGAGATTAAAAAAAAAAATTACTTGTCATCGATTCGTGCGACAGCAGAAGACGTCAGACGTTCCCATCGTTGTGTTTCGGGTGCAGCTGACATTCCTTCATAGGGCTGATTGATGGGTGTGCGGAGATGTGACAGGTGAAAAGATGCTTGATCAGCCGTCACAATACGTATTCCTGAAAACTGGCATGAAGATGAGCCAGTTTAAATCCAGATACGACACAATGCAATGTTGTATTGCTATGATTCTCAGCAAACCACTTGAACGATGTTGCTCAGCCAGTTCCGTGAAAGACGCTTCCAGGCGAGCTCGGTTCAGATCTGTCGTCAAGGTGGCGTGTGAGGGTTTACGATCAGTTTACGATCCGGTGGAGAACTGAACCTTCTCAAAGCCTTCAAGGTCCTGGAAGCCTCATGTCATGACGGATAAACCCCCGTTGAGTCTCACATCAGCCGCCCACATTCCACTTAAACACAGAATGTAATAAAAGATTAAGCAGATAACGCAGCAGTAGCACATGCAAATCTCTCTCCATCCTTTAATTGAGATTGGGGTGGAGCTGAAATTCCTCCTTCAAGGTGTGGCTTTGCAGAGATGTACACGGTATGAAGCAGAGCAAGTTTATATGGAAGTGTGACAGCAGGAAAAGAAATTCAATCAAAAGTGGGCGCAGCTATTCTATTCTTCTCGTCAACAAAGGCCATAAGTGTGTTCCGCACGCCTCCTCGCGCTCATCTGATGATACGGTTTGTCCTGCTCGGAAGAATGCTGTTTGGAGGGTTATGAATGACATAAGTGGCAGATTGTGGTTAACCGAGTTTATTTTAAAGACTTGCCAGTCCTGAAACGAGTTGGCACCTCCTCTAAAGATTTGCTAATTGGAAAGGTTCCACTTCCCAAGAGTTGCGTTTTCCGTGGCTCCGAGCAACGTTGACTCCCAGAACCCTTGAGGAGGTTCTCGTGCGAACTTGGCCGAAGTCTCCGGCTGTTTCTGTCGACCTCGTCTCAACTCTAACCCAAGCTTCACTTGTTGGACGGAAGAGATAGCCGAGTGGCTGTGATGGTCGAGCCGCAGCCCGATGGGAGAACATTTGTGGCAGTAATTTAGCACATGGGTGCTTCCGCCGCAGGGGTTATTGTATCGGTCACGCTCGGCTGCGGCCACGCCGACTGGTTTGTGTTTTCGGACTGCCCCCCCCACCCCACCCCACCCCAACCCCCCTTCCCCCCGCCAGAAAACTCGCCCAACAATAGACCTCCGAATGAGGCAGCAGTCAGACCGGAGAGGCGGAGTGAGAAAGTGAGTGGAACGATGCAGAATACACTCCACGAACCGATGACCCACGAGTAATCAGCAGCACATCTGCAACACACACACACACACACACACACACACACACACACACACACAGAAACACAAGTAGAGTCAATACAGCGCTGGGAGAAATGAGCGAGAAATGAATTTAAAGGAGGGACAGTGGAGATGTTTTGGAGTCAAGTGACGGCGATGGAGCCGACGGGAAAAGCTGGAGATGGAAATATGTGGTGTGTGTGAGTGTGTGTGTGTCAGACCACAGGATGCCTGTGAAGGCAACATAAACGGAGAGCATGTGTGCGACTGAACCCGTCCAGACCGCAGAGGCCCGCCGTGCTCCGGACCAAAACGCCGGCACAGGCGCGCACGTGTGACCGTGTTTGTTTGAAACCGCAACACGGCGCCGGCGAACAGCTGCCGCAGTCAGTGTGGTCAGCGCTCGCCGCCCCCACCCGCCGGAGCCAGACCTCAGTTTGGGCCCCGTGGGGCGTTTTCTGACTGCAGCCAGTCACCTCTGCTCTGCCCGCATTAATTAAGGATTTCTCAGAAGAGAGCCGTTGATGTAACGGCGCCAAAATATGAGCGAGAGCTGGGAGCCGATGAAGAGCAGCCCCGGCGCCTCCAGCAAGGACAGAGGCAAGGAGAGGCCTTTACAGACCGGATAAAATCTCCGTGGATAATGGAAGAAGCCACGAGCGCCACCAGCAAACAGCACTGACTTTGTCGGTGGAATCACCTGCGTGCATCGTCTGTCTGTAAACGTCAGTCATGACATTAGTGATCATTTGAGAGAAAAACATCTGTGCTCCTACTGCATCTCAAAAAGTGGCAATTTTAATGTTAAAATCAGTTTTGAAAGCACATTTTGCATGTTAGGAAAGTAGAAGCTTCGTGATTCCAATCTCTATAACAGAAATAAGGTTAAAATATCAACACATTTCCTCAAGATTTTACACTTTTTTGAGTTAAAGCTTACATTTACCTTGTAAGTCTGGAATAAACTGAAGAGGAAATGAAGCAGTTTCCTCTATTGATTACTGGCAAAGACACAAGAGGAAGTGTTTTGGTTCTTCTGCCCGCTGCAGCTCACATTTCAGGTAATCAGTCATTTGTTACGTAACCTGATGATTCACATGAACCAGCCGTGTGACACAGGTGACTCGCCGTCCTCCACCGTCCCTCCAACAGCCAATAAGAATTTATCAGCAAATGCCTCATCAATTACCAGGAGCTACCGTAATCTTATAAATGGTTATAAAAGACCTTATAAACTTACTGAGCCTGTTTTTTTTTAAGCTCTGCAACATCAAAGTGATGCATATATCATACATGTATTGAAAGAAACCGCTGAAAATATGAATACCTCTTAAAAATATTTTAGGGAATATCAGAAATTCGGTGAAAATGAAACACAGTCAAGTACAAGTGCTTCATGCTTCTGAGATAAAACACTGAAAGAACACGGAATTAATTTCCAAATCATTTAAAAAAAACAATGAGAAAGGACAGACAATTGTTTCAGACATTTTAGAAATTGGATTGAAAAAGCAAGCGGACCAGGAAAGAAAAAATTGAAAAACTGTTTAATTGCAACTAGAAAAACAAATATTGAGCACATTCTGGTTAGACGTGTTTAAACATAGACGACGGCAATAAAAGAAGTGACTAGTTTGATATGAAGAAGGTCGATAAATCCACCAGGACAGTGATGTTTCTCTGCTTCAACACACTCACGGAGCTCCTAACTCTCACACACTGGGAGAACTGAATACTGTGCCGAGATGGGGACTCAAACCGGGGTACAGGAATACACCCTGCTGGTCCACTGCACCACAGCCGTCCATCATGCACTCTGTGATTCGGGTCCCGGCCTCTCCGGTTCGCTCCGTCTAATTCCACCCAGGATAGCTGAGAGGAAGTGTTTGAGTTGTCCCGCCTGCCAGTCTGTTAATGATGAAGAATGAAGGCCCGGCTTCATCCTCCTCAACCCGCCGCCTCTCGTCGCTCCGTCGGCGCAGGGCAGGCCGTGCCAGGGAGAAATTAGCTGTCTGTTCTGGGGGGGGGGGGCAGAGGTGTGGACTTTGCCCTGATTGTTTAGCATTTCAAAGGATGTCCGCTGAGAAAGGAAATGAAGGGACGGAGGGACGAGTGAAGCCAGATCCCGGCACATCAGAGCGCTGACCCCGTCTTCTCATATCCATTAGTTCTGCCGTGTCGCCGCCATTGTTCCCCGCTTGTCCGGGGATCCATCTTCCCCTGCCTCTGGTACAGTGACCCCCCCGCCCCCCCGTCTCTCCAGCTTTGTGCCCGATTGTTGCCAAGGAAGAAATGACTTAGTGTGGTGGGGGGCTGAAAGGAGGACTATCCCCCCCCCCTTGTTCCTGTTCTCATGCACTCCTCTTTTTTTTTTTTTTCCTGCCTTTTCGCAGTCCCGGCCCCGACCCGTCACTCACTGTGCCGGAAAATCCGACTTTCTCTCCAGTCAGGGATCAAAGCTTAGCGCCGGGCCCTGGCCCACGTAGAAGTCACATTCTTGGGCTTTCTGCTGATCTGCGGGGACCTGCCTGCCTCCGCCGGCCCGTTTATCCTCCGCCAGAAGAAAACACACCGCTCTCATTTTCTCTCTCCTCCTTCTTCTTCCTCCTCTGCTCCCTCCTTCCTCTGGGGCTTCATGGAGATCATGAGTCACGCTCACACACCTCCCTGGTTTCAGGTGAACGCGCAGCCCGGCGGAGGTGAATGTGTGTGTGTGTGTGTGTGTGTGTGTGCATCAGTGCAGTGAGGGATTACTCCCCATAGGATCACACGTGGGGGAGGACAGGGATGGACTGAACTTACCTTGACCCCCCGAGGAAGAGGAGGGAGGGGGGAACCAGTGGCCTGTGGAACATCCCGGTCAGCGCTGAGCTAATGGGAGGAATGATGAACACCCAGAGTTTGTTTTGGTCTGTGAGGCAGGGAGACGACTCCTCTCCTGCGTGAAGTCCGGAGCAGGAGGCATTCATCAGAGCGAGGACGGCGGGAGTTCAGCCTGCGAGGTTAAAACCAGGACGCAGGAATGTGAGGAGAGGAGCTCGGCTCCTGCAGGAAGGCAGAGCAAGGTGAACACCAGCGTTCGCTTTGGAGAGCCGCGAGCCAGCCGACAAGTGGTACAGTGGGCTCTTCCCTCACACTGAGGGAACCCCGGTTCGAAGTCCTGTTAGTTTCTCACAGTGAAAACAGCCTGTTTGTGAAGTTAATCGTCGATGTGAAGGTGTGTGATCATCTGCCGCCTGTATGATCGGTATCGATCCGTTCCTCCCAGCCAGCTGGGAGCAGGTCCACGCCTCCACCGCCCTGTGCTGGCTGCAGCAGGTAGATGGATTTCTCACAGGTTACAGGGACTGAATGCATTTTTCTGGAGCTCCGTGTCAGTTTTTTGCCTCTGGCGGAAAACTGAGTGGCAGTGATTGTATTTGCATGCAGCCCTGGGTCATCAATCAGGCCCGGGGCAGGCTGGGTTCAGCTGCAGAGCTCCTCAGGTGGATGGAGCAGGATGGAAGATGGATGGAAGGGTGACTGATAAACTTTCCTCCCTTTAACCGCCCAGTTTCTTCCTCTGCATCTCTCCCTGTGTGTTTTTTTCCCTCCTTTCTCCTCCCACGATGAATCACCGAGTTTCCATTTAACTGTCAAGCAAACTTTTAAATGTCACAAAAGCTGAAATGAAAATCAGGTGTGCCTCCATCAGTCTGCTTAAAAGGAAGAAAATCGTCTGAATACAGAACATGCCTCCATCAGGAAGAAATAAAATCTTCTCTCTGTGCCTCTTTTCATGCAGCAATTCTCCAGTTTCCTACTGGAGAGGAGAAGAGGTGAACTTGCACGCCATCCAAACAGTAATAATAATTGGACGAGTGCCCAAAAAGTTTTAAAAGGAAAAAAGAAAATGTTTCCAGAAGCAGATTGAGGGATGGAAACAAAATAGAGCTCATGGTTTCGTTCTCGAGCACATATCTGCGTGTATCTGCGGCCTTTATCCATTTAAAGCTCCATTTCAGAAATCAATTTGTTAAATGGTTATCAGGTTCAGTTATTGATCGCGCTGTGAGCCGGTGATAATGCAGCCGGTGTGTCAGATGAGGGATGGTCCTGGTTTTTCAGGCCTATTTAATGTCACTGACTCTTTTATTTTTGTTCATTTCTGCTTTTTTTTTTTTTTTTTTTGCCGGGTGTCATTTATTCTTCCCTTGAATAAAAACGGTTTAGGTTTTCCTCGATCTTTAAGCCGTGAGGGAAATATCAGTCTTTTCTCCCCGCTCTCTGTTTTTTAATCGTATTTTTCTCATCCCACAGCATGACATCCAGAAATAGACCTGGACAAAACAGTCTTCCTGCTAACTGCATGAGTCAGAGCAAAGGGAGAAGAGAAACAGAAAAAGAAGCAGAGGGGGGAAGAGATTAGCGGGGAGGATGGATGGAGGGAGGGAGGAGTGCAGGGCGAGCCAAACGGAACCGGTCTGACCCATCACGATGCGCTCGACGCCCCGCCACTCTCTGAAACACAAACACCACGGCGGTCCCGACTCTCCATCGAGGTGCAGCTTATTATCCAATCACCGGCATATTGCTGAGGATTGTGGGGAGGGAGAGCAGCTCGGCGTCTTTACCGTTCAGTTCAGAAAGAGAGCAGCCAGCATCTCCTCATTAAGATCTTTGCCAGCAGCAGCAAGTCGTCCGGCGGACGCGCCGTTTGCTCCGCCGCCAGATCTGTTCTGAACGCTGCTCTGGGTTTTGCGTCGTCAGTTTTGGTGCAGTGGAGAGATGAATTGAGTTCTACAACATGATTTTGGCTGCTTCTCAACCACTGAGTCTATATTAAAGATTCCCCACAGCGTTCTGAAATCCCATTTTGGTGATTTGAGCAGCACATCTCCATATTGAACTTTTAAAACCGGATGTAAATGTGATTGGTCCAGCCTGTCACGTGACCTTATCACGTGGACAGAGGAGGCGCTGTGATAGGGCGATTTATTCAAATCTTTAACTCATAAAATAAAATCAGCAGATGATTGATGTGAAAATCAGAGTCTGGTCGAGACGACACGGTTGTAGAAACTAGTGATGGAGACCAGAACATGTTCTGAAACCGGACGCTTTATGTGTTTATTTGCACTCTGAAAATCAGCATTTTTGAATGGGTTCCAATGAGACCCGGACTCTTTTTGAAACCAACAACATCGCCCCCTGCTGGAATTTCGCACTTGGTCTCAACGTGCGTTTAACGATTGAATCGTCAAATCATTTGTATTCACAATTCTCTTATATGACAAGATGAGCATGTTTCAGTTCTCAACCAAGCTTCTAAAATATTCCACTTCAGTTCTACTTAGTAGTGGAAAGAATGCACGATTGTAAAAGGAAACCAAAATGGAATTGGCACGCTGAGCCTCGAGCTGGTGCTGCTAGTCGGACCATCACTGACCCACAAACAACTGGTTGTTGTTCTGCTACAGCTCAGCGTTAACGACCAGCTGTTTCTGGTTTTGCACCGTCGACTCGTCCCTGGAAGCGACTGCAGATCCTGAATCCTGCGCAGACTTGGCACCCGTGCTGACCTCTCATTAAGCCCACGGACCGAGGGCGTCTGAGGTTCCTCTGTCTATTCTGGTCCCCATCCGTCCTTTTTATTGGGTCTATTCAAAGAGCGGACTGTTGCCAGTTGATACAAAGAGCTGTAACAGGCTGGGGAAGCCCGTGACAACCGAAGACCGGCCTCCTCAGATGGACCTGATGGCACGCACGAGCGCCAAATTAGATAACTGAGGTTATTTTGGGAGTCTTTTGTGTGGCGAGTTCCAGCCCTGCAACAGAATTTAACATGTATAAATTCAGAAGGACTGAAACAGGAAGTAGATTCATGCCTTTTAGGGTTTGTTTATGCTCTGACATGTAAATGTAGATCAGTGATTTACCTTTTTAAAACCATCCATCATACCTGTATAGGCTAAGGTTAGAGGTCATAAACCTGCTGAGGAATTTCTGGTGCATCATTTGTTGTCAAGATCCTATCCTCATTTATTTTGCCTCGCAATCTCAGGATCTGCCAAAAACACTCAGCAGCAGAAATCTCTGAGATCGACAAGAACAATGTGTTCAGTTTTCTCCTCACGTCTAGTTTTTCTTCAAGCTCTGTTAGCAGCTCACTGATTTCACTGTTTCGCTTTATAATTACACGCCGATATTGATAAATGAGTATTAGATATATGGTGCAGTCCTCAAGTAGAATTAGTAAAGAAATGTAAACCAACCACAATGCAGGACCGTAACAAACGTTTATTGTGCTTCAACTACAGACCCTCATTATAGCTCTTAAGTCTCCAATTATCCCGCTTGGCATCGGCCATTATAAACATATTTCAAGATAAAAGCACAGAGAAGTTGGATTTTAACCAAAATGTACCATTCAGTGTAAATTTTAGAGATGATTGAGTTAGAGTTTGAATCAATACGTTCATTGAATGTTTTGTGGACATGTCTGCTGTTTAGTCGCATGGAAGAGGCACGTTCCGCCTGACAGCTCCGCCCCTCACTCTGTGGGAAAATAATGAAGGAGGAAGCTGACCAGATTATGAACAATCAGAATTTCCTGAGACCTGGGAAGAAATGGACAATCAGCTGAGGTTTCAAACATTCGGATATGATGAAGGGGCGCATTTTTGGCATTTAATAACTCAACGAGCGTTCCCTAATTTCACTTCCTCGTTCCTGAAACATGGTTTTTTTTTTTCTCTCCACCGCCAACAGATTGAGTACATCTCTGATGTATCCGTCCAGCCTCCTGCTGTTTCAGTGTGTGCGCTTCTGGGTATTGTTGTGTCTTCGCAATATGTTCGTCCTTCCCAAATTGAACGCAGTGAGAGCCGTGCGGCTGCGCCCGCTAGCTCGGAGAGGACGTGTGCTACTAAGAGCCCAGCTCGCCTGCCCGTTCTGCCTGTGTGTGTGTGTGTGTGTGAGAGAGGGAGAGTGTGTTTGTTGTGTGTATGCAGGGGCAGAGAGGCCATATGGTCGGCGCAGCAGACAATCGGTTCCAGCAGCTCCTCCGAAACAACGGAAAGCGAGCGGGCCTATCTTCAGGGAGGGAGCCAGAGAGCATTCCCACCGAGCCTCATTAGGGAATCTGGCAGCGAGGAGGAGGAGGTGTGAGGAAGAAGTGATGAAGGCAGGTGGCAGAGGAGGAGGAGGGCGAGGAGGGGGGTAGAACAGGATGTATAGGTATCTGGCGGTGAAGGAACAGAGATCGAGGAAAATGGATCTCTGGGGACAGTCACATGATGAGCCGCTTCTCTCTGCTGCATCGAAAACGGTTTTGCTGGCCAAACGGGAGAGGCTAACGGGAAGCTAAAAGCACACCTCTGGGCTTTGACCGCTTTACATTTCTTCCGTGTTTAAGTCGCTTGAATCCCTCTCTGCGTTTCCCCGCCGCCCCGTTGCCCAGACTCATCCGGCTGTGTTGAAGCTGTGGCGTGTGACGGTTGTTCGTGGTGGGGGTATTCCCCCGATGCTCTCCGCTTCCTCTCCCGGCGCTCCTGCAAGACGAGGAGCAGTTCCAACAGAAAGCCGGAGACTTTATGTTGGTTGAAAGACGGGGAGGCAGCTGAGAAAATATCCAGCGGTGCTGAGGTGATGATTAGGAAGCCGGCGACTCTTTGTGGAGCCTCGCTGTTGGTTGACACGCACGGCTGGCTGTTGATTAGCGCGATGCCGGAGCACATGTGCAGCTCCTCCGCTGTAATTAAGAAGCACGGGCTGCTCTGACTTTGACCATGTCGCTAGAGTTTGAACTTGAATTAGCGTAGCAGAGCCCGGGCTCTTCCAGCCTGCAGGGGTCAGGAGGAAGGTTGGCGTTCGGTTCCACTAAACGCAGGTCTCTCCTGGGGCTTGTGTCTTTTTCCGCCCGGCTGGGAAGTGACAAGCCGGTTAATCGCTGATTTTAAGAAGGGATTAGTTGACTTAAATGCCAGTTTCTTCGCTAGTTAGTGGGAGGTACCGCTCACGCTGCGGTTTATAATGTAGCAGAACAGTGTGACGGCAAGTTCAGCAGACGACCTCACGCAAAACTGCGGCAGTTTGTCAGTACTTCAATCTAGAAAGTAGAAAGAAGGTGGCAGAATAACATGTTCAGTCCACTGGAGCAATGCACAGTCTGCTAACGCTAACAGGGCTAACAGTGCTAGCTACGCTCAGTCGATATCATTTATCCAGAGACTTTGGCTTTCCGATCTGAGGAGGCAGAACAGTTCATAGTTTCTAAGGTCAAAGGTAAGACTTGAGGAAGTTTATCTAACATATCGAGCCTGAACACAAAGTTTCAGCTTTTTTCTGAGCATTTTATTTTTCTAACACTGATTAATCACCAAATTTAAATCATGTAACTTGCAAAAGAGGAGTTTTTCGATCCGCACTCCCCAATCGGAGTTTCAAACAGTATCTTGGTACAAAACATAAAAAGCAGGAATGTTTTAACGTCAGGATGCTTTCTCCCAATATGGCTTTTGTCTTTGAATTTAAGTAGGGAAATTACAATTGAAATCAATAAGTACAGGGTAAAACTGTGGATTGTTTTCCCAAAACACACATTTTAGAGCAGAATTCACTGTGAGCCTGCTGTGGATGAGTTACAAGGATGACAAATCGTCTTCAGGGTGAAATCATAGGTGTAACAATTCTAAATTATGTTTATATGCTCAGTTTAAGGACATATAACCAGCACGGGAAGAGTCATGGCTTTTATTTCCTGTGGATCCAAACAGCCATTATGATGTCTTACAGTTGGATAAACAGGAGGAATTCCTGCGTTTAGGCAAAGATTACCACTTGGCGTGAGACAAAGCCTTCGTCTCGTGAGATTTGAGAGTTCAGCAGAGGAAACTGCGCACAAGTCTTTCTTATAAGGTTATGAAAGACTGTTCCTCCATGACCCCGGCAGCGTGAGTTCTGCTGCCGTGTGTGTGTGTGTGTGTGTGTGTGTGTGTGTGCGTTTCTGTCAGTGTGTTTGTGCATTTCTGCTTTGGAATTGTGGGGCTGGTGGTCTGGAAAGGGTTGTGTTTGTGCTCATGTGCGAGGAAACAAACTGGCGGGGGAGAGCTCTTTGCTGTGTAACCCATCAGCCAGTGCAAACCTACACACACACACACACACACACACACACTCTAATCCTCTTCAGGAAAAGCGGCCAGCGAGGCGCAGTGGGGCCGAACGCGGTCGGTATCCTGGACGACACATCCTGGTCCCCCCCTCTGACTGTACGCCTCTCTCTCTCTCTTAAAAGGTTGGAAACGAGGTAAAAGCAGATTCATGCTTTCAGCGGAGGTCATTTGTGGGAAGAGAAATGCCACAGTTCACTCAGTTCACTTGTCCAGGCATTTTTTTTCCCCCCCCGCCTGGGTGCTGGTGAGGAGTGTGTAAGATAAACGACCTGGACGATCGCTTATTTGTCCAGTCAATGGGAAACGGGCACAGTGCGAGAATGGAAGCGGCCTCCCTCATCACGGCTGAATAGACTGTCTGGGCTCAATGTGAATGGAAGGTGTGAGGCGGACAATCGCTGCGAAACAATAGACTGTGTTTGTGCCAGCACTGAGGCTGGAAAAGAAAAGGTATAGATCAGAAATGAAAACAGGTAATCGCTCCCCCCGTGGCCTCAGCTTCCGTTTTCCTATATGTGTGGGTGCAGCTCCTGCTTTGCTATTTAACATATACAGTTTCCAACTGCAGCTCCTGCACAGTGTGTGTGAACTTGTGTGTCTTTGTGAAATGTCATTAGAGCGCCCGCCTTTATCCCAAAGCTGCACTAATCTAGGTTTTTATGCTAAAACATCAAAAAGCAAAGTTTTGTGTGCGGGAGATAAACCGGAACACAAATGGCGCCCAACTCTGCAGTTTCAGTGAGTCCTTCGGAGCATTTTAGCATCTCTTAGCATGTAGTTTTGTTTTACAGCCCATAATTATGCCGTTTAGAGTCAATTTCACTGTCGTGACCCGCTACATTTTCATTTGCAGTAAAACTAATTGAGCCACTCTGCGATGTTCTCATTGCTGAACCCCCCGAAAAATCAACCAACAGCTAGCTCGGGAGCAATTAGCATCACCGGAAACATTTTAGCTTGACTGAGCAGAAACTCGAAGAAAAGACAAAACCAAGGCCGTCGCAAAACTTCAAGTTAGAAAATATATTTGTTCAAAGTGTGAACAGTTAGCAGACAGCATGCTAACCACAAACCAGCACAAAGGATTAAGTTATACTAAATTTAAGGGCTACAGTTCAGGTGAACCGCCAAAAAAGCCTTGACCGCTCTCGAGAAAATGCTGAATTTTTGTGTTTTTATTTTGCATTTACACTGTAACATTTTGACAATGTCTGTTTCAGAAATTTTAAATTAGCTTCTAAACTAACAGTCGTCATTGTTAAACATTTACATAGCATTGTCAACATTGTTTTTTTCACCATTTTCATCACATTTATGCTTCGAAATAAAAACAACAGATAGTTTTTGATCCAAGCAACATTTGTTAACATAAAGCAGTTTTACATACAGTGGAGTTTCCTCATGCTTATTAAAGTCCTAGAATAAGATTCTCTTCTAAAGGAAATGTTACTTCTTTTCCACAGCAGTGTTCATCTTAATGCGTGGCTTATTTCTTAACTGACACAGCCCTGAGTTTCCTGATGCGTTCGGGACGACCAGACAGCGAGGCAGATCTCTGATCTGAACCAGATTCCTTGTTAAAGGCAGTTAAAACTCGAACAAACACTGCTGCAGGGACGGATGCCGCTCCCTCCGGGACCACCCAGGCTACCAAACAGGACACCTACACTTTTCGGCACTTGGGATGAAAGTACGCCAAACTTGTGATTCGTGCGTAGGATAAAACACGGTAAGACTCCGGAGATTGGCGCATGTAAATGGAAGGCGCTGCGAAACGGGATTTGCTGGACGGCGGAGGTTTTGTATGTAAACTTGTCACATTTGTCCGTGTTTGTTCTCATGGCTGCTGACAGCCAGCAGCTCCCCAGCAGTCCAACGAGGGATTGACTCTGAAATGCCCCTTTGATCCCCTCATGTACCCCCCCCCCCCCCCCCCCCCCTCCCACCCCGTCACCCCCCACACCCCCCTCCCTCTGTCCTCTCTTCTCGCTCCTTCAGCGCGGAGCCTCGCCCTTTCATCGCCTCCACACTGAAAGGCGGCGTGCTCGCTCCCCGTGGCTCCCTGTCACTGCGTTTATAGAAAACCCTTCGCTGGTGTTGTTTGTGGGTTTGGTATGCATATATATGCTGTGTGTGTGTGTGTGTGTGTGTGTGTGTGTGTGTGTGTTGGCGGGTTTAAATGTGTGGCCATGCTGGGGTTTTTAATGCAGGAGCTGACAGGCTGGTGACACCGGCGGCACCTTCGTGTTTGTGCGAATGCCGCAAGATTTTTTTTTTTTTTTCCATATTAACTTAAAGTCAGCTTGACACCTTTTGGTGTGTATTTCTGTCTCTTTGGTCTGCACCTCTGTGGCCTGCAGTCTGCTTTCATAAAGCAGCCGCTGCCGTTTCATTTCAGCTGTCAGCCCTCTGAAGGCCCCGCTTAAAGCCGCAGACCGAGCCGCGGCGTTTGAACCGCGTCTCAGGACCGCGTTTCCACGCACGGCGCGCCGAGCTCCGCCTGGTTAGATGCGATGTATCCGAGGTATTGCTGCGTTTCTGATTATTAAGTTACAACAAATCCCGCCGCTGCCAGGTCGCATTCCCCCGCCCAAACAGCAGCTGACTTTTTTCTCACAGGGAACAAAATGGATTGTCCACAAAGCTCAGGGCTGACCGCAGTAATTCACCGACAGCGGATCTCCACAAAAACAAAAAGCTACAGGTTTGTCATTTATGGCCTCGGTGCTGCCAGACTGTCTGATTTAATCTGTGATCCGGTTTGTCCAAGCTCTCCTAATGTCACACTGCAAGCAACCATAACTCCATGCTGCTGTTCAATACTTTTTTAAAGTCTGTATTATCACCACATCAAACGTCAGAGAAAGTTTTCAAAATCAGCAGAGCAAAAACAGATTTATTTGAATGAATAATCTCAAACAACAGACCTAATTAGTGCAATAAATATAATGTGTTTTTTGACTCGAGACGTTTAAAGTGAAAGCGCATCGTCTTTGCTGTTTTGTTTAAGGAAAGCGTCACATTCACGCAGCAACGTTTTGAGAACGATGCAGTTTTCATGCTGGGCCACTAGTGGGTGCTGTAGTTGGTTTTTGTGATAAAGTCTCAGAAATGCTACAGAGAACAGTGCACTATGAACATTGACTTTTGCACAACACGTTGTTACTGTCAACTCTGGAACTACCCGGTCCAGCAGAATCTGGACTGTGAGATGACGCACACGCCGTTTTTATCGTCCGTCTACTGAGCAGATCAGCTATTTACTGCAGTGCCGCGCGCCGTATCAGTGTTTCTACTGTCTGAATGTCGACTATAGAGTATTTTCAAAAAGTTGTATTTTCAGTTTGTCGTGTAAACAGACATCCAAAAGTCAACCAAAGTTTCGACTGTTCACCTGTAAAAAAACATTCAGGTTTCAGTGTTTCCCCTAGGTTGAGAATTTACTTGTGGTGGTGGGCCGGGCGGTGTAGGAGGACGTTGCGGTCTTTGATAAGTGCATTCACAATAATCTAGTCAAACTGGTTTATGAACCATGTATTATTTATTCTAGATACATCTTAAGCCTGCTTTAACATAAACAGAACCAAAAAGAAAAGCGAAATAAAAAAATGAAGGAAAAATAGCCATTTAAAGCCACTTGCAAAGCTAGTTGCAAAGCTGACAGTTTGTGTCAGAGCAGTGTATTTTTCTTGGTTTAGTAAAAAAGATCTCCAATGCCTTTCGGTACGGAAAAGATCAGGGCTCAGGTCCATTTATGCTGATGCGCATGCATGCAGCAAGATGCTCCCCTTGCAGCCTGTTCCTCAGTTCAGTTTTGATCTAAAAGAGAAAAAAAACTTGCATAACCATAATGCAAAAGAGCACAAGAAAATTAACAGAAATTATTCACATTGTGCTCTTATGCATTATGGTTTAAATCACTTACTAGAGCTGAGCGATATGGCCTCAAATCAATATCACGATAATATTGAGCAGTTCACCTCGATAACGATAAATGGACGATAATTATCTACTTGGAGGAGCATTTAATCACAGCTTTTTATTGTACTGGATTAAATTTATGACAGTTTACTGTGGGCTCAGGTGGTGCAAACATTATTTATTTGTCATTAAATGGGGTCAATTTTCTTGAAATGCTATTACATTTATCAAGATTAGGGTACAAAACATATCTATGTATCCTAACTTTCACAGCAACAGACGTCCAAATCCGACAGAACTCTGCTGGTAATGTAAATGTCTTCTCTGTGGGCTTCAGAGAAAATCCGATGACTGGAAGACTATAGAAAATTAATAATGTTACGTGGTTCCAGATGTTTCCAGTGTGATGTGGTCTTATGAGCAGCTGAGAAAGGAACACAACTGGATGTCTACCTGTCCCTGAATTACAAATGAGCCCAACTTATTTGTTTACAATCTCCTCCTCAGTTTCCTGTCCATACAGCATCGCTTCAGGAAATATCTACATCCACGCAACATAACAAGGACTCTAACCGATGTAGTTCACCCGCCAGGCCTTCAGATGGCACTGTCACTCTGACACAGCAACTCCAAAATAGAGAAGAAGACACGGAGCAGGACTCGGAGCTGCACATGCAGCGTCATATAAACAAACACACCAGAACATACGGCCTTCTCAATAAAACAGCGTGAGGAGCTTCTGCAGGAAAAATCAGCCAATCGAGCTGATTATAAGTTTTACTGTCCGGGACGGTCGACCAGCATTAATCTGCAGCCTGCAGGCTGTTAGCCTGTAGCCGGTAGCGGCTAAACTCGCATGCTTCCATGCTATGTGTCCAGAGATCAGAGTACACGGGGGTGCGCGAGCCTGACACCCAGTGTGAGAGACAGACCGCGCGTTTTTTTTTCATTCATCTTCTTCGGCGGGTGTCAATCTACTTGGGCGGCCCGCCCAAGTAAAGTGTATGTAGGGGAAACTCTGGGTTTTCCTTCCTCTGGTAGAATAAATCAAGCACACCTGAAGCGAGCACATCCTTTCCCCTTCCTTCCCCACCGCCGCCGCCCCCGCCGCCGCCCCCCTCGGCCTGTGTGACTGCGCTCTGACCTTGTCGGGAAGCCCGGGACTCACTGGGGGCCATTGTCAGCCTAATCCCAGCCAGCTTTATTTGTGGAGCATGTGTACGGCCTCCGTCTGGGCTTAACGTGACTTAATGCCGCCGAGAGCCGCGCCACTTCTCTGCCTTTGATCCGCGGTGGGAGCGCCTGCGTGGCTAAGACACCTAAAGACCACACCGCCGTCTTCGGGAAGTCTCCCCCCCTCCCCCTCCCCCTCTTTCCTGCATGTTTTAACTCTGCGTCCTCATCCCGCTTCTTTCTTTCTTCTCTCTGCTTCCGTTTCCATTTGTTTGCTCGGTGACGGCGCTGCAGGACCTTTCTGCTGCCGGTGCCTCGGCCGCCGCCGCCGCCGTCGCCGCTAATGCTGCGTGGTTTTCATGACATAAGCAGACGGTGACAGAGAGATCTATAATTTTCTCCCTCTTGCATTTTGAGACTTCCTCTCAGTTTCCATTCGGTGGACAGAAAGCGGCGAGGGAATACCCTGTGTTTATCCCCGCCTCGCACCCAGATGCTGCCGCGGCTGCTGTATTTACCGGTGCGCGTTTCCCTGAAAGCTCAATCCGCTTCTTTTTCCTTTTTCCAATCAGCCCGACCGCAGACGTCTTCTCTATATAGGATGTATTTTCCAGGACGAATCAGCAGAAATGAAAGGCCTGACGCGCTGCAGACTGCTGTTTATACCCGGCCGGTGTAGCGTTACAGCGCGGCTCTCTCACTCCGTCGGTCTCCGATGGAAACGCCAGAACTGGAGTCAGAAAAGGAAGCACTGTCATCATCTCAAATTACCCCGCGACTCCCTGCATGCTCGGCTCCGCTGCACGCTTTCTCTATTTTCATCTGCATTCCTCTTTCGTTTCATCTCCCCATCTTTCATCTTGCCTCTCACTCCGTCTCTCGCAGCTCCGCCGTCACTCCCACTTGCACATATATATTTTTATTCCCATCATACATTGCTCCAGCGTGTTGATCTCACTGCTTTCTTCTTCATCTCGACCGTCGGGGGGCATTTAATTGTCCCAAGGAGGGGAAAGTGGTTGAAAAGGCTGAACCTGTACTGTATGAATGAATCTCTTCACCACTTCATCCTGCTTCGTATTCATGCTCTTGTCTCCCTGGTTCCAGTCCAGTTGGATATTTCTTCTGCACATGTTCATGCTAACTTGGGGGTTGAATTTAAAAGTTATTTTGGTGATATTTGGTCCACTGAAGATGAAGCTGGGCTGTTTGTGGCCCCTGAACTGAAATGTGTTTGACTTCAGGCATTAACCCTTCAACATAATTACAAAACACTTATATCTCATGTATCAAGTTCACAGAGTTTAATTGGATTATGAATTGGTAATTGATCTCTCTGAGGCCACATGTTGCCGGCGGATCGTCCCCGGCTCTGCCACATGTGTGTATTCGGCTTCTGTCTGCCTCCACTTAGCCATATTTCTTTCTTCATTCGTCCCCCTGTGCTTATATATCCGCAGACTTGGCACATCTGACATAAAGGCCCTTTTCAGTCTGATTGCTTCGGCCATGCTCCAGAACCCCCCCCCCCCCCCCCCCCCTCCCCCCCGCTGGTCACGCTGCCCGGCTTAACCCTCCACACCGATTAGTCACTCAGAGTTTCACTGCTCCACGTTTATTTTTAAAAACGCTTCCAAGTTGTCTTTGTGTTGGCACGGCGGGCCGGGGTTAGCACGGCGAGGTGATGTAATGCCGCAGCGCTCGCCCCGCACGAGGCGGTCACATGGAGAGGGAGGGAGCGCACACACACACACACACACACACACACACACAGACTTCAACCTGCACGGGGCCGACCGGGCCATGATGTTATGGAAATGTCGGAAATACACACACACGCACGCACACGCATGCAAACAGATGTACGTACATTGGCGGGTTTGTTTGACGAGTACACCCAACGTCGCTCAGGTGGCTGCTCCCACTGTGTGTGTGTGTGTGTGTGTGTGTGTTGACGTGTGCAGTCAGCCTTCAGCTGGTGTGTTTACTCCAGCCGGGGAGCATGACTCCCACCACAGGCCGACGTCAAACATTTGCAGCTACAGCTGGATGCAGGAGGGCAAACTGGACGGCGTGGCGAGCTCGTTCGGTGTGTGTGTGTGTGTGTGTGTGTGTGTGTGTGTGTGTGTGTGCGTGGGAGCTGAGGTCATTAGATCAGAAGTTGAGCAGGTGGTCGCCGCCTACTTTAGCCCCGCTCGTCGCCCCTCTGCGCCGCCGTGCCCCCACCGGCCCCCCTCCAGCAGTGGCAGGGGTCAAAGGTCAGGCCAGGAAAAGGCCGCTGGCTCGCAGCCGGAGACATTCCAGCATTCCTGTGCACTTTAAATCGGAGCCTCTCCCCGGAGATCAATGAGCCGCCATGTTATTTAAATACAAGGTGGGACGACAGCCGCGCCGACGGCTCCTGGTTTTAAACGGCCGAGCTTCCCTTCGCTCAGTAAATGATTTACGCTCTCACAAAACACTGAAATTTGGTTTCTTTCCTTCCTCATAATCCTTTAAATTTACTTGAGTCCCAGCTGAGTTATAAAAGGAGTTGATGAATTATTCTCTGTAATCCAGGCCGCTGCTTCACGGTCCCAATCAGGAGGAGCAACTATTAAATTCTTCTTCATTTGTCTTTTGTTGAGACTTGCAGCAGAGTTGACCTTTAATCCCCAACAACAGTGTTTGATTTCTTGTTTTGGAGCCGGCGCTGTGCAGTGGTGGGGGATTCTCATTGTACTGAAACAAGATGATCGTAACAGCGAGGGAACTCAGTGGTGTCTGAAGCGGGTTTTGTTCGGTCTTGTAATCTGAACGTGGATCAATCAGGACGCTCCGTGACGCTCCTGAATGTGCACGTTGCCGCTCAGTGTTGCTGCTTCTTGTAGTTTGTGATCATCCTTCCATCCATTAAAAGAACGACACTTCCTGGACACCGTTCCATCACGGTCCGGCAGTTACTGGAGTCGCTGCTGAACACACACCACTCTTTTCTCACTTGTGTGTTGTGCGTTTGCGTTATACCACACAGGTTCCTGGGGTTTTGTTCACTTCCTGAAACTTTTTCATCATGCCTTTGTCTCTGTGTGGACGGCGTCTGACATTTTAAACCCATTCATTCAGTGTTTTCTGGTTCGGTCTGCTGGTGAGGGAGCTTTAATCACAAGGCTGTTGCAGAATTAGCCTACACTTCTCTAAAAAGTGCAGCTGGTCACTTTCAGAGCCTTTAATGGCCTGACTCGCAAGCTTAGCTAATTATTACTGTGTAAATCAGAATATGGTCATACTGTCTGTCTGCTGGTTCAGTAAAGCCTCCAAACACTCAGGTAGCACTGCTAATGCGCTCCTCTCTCGTTTGTGGTCGCCGACCTTGCGTTACGTCTTGATGACTTTCTTGTATTGTTTCTCCAGCTCGCTCCCGTTCTTCCTTCCCCTGTAATTTGTTCTGCCAGAGCGGCCGTCGCCGCTCGCGCTAACTACCGAGCTCTTCCTTCAAACTGCAGCTGCTGATGAAACTTTAATGCCCATCGCTTGATGTGCACCGGAGGATTTTTATCACAGGAGAGCTTTAATAAGCATGCAGGGCGGCGGCGGCGGCGGCGGCCGGGGAAATGTCACAACTCTTACACATTCAGTTTATCCAGTTGAACTGCTGGGAAGCTTCAAGTGGCTGAAAACTCTGTAAAAGTCGACCTTTGCGTCCCGAACAGGGACATCGGAAAATGTTATGGATCTGAAGTTTACATCCGGTTAGACTGTGTGAGTGTGTGTGTGTGTGTATGTGTGTGTGTCATGAGCAGAGTCTGTTTCAGGCGCATTTTCACAACATTTAGCTCCGGTTTCAGCTGGATCTGTGAACTGTGGCGATCCTGCAGGAGAAGAGGAGAAAACAAACCAGTGCTGAGGTGTGTGTGTACGAGCGTGTGTGTGTGTGTGTGTGTGTACGAGCGTGTCCTCGCAGTGTTTGTGTGTGGAGGGCAGGGCAGGAGAACTGAATGATTTATAAAGATTGATGGCTGGCTGCGGCGGGCGAAGGCAGCCGGCGCTGGAGAATGTCACTGGGTCCTGGAAGAGCGTGCACGGACCCGGCCGGCCGGCCCATAACTCTCGTTTCTGCTGACGCAGGACCGGCATGCAAAACGCACGTCGTTACCAAATGTATGCACGGAGCCTGCGGAGAGGGAACAAACATCAACATGCTTTTTCCTGCTGACTTGAACAACAATCCGGAGTTCGAGTCCAGATTCAGGCGATCGTAGCTGTCATGAGGCGCCGTCTCCCGGGTGGAAGTCTGCCTTCAGATTGGGATTTAATGCGAATAAAAGAGGAAGTCCGTCACCTACACCTGCATTTGGTTTGTTGGAGACAGCTGTGGTGAAGCCACAGGGAGAACATGCAACTCTGGGAATAGAACTGGACGCTTTTCACCTGTTTTTGTGGGGTTTTTTTATATTAATGTGATCCGTTGAGCTCCGACAGCGTCCCAGTTCACACACACACACACATACATACACACACACGCACACACACTCTCTTGACCATCTGATATAAATATAGACGGCGAGGTTAAAGTCAACCAACCAGGACGGGCCGTATGTTGCTCCTGCTGTCCCGCGCTTCGCTTTATTAGCAGAGTTGGTTTGCTCGAGTGTCGCGGTGAATTAAGGCTGCGCGACGCGGCGTTAATCACAAACCGTCATCATTTCTCCTCTCTTTTCCCATTAAAAAGAAGAAAAAATGATCCATCATAATGAAACTGTTGATAACATCAGCAGCTCATGAGGATTTTGAAGCACTAGCCTATACTGTTTTATTGCACTGAATCATTAATATTCACAATCACCACAATTCATCTTAATTCAAATGAATGATTTAGGTTCTGCATCAGATATGAGGATGATTATTTTGACCTACAGCAGGAAACTTGATCATTTACTCTTGTGCATATATTAATATCTCACCACTGGTGGAAATAAATCGTGATCAGACTGTTAATTCCTCCGCCTCGGGGACGTACGGAGACTGAAGAGCGGAGGACGAGCGGCACGTGTTCCTCTGAAGCGGTGCGACGGCGAGTGGAAACAGAAGCTGGCGATGTGTGCTTTGGTTCCCGTCCATTTGGTTTTGTTTCTGCTGGCAGCCGAGCCGGCGCTCGTGTTTTCATTTTTCCCCCCATTATTTTTATGTGGATCCATTCATCCGCTGGCAGCGCCGACGCCGAGTCTGATCGCGCTCTGCGAAGTTGATCTGTCGGGAGGCTGATGGCTCACTGAGGCGTCCCGTGTCAGGGGGAGTTAATGTACAGGCGTACGGGAGGCCGCCGAATCAAGTGCAACAGATAGCGTCTTGCAAGCCGAGCGTGGAGAACGTCTAATTCCATCACAGGAGGAAAGGAGGCTGGAAGAGAGTTTAAGGAGACAGAAGTGGTGAGAAATACAAATGAAGGTCATCTCATCAGACGGCAATGGATCTCTTTAAAGGCTCCCACTGACTCCGGCACTTTATTACACCCTGCAAAGTAGATTCGATAAACTTGGCTGCGACTCGTCATGTTCCTCTGCCCACTAAGCAGATTTTATACGACGCTTAAGAAAGGGAAACGCTCAGAAAAACATTGAAAACTTAAGCACAATTTTTAGTGAAGCACTTAAACATGGTGCCCTGAAATATATAGTGTGTGATGAGAGCCGGACGACCCCGCACGGACACAGCGGGGAAGAAGACGGGTGGAAATGGGACTCATTTAATCACCGCTTTGTATTTAGGCTCAACTATTAGCTCCCATCTGTTCGCTTTCTCAAAGCTTTACCTTCAGTTTGGTCATAAATTCTTCATGTCAGATCAGAGTGTTGGTTTCCTGTGCTGCAGGTTGTCACTGTCGTGTTTTCAGTTCCGGGTTCTGTGAAACTGCCGGTCTAGCGAGAAGACGTCTCGCCCCGGGACTTTCTGTCCGGCAGCTCTGCAGCTCCGACTAGTGGTGGGCCGCTGCATCGCAGTAATTCCTCCACAGATACGACTTTAAGTTTCACTGCAAGGCGTCGCTTCAGTGCGCAAAACTGAAAATTTAAATCTGATTTGAAGATGCCAGCATGGCTACACTTTTTTCCTGACAGGGCCGACACCTCGGCGTTCGGTCGCTTTAACGGTCAGACCTGGACGATCGCATGCAGACCGCAGCATCTCCGTCGTCCCGCTTGTCGCTCGGCGTCTCCTGGCTCGCACGCCGCGCCGCTGGCACCCTGGGAAATGAAGATGGATGGCGAGCGCCTTGCCAAGCAGGGCTGCGAGCCGCTCAGGAGATAATGTGGCTGCACACACGCGCCGGCGTTCACACACACCTACTTACTTTACACACATTACGTGCAGAACCAACGCATTCTGCAAACCTCACGCTGCCTCATCTTGCCTGTCATGTAAAATAGATGCGTTCGGCTTTGCGTCGTTGTTTTGTGGTCGCATTAAACCGTTTGGCTCATTACAACCGGAAGCTTTAAGCGCCGTGGCGTCCTGCGGAGAAAGACAACAACCGATATGAAGCTTATTAGACTGGCAGGAGGAGCGGCGGAGTGGCGGACCGAGCCCGCCGCCATAAACAGGAAGCGCTGCCGTAATGTACTCTTCTCATTAATGTTGACTTGGCTTCTGCTCAGGCCTCGGAGGGCAAACGCTCTCATGTGGAAATAACAAGAGCCTGGGAGAACATAAAGGGTTTGTTTTTTTTTTTAAAGCTTATTTAAAAAAAAAAAAAAAAAGATAATATTTTTGGCCGGTATTTCTTCTGTTAAAGTAAATCAACCAGGATACACATTTTTACAAGAGGATTCAGTCGGTGTATCAGTCGCAATTCGTAAAAAGAGGGAAACACGGACGCAGACCAGTATGATGAGGCGCCGGCCAATTTCATTGTCACTGCCGTTATAAAGAAAGAAAAGCCAGCCGACGCGGGGGGCTGCCCCAGCGAGCTCGGGCTCCAGTCGACCATAAAAATAATCCCAGTTGTAAATTTGGGGAAATGGGACCGCTGGGGTATGAGACCGGGGGTCTGCATCGGCACAGAGCCAGAACTCAGGTAACAGAAGTAATAAAAATAGAAAAATCGACTCATCCCCCAAGAAAAATGGGATGGGACTGTTTCCAGGCAGCCGCAGCGCCTCGGCGCCTGCCGGTATTCAGATGTGTTTTTGATTCAGGACCTCCGCTGCTTCATTCATCCATCCTCTGTTTTACCTTCATCTAAATTTAGGAGCTCCAGCTGATCTGAGCTGAAAATGAGCGAAAGGCAGAGAAACTCAGAGAGAAACCCTCAAACGCAGCGGGGACTTTAAACCCGACGGCGCTGCCTGCAGAGGAAACCCACAGGTGCTCAGGGAGAACATGCATCTCTCCATCTGAGTGTTCCGTTTATTTTTTATTTTTTTGCTTAGTTCTTTCTGTTCATTTGGAGTTTGATTGTTATTATTGTATTCTTTCCATTCTGTTTGTGATTTTTGTTTCTTCTTATTGGTTTTCTTTGTGTTTGACGGTTTTGTCCCTTTTCTGTGACGTTCCGTCATGTATGTTTGTTTTGTTTTGTTTTGTCTGTTCATTCATTTAATTCGTGAATTCAGTTTGTTCGTTCTGTTTGGCACTACCGTGAATTTTTTTCTCTGTTTTTTTTCCCTTTATTGGCTTGCCTTACTGACTGACGAACCGATTGACTGATTAATTGACCGGCCCCTCCGTCCAGCTGTCACTGAAGCCGAAGAACAGCGCTGAGCTCAGTCCAAAGCTGGGGCTGTCTCCTTGAAGCAGGTGCCTGAATATGTGGTTAGAGTCATTAGTTTGCTCCCGCGTGGGGCTTTATGTATGTGACAGGAAATATGGAAAAGCATAATAGACCCTTTTTCATCTGAGCAGTGTTTTGTCTGGACAAGGACATTAATATGAAAGGCTAAAATTGGCTTGTAAAATCAGTGTAATCAATGCATCAGACGGCGCTAATAAGTGCCCACAGAACGAATACACACGCACACGCACACGCACACGCACACGCACACGAGGGAATGGAGGCAGTTATTAATCACGTCAGGGGCTTGTTGTACTGACGGAGCTCCGCAGAGAGAAATGCTTCATTAATATCAGCCCTCGAGCGCCTGAGGTAGCAGGACTAACTCGGCACACAAATATCCACACACACTTGCACACACACACACACACACACACACACACACACACACACACACACACACACACACCCAACAACATGTATGTGTAGGTGGACACAATATACAGTGAAGGGGACACACACATACACACTCGTGTCCATACCTTATATGCACATTGATCTCGACCTGGTGAACACACTCCCACTCATGCATGCATAGACAACATCCACATTGATGTTCATCTCACACACATGCAACCACACACACACACACACACACACACACACACTGTCTGGTTGACTTATTTATTTATTGGCCCGCTGCTTCTATCCAGGTCAGGTCATCTCCAGCAGCTTAACGCACAAGACTCTGCTTTAACGTCAGCCAAGCCTCTCCCTCTCTGGGTGTTTGGGGCTGCACACACACACACACACACGGAGGTGTGTGCTCCTGGTGGTGCCTCGGCCGGATAGCTCGGCGAGGCTTTGATTTGCCGTGATTCCCGCCGCCTCTCTGGTGACGCTGGCTGTTTGTCTGCTGCTGCTGCCGTTTGATGTTTTTATAGCAGCTCCCTGCCCCTCTGTGGAACTCTCTAACCGACCCCCGCAGGATGTCTGCAACACACACACACACACACGTTGGCACAAAGGCACGGAATGAAGTGTGAAGGAAGTGTCTGATTGGAAGAACCACAGGAAGTGCCCAGCTCAGCTTCCTGTTTGTCCATACTATTGTTTTCCAGAGTGGCCAGAGAGGCCTGGTGATGATGTGTGTGTGGGCGAGTGTGTGTGTGTGTGTGTGTGTGTGTGTGTGTGTGTGTGCGCGGTGCCCATAAACACTCGTGTACTGACCCAGATGAGATTAGCATCGGCCTCTCGCTGCCCAGCAAATGAATAGATGTTAAGTACATAATAATTAGGTGCAGACGTGCTTTTAAAGGCCCCGGCTCTGTTTATTATAGGTAGTCACTCTTTCAGGGGATTGAACCATTTAGATTTTTCTGTTTCGTTGATCTCTAAATTCAGCTAAAATGTTTACGAAACAGTAGAAAAGCACGTCTATCATTGGGGGTTTTGGCGCCACAGCTGTTGCCATTACTTCATTATATTTAGGTATATTTTGATTTCTGAAAAAAATTTGGTTTGCTTTGCTTTGGTTGTTCTTGACTTCATGGTCATATGACTGGATCAGCAGCTCCTCAGTATCACTGAAGTTCTTCCTGGATGCTCTCTATACTTGAGATCTATTGATCAGCTACAGGATCAAATGTACCTGAAGTCATGAGAACACAGAAAGCCTTCATGTAAGTTCCAGTTATCTCTCTTTGAGCTGTTAATTCACTCAGCTTATCGTTCCAATCCTCCTGCTTTACAGAGAGCTGCTCCAGACACTGTTTTTTTTTTCTCTGATTTTTCAAGTCAATTATTAAATGTTTCCAGTAATTAACCATTACTTATAGGATTGCTGCGTCATATTTAGGGTTTTAACTCTGTTGTTAACTGGGAATCTGCTGCTCTCTAACTGGTTATCACAGGAATATTCAGGTATTATAACTCCGTCAACATGTCAGCATTACAATTTCTCAGTTCGCCATTTAATTCCCCTTTTATGTCACGACTGCAGTTTTATAGCTTCGGTTCCCTCTTACTGTAAACCAGGTCAATATTTTCATGTCCGGCGGTTTCATTTGACCCCTTTGATCACGTTTATGATATTTTAGCCACAGAGCAGCAGTTCTTCTCACAAGGCTTCTGTCAATCAGCTGCTGCTTCGCTCACTTTCAGACAAAGAGGCTGATTACTCGCTCCGTCAGGGAAATCATTCCTCCTGGCGTCGCTGGCAGCGTGCAGAAAGCTCTTTGTATCTGTTAATCATTACATCTGCTTCGATTTGCATCTCCAGAACAGGAAGTAAGCAGGGCTCGCAGTGTGTCGGAACCCTCCCACCAGCGTTACTGTATCTCACGGGGGAGGATGCGGCGTCTGTTTTTTAAAGATCACAGCCTGTCCTCGCTTGATCTATAGCTCGACGTTTGCCTCCGTGCAGGGGAAATGCGGTGAAATACCAGAGGTTAGAAGTGGCGAGAAGCTGGAGGAGCGGCGCAGCGTTTCTGGAATCAATTAAGGCTTCTGGTGTCCCAGTCTACTTTACAGGACGAGGGTACAAGAAGAAAGTAGCTCAACCTCAGACGCTGTGAATTCACCCTACCCGAATCATTTAGAGGCAGCGGAGGGGGTAAATCTGCCCCGGGAACCTTCGGTCCCGACGGGGAAGTAAAGCGGAGGCGAGTTAATTGGCCCGCTCGTCATTCCTTCTCATACACATCTCAAAAGTCTTTGTGCAAACAAACAACACAACCAACAAAGCTGAAACTCGAGGCTGCGTTTCATTAGCCGGAGTCACCGGGCTTCGCCTGAAACGAGCGCTCGAGCCTCGCAAGGTGCTGGAGAGTCACTAAATTAAGAGAGGCGCGGTGAGCGTGGGTCTGCACGCCATCAGCACCTCCTCACATTAGCATTTGTTGTCTGGCAGCGGCGTGGTGCGTTCGGGGAACCTGGAGACACATTACTGGACGCTTTTCTCGATGCTTCTCGAGCAGGGAGTTTCTGGCGACGCCATGGACGCTCTTCTGCGAGTCGATGATCGTGTCACCGCTGCTGAAGACGTGACCTTCTGAGAGGAGATTCTTTCTATCGTCACTCAAGCTCTCTGCTCTGGCTCCTCTTGATGGAACCAGATGCGAAGTTCTGTTTAGACAACAGGCAAACTACTTGGTTTCAGCAGTTCTGCTGTTGTGTGATCGTTGTTTTCAAGACGTGGCCATGCAAACTCCAAATTGATTGGGATTTTAATTTGCACACATAAGGATGTAACCTGCCCTAAAATGTGACTTAACAGGCTGATTGATTGATGGATTAGCAGAAAGGTCTGATTTTAAACGATCCACAGACAAGAAATATTTGCATATTTTGTTTTGGTGGTTTCGGTGAAGCTCCTGAAAAGCCCCAGCTCCTCTCTGCAGAGTATTAAGACAAAAAAGATTCACAGTCTGTGCATCTGAGAGTGTGTGAAAACACATTTGGGTTCCTGGTTTCAGTGCCTCGATGGCTCCTGCCTGAAACGCGGTGGCCTCGTGTGTGAAAGTGCTCGGAGGTTATTTACCACGTGCAAACACAGGGTGCGAATTACCAGCAGAGTGCGGTCATGATCATTTCGTGGAAAATAATCCAGGTAATCTGAATCTAATCTAATTATGCAGCATCTCAATGACAAAAGGAGGAGAGGGGGCTGGTTTTATGCTTTGCCATAGTCATTAATTGAAAAGGCGCGGCGGCGGCGGCGGCCTGCGGGAGCCAGAGTCGGCCCTGCGGCAAAGTCCTGCGTTGTCTGGGCGCCGAGCTGGACTGGAGGGGAGCGCCGGCGTGCAGGAGAGGAGGATTTCCTCTCCATCTCTCCTCTCCCTCCCTCTGTAGCCCACGCAGACTTTCCTCTGCGGTTTGACACCTGAGTGAGTGCAGGTTTCTTCTCTTACATTATCTAAAGAAAAGTGGTGGGTGGAAGGAAGCGCACAGCAGCAGCAGCTCTTCAGCAGGCGCGTGTGCGCACACACACACACACACACACACACACACACACACACACACACAAACACGCACACAAACACACGCCTCGTACCGAGGAGAAGACAAAATGTCAGGGCTGGTTGTGGGAGACGACTGCCGGTGCTGCTGTCGGCATGGAGACTGCTGCCGCGGCGGCGGCGTTGGGTTGCAACAGAAGGCCGCCGTGCTTAAATTCACTTAAAATGTCAAAACACCTGAGGGGGGGGCGGGGAGAGGAGAGGGGGAGGGGAGGAGGGGTGAGAGGGGGTGTGCTGTGCCCGGACCTGACAACTATCAACCTTTCCCCGCCTCACACACTCTGACAAAAAGTGGTCGGAAACCTCAGTGATAACTGTGTAACCTTTCCAGTAAGCACTTTGCCCTTTATTTGTTTTCAAATCATGTTTTTTTCTGTCTTTGCTTTGCACCAACATGAATTTGGACACAGTGCGCCCTCCTCCTCACCCACCCCCTCCCTCAGTACCTCTTTCACCTTCATCCAGCGCTGTAGCTCACACAAAGGAGCCCCAATAAACACGACACATGCGTATTTCCAAAGAGCACGACTGTTACGGTTCCCATTAGGGCTCCTTCAGGCTTTTCTTCCCTCTAATATATTCCCTGCATGTTAATTGGCAGAACCTCGTTTGATATTTAGTGGCCATGAATTTGCTCCTGTGCGCTCTTGCACTCGGCGGCGTGGCATTTAGCGAAGCCTTAAAGGGGCGGGAGAGCGCGGCGCTCCACCTTGGGCGCTCGATGCAGCTGTTCACCCGCACTGCAAAGATTTATGGGAGGCCTAATCCACACGACAGCTCCGGTTCGCTGTAATTTTTGTCACAGCGGAACCAATCTGTGATTTGTTTTAAGGTCAACGGCCTTCCCTCTCATCCCCGGAGTTTGGAGGAGAGAGTCGACCTGAAAGTACACGGCGGAGAAAGTCCACATTTTCAACACCGTTCAAACACCAAAAGCAAACGATCGTCTGTGTTTTGGAGCTGAAAGTAGACGAGAGATTAATGTGCAGACACTTTGGTCGATTAATCGACTGTGAGGCTTCATTTTCTCAGATCATTTTTAATCAGTTACATTAAAAACGTTCAGATTGGTGCTTTTTTTGTTTAACGCTACAACCGACATTCCCCCAAAGTTTGTCGCGTTTACTGGATATAAATAAAAACATCAGGGTTGATGCTGATATGACTCCTGGAAATATCAGAAAAGGTCACGACCTCAGGGGGGTACAGTGGTGAGTGAAAGTTGAAAGTTCAGAGACAATCTGGCACTGTTTCAGTTATATTTTTATTATTACGGTGGAAGTAAAAGATCTGAAGGATCTGGGGTGCAGGGATCAGTTCAGCTCATGAGGTTTAGTCTCACTGAAATGTTAAAGACCTGAAGAAACAAGACATTTCCATTTCACCTCAGATCGGTTAAAATGCCTCTTAGCCTCGGCTGGTGGTGATCTCCTGCTCTGTGGCTTCTTCTTAAACCTCTGAGGTTGGTTTCACTCTGAACATGTGGTCTCAGACAGTGAGTTCTGGAATACTACGACACTTTGCTGATGATACGGTGTTGTACACCACAGATGTTCAAAGTCTGTTTTCCTAAAATCGTATTGGACCAAGAGTGATAGAAAATGTATATTTTATTCATAGACACTCACCTGACTAATGGAATACTTATAAAAATGAATTAATAATCTCCTAATAGACGAACCAGTGATTCAAAAAGTAATTCCCTTTTTGAAGTAGAGCCTTAAGGCGTACCTTCATCTTCAAACACGCTCACATTGCTTGTTTTAGTCAAACCAACATTTCGAACCACAGAAAAATCAAAATAACTTTATTACAGAGTAGCACACTCGCGTCTTGACACTTACTGGAAAAGTCTAGATATTTATTTTCTTTCTTACTCTTAAGTGGAAACTCATCAGCAGCAGTTGATTGACTGTTTGTTTTCTCACCACAACTTCCTACCAGCTCCTCTCCCACACTGTACACACAAACAAACACAGAACCCCCCCCCAACACACACACACACACACACACACACACACACACACACACACACACACACGTCCTCGTGCTTGTTGCCTGTCATCTGAAGGGCTTGCTGGAAGCCACACGAGGCCACGTTAGCCGCCTCAGCAAGATGACTCTTTTTCTCTCTTCCTGTTTGAACCGCAGGAAATTTTCCCGTCGCCGCAGGCTGTGTGAGCGGCTGACTGAATGTCTGCCTGAACAGCCGCCTGGCCGACTTAAAAGGGACTTTCAGACCGTATTCTGCTGCTGAGTGTCCTCATCTCCCAGTAATTGGCAGGCTTAAAGGCAGATTGGAATATTTACAGTGAGGAGTGATTGGACCCTGAAACGACAGAGTTTGGAAGTGTGTGTGTGTGTGTGTGTGTGTGTGTGTGTGTGTGTGTGTGTGTGTGTGTGTGTGTGTGTGTGTGTGTGGGTGTGTGGGTGTGTGTGAGAGAGAGAGCTGTGTGGACTGTTTTCAAATTAGTCAAATCTGACTACAGTTTTGAAAACACTGCAAAGAGAGGTCCGTGTTTACCTAAAGAAGCGCCGTCCATTCATCCTAAATTCAGGCCTGCAGGTCCTGGAGCCGATCCCAGCTGGCTGTGGGTGAATTCAGGTTCAGCCATGGAAAGTTTTCCTCTGAATTTTTTTTACGCAGACGATGCAGCGGCTTTATTATAGAAAGAGACTGTGAGGAACACTTTCATACACCAAATTTTCGCTGCAAAAGATGCACTCAGCTCTAATTTTTTGCTTGTGAATTTTGTTTCTTTTGAACAGATTTGACTTTCTGTTTAGCGCGACACTCCGCCATCTCTTATTTTGGAAAAAATTGAAAACCGTTATACCTTTTATGGATGATGGAGAATGAAAGACATTGT
The DNA here is from genome assembly GCF_902148845.1 of Salarias fasciatus. Lineage (NCBI taxonomy): Eukaryota > Metazoa > Chordata > Actinopteri > Blenniiformes > Blenniidae > Salarias > Salarias fasciatus. The sequence goes on from NC_043765.1 coordinate 3,810,223, forward strand.
ATGTCATGTATTGCTTTAAAAACATCTGCTGGTTCGTTTGTGTGCAACACTGAAGATAACTGGAACTGTTAGTGTTGCACAAATGTGTTTATCTTGTTGGTGCTGGTGTGTACGGTACTCTTATCACCAGCAGTTACAAATCTCTTATCTCTCAATCAGGCTGTGCTTATTCACTCTGATGGCTCTGAAGCCACAGTTAATGTCAAACCGGAGCCACTTCCTCAGTCGGCCGCGTTTTAGCCGCTGATTTAGCTTTATTAGTTTGCTGTTAGCAGATCGCTGGCTACATTCAAAGAGAGGTGTAAATTCAGGCTCGTAAAGTGACTAATTTCAAAATAACACCACTTTAGCTGTGTGACAATGCAGCATTTTTCTCCGTAGTGGCCTTATTGTATTGTAAATTGGTGAATTGTAGCTGAGCGTTTAAGTATTTTTGTTCTTGTGCAAACAGAAAAACCCATCCCGGATGTTTTTATGAACCTGTAATGACCATTTTGTTCAGAGATCTCTGAAGAAGTGAGCGAGGTTCTGGGCTCACGTCTTACTCTAAGCTCCTCCGGCTCCACAATCCTGTCTGCGGTGACCAGGTTCCTGGTAATCCCTTCACCTGTGAGAAGAAAGCAGTGGTCGAGCTTACACCACTCTGAAATCAGGTTACCGCTGAAAGCTGCGAATAATGAGATTGCCGGAGAGCCCGTCCGGTGTAGCTCTGAGCGGGTATCACCATCCCGTACGGCGGGAAGGCCCCGGCTCTGCAGGGGAACACAGATTTAAGTGAAAAGCGGTTTTATTTCCCATGGTCACTATCTGTGGTTGTCTCAGCTCATCCTTTGGGTTTTTGATGTCCGCCTCCAGAGGGGCAGTGAGAGGAGTGGATATTCTCTTCTGGAAGATAAAATGATGCAAGGTGCAGTGAAGGGTCACCTGTGTCATGTGAAGCTGATGTAAGACGGCCCCCCCTGCTGGTTTCCCGGCTCCTAATTGGGGCTTTCGCCGCCGCCCGGCGTCCCACGAGAGGGTGCTTCTGTCTGTTCGCTCCAAGTGGCTGGACGGCGGGAAGCAGGAGGCTGGAGAGCCAGAGGAGAAGAGAGGAAGGGTTAAGAGTGTAGAGGTCTGGTGGAGATTAGGAGGGAGGGTGAGAGGGTGAAATGGCCGTCGGGGGAATTGAAAGAGGTGCGAGCAGGGGAGAATGAAGACGTGGAAATTGAGGCAATCAAAAGCCGAGAGCCCAACATGGCCTCTCCCGTGGCGAGTGAGGGAAAGCTTAGGGAGCCGAGGGTGTTTCCACCCGGAGGAGAGCACGGTGGATTTGTTCAGGCGCACTCCAGACATCAACCTGTTTGAGCCCAACAAGAGAGAGCAGCTTAACTCGCCGTCAGAGAGGTTGGAAGTGTTGAACTCGCACACTAATCAAGCTTTCTCCCTGTGTTTTCTCCCTCTCTCCGCCTCTCCCCGCCTCCCTCCGCCGCCCGTCATCCGCATCGATCAACACCGTCTAGGTAAGAAAACTTTTCCTCCTTCCTCTGTGTGTGTGTCTGTGTCTGCGTGTGTGTGTGTGAGAGTGTGTGAAGCTGTGTGGGAGGTTGGGTGGGGCGTGAGAACTGGCAGGGTGGGATAGAAAACATGCCCGGCATATTAATGAAGCCCGAATTTCGCACACAAAACAGGCCTGGAACACGTCGCGCACACATGTGTAAATAAGAGGCAGGTTCTGTTTGTGCTCCGGCCAGCTTTATGGACGTCTCTCAACCGGCCCAATAAGAGACACTCTCGTCCTCTGTTGTCTGCCAAAAAAGAGAGATTATCTGCTGAAGAGGAGAAGAACAGAGAGGGAGAAGGCAGAAGGAAACTGAAACAGAGGGCAAGGTTTACAGTAGCGCCTGCTGGGCTGAATAGAAAGTTGGTTTTTATTTCACAAAAGATAGATGAAAAAGACGGCACCGGTTCAGTTCTGTGAAGATTTAAGGCTGTTATTAATCCATATGATCACGTGATGCAAAATGCAAGGAGAGGAATGAGTTTGAAGCGAGGCCAGCGGCTCTGTGGAGTTCTGAAGGTTGGAGAGCCGAGCGCGGATCTTCTGTGGATTTTTTCTCTGCTTCAGATGATAAACCTGAACCGATCAATAACCGAGTGTTCTGTCAACCAAGTCCAAACTTCTCCTGCAATCTGTAACATCTCTGAAATGTACTTTCTTTTTTTTTTCTTTTCTAACCAGTAGAAGTACTTTATTAACTCCAGAGCAGCTTGTTGGTGTTGATTCAGCTTAAAAAAAACTGCCATACAGAATAAGAACATTTACATTAGAAATAATAAAAAATGTGAAGTAAAACTAATTCTCTGTAAACTGGAACCCAGAACAGTTTTTCTAAGACCATTTATTTATTGTAGCCAGTCATTGTAACAAATTAACTTGGTTTTAATCTGAATATATGGAAAATTCAATCATAAAACCTCTTGTTCCATGTAGGGTTTTTTTTTTGTTTCGTTCCTTAATCATCAACATTTGTTACCAAAAAATTTACCTTTATTTGATCACTTTATTACAATTCTCTGAATCACGAATCACCAAATCGGTTCCTCAGTTTTTCAAAAACATCAAGAAAAAAAAAATTCTTATTTTTTTTTTAAATTAAGATCTTATGTGTTAATGGCAGGAAATAAACCTTGCTTGAGGAAATCCATCTGGAATAAGTTGAGCTGTGATTTGAATCCTGTTCAGACAGCCGAGACCCCAAACAGCCTCAGAATTCAATCAGATCATACGAAAGATATTTGTATTCTTCAGTCAAACCTGCTAGATTGTAACTGTCATGGCTGCTTCCTGTGGCGAGACGGCGAGTGTGTTTGTGTGTGTGGAGCTGCGAGCGAGCCGACAGTCGACTGTCGGCGCCGGCTGCCGGTTCAGCGGGTCACTGTTTTAGCGCTGCAGGGATTTAATAATTCAAGGCGATATTAAAGCTCCTTTTTTTTTTTTTTGCGCCTTTGTTTTTCTTGGCTGTGAGCTTGAAATTGATTGCCTCTGAAAACATGTGGGGCTGCAGCGACGCTCCTGCGACTCTCTGGGAATTCCCAAACCAGGGTGCATGCTGGGAAAGGCCGGCGCTGTGTGTTTGTCTGTGCTGCATGTCGTCGTGAGGGACTTTTATTTGTCTGGTTGTGCAACTTGCAAATTATGGTCTCGCTGCGGAGACGGCGTCGGCCTCCATTAACATACACATTTGCCTACATGCCCACACAATGGAAATAATACATACTGCATTACTGCGTATTATCCCCCTGCATGGTTAATTAACACCCACTTGTTTGGGTGTAGCGGCTCGGCGGTGGATTTGCATTTCAGGCGGCTGCAGAGGGAAACGGACTCACTGCCCGGAGTTAATATTTCGGAGGTGTCGTCATAACTGGTCGAAAGATCAAAACAAGCCCTGCAGCCGTTTCCCGAACGCGTCCTCCCTCCTCCAGAGAGCTACCTGCCCTCCGCCGGCCCCCGCGGCCCCCTCTGCTGTGTGAGGTCTGCTGCTTGTTTGCGGCGGGCGGTGGGAGGCTGTTTGGTCTGCTCTCTGCGGACTGTGTGCAGACAAGCAGAGCTCTGAAGGCCGCCGCGCTCGCTCTCCCACGCCGGTTGCTGGAAGCGATGCGGTCGTGGCGTCCGCTGCCTCGCCCGGTGCAGGGCGTCTTGACCCCGGCCAGGAGGAGGAGGACTGTGTGTTCCTGACGCATGTTTCGCCGGTACCGGAGGCTAATTTTCAATGTCAAGACTATTTTGTGAGACATCGTCCGTCTTCTACAAGGTCTCTGCTTGGAGGCAGTCAGTGGGATCCGAGCGCTCGTGGGAGGCGAGTCACATGTCCGTCAGAAAACAGTCAAATATATCAGGAGCTGCTTTCAAAATGCCGTTTGCACGGCTGTCGGTGGAGACCAAAGTGTGCTTTTCATCTACTTTACTTAATTTGGTTCTGCTTTTGCTGCTCCGGTACCAGTGTTGCACCATCTAACAGAGCATCATGTTTCCATGACAACGTCATGTTTCCACAACGTCTGAGCATAGGGATACAGCTGTTGTCACGCTTCCATGGCGACCGTTCATGACGACTGGAGGTGCATCATGTTTCCATGACAACTGAGCGTTACGACATAGGGCATGTCACGTTTCCATGACGACATTGCTGATGTCACACACGGGTTGTGTGGAGTTTCCAAAACAGCTGATTATCTGTAAAACCACGTTTCAGGATACAGTCGGATTTTATTTGCCAGATACCTTTTGGAACTTCTCTTCCCGTCGTTTCATTTTCTGCACAATCACTTCTTTTATTCACTTTGACATATTGTTCAGGAAGGATTTGAGCTTTTAGTTGGTGCTGTTCCACGGAGTACCTGAAAACCCTGTCGGATGATGTGCTTTTATGAGAGTTTGGTTGTTAATGAAATTATTGGACCACGTTGAATCTGGCTCATCATAAAGACAACACCTGTGATAACACACTGGAATTAGGTGTGTGTGTGTGTGTGTGTGCTTAACTGCCTCATTAAAACCGTCGGGATTCGGTGTTTCACCATCGCACCAGTGGAAAAAAAGAAAAGGCTTTCTTATGTCGTAATCACCTCAGTTACTTGATCTTCTGCTTGTTCGTGGCGAGTGTGAGCACGTTTTCAGCTGCAGCAACAAAGAAAACACAAGTGTCCTGGGAAAACTGCTCTGGCCACACAATTTGTCTTAACCACGTTTCACCACTCCTTTTTTTACATGTGAAAGGTGAATGGTAATTTTTGGTACGTTGATGGTGAAACAGATGAATTAAGCTTTGGCAACACTCTTTTTTTTCCCATGTGAAAGATTTGAAATGACTGAGTCACGGTTTGCATTCATCATGAGTTCTTCATCTGTTTCATCAATACTCGGGATGAGACATGAAACTTGCTGCTCATTCACCTCATAGTTCTGCCAGGCTCATGGAGGGAATTTGTTCATGTATATTTTGACAGCGATCCAGTTGCATGTTTTGGCTTTATGCTTTACATCTACGGCTGTAGTGATGGTGTTGGTAAAAAACAAAGATGTTGCAAAAATCGTATGTGGTGACGAGCAGCTAGCACCAAAATCCAAAGTCATTTATATGCAATTTTACTAAACTGAAATAAAACTGGGCTTTGTATAACCCTTGAAGTACTTTTTTTGCTGTATATGCAGTGTAGTTCTGCACTGAAGTGAAGGTAACAGACATTTTAACCACGACATGATCCTGTAGCTCATTTACATACTGCATGCTGCTGCCTTCAGGGAATACATAAATAAAGCAAATCAAGAATTGAGCCATTGCTCTAGTCGGGAGAGAGTTCGATATGGAAATAGATGGCTGCAGTGCTTCAGCCTCTGTGAACCTCTCTCACTGTAAGACCACAGGTTATCAACCGCGATGCCTGCTCCGTCCTCTGGGATCATCAGTTTCACGGCCTTGTAGGATCGTTTTGGTGGTGCTGTTAGCGTGCGCGCTCTCAATAAAGGCTGTAATCAACAGAAAAACTCCTCAGATTGTCCTTGGAAAATGTGTAAAACCCGGCGCGCTGCATGTTCCAGGTGATCGGATTTGAAAAGCACATAAAACATTTTATGTAAATGAACTTGAGCTTTCTGCCTTCCAGGTGGCACAGTTCAACATTATTGTAATAAATGCATGAATCCGCCGCCGGTGTAGCTTATTAAATACCATTAACCTCAGCCGCTCACGAGACCGGTTCAGATCACGAAGGTCTGTGAAGAGCCGTCCCTCCTCCCTCGCTCACTCTTCCCTCCTGTTCTCTTGCAGCAGCCAATAATGAACTTTTCCCTCACTCTTTATCTCACACTCGCACTCCACACGTCCTCCACCCCTCCTCCCCCTCGGTCCCTCCTTCCCCGTTCAATAAACTCCGACTCCATTGGCCGCCGTGCTGCGGCGGGCTGTTTGGCAGAGCTGTCAGGCCTGTCGCACGGCGCCCGTGGTTGAATGTGGCGCGCCGAGCACACTGGCTGCATTGTGCGTCTGATGAGGCCCTACATCTTAGTCACTGGAGAGCCTGTGTGAGCGAGTGTGTGTGTGATTGTGTGTGTGTGTGTGTGTTTCAGCATCGCCGACTTCCCAACGCACACAATTTCATTTGCCTTCCGGCGGCTCGCGCCGGGGGCTGCCGGCGTGCGTATTAATACCCGTCGCCATAACGCGTGGAATGATAAGCAGGACGGGTCAGGAAGTGATCAATATTCACACTCCTCACTCAGATATATGAGTTAGTGGCTGAGGCAGCCCCCCCCCCCTCCCCTCCTTCCCCTCCTCCACCTGCTCCACCTCTCCATCTCCATCTTTCCCTCTCAGTCTCCATCTCGCCGTGAAGCTTTAAATCTCTGGCTGCGCTCCGCGCCCGCTGCGCCTGCTGCCAACAGTCTCGGCAGAATAACTCTTCTTTGGCCGTTTAATGGTTTAACTGCCTTAAAGAAAAGGCCAAGGCTCTCTATTGTCTCTCACTCCTTAATCATATTAAGTGCCGGGCGAGAACGACAGCTTCATTTTTTGATGCGCACTAAAACAAGCTTCATATCTCAAGTGCCGGAGTGGCCACTCATCATCCCGTGTCCTGTCGTTTTACCTGCGATTACACACACACACACACACACACACACACACACACACACACACACACACACACACACACACACACACACACACACTCTCTCCTTCTCTTACCTCCCCGCAGTGCATGACCATGTTGTATATGTCCCTTATTGTCTTGTTTCACTTTGTGTTTCTCTCTTTTTCCTCACACACACACACACACACACACACACACACACACACACACACAGAAAACCGTCTTCCCACCTGATTGCTTTCCCATTTTTCTCCGCGGAAAGATTTATGGTGAGGGGAATGTTGGAGACAGGCTATTACCATGTCCTGTTTGAACTCATCAGTCAGACAAAGTGGTGGAGGTGGAAGCGGCACACACACACTCCCTCCTCCACGCCTCCTCCTCCTCCTCCTCCTCCTCCTCCTCCTCCTCCTCCTCCTCCCTGGCCTCGCTCATGTTAACCCCGCTCCAGTGGCCGCCGCCACCGCCGCCGCCACTCTCCCACGCCGCCCTGTTTTCCATCAGCATGACTCTGAGCGGCCGTGTCCTCTCCCGTGCCCTGCAGGGACTCACATGGTCTCGCCACAAATTACAGTTACACTCATCGAACTTTAAGTGTACACTGTTAGAAAACAAAGCCCAGAAGCGGCCTTGGGACGAACACACTGCGTCCCAGACTCCAGCATGGTCTAAAGTGCTTCTCTAACACCTTTTAAGCCATTTTGTTTCAGCTTTTTGAAACTTTCTTTCCTTAGTTTTTAAGTCTGTAGAAAGTTCAGATGAGTTGTTTTCAATGTGTACAAGAGGTAATCTGAAAATGATGATTACTTTATGATGATAAATGTTTGGGCATGGCGGAGCAGTGGTAAGCTCGTCAGGCTCACAGTGAGGGGCACCCTGGTTTGAATCTGAGGCTCTATTTACATGACACGAGGAGATGGACGATATCCCACTAGTGGTCTACCATGAAAACAACATCATTTTTTGAAACATTGCCATGCCAACGCAACACTCTTCTCAAACAAAAATGCAAAAACAGTGTGTTTCCCCTTGAAACGTTGTTGTGTAAACGGGTCCAGGGTGTGGAGGTTTTTCTGCCTGGGGGTCGTTTGACCTGTCCAGGTGCAGCCTGCCGAAGGACGGATGGATTAATGATTCAGACTTCATCTTTCTGGTCTTCTTGCCAACATTTCTCTACACATTTTGGTGTTTTTTTAAAGCTTTCCTCCTTCATCCTTCGAGATGGGTACTGCTGACATCTGAACCGAATCGGTACCGTTTACCCAGTAACTGGGAATCGGCAACGGTACTCAACATTACTAATTTTCGGTACTTTTATGTTAATTTGTTAATTAACATTCAGTGTATGTTAATTTGGTGCTGACTGCAGACGAGTCGCTAATGGATGCTAGTGTGCTAACAGAGGCTAGCGTGCTAACAGATGGTGGCGTGCTAATAGTGCCAAATGCAGGAGTTGTAGCCGTAGATGTGAAGCTGTTGAAAATACTGCACTTCTCAGCCTTGAAAAAAATGTTGTGCTAAACCAGGAGAAGTATTGCCGCCACAGCGAGTGTAATCTGTATCGTATTTTGAAAAGAGGAGCGGTGGTTTGGAGCGCTTTCTAGTCGCTCTTGTTTTGTTGACATGCTAGCTACTGCGTGCAGCGCTGCATTCAGGTCCGGCATGGAAAATCACCTTCTCTTCCACTCCCTCACAGTCACAAAGATGCGTTCAGGTACTGCAGCATGGTACCGTTTTCAGTACTCAGCAGTACCGACGGAATTCATTAGGCGCCTCTGAAAGTACTGAATTCAGCGCCCATCCCCCTTCATCCTCCGCTCAGTGTGTTGCAGGCAAAGGATGCTTAAATTGGAGCCGTCCCTGGAATAATGCCCACAGAGATGTAATGTAAACTGTCAATGCTGCCTCCAACGGCTCCGACCGCTGATGTGAGGACGAGCTCGTTACTGCTGGAAGAGGAGGGCGGGTCCTGCTTTCTTCTCTCGGTGTGTCTGCACCTCCATGGTGGACTCCACCGCTGAGGGACGAGTCCTGTCAGATCCTCTCAGCTGTGTGTCGTCCTGTCTTCCTTCACACACGCACACACACACACACACTCCTCCAGTATGCCGTCAAGCCACCCGGTCCCGCTCCCCATAAACGTAATTAGAAGTGACGGTGCTTTGGTTTGCGATGTATGGAGAGGAGACAGCAGTCAGCGGCGCCGGCTGCATTGTGTTGGTCGCTGAGGGATAGCGGGAGTAATGAAGCCCACACAGCTCAGTGGATCAGCCTGACACCGTTCCAGCCTCTATATTTCATTTCGCTGGGCTCGTGTGGGTCACAATAGGCATCTGTTTTTGTTTTTTGTTTTTTTTGCCACCCAACCTGACGTCTGAATGTTAATATTGTTTCATAAGCTTCCTCGGGCGGCGTGCCGGCAGGCCTCCGTCCTGGCCCGCGCTCGGTTATCGCCGCCTGAGCCCCAGCCGCGGCATCCGCTTCACCTCGGCACGCCTGCCACCGAGCCTGAGTCCCACACTTATCTACAGGCAGCAGAACGGGTCTCAGGGGAAGCCGGAGAGTGAGGAATTTACTCCCTGATGCTCGTAAGCCGCCCCCCGCCGCCCCCCTCGCCGCCAACACACAGACGTGTTCGAGGAGTGCGGCATTAGCCGCTGAAGTAGCCATGTATGTTCTGGAGTACGTATCAAAGGCTTCCAGAGAGCCGGCGCTCGCCTCCCGCCGTCCTCCGCCGCTCCCCGGCTGGCGGAGCGTCGCGGCGGCGGCGTTGATAGGGGTGTGTGCCCACTGATAAGTAAACACTCTCAAGGGGCTTATGGAGGAAATCGCTGCAGAATATTCCCCTCCGTTGTGTTTCCAAACTCAACCGGCTGTCAGCTGGTGGAAGGTAAACAAATAACCGGCCCGGCGAGCGAGCAGGAGGCCGTCCTGCTTAGCAGCCGCCGCACGGCCGGAGGCTTGTTTTGCTTCAGTCAACACGGGCGCCGTTTGTCATCCCGGGAGGGCTCGGCGGAGGATCGCGGCTTCCTGACAAGTCGCACTGAGTCAGATAGTGAAGGAAAGGTGGTGAGTGATGCCAGATTGGCTTTTCACTGCTGCTCCAAAAAGCCTGATAAGTGCGGCGCGGCGATGGAGTGGCTGTTAGCGGCGGCGTTACAGGTGTCATTCACTCAAACCGAGGCCGGCCGGCTCTCACACGGCGCTAATCCCCACGATTACAGCCTTTTATCTGGAACACAAGTGGAGCACGTCCTTCACCGTTACACATGTTTTTAGGCTTTCGCTGGAGACTTTCTGTCAAATGAACAACAACAGATTGTTTGACTTCTGGGAAGGTGAGAGTGGAAAACAAAGTGTCAGGTCAGAGCAGATGAGGCGAGACAGAAGCGTGTGCAGGTTTGACTGACGCTTTTGCGATTTAAATCCTTTTATCTGGAATGAATGTGTTCTGGTTCCTCCTTTGGGATGCGAGTGCTGATGTGTGTTTGGCGTCACTGAAATATTTTTAACAAATCATTGGAGAGAAATCGTCTGGGGGAGAATCCAAAGAAAAATAGTTGGGATTCTAAAATTTTTTGGAAGAGTAGCAGCTAGAAACACAGCGTCTGAGCCTCCTCCTTCAAAGATCTGCAGTCAGCTGCATCTGGATCGGACAGTGGAAATGGTCCGTCTGGAGTTCAGAGTGTATTTGGTGCTTGGTCAGAGTGAGCGGCTCTTCTCCGCCTGCTTTGTTGTCAGGATTCAGTCTCTCAGCTCGCTCCGTCTTTCCCAGCCCATGAATCTCGAGGTGTGTTTTCAGTTTTAAACGCGACACGCAGAGCTGCGGCTCTTAATCACATCACGGCTCGCAGTGTGAAGCCCCCGCCCTCGGCGGGGGGGCGAGGCCTGCATCGGAGACACACGGAGGGAACATCTATAGGATGCATTGAGCCAGTGTGGACCGGGTCCCCTCAGCCCCCCGTGGAGCCCGGGTCTGTGCCCACATCGCTCCCACCCTGTTTATTTCCTCTCCTTGACCGTGGTGCCCTGCCCCCCCCCGCCCTCCATGACAAAAGGCTGCATTGGTGCGTCTGAGCCGTTTCCCAGCGGAGCTGTGTGGAGGACTCCCCTCCAGAGAGGGTTTCCATCTGGAACCGTGCCAGCCGGAGAGCGGGCTTCATTTAAAAAGACGAGCGCCGAGTCGACCCGCCCGGGTCCGTCGCCTTCTCCCGCTCCTCTTTATTCATTTCCGGCCCGAGTCCATCTCCCTCGCTCATCTGTTTCCTGTTTCTCTTTTCTGTTTTGTTCCCGCTCGGTGTCCTGGTTTAGCCTGCAACCTTGTCTCAGCGCCTGTTTTCTCCCCCTGCCCCCAATTCAAAACAAACATCTGAACTTTCTCCTCCTCACATTCTTCAAACTGACTCCTTCTTCATTTTATCCTCCAATGAAGAGCGTTTACAGCGGCAGGACGGAGGGAGCTGCTGGAATCAGTCACACTGAAACAGGAGAAAGCCAGACTGACTTCCCGTTTCTTTTCGGTGGAGTTCATAGTGTTTCTGTTCCAACATGTTTGGTCTCATTTCTCATGTTTATACTGAAAAACACATTATTACAGTAGTTAGGACAGGACCAGGAGAATCAGCTGGAGGAAAGCGTTGTTGTTATTGCCGATCTACCGAGCATGTGCGGAGCGACTGTTCACTCCGGCTGTTACTGTGGAACAACACTCCTCGCTTTCCTTGTTCGTTCCTTGTCAAAGTCCCAGATTAATGGCAGAAGTCGGTTCTATTTTAATGTGCTCGGAGTGAGTGTCGGCTGAGCGATGAGCCAATTAAGTGGCGCCGCCGAAGTAGTCTGATTACTGGAGCTTACCGCTCCGATACGGCCTAATTCGGCCGTAATGAGGAGGCCGGCGTCGCCCTCGCCACGGCGAGCCGCTTCTGCAGGGTCTGAGGAGCACACACACACACACACACACACACACACACACACACACACACACACACAGGGAATCACATGGGAACCCACCTAAGGCTAAAACTTGCTTTACTATTTATGGTTTCACCTTTATTGCGTCAGTGAATTAAAAAAAATGGAAAAAAATAACATTAAAGTGTCAGTTGTTTTATCACAGGTATATCCAAACTTATATCATCCAAACATTTTTACAACAATTAAAAAGAAAAGTGTAAAAATCAATATTGTAGATTAAAAAAAAAAAAACCTTATTTCATTTGATTAAATATTTTTATTGACATTTTTAAATACTGTTTAGCTGATGTCTTGGAAGCTAAAACGCTAAAATTATGACGAATAAGTGTAACAGTATTATGGAAAAGTTAATATTTTATGTCTAAACACCTCTGAAGCTCGCTGATTAAAACATTTTGTCTTCAGGCTAATACAGAAACGTTCCATAATTTCCTTTGAGTCTCTTAAAACCTTTTTTTTACTTCTTCTTTTAGTCCCCTCTGACTTCTGGTGTAGGACCATTGATGGTTTTTGTAGTTTAACTGCTCTCTAAAGGAAGAAAATATTCATATAAAGTGAATGTGTGTCCACCCACGTTTTATTATTTATAGAAATCTAAAATATATACAATCACATGCAGCTTTTTACATGGGTTTTAGTACTATAATTGTTAGAATTATGATTTTTGGGCATTAAAGGAAAATATTGGTCCACTGGTACAAACTGTATAGAAACATTAAATGTCACTCCGCACTGTAAAACATTATTGAAGACATTAATAAGATAATGAATAGTGATCCATTCACCTACATTAGAGTGTTTTAGTTCAGGTTGCACGTACAGTATAGTCCATTTTCATCTTGGTAAAATAGCCTTTAACTTTGAACTTTGAAGATTTTCTTTGTTTTTCAGAGTATACAGGATAAATGAAACCTTCTGGTGCAAAATACAGAGAAATGTTTGAAAAACGTCTCTTACAGTTGTTGCATTGTGAAGCGAGCTTGTTTTCCTGTCAGTGTTTGCTTGGTGGTTCGGTGAGCCTCCAGTGGCCTGGTTTCAGCCCACGGGCCTTATGTTTGGCACTGACTTCCAGACCTGCTTTCCATATGCTTTGTCTGAAATGAGGTGATTGTTTCCTTTTAATGAGAGCGAGGAGATAATTATTAGACTAAAGACACGCGTACTGGACGGCATGGGTGGATTTTTCCTTTCGTTATCACATTCTTTAATATCGCACTCGGCCCCAAACATTAAACAAATTATTACCAATGAGGCGATCGTAAAGCTAATGATACCACCGGTGAATTCTGGAGATAAAGGGACGCTGATAAATGAGCTCTGTGCTCGTATTCCTGCAGAGCGGACTCGTAACCGAGCGTCTTTACGCCTCTGGATCCACACAGGCTCCATCACAGGACGAACTCAGAGGCTTTCCTACACGAGCTCAGGGAGACCGTGCAAACTCGGGGCAGGCAGGGCATCTTCCCGCTGTGAGGCCACAGTGGCAGGAACTCCTTCATGGAGGATTTAAAGGGATCTTTGCTACTTTTTGACCCTGGAAGCACCGCTGACGTCTCCCCATTACATTTAATCTGCGTTTAAGTTGATTAGCCACTTAATTCCCAAATTGAGTCACCATGTAATGGCTTTACCGGGTAATCTGTTTCATACTCTGGAATTCACCATAATCTCGTCCCTCGTCGCTTTCTCACCTCACACGAACTCCAGAACCTTAATGAACAGTCGATGCACTTTGTTAAAAATAAGTTTGTATATGTTGCGTTTTAAAAGCCGTTTGTTATTGATTGTGTTCTGTGAGAACTCCAGGCTATCCATTAAAAAAGGAGGGGGGGAAAAAAAAGGTTGTTATTTCACATTTCTTGCGCTTTGTAATAATCTCCAGGCTGAACTAAACCCAAATCAGCAGCGTTGTCCAATATCCTGTACGGCTCCTCAGGTGTCCAGATACAAATATGGAGACGCAGATTCATTTCCTCTGTCGCTCGATCGCTCGCTGCCGATCAGCCCCTGCAGAGGACAGGCGGCAGATGGTCTCCTGACGGGGCGAGGGCTCCGGGAGCGTCCGCTGACGGATATCTCCCGTCGACGGGTCTCTCCTGAGGAAGAGCCGCCTTCGCCGTGCTCCAGGAGAACCGGCGACGGGTTAAAAGAGCGTCTTAGGCATTAATCACAGCGCGTCCTGGAGGCTGGAGAGGCGGCGGAGGAGCCCTCCGAGCCCCCGGAGGCCGTGCGGGGCGCCCCGGGGCCTGTTCACGCGCCCTAATTAGTCCTGCATTTGTCTGAAATGTTCCCCGGCTCCCTCCGCCGCCGAGTCCCCGCGGTGCTCGACTTATTCCGCTTCTGCATGCTCGCCGTATATTTTCCCCCTCGCTCTCGAGCGAAGGCGCGTCCCCGAGGGGGTTAGATTTCCAACACAAACAGTCATAAAGAAGACTGATGAGATCTCAGCTTGCGTAGCACGAGGAGAGACATTAACGCCAGGCAACGCCGTCAGCCGGCAGCTAATGTTAGAGCACCTACAGCTCAACAAGACTTTAATGCCAGCGATCAGCGTCTCCGCTGACATTACTCCCAGCGCCCAGCAGAAAGGCCAGTGTTACATCAAAGACGGACGATTTGGAAAATTAGGCAGCCCGCACTTAAAAAAGCGGGAGTGTTTCGCCGGGCTGTAATGAATAAACCTCAGACGTGTTTAATGTAAGAGAACCGCACCGCTGGAACTTATTCTGCAGCTCCTCCGCTCAAGGATAAATCCGGCCTGAAAGGCTTCGGGGGAGCACTTCGGCATTTTGGGAGATGTATTTTTTAGCAGGGAAAGATTGAAGGCGTCTGATCCGCAGCATTAGCTTAGTATGGAAGGGAAGCGGCGAGCGCCGTCCGGCCCGAGAGCCGAGAACATCTGACCGCAGCAACGCCGCAGCTCACAACAATCAGAGCCACGCATGCAGCTGCAAATCAGTTCCAACTATATGTTTGTTTCAACCAGACGGGACTCATCTTACATTTCCATACATTCACCAAGAAAACTGAAGAAACGTGTTTTAAGCCCCGTTTCCATGACGATTCGATTGAAAACGCTTCGTTTCAGAAAAGTTTCACGTTTACATGAAAACAGCAGAATCACTGAGAGCTATGTAGTGAGCATGTTGGGCCCCTAGTGGGCGCTGTTGGTTTGATTTGTAATCAATCCAACCACACACACACACAGAACAATAGCTAAGAACAGAATACCTCAATGAGAGGTTCAGGTGCTTTATATTCACTATTTTCTTTTCCCAAATAAGAATATCTTTCTACATGAGATATTTCAAGACTTTAAAGTGTTCATAAACTCCCTCATATTTCATTTATTGCTTTTAAAATTTGTTGGAAACATTAAATCGAGCAAAGTTTATAATTTCCTGGATGGAAATTGTCTACATTTGTGACTGTTTTTCTGTAAAAGACTGGCTGCATACTACCGAGTGCAGCTGTTCTGGTTTTAATATGATGTCTTAGAAGCATTTTGCATTTGAAATCGAGCATTTCTGTGTTCAAGTGTGTTTAGTCTGACAGTAAAGGCATGGTCCGGGTGCAGTGTGGAGGTTTTGCTTCGGGCGAAGGGGCAGAACAGCAGCTGCACTGTTCATCCTGACTGTTTAATCAGGTTTTCTGAGATTGTGATTCAAGGACCAGACTGTCTAGATGAGCATTTTTTTCCTGCAGATCTCCTGTCGGTCTGAGCTGACGTGCACGTCTCGCTCCCGCCGGACGGCTCTCAGAAACAAACCCGGCGTCCGTTCAGCGTGCGGCGGGGCCGCCCGCCATTAACGCGGCGTTGATTCGGCTCTGGGTCGAGGACCATTGTCAGCTCGTGGCTGCAGAGCGGAGTGGAGGAGCATATTTTCTCCCCGAGGCATCTAAATATAAATCTGTGTGACCTTTTTATTTCCCCAGATGTTCCACTGCAAAGTAGATTGCATCAGCTCTCAGAGCTTTATTTTCTCTGCTCCTGTCTGGTGAATTGCTCTTTTCTCATTTCAAAACCAAGTGAGGCCGATTTGATTCGTTTCTCCAGCAAATGAAGTATTTCGTTTTATTTCTTTCTTTTTTTTTTCACCTTTTTATTTATTTATTTATTTTAACCCCAAAATGCTGCTGTGATTTTTGCAGAAGCTCACCTAAATTTCCTGTTTTTGTGTAGATTTCCCTCAGGAGAGAAATCCGATGTTCCTCTTCTGCAAAGAACTTTCGCTCGTTATCTGTTTGCTCTTTATTATTGGTTTTGTGTTCCCACAATATGTTCCTCTTTATTGTAATCTGCACAAGCTATGACGTTATTAAAAAAGAGATGTTAACAGAATAGAGAATAATAACGGACAGAATTTCTGAGCAGGACAGAGAGACAGCAGCTCTGCAGCTCTTTTCCACATCCGACTGACTGAAACCATGTACCAGTCATTACAGACTTATAAACACAGACTAGATTCATCACTCATTTGTAGCAACAGCTTCTAATTACAGTCGAATTGATATTAAAGAACTGTCAGATATTTAAAGTTGGATTTATCTGGAGAATAAAGGTAGAAACACTCAGTTATTGCACTTACTGTACTTATTTGACAGTTCCTCAGCAATAAAATCCAGATAAATCCAATATAATTCTCTTCATAATGAGTCATAAGTAGGTTAAAAAACTTAATTTCTATGGTCCATGTTTTCCAAGAAGGTTTTCCTACACTTTGTAATTACGTTGCCTTTAGGAAAGCCTGATTTATGCGTGCAATTACTTGCCATTCATTTACTAAAGGTTAGCTCTTTGGTGCTGCCGTTTCTCCAGCATTCACCCACATCTCGCCCTCTGGAATTTATTAGTGAAAGTATGTTGGATTTATTACCTGAAGAAGCAAATAATCACCAATGTGGTCTTTCCGAACTGAAGTAGTAAGAAGAAGACCAGCACGAGCTGAGCTGCTTTAGAAGGACCAGGGCAGAGGCAGGGGGGTGGGGGGTCGGGGGGGGCAGTTAAAACAGCAGGGAGTGAGATATCGTGACGTTTAGGCATATCACCGATACAACACTGAGAATCTCTTCAAATGTGAGAGAGTATGTTAGTAAGAAAGACTTTATCGTTCTCCAGATTTGTCCTCATCAGCATGCTCCAGGCATTCAGACAACCAAACTTCACATTCGGGTGGAAGAAAAAGTAGTTCCTCAGAATCCCAAAGGTTTGGAAAAATGGGTTCACTCATTGGACTTATTTACAGGCATGTTTGGAAAGCCTTCCTTTCATTCATCAGATCTTTTCTTGACACATTGATTTTACTTTACTGGGAACAAATCTTCATAATGGATTGCACTTTTCTTGATTGAACTTTCTTTCTGGAACTGAAGACTTGCTGGTGGAGTTACCTCAGCTGGGGGAGGGACTGTGTGTTTTACTGTTTCCTCCTGTGAGGGATTTGTCCAAGGTGAACTGTGCTCTTCACCCAGAGCTCCTCTGATCCAAACTAAGGCTGGAGGGCAGATCGATTTATCCTAAATGCTCATTTTTCTACCACAATATCTCTTCAACTCTGGATTCAGTCAGAGGGATCTTCCATTTCTCAGTGCATTCACAGTGAGAAGAAGAGCCTCCCGTCCTTAAATCCATGGAGTGGCTCTTGACAGGGGAAGACGTGGAATTTGAAGACCAGCCTCGTCTTTTCACCGCTGAAGGCTGCAGCCGGCTGCATTGTGCCACGCTGCCCCTGTCTGGTGTCTCTCATTAGGCCTCCGCCTCTCCGGATCGCATGTGCCTCTCCACATAAGTGCTCCCCGTCAAAAGTCTGAGAGGCCGCCGTGCGCTGGTGTATATATCGAAGCTCCCGACTCAGGCTGTGTTCGGTGTGTGGCTGTTGTGTCTCGCGCTGCACGAGTCCTCGCCTCAAAGAGTCTCAAAGCATCTCCATTGTGGTCGACTGAAACCCGGCGAGTGAAGAGGATCTTTGGCTCGTCTCTCACAAGGAGATCCCCGCCGTTCACGAATGTTTTCCCTGCTTCGAGACCTTGGCTCGGCCCAAAGTGACCACGAGGCCCGAGGAGAGCGAGATCTGCCGGACACGTTCGCAGCCGACGCAAACACAGCGTGTAGCTGGAGCTGGTCGGACCGGGGGCTCGTCTCGTCTCCGGGCTGCCAGCAGGAGGCGGCGTGGAGATCCTGCCAGCGCTAATTAAATGTGTTTAACCCAAGGTCGCTGGCAGAGCCGGGCAGAAAGACGAGGAGTCCAGGCTGGTAGCAGCTCCCAGAACCGCGACGGAGGGAGGATACCAAACACGCTCACCAAGCAGATTGAGAGCGAAGCGGGGGAAGAAAAAGGCTTAACCATGTTGTAAATGTTTTATTGGCTCCTTTGAACTTCTCCGAGTGTGTGTGAGTGTGTGTGTGAATGTGTGTGTGTATGTGTGTGTGTGACCCAGTTAAAGACAGGAGGTGATGTTCACTCTGCAGATGACCAGACAGATACTTCCTTTGACTGCACTGCTGCTTTCTTTCCAGAGATTTTGTTTGGATATTTTCAAAGGTTAACTCAGTCAGCTACCCTCCCCACCCCCACTAATTGCCTCCGCCCACACTGTAAAAAAAAAAAAAAAGAAGAATTTATGGCTTCAGTTACGTCAGCTCGTTTTCCCGTCTCAGTTTAGCTGAAACAAAACTGAAACGTTAACCGTTAACGGCGCCCGAAGAAGCTTTAGCATGTGAGGTTTGTTTGATTCTGCTGTTGTGCAACACGTGGTGGCGCCGCCTTTCTTTTTTCTTTTTCACGGTTACTGTGTGCAGAGGTGAGATTGACAGTGGCTCATTACACCACCTTGTGGTGAAAAGTGGAACTACAAGTAAAGGCTTAATCCTGCAGTTTTGAATTGAATGATTGAGTTTCTTATTTGAGACTCTTTGAATTCATGAAAATTGATTTATGTAGTAGAGTTCAGAGGTTATGGAGGAGGACTTTTGAAACAGAGTCATAACGGATATCAGATAACGTGTTATTTAAAGAGGAGACGCATTGTTTTTGCGTTTTTGTTTCAAGACTAGTTTTGCGTTTACACGGTAACGTTTTGAAAACGATGTCTCTTTACATGGTAACAGCGAGAATGCTGAAAATGGTGTAGTTAGCATACTGGGCCACAAGTTGGCGCTGTTTGTCAGCTGTAGTTATTACTGAAATTCATGATGAAAAACATGAAGACCACTCCTGTAAACTCAATAAACTCACAGACACAGAATTTTTTAAACTAGTTAAGTGTTCAGTTACAGCGGGAATAAACTTTGTGGCTCATTCAATGATCAAGTTTTCAGAGAAACCTCCAGCTGAAGCAAACCAAGGAGGAATATTGAAGTGAACCTGAACAGAAACAGTAGCATTGTTTTCGATGAACACTTTTAACGTAAGCTAGTATCTCTCAGTCGGACTTTGAAGCAGCGTTGAAACAGAGAACCTGAGAGACTGTGGAGTGTTTGCAGGCAGGCAGTGATGAGATGCTCCAGATGAAATCAGCTGGAGTCGCCTGCTTTATGTGTTCGGCTGTAATTGCGTGGCGTAGTTACCGGGGCGAAGCAAGGCAGCGTGTCCGAGCTCGCAGCTCCGAGCTGCGCCGCCATTGTTATGATTAGCGCTACCATTAGCATTTATAGCTGCAGTAATTGGACTCTCAGCTGGAGTTAAATCCATTACTGTGGGATTAAATGCTGTCCCATCTCCCTCCGCGGGTTTGTGTGTGTGACAGGGGGAACGGGTGTGTATGCATGAAATTATTCAGAGTGTTCTCGACTCTTATATTCACCGTGTGTGTGTGTGTGTGTGTGTGTGTGTGTGTGTATGTGTGTGTGCCAGACGGAGGTCTATTTGTCTCGGGTGGTTAATGCAGCTGCCGTGGTGGGATTGTTGTGACTTTCAGGAAGTGAAATCGGGGCCTTCTGCCAGAGCCGGTGACTAACAACACGCCGCCGCCGCCTAATGTTGGAGGGAATTACATGCTCGGATTGGAGATGACACTCGCTCGCTGAGTTAGATCAAAGCGGCCAGATTATTTGGCCGGAGGAAAAGACGACCGCTGAATTTAAAAGAAGTGATAGCTCTGTGTGTGTGTGTGTGTGTGTGTGTGTGTATTTCTCACTGTTGTTGGAACTCAAGTCTTTTCTTGTTTAGCTGTAGTTCTTGTGAAGAACAAAAAGCAAGTTTTCATGACTAAAGTGGTTCATTGATCCGTTAATCAATCAACTTGCACTTTACGTCTCCTCCACGACTTGAGAAGTCATGAAAAGTGAGAGGAAAACCAGAATATACGGGTTTGTAGCTTTCAGGGGAACATGAAGGTTATGGTTGATAACCTTGACTGTTTTATCTTGACGTCCGTTTGTTTTGTCTGGATATTTCGCAGCACGTTTCACACTCGGTGTGTGTGTGTGTGTGTGTGTGTGTGTGTGTGTGTGTGTGTGTCTGTGTTTGTCCTCTGATGGACTGGTGATGTTCACCCTCAGCTGGATGAAGAGGTGTCGAAGCTGGATGAACGCAGTCCTGTCCGGCTGAGAAAGTCTCTCAGTAGCGTTTCCCGCCGCTCTCTCCTCGGCCTGCTTTCGGCGCCGTGTTATTTTGCACCTGCTTGTCTCTCTGTCTCTCTGTGTCTCTCTCTCTGTCTCTCTCTCTCTCTCTCTCTCTCTCTCTCTCTCTCTCTCTCTCTCTCTCTCTCTCTCTCTCTCTCTCTCTCTCTCGCTCCCACCTCGCCTTACCTTTTTAAAGTTTCTGTCTTTG
Source organism: Salarias fasciatus (assembly GCF_902148845.1). Lineage (NCBI taxonomy): Eukaryota > Metazoa > Chordata > Actinopteri > Blenniiformes > Blenniidae > Salarias > Salarias fasciatus. The sequence continues at coordinate 3,830,598 of NC_043765.1, forward strand.
AAATGAAGAGGCAGGAATGCTCGGTAACCGAAGTCACGGTTCTGCGGCAACAATATCCCTCTGTTAGCGGCAGAAGAGGAGAAGGCTGCTCTCTGCTCCGCTGCCCCGCAGAAATGCCCCAGACCTCCTCTGCTTAATGGAAAAGAGGAGAAGAAAAAGAGGAGGAAAGAGGCTGATCTCACATTAACATTTGTCTGGTCTCCAGATTGTATCCAGATCAGATTAATCATACTTCTGAAAAGTCCCTGTCTTGTTGGCTTCGTCCAATGTTCTCTGTAACATCCTTGAGGGTTTTTTTTTTCTCTCACAGCACTTTTTCTTTGCTTTTTCATTTTTTTTTTTTTTTGTCACTGCTCACCTCTCTCGTCCTCGTCTCATCCTTGAGCAGACGGAGGGACATGAAGGCAGCGGTGATGGCCCCAGACTCAGAGGAGAAATGAACAGAAACACATGAAGGAAAGTCTCAGAGGCACGGATTGCTACGATTCCCGTACCGAGCCAGTGATTCTGCTCTTTCATGCTGTCTTAGGAAAGAGACGCTTCTGTTCTCCGCGTTACAGAGACTGTTTTCTGTCCTCATAGACGTGTTGTGGTAGAGATCATCATGGCCCGGACTGATTGGACAGCTCACCTCGTCACTGAGGGTGTGTAACGCTGCTGAATCAAACCCTGGTCCTCCCGCCTCTGATCTTCTGCAGAGTGCAGCGTTGGCGAGCGTTTGGTCTGGAAATGCTAACTTTGACCAAACCGCCGTGGCGGCGCCGGCCTTTACGGGAACAGAGAGAAGCGCACGTCTGCAGAAATGTGCACCGGCGGTGGAGAGACGGCAGGAAATGAGAGGAAGGCTAAGCAAAGGTCGTGACGATGCTGAGAAGATCTGCTGCTCGACACGAAGCTGGACGACGAACCCTGGAGCTGTAGACGTCCTGCTGGAATCAGCACGAAGAGCTCCGACCGTCTGTCTGAGGAACTTTTATCCGTTTTGTCACAAATACATCATGGTTTGATGGGGATGTACATGGAAATGGATGGATGGATGAGGGAGCTCTCCAATCAGGGTGGAGGAGGTTTTTCTGGACCCTTAAAGGGAGTGAAACATAAAATAAATGTTAGTATTTTGAATCTTGCTAAATCGTCCAGTGGAGCTTCAGTTTCTGAAAATCGACCAGGTCACCTTCACCCATCATTTAATCTCCCCCCTGGTTTTCCTGTGGCTGTTTTGAATGAAGGTTGTTTTTGAAGCCAGCTGGACGGTTTTCTTCTCTTCACCTCACGTGAATCTTTATCCTCTTCGCCGTTCTGCTGCACAGAGAGTAACACCGGGACGCTTCCTGTTTGTGACCTTCTGCATTATTTCCGCTCCATCGCCACGCCTGCGTATTAAAACCACACGATTTTATCAGCTGCAGGAAATCTCGCCCGCGTCGTAGCCGCTGCGGGACGCGTGTCACAATCAGATCGGGGAGGGGAAGCGCAGAAAACTGCTGCGTTTTCTTATCTCCCACATCGACGCAGTTCAGGCAATTTACTGAACTCTTCATTGAAGTGCTTCACACACTCTTATATCTCCAGAATATCTGTAATTGGGAAAGATTTCTCACATCGGCGTCACATATATGAGAAGAGTTCATAAAAATAATGTGTGTTTTTACCAGCTGGCTTTATCTGATGCTCGTCTGTAATTGAAATGGATGCACTCAACTTAACAACACATTCTGCTTTTAAAAAAAAGAAAAAAGACACTTCTGAGTTTGGCGGTGTTTCTGTGGCTGTTGGCCGGTTTTCGTCGGCGTTGACTTCAACATCTGCCGAACACCACTCTGTAGCTGGAGTGGAGACTTTTCATCGGGTGCTTGTGGAAGAAAACCTGAGTTAATAAGGCCGTGAAGGAGCCGAGACGCAGATCCAGTCGAAGATATATTGTAGTTCCTCCACACACAGATCTGAGTGAGTTCGTCTCCTCAACGTATCGCTGCTTTGAAACGAGACGTAGGAGCAGCAGCGGTGTAGCGAGTGGCCTGATTAGAGGTGAAAATCAAACAGCATCCGTGACATCCGTCTGCCAGGACTCTCCTCCTGCTTGATTTTTTTTTTTTTTCACACCCACAGCTGCGTTGAATCCGTGCAGACGCTTAATGATTTTAGGCGGTGGGACTGAGATCAGCCGGCGGAGTGAACTGCGCTCTCGTTCTTTATGAGGGGCTTCCACAAAGGCCATAAATTAGTTTTTTGGCCCAGTTCCATCTCCTCCTCTCGCACGCCGCTATAATGCAGGCTGCAAATATTATTCTTGCTGCACACATTATTCTTTTGCCGAGTGTGTCAGGCAGAGGGGATTTAGTGTTGGGTTTCAGCGTCGATGAGGTGCTTTTTTTGTTCTTGGAAATGGTGTACAACAGCTCCAGTAGTTTTTCTGGGTGCCTCGGAGAGATGAGCCCATTCCTCTCCCGGAGCAGCAGCCTTATTAGTTTCTGCTGTCAGCCTCCGTCTCTCTGCCGGAGCAGCAGCTCATGATTGTCTGCGCAAAACTATAAAGCGATTCCTCAGACTGATCACATTATGTGCCGTCCCGAAATGAGCGTCATCCCCGGCGCCGGCTCTTTATTGTGGTTACCGTGCGATCGTGGCCCGCGGGCCTGGCCTCTAACGGCGGAGTCCAGACGCTTCTGAACGTGTGACTGTTATTAATTCCCTTAAACTTGAGGGTTTTCCCGAGGAAGCAGAGTGTCTGATGGCTGGAAAACGCTCCTCTTATCTCCCGCCTCTCTGCCGTGACCTCGCCGGTCTCTGAGGGATTATCAACCACGCTTTCTCTTTTCCACTTGTTTTCTTGTACATGCAGCTCTTTTCAGTCCCGCTGCTCCTCGCTCGCCCCTCCGCTCGCCGCTCGCCTCCTCTCCCACGTTGTTGAAGCCACAGTTCCCACAAGCCCCGGGGCCACAGCTGTAGACGCCCGTGTCTCCCCCTGACCTCCCGGCGTAGCGCTGCAGAACAGCTGTTCCATGTACAAGCACACACACACACACACACACGACCAGCCAAGTGCAGCGCTCGGGGGGAGGCCTCCAGTCGGGCCAAGTAGGTTTGCACTTTGGCTTCGTCATCACAGTTAGTACGAACACTATGTGGTCCGACATGAAGACACACACACACACACACACACACACACACACACACACACACACACACACACACACACACACACACACACTGAACTGATGTAACCCAGATTTGCATACACAGCCTCTCCAGACAGACTCAGATCCCCGCTGAAAGGCTTCGCTCCTGCTTTTGTTCCTCTGGGTGGGGACCTCCGCGACCTTTGACCCCGACGCTGTGACCCCACCCTGCCTCAGTCACATGACAGCGCACTGTGTCATTCGACCGAGGTGTGCTGGTTCGTAGCCTGAAGCGCCGCTGTCAGTTAACGCTCAAACCCCCCCTTCTGCACGACAACTTTTTCAAATCGCAAAACTTTTGTTTTGTTTTGGGTGTAAATTTAATAAATTATTGAAAAAAAGCAGCTTTTGGGCGCCGTCTCCATGGAAACGGCGGAAATGCTGCTTCTGCACCAAGACCATAGTAAATAGTTCCCATTATTGTCGATAGCGTATTGTTGTTTATCCTTTCTGTTGTGTCAAACTGCACCAAGAAAAGGTGTATTTATTCACTTCAGTTGATTTCAATTTCAAGAAAAGTTCCTTTGTGACTTTGTCTGAGCAAATTAGCTTAATTTATCCTTTCCAATCAGCGGCTGATGATAATAGATTGATGACCATCATAATGACCCTCCAGTTTGGCCCACTGGCATGTGTTGTTTTCCTGCTCGCTTGTGTTGATTTGTCACTAAAAGAGGCTGTTAATTATAGAATAATGTTAAAAAGAGTCTTAAGAGGATGGATTCTCAGTGGAAGTACTTCTTTTTTTTCTGGGTCACAGAGATGCTTCGGACAAATTCTGCTGTCAAAAAGCTTTAAACCAGTGAAGGTGAAATTTAAAGGTTATTTCATTAGTCCAGTTCACTCAAAATGAAACTGTTTGACACCCCTGATCCAGATGCTTGTCCATAAATGTTAATACATCCTTATAAAACTCCTCATGTAGCCTTTAAAGAAAAAAGTATGTTGGAGAACATGTGGAGATTCATGCTTACATCCCTGAATGTGACATTTTTAGATGCTTTTGAGAGATTCCAGTGTCGAGCTGCTTAAAAACAGAGAGAGAGAGAGAGGGAGAGAGAGAGAGAGAGAGAGACAGATGGAGAGATGGAGGCGACTCATTCAGTGCTCAGGTGTAATAATAGTTCTCACATCCAGGCAGACTCAGCTTCCAATAATAACGCCGGCTCACTTTCCCTCAGCAGAATATCACGTTTCCCCTCTGCAGCTCTGCAGACACTCACAGGTAACAGGTCACAGGTCCACACACACCCTCTCTCACACACACACACACTCACGCGGCAGCCTCGGCTGGTGTGGACGCTCGGGGGCCGCTCGCTGAATTTGAATGCGGACCTCCAGCTGACATCCATCCATGATTAATGAGCGAGCCGGGGTTAGGTTTTGGCTCCTTAATGAATACAGTTTGAGGAGTTGAAGAGCCTATCAATATTTGACATGTCTCTTGAATATGTTTGCATAATTGATGCAAGAATCTAAATTGAATCATAATTGCATCATTGTGGACGGTTCGTCCTCTTTTCTTCTTCTCATTATCACTTTTTTTTCCTCTTGTCCTTTGTATCCCACTCCCCGTGATATTTCTCCCCAGACCAGATACGCCCACTTCACTGTCACACACACACACACACACACGCACACACGCACGCACGCACGCACACACACACCCCGATGGGTGCCGACAGACAATCAGTGTGATCTCGGGGTGTGACTGACACATGGTGCTGATGAACCCACTGGGTAGCGTATCGCTCTGCTCGCCTCTGTGCTGTGATTGACAGCTGTACCTCCTCCCTCTCTCTATATCACACACACACACACACACACACACACACCCTGGGAGCGCTGACTGTCTCCGACATCATGCTGCTCTCCAATGTCATGCGGCGCTGACATAGCCTGTGTTTGATGCTGATGTCAAACTCACTCTCAAATGATTCTGGGTGTGTGTGTGTATGCGTGTGTGTGTGTGTGTGTGTGTGTGTGTGTGTGTTGGGGTTAAAGGGAGGTGGGAGAATCTCAAGAATGAACCAGGAGGATAACTGGAGTCAGTGCAGCAGGAAAAGGAAATAAATCTGAACGACTGTTTGACTTTTTAATGTTTTTTTTTTTTTCCTTCATGTTAAAAAAACAAGACTAAACTCTCTTTTTTAAATGCGATCACAGGAACATTTCTAAACCTGCTGGTTCCGTCTCACAGCACAGCTGCATGTTTTTGGAGGAGCTTGTTGTGTTTGTCATGGTGTGTATCGAACCTCCAAACACAAAGTTAAAGGAGTCGTTTAAAATAAAGGCCTTTTCATGACCATAAATCCTTATTAACACATTCCATCCAGAACAGTTTGAATATATTTGCTCGAAGTTCTGTTCCCTGAAGGATTTTCTCGTCTCGTGGTCCACCTGAAGTCCGTCAGAGCTCAGAGTGTGTGTTGGGAAAACACAGCTGCTTCTCCAAACTCTTACAAAGCCGATTTTTCAAAGCGTGGATCCTGATGGTCGATGAAAGCTCGCCGCCGTCCGTCCGCCGCGCTCCGGGCGGGGTTCCCCGGGGGTCTCTGGACGGGAAGGGGGGGGGTGTTGTGTTCAGGGACCCAGGTGGCTCCAGGACCGGCTTTAAATGGAGATTTGGAGGAGTCTTCAGAGGGATTACATGAGGCCGGGTCTGCAGACAAGAAATTAGGTGCGATTAAGTGTCTGCTCACCTATTGGAGGAGAGTGGAGCTCTTCCCGGCGGCAGATGGGACCACCGTAATGGGCGGAGGTGTCAGAGTGTGTGTGTGTGCGTGCATGTGTGCGTGTGTGCGTGTGTGTGCAGATATGAACGAGGACGTGAGAGAGGCAGCGGCTCAGGCTTGTTATTGCTTGTGTGACGTTGGCGGGACGGACCGCGGCGGCGTTCGTCTGGTGTGTCAGATGAAAGGACGTGTCGGTGACCCCCTCCTCCCCCTCCCCCTCCCCCTCCCCCTCCCCCTCCTCCTCCTCCTCCTCCTCCTCGTCCCTCGTCTCACTGGCCTCCATGACAAAGTGTGTCAGTGTTAAAAATGCGGCGGCCGCAGAGCATGTGCTGACATGTCTAAATCTGAGACTGCCTCTCACATATGAACACACACACACACACACACACACACACACACACACAGGAGCCGGCGTCCTGAGGGCCATCTGGAACAGCACAGCTGGTCTCCGGTGAACGTGTGCGGCGTCCGGACCCCTCGTCACAGGGCGAGGTGCCAGTCACCGGCGTGACGATGATGATGATGATGGTGATGGTGGTGGCCGATGGTCGTCTTCGGCCTCGCCTCCCGTCCGCCGGGGAGCCGGGTGTGCGGCGGGGGACTCGGACTGCTGCACAGACACTAAATGCAACTGAAAAATTGCCTCCATCTGTCGGCGGTGGAAAAAATCTGAGAGGACAAATTGAAAAGATTGCGAGGATAAAGCCGTCACACCGAATTAGCATCGCGGCAGGAAGACTTCTCGTTATCGGGGTGTTTGTAAAATATTCAAGCTTACACGTGTGGGTTAGGGTGGGGGTGGGGGTGGGGGGGTAGCTGGAGGGGCAGAACAGGCTGCTGACTTGAACTGATTCAGAAGTTTGAATCTGCATGCATATGAGCGCGTGTGCCACCATGTTTTTTTTTTTTTTTTTGATGTAGGCTGGTGCCTCCTCCAACCCCCCACCCCACCCCCCCACCTGGAGCTGCTCTCCCCACCGACTCTCATTTAACATGGATCCAGCGCAGCTATGCAAACCAGCGTAACATCTCAGAAATTCCTGACACCTGGTTACTTTTGAATTCATGCTGCGGCGCAGAATTACCGGAGACTTTCCATTCAAAGTCTGACAAGTAGGGTTCATTTCCCGGCAGCATGGGGGAACTTAATGTACGCTAGCCGTGAAGGGTGAAGCTCGCAGAATAACCAAGTTCTGCTCCCGTGTTGTCGGGGATGCGTGCCGCGCACCGCGGGATTGGTCAGTTTTGAAGGACGCAGTACGGTGAAGGGAAGGCTCCCAACACATGATGGACTTACATGGCAGGCTGTGGGTCTGCCTGATGGACGTATGTTGTGTGTGTGTGTGTGTGTGTGTGTGTAGAGACGGTGCTGACCAGAGGATCCCGACGCTCCGGTTTGTTTGCTGCCACATCTGTGATAACAGGCGCGGCGCGGCGCGGCGTTGGCCGGACGCGGCTCACGCTGGGTGTGTTTGTCTGATTAATGGGGAGCTGATTGGTTTTTCAGGTTTTCTTTACATCACGGCTTTGGTTTCAGCTGACGGGGTCATTTTACAGTCCTGTTGACAGAGGTCTTATCTGCCGCTTCATATTTCATGTTTTCTGGCAGATATTCGTGTGTCCAGTAAACCAACTGGATTTTTATTTAGTTTTTAACTCATTGATGTTTTTTCAGTCAGAAAACTATCCAGGAAGTAACCAAATATATATATGAGTGTGACAGAAGATCCAAAGGCTGCGGTTGAGTTCAGTGTTAATTTTTTAATCCCAAATAAACCCTTTGATGCACAGGGAGAACATGCAAACTCCGCAGCCCCTGGAGCCTGTCCTGAAGGTGTGGCTCCATGCTCACGCCAGCGCTGCGCCTCCCCTCAGCTGCTCCTGTGGTTTCGCTTTACACTTCAGCCCGGCTGCTCCCGTAACCGCCGCGCCTCCTTTGCTGCCGCCGCTGCGAACCTCGCCGGCCTCTCCGCTCGGGCGCGCCGCCGACACGAGCAGACCTCAGGGCTGCAGTCGGTCCGACCGCAGGAAGCTTGTTTGTTTGGCCACGCAGACCTGCGGGTCATCCCGCAGCAGGAGAGCTAATTCAAACTAGCATAAGCCGGCTAATGAGCTCTAATTAGGCTAATGAATTAGCTGCAGAGTGAGGAGGAGGAGGAGGAGGAGGAGGAAGAGGAGGAGGTTTGAAAATTCACACATCTGGATGCTGACTCCTGCATGTAGCTGCAGTGGCACACACATTTACCCACTAGGCCATACCTGTCACATGCGCGCACACACACACACACACACCATCTCATTAATTCAGGAGCCCCCTTTCATTCCCCCACCGGCTCACTGAGCCGCACATCTGCCGCGCTCTCACGGGAACACACACAACAATATGCTTCAACTTAGACGCTTAGCGTTTATGAGGAGGCGCCTGTTTAATTACCGCTGGAATCCGTCCTTAGTCTGTTCCACAGTTATTTACAAGACAAACGAGCACATCTGCGACACGACATCCACGCTGATAAATAACTTTTACACTCCTTGATGCGCCGCCCGGCTCGCCTCCGTTCCGAAGTGCGGAAAGCGACGCAGGTCGCAGAAATCGCAGCTCGGTTTCATCATGAATTTTTAATCTGATGAGTTGAAAGTCTTTTTACCAGATAATTTTTTTTCTTTTTCTTTCCCTGTTACAAAACCTCAGGAGCGTACTCACAAACCCCACTGCAATACAGTACAGGAAAACACCTGCAGCCATCAGCAGACGCCCGTTATTCCAGCAGCTCGCACAGAACCCCCCTTTAAGAGACAACGAAATTAGCAAGGGGGCGGCGGCGGCGGCGGGGGCCGGGGAGAGGACCGCCAGGAGTCTCAGTAAGCAGTAAATTACTGCTGCAGGTTTTGTGGAGCTGTGAGCTCAGGGACCGGCCAGTCCGGCCGTCTGCAGACGGACCGGGAGGCGGAGGCCACCCACCCAACTGCACCCCTGGGAATCCGGGCCGCCGTTACAGGAGGAGGAACTAATTCACAGCACTTAACCTTTTGTCCGTGTTAGGATGTTTTATCCTCCTGCTTCTGCTTCTCTCCTGTCGTGAACATGAGGATGTTCTCATTCTTAATATCTCATGAGGAGAATATCCTGGACGTGTTCACTCTCAGCTGGTCTGATTAACAGATTCCTCTTATTCAGGAAGGATTCATTTCCTCGTTTTCGTGTAAACGAGGCCTCGACCTGATCGGACTGATCTTTGGCAGCTCGGACCAGGATGAACGTGTGACGCCATGTCATGTTTACATTTGCTGATCGCTGTTGTGATCTGAATGAGACTGCTTCGCTCTCTCAACCTTCACATCCATGTCGGTGCTTTATTTCAACATGGCCGTGCGTTTAATCCCGATCTCTCTCGTGTATTTATTCCACTCATTGAGTTTATTGGTCGTCTTCCGTCTGGGAGTGAAGCATCGTGGGGTGACGGAGGAGAAAAGCCTCCGGGTTCGTCCTCCATCCATCGCCTCGTTACCTTTGTCTCCGACGGTGACGCAGCATTCCCGGGTAATTAAGCTGCTGCAAACGAAGGCGCTTAATGACACGTTGCCATGGCGACGGCGTTGGATGTTGCCGCCAGGGCTGGCGGTGGCGGCGGCGAAGTGTTTCGCGGCAGTCGGACGTGGACGCAGGTGAAGCTTCGGGGCTGTCGAGGCGGAGGTCGTCTCCTCGTCTCCTCGTCTCCATCACCTCGTCAGTCCACTTCAGTGACTCCTCCGTCTGTTTCCCCCACCCTGCCTTCATCAACACACACACACACACACACACACACACACTAAGCCTGCAGGCGAGCAGCTCGGCTCAGGGTTTCACCACCAGCTCAAGGTCAGGAGGACAGAGGCGAGCGAGGAAGGTGGGACCGCTGGAAAACACAAATCAGCAGGACGACTGGCGGGAGGAGCAGGTGGGGACGAGGTGAGGGTGGGGTCGCTCCGCCTGCGACCTCCTCGCACGTCTCCAACCTCTAAACCGCCGATTTACTCCCTCGTAAAAAGAAAACGATCTGTTTCAGACGCAGTCCCAGTTCTAATCAGATTAAGGTGCTCGGCAGGTAAATCATGAGGGATGAGGAGTGGAGGAGTCGTATCCTGCTGCCACAGGAGGAAAGAAAAGGTTCCAGAGGATGGAGCAGCGTTCTTATTATCTCTTTTGGTTTGATTTGAATTAAAATGTTATTTTCTTGCAAGAATAAGACTGAGGCGGGAAAATGAAAATGCAAACACACCAGAAATACATTTAAAGAGGAACCGATTGCCTTTTATGCATATTTAATTATCCATCAAAGTGAGAGTTGCAGCGAGTTCAAAACAGAAGAAAGGCTGTCATCCAGCAGATTGAAAGAGTCCCACTTCTCCTCCATTCACGTCTTCGAACCAGGAGGAGTTCCAGACTCCACTGAATGTTATATGAGCGACGCTGCAGCCTGGAAAAGAGCCGTGCATGCCGTTACCACGTCAACCAGACCCCGGGTCCCTCGCCGCAGCCTGACCTTTATGGTACTTCGATACTGAACTCCTTCTGATCCCCAGAGCCTCCGTTTCCACGAAAAGGCTGAAGAAAACTCTAACGGTCTCACATCAGAACTTCCTCTTTTCTCTTCTTTCTGTGAATTCAGACTTGAACCCAGGGCTCCGGTGTGTGTGTGTGTGTGTGTGTGTGGTATTTCAGGTCAGGTTTACACTGCTTTCAATAAACCTGTTAAATGAATGAAGGCTTGCCTGGGAATCGAACTACGACTTACACATGGACCCAGTCGCTCTGTCCACTACACTACAGAGCCAGGGAACAGCAAGCTCCGAGATTTGAAAGGTTCTTGTCGTGACGGTTTGGACGACATGAGAAAGAAATAATCGACATTTGTACCATCAGAGACGAAGCTGGCCTCTTAAATCACTCCGACATTCCTGCACTTCGGTTCTGGCCTCGGTTTGGACCCGGAATCTGTTCCTGCAGATTTCATGTCTCCACAATGACATGAGTGCCTGCTACACACACACACACACACACACACACACACACACACACACACACACACACCGTCCAGGCAGACAGCTGGTGTGGAAATATGGGCCCAGATAGCTTCTTCGTCTCCATCGACAGGTGACGGGACGTCAATGTGAGGGCGTGCAGCTGTCGCCTGCACACACGGCGTGTGTGTGTGTGTGTGTGAGATAACTGTGTTAGGTGCTGTGCATGTAGGTGTGAGCGAGGGCGGGACTCTCATCACAGGCTGTCATGTTCCACTACTTTATTAGAGGGCAGCTAAAGACGAGACAAAACAGTGTGTGTGTGTGTGTGTGTGTGTTTGTGTGTGTGTGTGTGTGTGTGTGTGTGTGTGTGTGTGTGTGTGTGTGTGTGTGTGTGTGTGTGTGTGTGTGTGCGCACACACTGTACTTGATTTCCAGCTTTGACCCGTCGGCTCGGTCCATTTTCACAGGAACAGACAGGAGGCAGCATCAGCAGCCACTGTCACACTCCTCTGTGAGCTACAGTACACACACACACACACACACACACACACACGGGCACACACACACACACGGGCACACATACACTCTCAGACAGCACCATCAATAAGTGCGTGTGTCCTGTAACCTTCACCTTGTATAGACGATGGCTAAATGAGAAATGATTTTCTGCCTCACCAGTCTCTTAACCCCCCTCCCCAACACACACAGACACACACATACACACACACACACACACACAGACACACACACACACACACACACACACACACCAAACACTTTTTTTCCACACAAAAAACACTGTAGACATTATGTATGCTGAGAAAACATCTGGGTTTTACTGGTTTTACAGTCGGAGGTTGAAAACAATCTGTGCGTCGTTCAGAAGATCGTCGTCATCGTCAAGTTCGGTATTTTATCAATCAGTGTTTATATCAAAATTTAAACATTAAACTCAACCAGCGCTTCAGAAATCATTAAACACGAAAACACACAAAAGGTGAAAATGTCCAGATGTTAAAATTAAATGAAGTTAAGACCAAAACATGCCAGAAACACCTGTATGAAATAAATTCTTTCCTTAAAATGCAGAGATTCAAAAAGCAGTTGTATTTATTTAAAATGTAATGTAATAATGTGAAAAACAGTGGGAAGCCTGGATACGGAAAGACCTTTTCAACAGTATTGTAAAACTGCATTTGCTAAAGGAGAAAACAGGGTGTGTGTTTAAAGCAGAAGCTGTAACTTCTTAGGTAAAAGTGACTTAAAATTGTGAAAGAAAATCACAGAAATCTAAAGCTGAAATCAACCAAATATATTAAAAGTGGAGTTAATTGATTTTTTTTTTTTACGCAGTTATTGCTTTTCATCCTGCAGCAGAGACACGTTCACTCCCCCTGCACCCATCTTTGTGTGTGTGTGTGTGTGTGTGTGTGTGCGTGTGCTTATGTGTGTGAATGTGTGAAAGGAAACATCTGAGAAATTTCAGGAAACAAACTGTGTGACTTCAGACTGATGTGAAAGTTAACGACCTTCACTGACGTGCGATGAAACACGTGAAGATGGGGTCTGTGTTACATGACACGGTTCATACACGCATCTCCAGTGTTAGCACATCAGAAGACACGGGCTGTCAAAACACACACACACACACACACACACACACACACACACACACGCTGTGTGAGGCAGCTGTGTGGTGGAAGCAGGTGTCACTCTCAGCTCATTACCCCTGGCAGGGTTGATCACCCTGTTTGGAGAGCAATAAGACACAGCTCACTGGAGAGGGGGGGGGAGGGTGGGGGGGGGAGGGGGTGGGTGGGGGCTCTGCCTCCTGCTCTCCGAGAGAGACGGTAGACAGGAGGAAGGCATTCAGGTCCAGGAATCAAAAGGATTGAACGTGGATGTGACTGGGATTAAGCATCTGTCCTTGAATTTGTGTGTATATATTACAGACGTTGTTCCGTTCCTGGTCTGGTGTTTGAGTGTGTGTGTGTGTGTGTGTGTGTTTGTTTGTGTGAGTGTGTGTGTGTGTGAACCGTGTACTGACGTGGCCGCTCTGCTTGTGTGTCCGCAGGTACGACTACCAGGAGACGCTCCACAACGCCACCTTCTGCCTGGTCCCCCGCGGCAGACGGCTGGGCTCGTTCCGCTTCCTGGAGACGCTGCAGGTGGGAAACACGTAAACTCACCTGGTTACCGTGGCGACACGCACTTCTCAGTCACGGATTCAGCAGAGCTCCCTGCAGCGTGGAGGGAACGCTGAGTATATATCAGCAGATGTGGATCGAATAGATGTGACACATCTCATTTACTCAAAATGTTTTCAAAGTAACCAAGTAGTTTATTATTTAGTAGTAAATTAACCCTTAAAGATGCTTTCAATCAGAGTTCCATTTTAATTTGAAAGGATTAGAGGTGAGAATAACACACCTGTATGAACTCGACCTGTCTGCCGCCGCCTCCTTTACGTCTTTTCATCTCCGTCTCTTCGTTTTTACTCGCTTCACGTCTCCTTTCTGCTCCTGTGCCTCCATTTTCACATCGGTACCCTGCTCTCCTGCAGCAGCGCCGCACTGTCCTTTACCGCCGCTCGCCGCACACCGCCGTCCACACAGGAGCGCTTATCTCACCATCAGGACACAAACACACACACACACACACGTGCATGTGCACGTGCACATGGAGGAGACAGCAGCAGAGCCAGAGGGCCAGTTCTGGTTTAGCTGACACCTTTATGACCCGGGAGAGACAGAGCCGGCATTACGTGACACACACACACACACACACACACACACACACACACACACACACACACACACACACGGCAGCTGTTCCCTCCATGTTTCTTCTCGTCCCTCCATCCTTCTGCCACTCCTCTGCTAAAGGTCACATTCAGCTTCGCTGTCTAACGTCTTTTCTTTTTTTGTTTAAATATTCATTTATAAACTTTCTTCCGCCTTTTCATCCTCTTTAATCCTCCTTCTGTTTTTGTGAAACTCTAAATGTTCACCTCTTCTCATTAACCCTCACGCCGCCCATTGTTTCCACTCTGGACCCGACGTGTGAGGAAACTCTCACAGAAAGAGAATCCAGAGGCTCTGAGGCTCCTGAAGGATTCTCCACTATTCAAATAAACACAAACACAACAAGTAATTAAGGGATTCTCTGTATGTGTGTTTGATTTCTTGTGGTTTGAAAATGTTGCAGCTCTGTGACTAAACGCTTCCTGGTTCTGATTAATCCACATGGCGCTCTCAGTACAGACAGAGCGACGTTTATCTCACCGATGCTCCATTTCTTTATGAATTTATTTATGAATTTATCTATTTATCTCCACTCTCCGTCCCTATCAGTCACCAGAGCCGGGCTGAAACCCTTGTTATCTGCTCCTATAAGCTACCGTCCTGCTTATCTGGACGCTGTGTTCAGACTCATTTCTGTTTATCAGACTGAAGCTGTGCGTGAGCGGCGCTCTCTGATCCCACTGTCCACATTTCCAGTAGACTCCAGGTTCTCCTCACAAGAACTTAAAAGAGCAGGACCAGGTAGAACTGAGGAGTGCTCAGGAGTGCGTTTACATGGGACTTTTTATTCCTCTATAAATCAGAATAAAGCCTAAGAATAAAGCCTAATCCCACCTTAAAATGACCATATAAACTCCTAAAAACTTCATTCAGAATTAAGTTGAAATATGAATAGACCGGCGGGTTCATTCTCCTTTTGGAAGTGGAATTATATGCTAATTAGGCGCGACTTCATTCCGGTCGTTGTGCGCATGCTCCGTTGTGATGACGCCATTTTCCAAGATGGCGGCCCGCGGTCCGCGTTTCGACTCGTATGAAGAGGATTTATGTAACGGCGGTTTTAGAAGAATTGGATGTAATGAAACGGGCGGATCGACGGGCGCTCAACAACGCAAACATTTTCAAAGCAGTAGAGTCAAAGTTAATGGAGAAAGAAAGACGAAAGAAAAACGCTGTTTACTTCCGGGAGATGTCAGCGTGAGAGAGGATTTAATCCTTAGTTTTTCCATGTAAATACGACACTCATGAATATAATTCTGAATTACTTTATTAAGACGAAGCAATTCCGAATTAAAAACACCATGTAACCACACTCATTCAGATAGTCAAGACACTGAAGGAAAGCATTTGTATCGTCCAGAAGATTTATTTATCTATTTATGTGGTGTGTTTTCACTTAAAACGTCTTTACAGGATCTGCAAAAAAGAAAAGATAGCAGAAAAATGACAGATTTAGCATTTATAATTGTAACACCGTGTGTGCGTGTGTGTGTGTGTGTGTTTCAGGCGGCGTGTGTGCCGGTGATGCTGAGTAACGGTTGGGAGATGCCTTTCTCAGAGGTCATCGACTGGAACATGGCGGCGGTCATCGGCGACGAGCGGCTCCTGCTGCAGGTAGAAACACCCCCGTCTGAACCAACACCCACCCCCTCGCTCCATCTGAACCCCCACCTCACCCCCATCTCCCCCCCCGCCCACCCCCTCGCCCCGCCTCACCCCCATCCGCTCTCTGACATGAAGCCACACAGGAGCTGAAACGAAACAGCGTTTCTGTTAAAGTTCTGTTTTTCTGTTGGTTTTTTCTCACAACCTGACAGCTCCATTAAAAAAGAAAAAAAAAAAAACTGTGAAAAGCCAGAGCGGCGCGCCGAGTCCTCGCCTCAAAACGTCACTCAAAGCCACACATTGTTACACGAGAGGGCAAATTAATAGAATGAGCAAATGGATTTGGTTGGAATAGCTCAAACTTCATGGGGGAAAAAGTAATTATATGCCCATTAAATCTTAATTTGAATGAAGTGTGTAGTAATATTGTTTGACATTGAGTTTTCTAATGGAGGAGCTCCGTCAGAGGTGCAGCGCCACGTGTTGCACTCAGAATATTCAAGATGTTTATATCTCAAATGAACTGCAGAGAGAAGAACTGGAACTTGACAGATAAAAACTGTCAGATTTTAAAACGTATATATATATTTGAAGAAGAGGGAATCAAACCGTGACTCCTCCTCTGTGTCCTTCAGCTCAGGTTGTGACTCACGGCCATCCTACACACACCTTTACCTTCAGACTCACAGGATCCGTTCCCGTTGGTGTCGCTGATTAATAAGATTGTAAATATTCTGAACTGCTGAAGTTTTATCTGTCTCTGATTTCAAGTGGAGCTACTTACACATAAAGAGCTCAGAGATTCCATCCTCTTGACCTAAATCCTAAAACGCGTTGTGACATTGAAGTGTGTGACGTTGAAGTGTGTGTCCCGTCTCCTCTCAGATTCCCTCCACGGTGCGCTCCATCCACCAGGAAAAGATCGTGGCCCTCCGGCAGCAGACGCAGCTCCTCTGGGAGGCGTACTTCTCCTCCGTGGAGAAGATCATACTGACCACACTGGGGGTGAGGAGTGGACACACACACACACATACACACACACACACACATACACTTTGGTACGAGGCTGAAACCCAAATACAGGTTTGTCCAGCTGATGTTTTTCCACAGAGTTTCCTAGAAAAGCTCCTGACAGGAACCTTCACATGGTTTACTGGAGATATTTAACCTCCACACTCCAGGAAAAGTGGGAAAAAAAGGGAAAATGTTTACTTTAAAGAAACAAAGTGCCTTTCTGAAGAAGGTTTGACCCTTTCAACACATGTAAAGGTGAATAAATCATCTCTGTGTTGTTGTTTGAGCTCGCTCTCATCATGGGGCCGGTATGATAAGAAGCTCAGCAGCTCCGATCAGGATGCAGTTTGTATCAAATAGATTATTTTCTGAACTGAGACGTGTTTCTGTCTGCTCCAAACGGCGTCCGTCAAAGCCAAAGCAATCAGAGGACATTCGGAGAAGAGAAGATTTTCACTTCAATTTGTTCCAGAACGAAAAACAGATGATCGTCAGTAAAGGTTGTAATAAGTTTCTCATCCAGGCCCATCCTCAGCGACGCTAAATCCACTGAAACTTTCCTTCATCGTAGCGTATTTGTTTATGTAGAAGCATTTCGTCGCTCATTATTCATTTGAAAGCAGCAGTTTCTGGTTGTGGAGAAACACCTGAACTCCCATCTGGCTTCACGCCGCCTCCTTCACTCAGGTGCCCCGTCACACCTTTAATTTCCCTCTTCTCCGCGCTGCCGAAGCCCAAACATCCGGCCCTCTCACTAACAGTGTGACTTCCTAAGTCCTACATCTGAATTTGACTTTGGCGCACACACACACACACACACACACACACACACACACACACACACACACTGTCATGGCTTCACTATCTACAGTCTGACTTCAGTCTGCTCTACATCTCTGGTCTGTTTGATATCTGGCTGTGTGTGTGAGCCACTGCTACACACACACGCGCGCACACACACTCGGAGTCAGGAACACATCTCCATATGTCGAGATGTGTCAGGCCAGATACGCCCGGCACCACCCAGCCATAACCTTGCTGACATGTTGTCGCTCCTCAGTAAAGTGCAAGGTGACACAGCGGAAGGCCTGTGACTCGGTGTGTGTGTGTGTGTGTGTGTGTGTTTGTGCATCTGTGTATCAAACACAGCGCAGGCTAAAAGCCTAATCCTGACTGACTGTCCTGTAAAGAGAGGAAGAGGGTGGAGGGAGAAAGGGTGAAGAGGAGCACGGGTGACGTATGTAGATGGCAGCGTGGCGGCGGCGGCCGAGATAACGAGCGACAAGGATTATTTATCCTGCTGCTCCTGTACACACACACACAGACACACACACACGCACTCACACCATGACAGATTGAATCTGCTCCTTCACAAGCGCACTCCTCATTGACCGTGTGTGTTTCTGCGCGCCGGTCCGAGGCTGGCAGGGAAACACGAGTCAGGCCTATCAGGCGCTGTTTCCTGTCAGGACGCGGCGCCGTTTCGACCAATCACAAGGTCAATATCCGCGGATGTGTGCTGCCGCCGCACCTATTAAACCCACCTATTAGAGGCCGGCCGGCAGTGTGCGGCAGGATTTATCTATCATGCTCTAATTGGTTGATTGTGGCTGTTCGGAGGTGAGATTGAGTCGTCCATCATGTCCCGGCTGAGGCCCGCCGACGGGGGAGGAGCCGCAGCCGAGCGAGCAGAATTGCCCCTCATAAGGTGTAAAGGGCTCGGGGGGCGGGGGGGGACTTTGAGGTGGCAGGCAGGCAGTGTTTTTATAGAGAAGTTAACGGATTGCAAGTTAATCTGTTTTTCTGAGGCAAATGGTTATCGACTGGCCTCGGGGACGAAGCTCAGAGAAAGTAAAAGAAACTCACACAGGCCGACTCCTCGCGCTCTCTCTCTCTCTCTCTCTCTCTCTCTCTCTCTCTCTCTCTCTCTCTCTCTCTCGCTCTCTCTCTCTCTCTCTCTCTCTCTCTCTCTCTCTCTCTCTCTCCACGCCGCCGCCTCCCTGCCATGAATTTTTATGTTGTTTTTGTCAATATGATTACAGTAAGTCGCCTCCAGCTACATTATTAGTTAGTTTTTTTTCTTCTTCTTTACAATTTGAAGAGCTCGCCTCCTTGGAGTCACCAAGCCAGCAGATTCAATAGCAGCCATAAAACACGGCCACAAACCTGTGTCTGTTTTACTGAAGCAATTTAGCCTGGCTCAAGGGCACGGCGGCCGGGGGAGAGAGAGAGAGAGAGACGCGCCTGTGTGACTGACGGCTCCATTCCAGTCCCGGTTTGACTGACTGCTGATGACTTTGTCCTCCGTTAGAGTCCGTTTACACCACCAAACTTTTATTTTGAAAGTTTTCATTTGAATAAATTTGGATTTATTTGCAGTCAAAACGCATCAAACTTGTGCGTTTTGGCTTGTGAGCCACTCCATTTGAATTCTAGCTGGACTGACTGCTGCTCACACCCTGATGAAGACTTCACTCCTCCTCCTCCTCCTCCTCCTCCTCCTCCTCACCCCCCCCATCCTCCACCAGCTCTCTCCTCTTTGTGACTGATCCCGATGACTGACTGAGCTTTTCTCTCTCCAGAAAAAAAAAAGGAAAAAGACTCGAGTCTGAGGGTTGTCAGCGGAAGAAAAATTACACAATAACATAGATTTCTCTCAGCTGCGCTTTGTGCCTCTGCGATTCGCTGCTGACACGATCGATCGCCGCTATTGAGGCTGATACAAAGCAAACATTTGGAAAGCTCCGTCGGCTTCTCGCTTTCATCCGCCGCCTGCAGACTCACTTTCAGAACAGTTTCTCACCTGCTTTAATTTGGGCCTGTGAATAAAAAGCCTCGGCGCTCCGGTGTGAGCCGATAAAGGACGGGGACGTCAGAAGTGGCGTGGTGGCGAAACGCTCCGTCTCTGTACGGAGACTCCCGTCTCTCTGCGAAACGTTTCATAACTGTGATTACAGGGCTCATTGATCAAATCCTGATTGTTTCCGCCACCTGAGTCTGAGAGCTTTCCTCTTCTATTCTTCTATTCTAACATTGTGAGATCTGATGGGAAACAAGTCGTTCACCGTATTCATGTATTTCGAGGTTAAAGAAGTGGCGGTCGGCGTGTGTGTTGAACGATGTGTGTTTTTACATGTGTGTATGTGTTTGGGTGTGCAGATCATCGAGGACCGGGTTCTGGAGCACGGCTCCCGGAGCAGCCTGATGTGGAACAGCCACCCCGGGGGGCTTTTCATCCTCCCTACCTACTCCAGATACCTGGGAGACTTCCCCTTCTACTACGCCACACAGGGTCAGTAACACACACACACACACACACACACACACACACACATACACACACACACACACACACACACACACACACACACACACACACACAAACACACACTGATCCATAACGAGTTGCAGGAGCAGACTTCCTCTTCATCACTTTGAGTTTAATACTCCACCACAGATTCTGGAGGTTTCTGGATCCTGAGTGAACAGTAGGAATAATGTACATTGTCCTCCACCCCCCTGCCCTCCCCCCCACCCCTCCCCCTCCTCTGACGGCTGTGTCTCCTAAACGAGTGCGGCGGCCGACTGGGCGTCTGACGGATGTTTGTATCGTCCTGCTGACACACCGCTCCGTCCATCACGGCTTTTTGAGTCAGCACTGCCACGGTTCAGCAGGCCCCCTCCCCCACCCCCTCCCCCACCTCCTCCACCCCCTCCCCCACCTCCTCCACCCCCTCCACCCCCTCCCCCACCTCCTCCACCCCCTCCACCCCCCACATCCTCACCCCGGCAGCCGCTCCATCCCTCACCTCTCCACTCCATCATCACACTCACACTCAGCAGCCGATGGAGAGCGGATTGAAACGTGCACGCACACACACACACACACACACACACACACACACACGTGCGCGGTGACAGAGCGGATTACAGCCCATTTATTTGTTTGTCAAAGAGGAAGCAATTAAAGGCGGAGAGGTTTGGAGGAGACAAGGTGTCTCGTCGCTGACGGGCAAATGAGGAAAATCAAAGAAGCAGAGTTTGTTTCCAAGTGACACTAATTCTTGTTCTGTGGGAGTCAATAACAACACACACACACACGCACACGCACGCACATGCGCGCGTGCGTCTCATCATCCATGTTAACTCACACAGCTGGCGCAGATTGCTTTTATTGCTTCAGCCGAATGGACTTTTAAATAAGAAGCTGCAAATTACTTGATTTTTTTTTTTTTTTAAGCAACTTAAGAGTAATTAAACTAAAGAAGCATCAAAAAGCTGTGAGTGGACACTTTTATTAACTACACCTGTAAAGCCTGATGCAACATCTGGATTCACTCGGATAAAAATGAGTTATGAAGGCTGGAGTTTACAGATGTGGCGAGAATCGCACCGAGGTGTCGTAACTCACGTGGATGGAAGAAGATAAGAAAGAAAACTCCTCCGCAGGATCAAATAAAACGGGGGGGGGGGGGGGGGGGGTGTCTCTGTGTTTATTTTCAGCACAGTCATTACATGTAATAAAGTTGAGCTGCTGGAAATCCTCACCGAGGAAGAGCACAACAAAGGAAATCACCAAATTGAAAGAAAACTGTCAAAAAAGACTCAACGTTAGTTTTTGATGAGTAGAAATTGATTTGCCCTGAACTGAAACGAACAAGTCAAAAGATTCTTCTCTGGAAAAGTTGATTTTTCTTTATGAGAAATCCATCCAAAAGTAGAAGAGAGCAGCAGTAAATATAGCAGAACTTCACTGTTTGGGTTGTTAGTTGTGTTTTATTGAAAGTTAAACAAGTTCTGTGGCTTCAGATGAACTTGTTCAGCCTAAAGCCTGGAAATCGTTCTCCACTGGTCCCGAATGTCGCAGGTCTCTGAGCAAACCGTCGTCATTCCACCGTATTGACGGAATGTGTCCGTTAAATCGTGGCCGAGCGACATTCTGCAGATAAACTTCATGACCTGCATGTTGCAGAGTGAAGGAGTGAAGAAAGTGAGAGGCTACAGGAAGTCCGTGATGAAGGGGGGTTTCAGTTTCCTGAACGTCTGCGGGAGGTTTTCACTCCCGGACAGAAACGAGCTCCGACGTCTGCGTTTACTCAGTGAAGTGACGGAAACCGGCCTGCAGAGACGCCGGGGAGGCTTTCATGCCGCTTTCCGTGGCGTCCAAGTCGTGCTGAATCTTCCTGGAACACATTAAAACTACAGAGTGTTTGTTCTGATCGGGGACCGTCCACCAGAGACGCTCTGAGACCGGAGGAAATCTGATGACGTCTGCTGAAACGCCACATTTCTGTCTCTAGTTTTACTAGGGCCGAGTTCTTCCTGTCAGAGACCCATCCATCCATCCATCCATCCATTCATCCATTATCCATTAAGCCATCCATCCATCCATCCATCCATTCATCCATTATCCATTAAGCCATCCATCCATCCATCCATTCATCCATTATCCATTAAGCCATCCATCCATTCATCCATCCATTCATCCATCCATTCATCCATCCATTCATCAATCATCTATCCTTGCATCCCTCCATCCATCCCTCCATTCATCCATCCATCCCTGCAGCCCTCCATCTATCCATCCCTCATCCACCCATCATCCATCCATCCTTCCATCCATCCATCCATCCTTCCATCCATCTGTCCATTCATCCATCCATCAGTCCATCTTCCATCCATTCATTTCACGCTCCATCCATCCATCCCTGCTTCCCTCCCTCCATCCATCCATCCATCCATCCATCATCCATCCATCGCCCATCCCTGCATCCCTCCATCCATCTGTTCATTCGTCCCTCCTTCCATCCATCCCACCATCCATCGATCCATCCCTGCATCCATCCCTCCATCCATCCATCCATCCCTCCCTCCATCCATCCATCCATCCATCCATCCATCCATCCATCCATCCATCCCTGCATCCATCCCTTCATCCATCCATCCCTCCCTCCATCCATCCATCCCTCCATCCATCCATTGTCCATCCCTGCATCCCTCCATCCATCTGTCCATTCGTCCCTCCTTCCATCCATCCCACCATCCATCCATCCATCCATCCATCCCTCCCTCCATCCATCCATCCATCCATCCATCCATCCATCCATCCATCCATCCCTGCATCCATCCCTTCATCCATCCATCCCTCCCTCCATCCATCCATCCCTCCATCCATCCATTGTCCATCCCTGCATCCCTCCGTCCATCTGTCCATTCGTCCCTCCTTCCATCCATCCCACCATCCATCCATCCATCCCTCCCTCCATCCATCCATCCATCCATCCATCCATCCCTGCATCCCTCCATCCATCCATCGTCCATCCATCCATCCATCCCTCCATCATCCATCCCTGCATCTATTCCTCCCTCCCTCCCTCTATCCTTCCCTCCATCCTTCCCTCCACAGTTTTATTGTTTTCTTTGTTTCAGAACTCGACCTGAAACTCATCAGTTTTGGGTTTTTAAACCTCTGAGTCACCTGAGTTCTGAGTTTCTTACGATTGGACGTATTAATGCCCCTCAGATAGTTTCCTGCAGCCTCGATCGTCCGTCTCCGCTCCAAACGTTTGGGTCCTGATTGAGGAGGCGTCACCGAGCGGCGGCGCTGAAGCAGGAAACAGCATGAACATTAAAAAATTTAGAGTTTGCTGCACAACAGTAATTCTGCCTCAAGGTTTTCTTCAATGTTTGATGAGCGTCTCTTCATGAGCTGCGCACAAACGCAGATCCCAGGCGTCTGAAGTCCTCCGCTCCTCCCATCACGAACCACCAGGACAGTTTAGCAAGTCTGAGGAAAGCGTTGCTGTGTGGCGGGAAGCAGCCTCCTCTAATGCGTCTCCTCCCCGCCATGCTTTGCTGCCTTGACTTAGATTAGATTTAAATTAGGAAAAGTTGGACGTCCTCTATGATCCGTCTTACTCAATATCTTATTTCCTCCTCATTTTCAGCCTCAATTACTTTATTCCAACATCAAGTCAGAGCGAATTTAAAGTCACATCCGCCGTCAGTTGTTTGTTTATTAGGCTGCAGATCCAGCCGAGGAGTTTTCAGAATGAAATATTCAGTGATCGGGAGATTTGGCGTTTTCTGAACACATTAACATTGTTGAATATTTTAAGGCTGGTTTGGAAAACGTACATCACTGACAATTAAACCGGCGGTTTCTGAGCGGCTGGTTTCCAGTCAATACCTCCCCGAAAACAGACGTGAAGCTCCTTCCTCTTCAAAGAGCCATGAATTCACACAGAGCTGCTCTGAGAGACGTTTTCTGAGTGAAATTCATGTGTGTGTGTGTGTGTGTGTGTGTGTGTTTGTGTTCCAGGTCTTAAACCAGGGACGAACTTCACGGCCGTCATCCACATGGTCACCCCGCTGGTGTCGCAGTCGCAGCCCATCGTCAAGCTGCTGGTTGCTGTGGCCAAGTCCCAGTACTGTGCACAGGTACGCTACAGTGTGTGTGTATGCATCTGTGTGTGTGTGTGTGTGTGTGTGTGTGTGTGTGTGTGTGTGTGTGTGTGTGCTTGCTCCGATGGATTGAATTAGAGCAGCAGTTTGGAGCAGCTCTACATCTGTCTCCATGGCAGCCAGAGCCCCTTCAGCACAGCTGGAGATGGCGTGTATTGATTCCCGCGTTCGCCCCTCGCCACGGCGGGAAATGAAATGGAATTTGCTCCCTGATGGCTGAGTGTGTGTGTGTATGTGTGTGTGTGTGTGTGTGTGTCCAGTGTGTGAGTAAGCAGGCCTGTGTTTTGTGTGTTTTTGCGGTGTGTGAGCGGTTGGAGGTGTGGTCAGGAGATGCTGGATTATTTCCGTCCCGGAGACTCCTCCATAGTGACTAGAGCCAATTCATCAATAGATAAAGCGCATCAAATAATTTGATTTTTAATCACTGGTGTCAAAACATGAGGCCCGTGGGCCCAAAACCGGCCCACAGAAGGCCCCAGTCCGGCCAAACCACGAAGCAAATGGGAGACATTTCTCAGAACACATTGATTTTTTTTTTTTTTTTAACACGTTTCTTAAGAGTTGCAGTCACAACACTGAGCTGAGATATCAGAGATGCTGCTATGAAAGCTGCCATCAAAGCCACGCTGTCAGGGCGAGTTTGGAAAAACAAGCAGAATGCTACAGCTAGAGGACTTTCAAGGACATTTAATTGTATTTTGCACCCGAATTTTTCATTAAATTTGGCTTTTTGTTGAGATTGTTGTCATTTGCAGCCTTAATTTTGTGAAAATGTGGACACGTCGTCTTGTGTTCTCTGTGCTCAGGCTGTAATGACGCATCTCGAGGATGAAATCAGTGCCTCTCCATACTTCCATCCCCGCTCTCCACCACAGCAAAGAAAAACCTTAATTTTAAAGGTTATTGTGGAATTGTTTCACCACTCCATATGAAGTTCTTAAAAAGCTTTCTTCTTCTTCTCTCAGAAGAAAAACATGCAAACTCCACACAGAAAGGCCCTGACCAGCAACACACTCTTTACGGCCAAACTGCCTGATAGAAAATGAAAATGTGATTCCAGATTTGATGACTTCCAGCCACACTTTCTTTTTTCATTTAATCTCCTCTCAAGTGAAAACTGCCGGTGAGCTTTGATTTGGCTCTGCGCTGTAAAATCCAGCCACACACGCCATTATTGATACTTAGAGCAGCCGTTTGGTCGGTAACAGCCGGCTGATGGAATAAACGCCGCCTCCTTATTGTTGTTTTTAGTGTTTGCATTCTGCGTTCTGCGCACGCCGAGCGGAGAGGCAGGTACGCAGGAGGAGAGAGGGTGGGTGGAGGCAGGGTTATAAATAAATGAATGAGGGAACAGCGAGGGTGGAGGAGGCTAAATTGGACACAAGGACGCCTTTGAAGCGCTCTCTGATACGGCGCACCTCCCGCTGGGCGCGTGCCACCGCGCACGCATATTTTTTTTCGTGGAAGCGTTTCTTCCTCGGGAGCCGCTCCTCCTGCAGCCATTTATGCACGCTCGCGCTCGCGCTCGCGCACGAGGCCGCCGGCAGCACCCGGGAAGGGCTGGGCGCCATCTGCCTCTGATCAGCCTGCACCGGTGGATTCACACACTGCGGTACCTGTTGTTCCCTCCAGTGACAGGAGGAGGTTTGGTCTTTTTATGCATTCGCTGATGACAGTGTGGTGATCTTACATTTCATCAAACAGCTGTAGCTGCCGCTCTTCCTGGTGTCTGGTTGGTGTACCTGCTCCTCCAGCTGCTGCGGTCACCTTAACGGAGACATCGAACAGTGAAATGTAACCTCAGAGTACAAAGATACCTGAAATTCGATATAAAGGAAAGGTGCCAGTGTCTGCTCCGCTTTTCTCTGGGAGCCTTCAGAGTCAGAGTGTCGTTTATTCAGTCTGTCAACATTCACTTCATTTCAATTTTATTTATACAGCGTCAAATGCAACAAAACCACCTTTCAGAAAGCAGCAGTGGAAAGAAAGAAAAAAACCTCTTTTACCAGAAGGAAACCTGCAGAGCCAGGCTCAGAGATCTCAGACCTCCTCTAGAAGGTCCAGATGGACCCGGTCGCTCAGACAGAAGCTCCTCTGCCTGGATCTGTGAGTTCCTCACTCAGTGGAGTTGATGTTTTTATTGCATCTCATTGCCCATCCAGGACTCGAGCAGCAGGTTTGTACTGTGGCGCCCAAACAGAGTCCAGCTTTCTGACATTTAGAGCAAAAACCAGACACAAACTGCATCATAACCAGCAACCTTACTGCTGATTTCCAGTTTTTCCAACGTCGGAGGAAGTTAGTTTTGAACAGGCTGAAGCTTGACGGACGATCAGACACAGATTCTCACTGAAGCCACTAATTGGCCTAACCAGCATGTTTTCGGATTGAGGGTTTTACACAGAGATCCAGTCTCAACTGGACCTTCGGAGATGAAGCAGACTCGCTGATGTCGGGCAGATCGTTAGATAAAGCGGAGGTTCCCTCCTGAACAGGTTTTCGTTTTAAACTGGTGCAGCGCCGCGGATTCACCGTCTGCCGGTGGAGGTTTTTATTACATCGAGATTTATCATGTCAGATTTGAGACACGTGACAACGGCGACGGAGCGTAGCCGTCCGCACACGCGTGTGTGTTTGCGTGTGCGGCGGGACCGGATTGCATGTGTGCGTTTCCTATTAAATATTAATGAGGTGTGCAGCGAGTCAGCTGACCCGCAGGTCGCCGAGCAGCAGTGGAGTCATATAAAACATGACACCAGTGCGACCGTGGACATGACTTCTTAATGTAAAACATGGTGTGATTGGAGGAGAGGCGACAGGCGGATCGGGCGGCCTGGATAATGTGTTCAGTGTCACGGCAGAGACGAGGCTGGTTATGGACCGAAATGGGGGGAAAAAAAAGCAGTGCGGAGCCATAATTGAACGTGTTTTATCACTCGGGTCGCCCCTCCGGCTCCTTCGCTCGCGGGCAGGTTGTGATAAGGTGACATTTTCTGGCCACGGGGCATGTAAATGTCACATGAGCAGGAGGAAGCGGATTTCTCTGAGGAGGAGCTGAATTTTGGTGGGCTCATTAATATCTGAAAGGTGGGAAAATTCCCACTTCCAGGTAGGAAAAATCTGAACAGCCAACATGGAAACCTCCCAGTTGGAGGCTGCCGATACATAACGGGTAGAGTGGAGACATGCTAATGTTAGCATCACTCCTTTATGTTGAGCTAATCATGCGACACTAGATGCTAAAGCTAAGCTAACTGAGCAGCGTCGTGTAAACGGACGATCAAAACGCAAAGACAGCTTTGTGTTTTCAATTGAAAATGTTGAATGTTGTGTGAATAAAGCGGATGTGGGGGGGGGAGGGGTCACAGAGTCTGTGGGTAAATGAAACCCGGTCAGCTTGAGCGTGGCGAACAGCCGCTGGTTCCCGGATCACAGCCTTTGTTTCCACCTTTCAGATCATCGTCCTGTACAACTGTGACAAAGCTCTGCCGGGAAGACACCGCTGGCCCAACCTCGGGACGGTGCCGCTCACCGTCCTGGAGGGGGAGAACAAGGTGAGCCTGCACGCACACACACACGCACACACACGCACGCACACACACACACACACTCTTACAGTAGCTGCACTGTACGGTGCCACGGTTTGAACCCAGCGTGAGAGTTTGTGCGAGTTAATGAGTTTCGATTTGTGCCGCACTGATTCCATTAGAGGACAGTTTGTGTGCTTTTAATTAAAGCTCCGTAATGACAATAATACACACCACGTTAAAATAAACTCAGGCTGCCCGAAAGGCGAAGGCTTTTTTTATTTTTTTTTAAGAGTTCGACTGATAAGCTCGTAGAAATGGCAATTCCTGTTGATTATTTTTAAAGCATTAATTTGTGTTTGTGTGGAGTTTTTTTTTTTATTATTCAATCTTAACCAAATATCTAATTAGCAGAAAAGAAGCGGCAAAACATGTGTTGGAGAGACAAAGGAGCTGTTAAAATGCAGCATTATTTATTACCGAGAGCGGCTCATTCTCATGTTAGGTTTAATCACTGCAGTCTATTTTTAAATTGCTCATTTGCGAGGTTGAGTTTTCACTGTCGGCTCATCTGCCGGATGTTTGATCCGGATAGCTGAAAATCCTTGTAAAGAATTTGGATAATAGCATGAGGTGCCATTAAAACGAGGCGCTCAACAAACAGGGACTCGCTTACAAATACAGGAAAAAATAAATTATTCAAAATAAAAGTGAAATTAGATGCATGACTAGAAAAATAACGCCAACATAATAATGTTTTGTTACAAAGGTGTCGAAATGAGATGAATAGCTGAGCAACAGGGAAAACAAACACACCTGGATGCTTCAGAGAGCAGCGTTTTGCATGTTCTCCCTGTGCACACGTGTTTTTCTCCCACAGTTCAAAAGCACGCAATCTTATGTTTATTAAGAGGGATGAAATCTTTAAGCAACAGTCTTCTTATCAGTTCAGGGACTGAAACTAACCAGAAATCCTGTTGGAAAACTCAGACCGGTTTTGTTCGTCGTGGTGTGCCGTCCTTCTGAATTCTCAGATTTTATGTTCAGCTAAGGTCAAACCTTAACAGTGGCCGACCTTCACATTCATGTCCACGTCGACAATGATCGCCTCAACAGTGAATTTAGTTTGTAATTAGACACAATCGACTTTTGGCAGAAGGTGAATGTCGGGGAAATTCCCAGTGAAACCTCAAAAGCAGACAGGAACAGGAATCAGACTGAAAGCAGCTGAAAAGTGTGAGATTTATTAGAGAATCATACAAGATGAGACAAGTCACAGAATAGAGCCTGACAGGCTGCTGGAGGAGCTGTCAGAATCTCCTCAAACAGCTCAGCTTTTCAGAGATTAAACACAAAGACTGTTTAGTCTTCGCTGGCGACTCTCTCACACCAAGGAAGGTCAGACCTGGAGACCAAACATCCGTCACTTCAGACAGGAACGGACCTCAGCTCACAACAAACTACTGATGACAATGACGTTTCTAACAGTGACTGAAGCCAATCATCATTTCAATTGAACTTGAACCTGAAGCCATGTTTCCTCCCAGAATTCTTCCCTCTCTGTGTTTCTGTGACTAACAGATTCACCAACGACACTTTCCTTCGCCGTCCGGGGTTTTGACGTTCACCCCGGAGCGTGCCTCGGTGGCGTTTATTATGACGGCCTCATTAGGCTGTGAGGGGCTCTTCACC
The DNA here is from genome assembly GCF_902148845.1 of Salarias fasciatus. NCBI lineage: Eukaryota > Metazoa > Chordata > Actinopteri > Blenniiformes > Blenniidae > Salarias > Salarias fasciatus. The sequence continues at coordinate 3,859,622 of NC_043765.1, forward strand.
CCCTCCTGACCCCTTCCTGACCCCTTCCTGACCCCTCCTGACCCCCTCCTGACCCCGCTGATCTCAGCTTTAATGGCTTCTTGAAGGTGAAGTGCATCTGTTGCAGGGCGGCGTGCCGACGCTTCACGGCCGTGCCTCCGCCCGTCCCGGCGCCTCCCGCGAGGACTTAACTCCACCTGCCAGTCACAGGAAGTGGTTCTCACATCAGTGTCAGTCACCCGGCGGTGGGCCGGTTTATGGTGCAGCTCTTCCCACGGCTCCGAGTGCTTCTCCCAGGCTGTCAGTCACAGCGGGGGGCCGCCGTGTGTCCGCCAAGAGCGAGCTCTGTGTGTGTGTGTGTGTGTGTGAGTGTGTGTGCGCAGTTTGCTGTGTTTACCGTGCCGAGCCATGCTGTGCTCCTCAGCCTCACACTGACAGAGAGAAGCGAGGAATTTCTCTCCTCTCGTCTTTTTCCTGCCGCTTCCTTCTTCACCCTCGCTTCATCCTCTTTCTCCTTCTTTCTCTAATCCTCCTCCTTTCTTTCCTCTCTTTTTTTTTTTATGCACAGATTTTCGGCTCCTATCGCTCAAAAGCATGTGTTTGGGGTTAGTTGGTGACTGTGATTCTCTGTCTGTAGAAGAAGAAATGATGGATCCAGGTCCAGGAGAATCTGGACACTCTGGAGGGAAACTTTGTTTTTGTACATATACTGAGCATTGGCAGAAGAAAGTTGCGTTTTGCCTTCGTTTCTACGGAGACGGAGTCGAATCACTTCAAAAAACGTTCCACTCTCGGTGCCGTTTCTGGAATAAAGTCTGTTTTGAGTGACTTGAAGTGCCGACGTCGTGTAAACAGGCGCCCAAAACGCAACAGAAGTTTTCCGTTCTCAGTTGAAATAGCGGGTGAAGAACATTTCCAGTCCCGGCTTTATTTTGAGCTCGTAGAGGAATTGCAGAAGCTGTTAGGCTGACTCGCTTTTCTCACACTTTCTGTTTCCAGGAAAGTCACTCGAAAAGGTTTCAGAGCAGGTTTGAGACGCCCGACCGGGACCGCCATCAAACTCCCAGAGCTGATGGTTAAAATTCAAATAAGACCGCAAATGTGGGGAGATATTTTAGATAAAAAGTTCTTTGGGAATTACGTTCACAATTTGTCCCAGAGCAGTGAGACAGGCTACACACACACACACACACACACACACACACACACACACACACACCGCCCCGCCGTCCTTTAGAGAGGAGGTGAAGTGCTGGAGGCAGATTCCTGCTGTAAGAGCTCACATTCCTGGAGAGCAGCAGGACGCCGCAGGCTGATATGTCTCACTTCTAACATGACAAACCATCTGGGAGGCTGGAAACATCACCTTCTCCTCCTCATTTTGTCGCTCCCCCCCTCTCTCTCTCTCTCTCTGGCTGTTATTTCCCCCCTCCTCTTCTTCGCTGGTGTTTTCTCCATCACGTTGCGGCGGATTGAACGAGGTGCCGGCGCTGCGCTTTCTCTTTCTGTCACTCAGCCGCCTCCGAAATGAGCGACGGCTCCGACTTCCTCGGCTGCCGTTGCCTCCGGAGCGTTTCGGGGTGGATGAGAAGCAGACGCTCTTGACCCCGCCGCTCCGTTACATCCATGTGAACACAAACTCAAGCTCAGGACGGGTTATTTTCTTCTGCGCGAAGCGTGGTTATTACTGTTACATAAAGACAGAGCAGCACAGATCCATGAGGAGGCGGATTTCCGAAGAAACTCTCCCGAAGGTCTCCAAAGAGTGAGGCTGCAGAATCCTTAATTTCAGGAAAGGAAACCTGTAAAATGCAGTGAGTGCGTGTTGATTTGTCGTGGTGCTAAATTTGAACTTAGAGGATGGTGTGAGATAAGAAGAATCAGAAAGAACGAGAGGAGATAACAGTGGTAGTAATTCTGTTTGTTTGACGTTTTGTGTCTGCGATCGTGTATCTTTGGTGTCTGTTGATGATTGACGACGTCGACGGCCCTGCTGACCTTTGACACTGTGAGGCTGACGGTGGTGTTTGTGATCAGCCTCCGTCGCCGGTTACATCGTGGTTTCTTCCTGAAATGGCGCCAGTGTGTGAAGACCTGACGCAGGTGTGTGCCTGTCTGAGGTGTTTTCCCACCGCGCCGTCCTGCAGCGTGTCGCGTGAAGAAATACATGGTGTGTGTGTGTGTGTGTGTGTGTGTGTGTGTTCGCGGCCTGTCGCTGCTCTCGGCTGCAGGAGCGGTAAACCTGCAGGTCGTGACGCCACCGGCGTCATGACAATGGCAGGTGTTTCTGGAGAAAAGAGGCGAAACACCAACTATTCCTAAATGCAAATGCAGAGCTCCTCTCCAGCGCAGGTGGTGTTTTCAAAGAAGGAGGCTTCTCACCGCGGTCTGACCTTCAGAGCTGTGCTGAATAACTAAATAACAGCCTCTCCGGGCGGCGCGCACGCCGCCTGTGGATGTGTTTGTGTCCATTAGAGCCGCGCGTTTATGCGAGCCGCCCGGCGTTCGTGTGGGAGGCTGTGTGAGTCGATGCACACATCTCGTTTACGGCGCGCACGCTCTTTCGCCGACGACAGGCTGCTGTTTTCTCGTCACGGCAACACACCAAACACTTCCCGTCTAAATATCCTCAAGATGTTGATCTTTCCATCCGTCCGCCGCCCACCATCCACCATCCCTCTCTCTGCCTCCAGCTAACACTCAAGGACCGGCATGTATTATACAGTTTGGTTTCCTCCGCGTCTGTTAAATATACATATTCTGTTTTCAGCACAGCGAGGGGGAAGAGGGAAAGTGTCACATGTAAGATACATGACTCAGGCCCCGGTTCTGCCTGCGTTTATGTGTTTTTATTGATTTAAAAGAGAAAGACGACCCCGCAGCAGTAATGGAAACGTGTATGAGCACTCCATCACTGTTGAAAACGACGGGGCGCAGCCCGCAGTGGAGTGTCGGATATTGGCTTTTCTCGTGATTTCCGTGACAGCGCTGTCTCCCCCGAATCACATGAATTTGTGTGGAATCATTAAAAATGTATACAGTAGATATTGGAAGCAAAGAACCTAAACATTTATCTCCGTCGACGGAGATCCAGAGAGTGAGATCTCCGAGCGGCCGGGTTCAACTTGAAGCAGCAAAGCGTCAAATTTTCTCAGAAAACAATAAAACAGCCCTGAGGTTTTCTCTAAAGCAACTCTGCGATGTGTTTCTTGTAAAGTATCTGAAGTCAATAAGTCTGTCAATCTGATTAGCGCTGCAATACGAGCTCCCACCACCAGATGGCGTATTAAGTCGCGAAAGAAGCAGAAATGGGAGGAATAGATGAAACCATCTATGTTGGTTTATTCCGTTAACCCACTGAAGCTAATCGAATTCACCTCGACTGCCAACAAAGAGAGCCAAAGCTATAGAAGTCTGGCTCAACACTGCCCCCCAGCCTTCGACTCCGGTACGACGCTGCGCTCCTCTCAAGCCGCCACACTCCGTGTTTTCAGATGAATAAATGATCGTGACCGCTGGTGAGGTGAAGAGTTCACTCTCGGTGCAGCTGGGTGGTTTTCCTCCTGCTCCACTCACATTTCCAGCGTCTTTTTAGCTTTGTGTTTTTACCGTCATGATTCAAACTCACGACTCATCGATTTTCAGCTGTTTTCAGCCGCGGAGGGAAAAAAAAAACAACCAACCTGTAAACTGGAACTTTGTGCTTCCTACTCAGCAGCAGAGGTGGGAAATAAAGAAGAGATGATTTGTTAGTAGAGAGAAGTTGCGATGTCTTTACTTTTTATTTCTTTTTTTTTTTTTTTTATCTTTTCACTTTTGCTGGATGTTAACACGACTGCGACCTTCACTCTAAACGTTTATGAAACAGAAATTTTGGATTGATGGATGTAGTGATGGAGGACGTCCAGACACATCATCTCCTCTGTTTTTAAAACACAATCCGGTCTGTCAAAAAGCAGAACATCGAGCTGCTGAAAGGAGAAAAGATGGTTTTGCCGTCGAGGTGCGGCGGCTCGTTGATACAGGATCTCAGCGTCTCCATGGAAACGTCATGTTCAATCAAGTCAGATGAAAAGTGTCGTCTTTGAATCAACACCTCCACGAAAACAAAGCGAACTCCGCAGGAAGCAGTTCACCTGTTCTGAGCTGTTTTTCCCCAAACAGGACTCAGATTTGCCTCTTTAGTTCATTATTTTCCAGAAGCTGGATGCTATCGGTACGTTGTGGAGAATATCGGCATGTTGGATTATTTCTGCTGACAGGAGGTCAAAGTTGAATTATTTTTCTCACGATTGGATCTAATAAATGTGTCATTCAGGGTTTTTGCGCCTCCAGGTCTGGTTTTTAAGTTTAAAGTATCGTCTTGTTGGACAACAACAGACGATGCATCATTTATTAAACCTCATGCATCCTTAATTCTTAGGCTTTTTGTGAGCTGCGGTGGAACTGAAATCGAAACAGCATTTCCCAAAAAACAAAATAAATGAACTTTTAAACAGTTGAGGTTAGTATTATCTTGTCAATCTTCATCCTAACTAGTCTCTCTGCCCAGTTCTCTGCAGGACGAGACGAGTCGCCGCAGTGAGAAATACAAAAACAAATGCAAAAAACCACGACGGGTGTGAAAAATCTGCAACATGACGACAAAACCACAAGCATGCAGAAGTCACAACACAAATGAACAAAGCCACAGCGTGCATGCAAAAACCAAGTCGGTGTAAACAAAAAGCACAACGATGCAAAAATCCGAGCGGGAAAGTGACTCAGCTGTTGCTTGTTGGGGTTTGGTGGTTTTCGCGTCTCCCAGTCCACTCGCTCTGTTTTAACCCTGTGTGTCGCCCCCTGCAGGTGATGAGCAGCCGCTTCTTTCCCTACGAGGGCATCAAGACCGACGCCGTCCTCAGCCTGGACGAAGACACGGTGCTGTCCACCACCGAGGTATGTCCACGGCTCAGAGCAGAGCAGCACACAGAGCGCTCTCTCTTTTCCCCCCTGAGACTAAACAAGGCAGAAAACTTTCTCTTATTGCATCCTCCCTCCGTTTCTGATCTACTTTCCGTTTAAAGTTTTCGCTCCGCTGCTGGATTCTTAAATTACCCCACCTTTCACTGCCAGGGCCTCGCTCCCCTCTCTCTTTCCACCTCCTGTTTTCTGGACTGGAGTCCGGTCCCTCTGGTCCTGGTGCTGTTTTTTTTCCCGGGGACATGTTTTGGCGCGGCACCATGGGAAGCCAGATGCTGCTTTGAACAAGTCCCATAAAGGCTGTTTTGTGCAGAGGATCAAGATGGCAGAGCCGACTGGAAAAGTCGTCCCCTGAAAACACTGAGTCAGCCCCGCGCCGGTCTGCATCAGGGCAGCTGGATCAGCTGGAGCACACTCCGTTCCCAGACTCTCAGGATCAACAGCGGCTCCTCTTAATGAGCGGCCATGTTTTTTATGGTCCTGACTCACTCTCCACATCCTGGCTCAGCTGGAAACTATGTACGACTGTGAGAGTCATGGAAAGTTTTCTTCTTCCTTTTTGAAACAATATTCAGCTCCTTTTTCTGTTTCCCCCCCCCCCCCCCCCCCCCACTGCAAGCGAGAGAGAAGAGAAAGAGCGTCTGGCTCTTCTTCTTCTTCCTCCCCTCCGGGATTTGTTCACATGTGAAAACTTCTGGCAGGATGAGCAGATAAAGTGTGTGTTTTTCCAGGCTCTCTGGGTGTAGTTTGGTGTGTAACATGCGGTGTAATGCAGAGCGGGCCGTTTGAGCGGCGGCCCGGGCCTTTCTGATGGTTTTGTCTAATTATTTGATTGAGCTCTTTGATCGCCGCCACACTAGCTTGGCTGCAGGCGGCTGCTCAGGAAGCGACGGCTTTGTGCTTGATGAGCTTTTTGCCTCTGTTGTGTTCTCACTGAAGTGTTCTCATTCTCTCGTTAGCGCTGCCTCTCTTGTCTCTTTTTTTTCCCCCGCCTCACTCGCTCTTTTGTGTTTTGCCTTACATAATCGACTGTAAATAATTTCGCAGTTTTTGGTGAAATGAAACTCACTAAACCTTCATTTGGTTCCTCAACATTACGAGAACATAACTGAAGACGTTCCTGTTCCAGTCAGGCTTTGATTAGGTGCTTAATTGTACTGATAAATCATCCATCTCCAGGAAGACATTACCTTATCTAAGACACGGAAAGTCCTACATGCTGTTAATTACTAGATATGACTGCTGGAAATCCGCAGGAACCAATCAGCTGACAGAGAGACGTTCCTTTTCAGTCTGCAGGTTTTCCAGATCCAGAAAACGTGACCAGAAACAGGCTCCAATATGGCCAAACCACCAAGCAAATTGTAGAAATTTCAAACAGAGCCTTGGTTTTTAGACCTCGGATTGTGTTTTTTCACTGGATTTTGCAGCAGAAGCTTTCCTTAAAATTGGCTTTACGTTGAGATTGGAGTCATTTTCTGTAGTAAATTTTTTAGTTTTGTGAAAATAGAGACATGCAAACTTATCACAGGGGCCTGAGAGATTAAAAAACAGCCCGCTGTATGAACGGAGCTCCTCATTAAAAGCATCAGCAGACTCAGTTTCCAGCAGCCAGAAGCTGGATTTGCTTCTATGTGGAAGTTACGATGCAATAATAGGAAGTCTTTTTGATTCATATTTTTTTTATTTTAGAAATGTCGCTATTCTAATAATTTATGCTGCCAAAAAGCCGCATTGTTCAAAGAATGACTGTAGATAAATTTAAGAAGTTCTGAGGAGCTCCTGTGGAATATTAAAAATATATCAACAAATCTGCATAATCCAAAGAAATACTGGTAACTTCTTAAGAGCGCGGCCTGTGAAGCTTTATTAAAGAGTAATAAAGGCTGAATGAGCTGCAGATGACGAACGGCGGTAATAAGAGGAATCCGCCGTGTGTTTCAGGTGGACTTCGCCTTCACCGTCTGGCAGAGTTTTCCCGAGCGGATCGTGGGTTATCCGGCTCGCAGCCACTTCTGGGACAGCAACAAGGAGCGCTGGGGCTACACGTCCAAGTGGACCAACGACTACTCCATGGTGCTGACCGGAGCCGCCATCTACCACAGGTGAGAGCCTGCTTACCGCCGTCTGTTCTCCCTCTGTTCTGCCGGGATCACAGCGGCGCCGCGCTCTCCACTGTTCTCCTGTCTGTCTTTTCAAACGGCACTTTGATGCGCCGATCTGTAGATTAGAAAGCGGGTGTGATGTTCAGTGTGGCACAGCCTCGGGAAAAGCCGGCGTTTTTGACACCGAGTATGTTTTATCCCCCCCCAAAAAAAAATGTCAATTTGCGAGCAACACGGCCCTGAACAGTTCCTGAGTTTGGTGGAAGCGCACGCCTGTCAGCTTCAATTCAACCGTCGCTCAGAGAGTCAATCAGTTACTCAGGGACTGCCGTCTCTTCTATTACCAGTGGGAGGAAGATGCTCTAAAACCTGATCTATGAAGAGAAGCAAAGGAAGCTAACCGTCATGCTAATGCTAACATGGCCTCCAGTCAGAAGACTTTGATCAGAACTGATTAAAAATGAAAGTTTCTATACAGTTTCGTGTAAACATGAACCTTTTTCTGGATTAAACACGCGAAATCGATTCCTTTTTCCCTTGAGACGTCGCGGTGTAGACGGTGTCTCACGCTGCTCTGCTCCCGTCCTCCCAGATATTATCACTACCTGTACACCTACTACCTGCCCACGAAGCTGAAGAGCAAGGTGGACGAGATGGCCAACTGCGAGGACATCCTGATGAACTTCCTGGTCTCGGCCATCACCAGGCTGCCGCCCATCAAGGTCACCCAGAAGAAGCAGTACAAGGAGACCATGATGGGACAGGTAGGAGCGGCGGCGGCGCCGCCACACCGGCATCATCCACGTTATCCTCTTTCAGTTCGCCCTGTTGTTTCTGCGATTCATGCCGGAGCAGGCCTCCTAACGTGTCTTCCCCCCCCCCCCCTCCTTGTCTTCTTGTCTCCCCCCTCCAGTCCTCTCGCTCGTCTCGCTGGGCCGACCCGGAACACTTCGCCCAGCGGCAGACCTGCATGAACCGGTTCGCCAGCTGGTTTGGCGGCATGCCGCTGGTCCACTCGCAGATGCGGCTGGACACCGTCCTGTTCAAGGACGCCGTCTCCATCCTCCGCAAGAAATACAGGGAGATCGAGAAGCTCTGACAGGACCGGCGCCCCCCGGGCGGCGAGCCCACCCCGCGGGGGCGGGACCCGGTGGAGGGGAGAGACGCAGCTCTGTCTTCCACTCAGCACATTGCCAATGACCACGGCGCCGGGACGTAACGCGCCGGAGGGACGGTGGGGGGGGAGGGGGGTGAATCGAAAACAAGCAGATGGCGTTCGGACAAAAAAAGAAAAAAAAAAGAAAAAAAAAAACAGTCCACGAACTGGTGGAGGCGCCAAAACGTGCAGACGCGCTGCACGCACTACTGACGACCAGGACTCCTGCACAGAGTATTTTTTTGTACGACGCTCCGGCTCGCCTGGGCACAAAAACGCAGGTCGGTAGAAGAGGGACGGAGTGGGACAGATCCTGGGGACCCTCCACAGTCCGCATCAGGACCGCGGACCGGACTGGAACCCCGCTCCCAACGCTGGTTTGATTTCTGTACAAACCAGCTCCGTGGCTTCACTGTTCCCCCTTCCTCCTTTTCTTTTAATCGCTTTCATCTCTGCAGCTCAAAATGTAATCAACCAGTTTCCTCTCTGGAAAGCAGCCATCAGCCCCCCCCCCCCCCCCTTTTCTTTTCTTTTCTGAAGCTTTATCAAACGCACCCCGCCGGTCCCCGGGCGTCCGGTTCTTCTCTGACGTTCCATCGGCGTCTGTTCTCACTCAAGTTTGAACAACATCTCATTTCATGTCCCATTTTCACCACAGCAGTCGTACTTTTCTCATCTTCTTCCCCACTTATGTTCATCATCTTTTACCCCCGTCACAATCAAACGCTCACGCTCCCTGTGCGTGTGTGTGCGCGTGTGTGTATGTGCGTCTGTGTGTGCGCGTGTGTGTATGTGCGTCTGTGTGTGTGTGTGTGTGTGAGCCCTGAGAAGTTGGCTCATCCAACCATAAGCTGGAGTGAAGTCCATTTTCCCTCCGTTGGAATGAGCCAAATGAACATTTCTGGATGAAATGAAGCAGAACGTTGCTTTCTAACCCAAGCTCTTCTGTCACATTTTATTTCCTCCACCTCTTCTTCCACATCCTCCTCCTCCTTTTCCTCCTTTTATCTGCCGTCCTTCCAGAGGAAACTTCGCCGGTCTTCAGTGCCCGGCATCATTTTTGGAGGAGATGTTTATGGAGAGGATTTAGTTTGATTTCTGTCAGACATCAGTGCCATTCTGCCATCAAGTTCTGCCTTTAAGCCAGTTTCACTGCGCGTCGCGTCGCGGCCAGATGTTTTGTTTCCCCTCCTCGGACATATCAGAGCGCCTCGCAGCCACTGAACCGACGGCTCCTGGAGCTCTGTTGACGTTTCACTTGGCGAGCGAACACTAACGGGCCGCCGGCCTCAGGAGGGCAGCGCCTTCAGCACTTTGAGTTTAACCCCTCGTCCTGCGCTGCCCCCGTGAGCGCCAGCCCGCCGGTCCAGCGCCCCACGTTTCGCACCTTAGATTATCTCACGGGTGTTACGAAGAGTTCTGCTCGGTTGCGTTCAGAACTCGGCGTGACGCCGGCCAGAACGACTAAACCCGGCTCTCTGGACCTCCGGGTTCAGAGCGGCGTGCTTTGTGGCCTTCCCGCCAGCGTGACGCCCCGGCCGGGCGTGCCAATCAGCGCCACACGCTCGGCCGCGGCGCCACGCCGACGGGTTTTTGTTTTCAGGATGCTGAGCGCCGGTCAGTCACGTCCAGCTCCTGTGTTTGTTTGTTTTTTTGTTTTTTTTGTTTCGAAGATCACGTTTGGACGTTTTTCCTGGAACCATCGAGGAGAAACTCCAACCTTCATGGGTTTTTTTTTTTCTTCTTCGTCTTCAAACCATCATATCACGTGTGTCCATATCGATCCGTCGCTGCTCGTCATCTCAGAGGAGCGGCGCCGCCTCCTCAGCTGATCATCCACACACACACAAAGAAGAAAACCCACCACCATCACTGATCCCCGCTCTGTACATAGACATATATTTATTTTTGAAAGGAAGAGGAATTTAGAAGTGTGGGGCCGGTGACGTTGAGGGGGAGTGTGTGGTATTTATTCAGTTTGTTGTCTGTGCACAATAATCCACACAGGTATTTGTTTTTGTTTGTTTTATTGGAGGTTTTCACGCCGAAGCATCCATCACACTCTGAGAGTTTCACCGGGGCTCGCAGGGCCGCTCCATCTCCGCTCTCCGCGGGAGCTAAATTGTAAATTCTGGATGAAGACAGGAGGAAAATAATAAGCAGCCGGGTTCAGGTTCGGATTCTGCTGTTGTGCCTTTGTGCTTTAAAACGGGGAGCGTGAGGCCGTGACACGGCGTTCACAAGCAGCTCGGGCTTCATCCGACGCACCGGAATTCAGAGGAGGTTTTCACTCCTGCCGAGGAGCAAACGGGGATTGAAAGCTCTTTACTTCTCCGAGGCGTTTTCACCTCTTCAGCAAGAAATAATGTAACACTGACAACTGCAGAATCCACTCTGCTGATTGAAAGCTTCACACAGTGCATTCAGATTAATTACATTTTGGCTGCAGGTATTATATTTAGTGTCTTTCCAACCACATGATGACCAGGAAATCAAGTAAAACTGTAAAATAATTGACAAAAATGTTTAAGTTGCATCAGAAAGAACTTTTTTATCAATACCACTGTATATAATACAGACTATTGATAGATTATTGGCTTTATTCTCATGTGATTGGTTGCTTTAACTGTGTCACATCCACACATCGCTGCCATGCAAGAGGGACGGTGTAGAGAGCTGTGAAACGGTTGAGTCCTGGTATCACCATTCAGAGGACTGTACCGACCACTGGGAATCGAACCGGGAACCTTCACGGTGAGGGTCCGGCTCTGGTTGCAGCGGTTCAGAGAGTGATGGATGTCGAGGCGGGGGGGGGGAACCTCTCCACCCGTTTGAATCAGGAGTGTGGTGGTGGGGAAACATTATGCAAGTTAACATTTTGAAGTTCAACACAACTGGGAGAGGAAACGAACTAATAAATAAAAGGAACCAGGTTTGTCCGGGCGAGGGGTGTGTGTGGGCCGAGCGCCCCGGAATCCAGTCTCTTTCTTGCTTTGTGCCTTTTATCATGTGAGTTCTTTAACAGCCGACGGGTGTCGTGTCCTGCAGCCGGGCAGCGAACGCACCGCGGGCCGGGTGGGGGGGGGCCCGGGGGGGGGCCCCCGCCTTCATACACTGGATCAGCCACAGCTTTCGTTCTCTTAAGCCACCTTTTGCGTTTTGGACACCGTCGCCACGGCGACGACGCATGACCACTTCCTGTTTTTGTTTTTTTTTTTGTTAATTTATCAGTGATTGGCTGAGTTAAACACCCAATCAGCAGCTACCGTGTGTGGAGCTCAGCGGTCGTGGTCAAGCCCAGCTGTCCTGATGCCTTCTCCTCCCTCCTACCTTGTAATTAAGAGAACACTTTTATAGGGGTCACAAATGAAATAGATCAATGGCAATTTTGTAAGGATGATTTATAAAAAAAAAAATAAATAAAAATAAACTCATATTTGATGATAACTGCACGTTGTTTGTGTTTCTTACGGCGCTCCAGAGGGTTCGATCGTCCCCCTCAGGGCAGAATCTCTGAAAAACAACAGTAACCTGAAGGCATCGCGTCCTTCAGAGGGAAGCAGCACACTGCGAAGACACTGGGGTCACAGAACGTTCTGTCACACGAAACGCGTTGAGAAAAACACGCAAAATTAATAGAAAACGATTTATGAGAAGTCAAGCGTGACGCTCCGAGGAAGCCGTTGTCCCGCGGCGCCGGCACGTCCCAGAACTGGAACCTTCCCGAAGCAGCCAGGAGAACGAGCGGATCTCAGAGATGTCGAGCAAATGAAATTCACCATCCGAAGAACAACCTGCCTCAAAATTCTGCAGCGTAATACCCAGTTCACTTCATTTCCTCTCACCTGTCATTTTTATTATTACATTTAACGGTTTTGTGGCCCATCACTGTAGGAAAATAAACACCCACACCGCGGGAGAACATGCAAACTCCACAGAAAGACGACAAACTTCTACATTATTGCTGTGAAACTGGTGACATGATGAAAAAGTGAGCGGCAGGCCTGCTGGCGCTCTGTGATTGCTCTCTGTAGAGCTCACCGTCACCGTCAAGAGCTGCTGACCTCTGACCTCTGCCCATTACCCCCTCCATGAGACGCTGCCCTCTGAGACATCATAACCAGCCGAGGACGGCTTCATTAGTCACCACTCATTGATTCAGTGGGTTTTTCCCCTCATAACGCCGCCCAGATACGACCCCACCTCTGTCCTGAATTATTAAACACACACAGATGATATTCTCATGACTGTGTGTGTGTGAGAGAGAGTTTAGCTCATGTTTCAGGTTAAAAGAATCCTGTGTGAATCACGTCTTCCAGTAAAACATGGATGAATGGTTCTAACAAACACAACGTCACTTTAAGCCTCGTTTCCATGGCGTTCTGCTTCCTGTTCGGAGCTTTATTGTTTCCTACGGCTCCGGTTACGTGACAATGTTTTCAAGATGAAACAGAAAACTGTTGAAGCGTTTTTACACGACAGCCACTGAAAACTCAACTTTTTGACAGTGTGGAGTTTGCATGTTCTCTCCTCTCCCAGGTCCTTCAGTCCTGAAGCTGGTGACTCTTCATGTTCCTGAGCTGAGGATGCAGTTTTTAAGACGCTTGTTCCCATCCTGCCATCGCTGACAGGATTTAACAGGAACACTTTTCATAACCAAAGCTCTGATCATGCCATGTGGGGAATTCAAAAACTACACACGAAAACCGCACCGCGTTCATGTTTCAGGCAGTGAAGCGGCCCGGAGGACTCCTGCATTACAGCCAGACTCAGTAACACCATTCTCCTCAGGCCTGTCAAAAAGCTGTCAAGACTCAAAAAACGGCCTCCTGCAGACAGAAAATCAAAATAAATGTTTAAAACTGTCAGATAAAGACCCAACAAAGTGGTGTAGAAACATCCGCTTTAATTTACAGCAGGTTTTATTGATCAGCAGCAGTTGTTAACGACGTGAAATCCAATCGAAAGTTTCACAATCAAACTGAAATAAAGCACAACATGTTCACAACGAAGCCGCTGATTCTCAGCCACAGTGTGCGTCTGTCTGACTGAAGCTTCTTTGGGCAATATAAACATTTTGCTTCTGCTACTACGAAACTATCAATATGACGATTAAATATATCGATGTGTCTCTAGAAGCAGCAGCCGTCTCTCTAACCAGCTATTATCTACAAATAGATAAACCATAATATATCAAATATATCTTCAGCTCAGGAGTCTCGATGCTGATTGAAATGCAGAACTCGTGGAGGTAGACAGAGCGGAGTGCGCCGCCTTCAGCCCGGTCTGGAAGTCCATCGTCTGTCCATAAAGTGCAGCCTCAGCCTGGCCGAGGTACCCTGTCACACGTCCAGTTAACCCCCCGTCCCCCGTCCTCCCTCCATGTGTGTGTGTGTGTGTGTGTGTGTGTGAGTGTGGGGCTCAGCTCCGGACTGCCAGCATGGAGTTGATCTCCCAGATGAGGTTGCGGAGTTGGTCCATGATCTGCTTCAGCTGCTGGTTCTTCTGCTTCAACTTCTGCACAAGAGAGGAAAAAAAAAAAAAAAACGGAGAATAAAACTAAACATTTTCTTTCATCTGATGGGTTTCAAGAAAAAAACGTTTTTAAATGAATGCATTTTCTGAATTGTGGCTGATTTTTAAGATACTAAGTCTAATTTTCCTGCGTCTTTCTTTTCTTTCTCCTCAAGTTAAAATAAGAAAATGGTTTATATGTCACCTGTAAGAAGAAAAATATGAGCAAAACCGTAAAAAGCATCTTATTCTCTACGGAAAATAAGACAAAACGATCATAAAAATGAGCAGCGGAGTGCTTCGGCTACCTTAAAAAAAACCTTTTGTCAGCTAAAACAATTAAAAGGCGGATCAAAGGATGTCAGAACTGACAAAGCAAATATATTTTCAGCGGTGAGTTTGCAGCGACCTGCTCTGAAGTGATCGACTCCGCTTCAGACTCAAGTCCTTGTAAAATATAATTGAGTCAACGATGCTACGGAGGGAAACTGCCTCCAGATGTGATCTCATGCTTAATGACTGCTGCCGTGTGACAATAAAACGGGGAGGGTTTTTGCCCTGCAGGGGAAACATTTTCAAACCCACAATTAGTCTCAATTATTCTGAAATCACATGAAATGTTGAAATAATCACACACAATACAATGTTGTTTTTATCCGCTTGGCAGTCAGGCTCTCCGGCGTTGGAGCCGATTCAGAGCGGCTGCCACGGTTTGGGCGTGGTTCAGAAACACTGAACAGGAAAAAGGCTGGCGATTACAAAGCTTTTCCTACCGAACTCCACTGTTGCCACAGAATCAGGAAAAAAAACACACACAAATGAGTCACGGGCGGTATGTTCACCCTCTGACGTCCTGCTGAATCAGCTTTTTCCCCGATGAGGCAACAATAAAGTTAGGAAAAAAGAAAGAAAGTAAGTGATCTGTTTTTGTTATTGCTAACGTATCAACTGAAACACATTTTAGTTCAGAGCCCATATACACTCAGTTATAATCTCTAAATTTAAACTTTATTGTGGTGTTGCAGAGTATTGGTGATGAAAATGTTTATTTTTTTCACAAAAAACAAACAATTCTGACCAAAATGATAACGATCTTAATATAAAGTTAATTTTATATTGTATTTATTGTCTTTTTGTCCGTTTCTCTTGAAAACTTACATTTTTCTTTTGTTTTAATAGTTACCATTTGGCCAGACTGGAGCCTCCTGCAGGCTGGTTTTAGCCTGCGGGCCTTATGTTTGACACCCCCTTCCCTGTTTTATTCCAGTGAAATCCAGAGGGTGTTTCAGTTTTACCACACATGAAGCTGGAGGTCTCAGGTGATGTAAAGTACCAGTTCAGATCTGTTCTGAAAAGTCCCACTAAAGGTTAATTAGAGTAAATCCTACGTTAAATTACCTGCAAAACCCAGATAAACCCGAATGGGGATTAATCCACAGCTGTAAACAGTCTCCAGTCAGTGCAACCTTTAGTCCGTGTATGATTCAGAGCCTGTGAGTTTTCTGCTCAGACTGAGAGTTTGACGTCAAGATGCTCTATAAGTGTCTCACACGATGTACTGCAGCAGTTTCTATAAGTACCTATGGCAACATATCGAAC